>NC_080590.1:15672500-16297500 GCF_029962835.1 Magnolia sinica | reverse complement strand
TCAAAACTTCGTTTCCTAACTAGGAGGCCCTCCCTGGACGTTGTCATCGATCTAGATCGACGGTGGGGTCCTCTTTCTTCTGGCGTACGTGCGTAGGGGGCAACGTGCGTGCGCGTGTGCGCGGTGATGTCCCCATCATTCGGTCAAACCGAAAAAGTGCAAAACATCACAATGTTTAACCTATCTTTCCACCAATTTTCGGCCTAATCGAAAATGGACTCGATTGAATCGAGACAGGACAACTCCGCACAACAAATTGGCAGAATCAAGGCATCCTACACAACAATCTCCACCTTGACTTGCATTCAACCAAGTCACCTTAAAGACCTTGCAACCTCCACCTTGAGTGTAGACCGCTCTTTGCATTCTCCACCTGGAACACAGCTCCATCTGCACCCCTATGCAAGAGTGCCCAATCTCATCAATGGCTAGTGAGATTGATCAAGCCCAAGCAGCATTTGAACTTGTTTGCGGTCACTGACTTTGGCAACATCTCCGCGGCATTCTCATTCGTATGAATCTTCTGAAACAGAATCTCTCCTGAAGTAATGAACTCCCGTATCTTGTGGAACCTCTCGTTGATGTTTTTGGTTCGTGCGTGATACACTCGATTCATCACCAAATGGATAACACTCTTGACTATTGCAGTGCAACTGAATCGCCTCTTGGTTCAACCCGAGATCTCTATCAGACCTTTCAACCACCAATGCCTCCTTTGACGCCTCCATTGCCACCATGTATTCCGCTTCGGTTGTAGACAACTCTATCATAGACTGTAGAGTAGATCTCCACCATACTGGTCCACCTCCTAATATGAAAACATATCCCATAGTGGAACTTCTGTTGTCTAGATCACCTACATAATATGAATCCACATAGCTTGCAACTTCACTTGAAGCTTTACATCCCCCAAACATGATTTCAGTATCAGTTATACCCTCGAGATACCTAAGAATCCACTTAACATCATTTCAATGCTCCTTCCTTGGATTCACCATATACTTGCTAACCACATGGATTGCCTATGAGTTATCCGGCCTCGTGCAAACCATTGCATACATTACTCCCCATTGCACTTGCGTACGGCATCCGTGACATTTTTGAAATCTTCTATTTTGTACTTGGACACGACTTGACTGACAACTTGAAGTGACCTGCTAGAGGCATGCTAACTGGCTTAGCACTTTCCATGTTGAACCTCTCTAGCACTTTTTGCACATATCCCCTTTGAGACAACGACAACTTTCGAGACTCTGTCCTTGTGTATATCCATGCCTAGGATCTTCTTCGCGACTCTTAGATCCTTTATGGAAAACTCTTTGCTTAACAGAGACTTAAGCAAGCATATCTCATTCTTGTCCTTTGCAACGATCAACATATCATCCATGCAAAACATTAGTAAATTGTAGGACCCGTCATCAAGTGCCATGTAATAAACGTAGCAATTGCACTCACACCTGTTATACCCAATCTCCACCATGTAGCAGTCAAATTGCTTGTACCATTGCCTAGGAGACTGCTTCAGCCCATACAATGACTTCTTTAGTCTACACACGTGACCCTCTTCACCAAACTCCTCAAATCCTTTAGATTGTTTCCTGTAAATGACTTCCTCCAAGTTCCCATGAAGGGATGCCGTCTTCACATCGAACTGCTTCAATTCCAAATTGGATTTCGCTACCATCGCCATTAGCACCTTGATTGAGGTATGTTTCATGATTGGAGAGAAAACCTCATTGTACTCCACTCCTTTCCTCTGTGAGAACCCCTTTGCTACAAGCCATGCCTTGTACTTTTTGCCCTCCTTTTCTTTTAATGCTTCCTCTTTCCTGTAGACCCATTTACACCCTATACGTTGCTGACCTTTTGGAAGTTTCACCAACTCCTATGTTTGATTCCTGTGTAGAGATTCTATCTCCTCCGCCATGGCCGACATCCACCTGTCGCCATCCTTTCTAGATTTCGCCTCTTAAAAGGTGGATGGAACTTCACTCCCTGTGAACAATGTAAAAGAGAATATGTCCTTGATCCCGTATCGAACCGGAGCTCTAATGGTCCTTTTCTCCCTGTTCCTAGCTATACATTCCTGTGTATCCTGCTGATTATTTTGTTTAGTTTCTTGCATTTGTTGAATTTCCCCTTTAGTAAGTGGCTTAATTGGCTCCACCTGCACCAACAATTTTTCGGTCTCACCATATTTGTCTGACTTATCTGCAGCTTCCTTGTTGGCCTTCAACATTGATGTCTCATCGAAGATAACATTTCTGCTAATGACCACCTTCTGTAAAACTGAATCTCAAAGCTTATAGCCCTTGATGCCTTTTTTATATCTGACAAAGATGCACTTCCTAGACTTTGGATTCAACTTCAACCTTTGTCCACTCTGCACGTGGATGTATGCTGGACACTCGAATATCCTCAATACTAAGTAATTGACATCCTTGCTTGTCCATACTTCCTCTGCAACCTTGGAGTCTAGCGCTGTAGATGAAGATTGATTTACTATGCAGCATGCCATGTTCACCGCTTCTACCCATAAGCATTTAGGCAGCCTCGCATGCAACCTCATACTTCTTGCCCTCTCTAATAGACTTCTATTCATCCTCTCTGCCACCAATTTGTTGTGGGGTCCGTGGAGTTGAGAAGTGCCTTGTTCCTTGCAGAATTCCATGAATCCTGCCTCTCTATACTCCAAGGTATTCCGTATCGATATCGGTTGGTGTAACGGTGCCCGCCGTTACCTATACGGATACGGGGGTGTAACGGCGATATGGGGGCGTAATGGCCCGTAATGGTGCAATTTTTTTTTGCCAAAAAAATATGGATTAAATCTGGAATATTCTAAGCATTCCAAATATACATTCATTTATAAATTGGAACATGTTTATGGTGGTGTAACGGTCCACTCTTTGGTGAGAAGTTGTATCGGACTGTCTAATGAATTTATGAACCAGACAACCTGGATTTGATTGCAAAACTCATATATTTAATTTTCTAACTATCTACTATCAATGATAGATATATTAGAATGAATGTAATATGAAAATATCTTACATGTGTAGGTGTTTGCAATTATTTTTCATAATTTATTTTATATTAAGTTATTAACAATTTAACATAACTGTGGCTGTGACTGGGATTCCTGTCCTGTGACCTGTCATCCTCAAGTCAAGAATATTAAAAATAAATAAATTAGTAGTGTCTGATATACTCCCTTGCAACTTGATTAAGGATTACTTGATTGGTTGTTAGGGGAGCTATTTTATATACAAGTTCGGCAGTGTCAAGTGTGTGCTTGGCTACTTGCAATAATACTGTTGTTTGCTGCAAATACTTACCTTAATACAAATATATACTTACAATCACAAGTCACTACCAAAATAAAAATCTACTTTTTTGTGGTTGCTCGACCTCCACGTCATCGTCATCATCAGGCTGAGGCTGTTTAATAGGTGGAGGTGCTGCATATCCATAATATCCAGTGCTAGAAGGAAATACTAAATCAACGAAACCAGAGGAAGACTGATCCTTGACTAGGCAACGACTCCGACCCCAAGTAAGGATATCCACTAGTGCCCGTCGAATAGCCATACTGGTGCCCGTACTCAAGCTGTTGAGAATCTTGAGATTGAGAGTGTGTCTGTGATGAGTAACTTAATTTGGATCTGTATATCTATAATCATATGGATACGGATTGGGAGGATTACTCCAAGATGAATGTGATGGAACAGGCTCAGTATAATTATAATCATAATCCAATTGGCCATAAGAATATCCATTATAATAATCAGGACCATGAGTCTGTTGATGTTCCGGACCTCCCGGACCCGGTGCACCACTAGACCTACCCTCGTCCTGTTGGCTGTATCGTGACTCAGTACACTCATAAGTCCGACCTCGTGTACTACCTTGTCGATGTTCATCAGCATTGCGATCCGTAGATGATTGTATGGTGTGCTAAGCAACACCAGAAGTGCCAGCACCAGGGGCAGGGGCGTCATCATCACCATTATCCGACACGGTAACGCTATCACTGCTCATACTCTTTTATTGATCTTGAGCCGTACCTGGCATAAAAGCTGCCCCTCTTACTGGGTCCAACACATCTGCATGACTCTCTTGTTGCATTGCGCGTATTAGTGGGTCATCAATTTCCAATTCTTTACTATCCTCTTCAATTTACTTTTCCCTTGTTTCCAACTAAGGTAGAAGCGGGTCATTCTCATTATAAATATTGTTCAAGTTTATTGGACAGTAGTCTGTGTTATCAGCAGCTGTAATGCTCATATGAGGTCGTCGCATTCTTAGCTTCATATTGTAGTGCATGAAGACAAGTCTATCCAATGTCCTACTTTACAATCTATTCCTATTCTTTGAATGAATAAGCGCAAAATAACTCCAATTCCTTTCACAGCTAGAAGAAGATGTCTGGTTCAAAACTTTTACTGTAATTTTTTGAAGAGCCTTCGTACTATCTCCGAAATTCATCCACCATTCGGCTGGTTGCGACCTAGATACTGCATGTTGTGTGATGAGGACATCGTGCGTACGCCGCCTACACGTGCACCCACGCCACCCCCCCTACGCACGTACGTAAGCAGAAGGAGGGCCCCACCATCGATCTGGTTCGATGACGACATTCAGGGAGGGCTTCCTAATTAGAAGACGGGGTTTTGGTTCAAAAGGGTGGGCCCGATAGTCAAGAAAAGCCCATCATGGGACTCATGATCGTGGCCCACTCGTTGGATTGATGTCATATTTTAGGTTTTGCTTATTGTTATTATTTAGAACATCGTGAACGCTTTGGATTTCTTTGTTTGATTTTTATTTTAGTTTACTTCACCGCCAAGTGATAGGTTCCGCACATGGTGCGAGTTTTGGGATATAGGATTTTCCCTATAAATAGGCACCCCTTGTAGTTCTTTTCATTCATTCAAGTTTAATAAAAATTCCTACTTTATTTTTCTGCTCTCTTCGCGAGTTGTGGAAGAATTCAAAAGTGGGTGCGAAGCCCTCCTTTCTTTGAAGGGCTAACTACTGTGGTGCGAAGCCACATCTATCCCCATCCGCCCCTACCTTCTTCCATCCATCTCTCATTTTCTACCATCATTATTGCTTTGAATTTCCCAGCTTTTTCAGTTATTCATCCCCCTACAGTCAGTTTCTAAAATCTGGACCTGTAGGAGGGTTGAAACTTCGGCGGAGCACTACGCCTCGACCTTACGTCGGATTGTCTTCAAACTTGGTGGGATTGGAGGTCTCCCCTAGCCGACCAAGGCCTAGGTGTCACTTTGGGGAGACGGGCTTCCATCACACGTGTGGCCAGCCTACCCGCGCACGTGCATCAGCCCCGGGTCACCATCTGCGCGCAGGAGCTTTCTCCGGGTCAGGTTTTCCTCTTTTCATTCATATTTCCTAAACCCTAGCCTTAGTTTGCATTAGTCCTAATTTATTTGCCTTTTTTTTTAAAACCCTAGGGTTCCTTGAATTGAAATTGGGGAATCCCTTCGATTAGGGAATGATTTTTATGCATGTGTGGTTGATTTCTATCTCCCTTTGACATCGTTTGGTTTATAATTTTTATTGGTCTAATCCTAACCTGTGTCGGTTTGGACCCGCATAGATTTTCCTTTTTCATTGAATGATTTGGATTGTCATGTGGTATGTGGAATTTGTGTAACTGTTTCTGAATTGGTATGATCTAAGCCTGAATTCTTGCATCTCATACTTAAATTTCATGTCTTGCATCAAATTTGGTATCAGAGCCTAGGGTTCTTGTAGGGGAATTCACCACATATTTAGGGTTTAGTTTGTTTGAGTCCTTCATGCATCCAGTCCATCATATATAGCTGCTAGAAAATCGTAGTCCTTGATATATATAGCTGAATTTTCGTAACGGTGTGTAGTCTCCTTCATATAGAGTCTCGTAGGGTTATTTAGTTTTTAGACGCATATAGTTGCCGTAACAGGTCCTTAGGTTGAGCAAGTCAGTGTATGTCCACACGTACGGGTCGTGGTTTCGGTTTGCACCCCACACTAAACATGGAGCAACTGCAAGAAACAATGGCCAAGTTAGCCCAGCAGGTTGAGTCTTTGAATAAGCACTTGGAACAACGCATAGATAAACGCCTTGAAGAAATAGAGGCCTCCTTCAGGGCAAACCCTACCATTGGTGAGGATGCCTATTCTCAGGCAGTTGGTTAGGAGGTTAGAGCAAGGAATGGAGGCGGCCAAGGAGCTGGTCATGGGCGCGTACCTGTGCACCCACTCCGTGAGGGATATCATGATCAATATGACCCAGATGCACAACTCCTCAAGGGAGTTAGGGTAGATGCCCTTACATTTGATGGCCACTTGGACCCTAAAGCCTTTCTAGATTGGCTGACAGATATGGACGACTATTTTGAGTGGTATGATATGTCAGATGCTCGACGAGTCTGATTCGCCAAGACGAAGCTTGTGGGTCAAGCAAAGAGGTTTTGGGCGACGGTTGAACGAAGGAAAGAAAGTGAGGGAACTCCCAATAGTTCATTGCGTAGAGATGAAAGAAATACTTAAAGAAAAGTACCTCCTTTTCTCTTATCGCTTACGATTGATTGAGGAGTGACAGTCTCTTCGATAAGGTTGCATGAGTGTTGCGGACTATATCGAGAAGTTTGAAGAATACTCGACCCGCTGTGAGGTTGATGAGGACCCAGTACTTACCCTTGCTCGTTTCAAAACGGGCATCTGTCCTGACATCAGGAGAGAATTGCTCGCCAAAGAGATAGACACTATTGAACAATTGTACCAAGTAGTGTTAGATGTCGAGCAATACCTTAAAGCATCTATGGGAAGACGGTTTGACTGTCGTGAATCCGGTGCTAAGGTCAACCCCTCTTGGGCTAGACCTAACACGGGATTCCAAAACAAACCTTCCTCTAATGTTCAGCCCAGACCCAAGGATGATAAGGGTAAAGAGATTGTCGGGTCTAGTTCGCGTGGAAGCGGGGCCACTAGGTATTTTAGGTGTCAGGGGTTTGGTCATTTTGCTCACCAGTGCGGCACGAGAGGGCACCAAAGTACTCCTTATTGATGGGCAAGTAGTAGTGCCCCCAGAGAGATGGTGAGGAGGAGGAATATGAGCCAGTCGAAACTCCTAGTGATGAGGAAGAGGGAACGCAAGAGTCTGCGACCCTCGCAATTGTGCGTTGTGCTTTGGCTCAAGCTAAGATCACCGATGACTGGTGCCGCAACACGATCTTCTACACTTATGCAAAATGTGGGGAAAAGAGCTGTAAGATGATCGTGGATAGTGGTAGCTATGCCAACGTGGCACCGACTAGCACTGTGAGTCGTTTGGGTTTGAAGCTGGAAGCCCATCCTTAACCCTACAGTCTCTTGGGTTGATGAAACATCCATTCCAGTCTCGCACCGTTGTCTTGTCCCTATTCAGTTTGGATCATACAAAGACAATTTGGTGTGATGTTGTTCCTATAGACGTGGGCCATATCATTTTGGGTAGGCCGTGACTCTATGACAGGGATGTCACCATATTTGGTCGTTCAAATGTGTGTACGTTCTGGTTTGAGGGAAAGAAAGTCAAGTTCAATCCTTTGCCATCTAAGAATACGACTGGAAAAGAGTCCACCACACAGAGTGGTGCAAGCAGCCCAAAAGAAGTGGAGTCGAAGTCCAAGTCCAAACCGCTCCATATTTTGAATGCCAAAGACTTTGAGCGAGAAACGGAGGCGGACTAGATGATATACACCCTTGTGGCTAGGGAGAGTGTACTAGAGACTAGCGTAGAGTTACCCACTGAGGCCATCAGGTAGTACATGAGTTTCCTGATGTCTTTCCTGATGATCTACCGAATGAGCTTCCCCCTATGAGGGATACACAACATGCCATTGATTTAATCCCTGGGCGACTCTACCAAACCTCCCGCATTACAGAATGAACCCAAAGGAACACACCGAGTTGAAGAGGCAGATTGATGAATTCCTAGAGAAAGGTTTCATTCGAGAGAGCATGAGTCCGTGTGCCGTGCCCGCCCTTCTTACACCTAAGGACGGTACATGGAGGATGTGTGTTAATAGTAAGGCCATCAACAAAATCACCGTCAAGTATTGATTTCTCATACCGCGTCTTGATGATATGCTAGATATGATGACCAATGCTACTATCTTCTCAAAAATTGACCTCAAAAGTGGGTATCACCAAATCCGTATACGCCCTGGTGATGAGTGGAAGACGGCCTTCAAGACGAAGGATGAGCTATATGAGTGACTAGTTATGCCTTTTGGGTTAACTAATACCCCAAACACTTTTCATGCGTGTGATGACTCAAGTGTTGAAACCATTCATGGGAATATCCTGGTCGTATACTTTAATGATATCTTGATTTATAGCATGACCAAGGAGCAACACCTCAACCATTTGAGGCAGGTTTGTGGGATCCTTAGGGCCGAGAAGTTGTACGCTAACCTAAAGAAGTGTGTTCTTGTTTAGTAGTATAATCTTCTTAGGTTTTATTGTGTCAACTGAGGGCGTATCGGCGGATCCCAAGAAAGTCAAGGCCATTGTTAATTGGCCTGAACCCTGCAATATTCATGAGGTGTGCAGCTTTCATGGCTTAGCCACCTTTTATAGGCTGTTCATTCGAGGCTTCAGTTCCATTGTGGCTCCCATCACGGACTATATAAAAAAGGGAGAGTTTCAATGGACAAAGGTTGCCTCGAAGGCCTTCAAGGAGATAAAGGTCAAGATGACTGAAGCTCCAGTCACACGACTTCCAGATTTTTCAAAAGCTTTTGAAGTCGCATGTGACGCGTCAGGAGTCGGCCTAGGAGTACTTAGTCATGAAAGGCACCATGTCGCCTTCTTTAGTGAGAAACTGAATGAGGCGAAACAAAAATATTCCACCTATGATAAGGAATTCTACGCGGTAGTGCAATCACTACGCCATTGGCGTCATTACCTATTACTGTAAGAATTCGTCTTGTTCTTGGATCACGAGGCCTTGAGATACTTGAACTCTCAGAAGAAATTAGGCCCCAGGCATGCCAAATGGGTTCAATTCCTTCAAGAGTACACTTTCATGCTTAAGCACAAGGCCGGTGTCGAGAATAAGCCTGTCGACGCGTTGAGTCGTCAAGTCGCATTACTCATCTCCATGAGCGTTGAAGTTACAGGCATTGAGCGCATCAAAGAAGAGTATTCTATATGTCCAGATTTCGGAGTTGTGTACGAGTCATTGTTAGAGAGTTCGTCAGGAGCTAGCAGTGAATATTTGATTTTGGACGGATACTTGTTTAGGAGTGACCGCTTGTGTATACCACGCACCTCCCTCCGCGATTTTCTTATCTGAGAGTTACATTCAGAGGGGTCGCAGGTCATTTTAGTCGTGACAAGACCATTGCCCTAGTGGATGATAGGTTTTATTGGCCAAGCCTCAAGCGAGACGTGGCCAAAATTATAGGGTAATGCCGTACTTATCAATTGGCAAAGCAAAGAAAACAGAATACAGGATTATACACACCTTTGCCAGTCCCATTCATCCCTTGGTAGGACATCAGTATGGACTTCGTGCTTGGACTTCCCAAGACTATTCGGAAACACGATTCCATATTTGCTGTTGTGGACCGTTTCTCTAAAATTGCCCACTTCATTCCTTGTTCTAAGACCTCCGATGTATCTCATGTTACCAAGCTGTTCTTTAGTGAGGTCATCAAACTGCATGGGTTACCAAAAACCATAGTATTTGACCGTGACGTGCGTTGTATGAGTTACTTTTGGAAGACACTATGGCACATGATGAATACTAGGCTCTAATTTTCTTCTGCCTACCACCCTTAGATCGATGGCCAGACTGAGGTGGTTAATAGGAGCGTAGAGAGTTTACTTCGATGTTTAGTGGGGGAGCATACCAGGACATGGGACACCATATTACCCATACCCGAGTTTGCATACAATAGTTCTGTCAATAGATCCACAGGTCGTAAGTCCTTTTGAAGTCGTTACTAGTTACAAGCCTAGAAAGCCTATTGATCTTATCCCCATGTCATCGTCCCATAGGCCATCAGAGTTTGCAGTCTTTTGCGCATCACATACATTCATTGCATTAAGAAATCAGGCGAAAGATCACTACTAGTAATGAACATTATAAATTTTCTGCAGACCAACATAGACGTTTCAAAGAATTCAATATTGGGGACTCTGTGATGGTCTGTATCAGGCCTGAGCGGTACCCTCCAGGGGCCGTTCGTAAGTTACACGCGCGTAGCACTGGGCCTATAAAGCGAAACGGTCTCAATGCGTATGAGATAGATCTTCTACCTTCCATGGGAATTAGTTCCACATTCAATGTGGAGGATCTAGTTGCTTTTCAGGGACTCACTGATACTTTGTCCGGTTCTTCGCCCACTCATCCTGGTTCCCCAGATTTACCCCTTGATCCATGGCCTCTTCCCAACCTTTCATCCTAGCCTTTGCCTCCCATACCTAGCCTTCACACACCCAGAAAGGAAATAGAGGATATCCTGGACCATGAGATAGTTTCAACGTCAGATGGCGGGTTTCAGAAGTACCTAGTTAAATGGAAGTCACGCCTAGCTTTAGATAGCACATGACTCACTGAGGAGGAGCTTCAGAGACTTGATCCTGACATCTTGGAGCAGTTTAGGAGTTTTATTTCGCCAATAGCGAAATCTTCGCAGCCGGAGAGAGTTGATGAGGACATTGTGCGTACGCCTCCTACACGCGCACCCACGCCACCCCCCTACGCACGTACATACACAGGAGGGCCCCACCATTGATTTGGTTTAATGATGACGTCCAGGGAGGGCCTCCTAGCTAGAAGACGAAGTTTTGGTTCAAAAGGGGGGGCCCGATAGTCAAGAAAAGCCCATCATGAGACCTCATGATCGTGGCCCACTCTTTGGATTGATGTCATATTTTAGGTTTTGTTTATTGTTATTATTTAGAACATCGTGAACGCTTTAGATTTCCTTGTTTGGTTTTTATTTTAGTTTACTTCACCGCCAAGTAATAGGTTGCGTACATGGTGCGAGTTTTGGGGTATGGGATTTTCTCTATAAATAGGCACCCCTTGTAGTTCTTTTCATTTATTTAAGTTTAATAAAAATTCCTGCTCTCTTCGTGAGTTGTGGAAGAATTCAAAAGTGGGTGCGAAGTCCTCCCTTCTTCGAAGGGCTAACTACCGTGATGCGAAGCCACATCTATCCCCATCCGCCCCTACCCTCTTCCATCCATATCTCTCATCTTCTATCTTCATTATTGTTTTGAATTTCTCAGCTTTTTCAGCTATTCATCCCCCTACAGCCAGTTTCCAAAATGTGGACCTGTAGGAGGGCTGAAACTTCGGCGGAGCACTACGCCTAGACCTTACGTCGGATCGTCGTGAAACTTGGAGGGATTGGAGGTCTCCCCTAGCCGACCAAGGCCTAGGTGTCACTTTGGGGAGGCGGGCTTTCATCACACGTGCGGCCAGCCCACCAGCGCACGTGCGTCAGCCTCGGGTCACCATCTGCGCGCAGGAGCTTTCTCCGGGTCAGGTTTTTCTCTTTTCATTCTTATTTCCTAAACCTTAGCCTTAATTTGCATTAGCCCTAATTTATTCCCCCCCTCCCCCCCCTTCCTTTTTTTTTACCCTAGGGTTCCTTGAATTGAAATTGAGGAATCCCTTGGATTAGGGACTGATTTTTATGCATGTGTGGTTGATTTCTATTTCCCTTTGACATCGTTTGGTTTATAATTTTTATTGGTCCAGTCGTAGCCTGTGTCGGCCTGGACCCGCATAGATTCCCATTTTTAATTGAATGATTTGGATTGTCATGTGGGATGTGGAATTTGTGTAACTGTTTCTGAATTGATATGATCTAAGCCTGAATTCTTGCATCTCATACTTAAATTTCATGTCCTGTATCACTGTGCAAGAGCATCTCCAAAGCTATCCAGGCAATTTCTAAATGTATCCAATTTATTCAACGCCTTTATTTGCAAATCTAAATGAGGCTATAATCTTTTTATCACGTTCTTTAGCCTGATACGAACTTCATTATCCATAGCAAATGATTGGATATCTGTACTTAGGATTTAGGTAGTAACCTGCTGCATAAAGATCGTGATGGAGTTGTTTTGTCCATCTCTTGTCGATCATCCTCCAATAAGACTCAACTTTTACAATAACATTAAATTGCCAACTTTGCCTTATCCATGGCATCGTATAGGAAGCCAATGGTGCTTTGTCAATTTCAACAAGACGGAGTACTTTCATTAGTGGCTCTATCATCTTTAGGATCGACTTGACCCACTTCCAATATTTATTATCCCGTATGGTGTTTGCAACTTCAACTGGTGTCCTTGATGTCTTCTGCCCATGTTTTGTGTTGAGCCAATCTCGAGAAGCGATCATCTCACTCAACTCTCCCCTATATTAGTATAAACTCTTTAATGCTATAAAGTTTGTTGCGAATTTAGTCGCCGCAGGCCTCAACAACTCTTGTCTTTTTGTGAACTTCCTTATTATTGCGACTACTTGATTATAATTGTAAATAAACGTTGTCACTTCTCTTGCCCTTTCGACCATTTACTTAACATTATTTTTCTTTCCAATATCTTCCAATATAAGATCAATACAATGGGCAGCACATGGTGATAAAAAACGATGTGGTCTCTTTATCATCAACTTATATCCTGCAAGCTTATATGATGCTTCGTTATCTGTCACAATCTGCACTGCATTCTCCTCTCCAATCTCATCCACAACTTTATCTATTAGGCCAGTAATATAATTAGAATCTTTTGTTACGTCTGAGGCATCAATTGACTTGTGGTATATAGTTCCTAAGTGGCAGTATACCATGAAGTTGATCATGCTGCGTCTGGTTGGGCTAGTCTAACCATCATATATGATCGTGTATCCTCTGGCCTGCCATACAGGTTTAAAGGTAGCCACGTATGCTTTCACATCCGTATACTCTGCATCTGTCCATTTTCCGTTAATATCCCTAGCCGTGGGAGCTTTAATTCCTTTACCAGCTTCTACTGCTGTATCAATTACCACCTGCCAATATGGAGAATTGGCTGCGTTAGGAGGTATGTTTGCATGTATAAATAACTTTGCTACTGCCCTACCTAGCTTCTCAACGGAAGTTCTACTCCACATTTGTTTTATCTTCTTTTCTTTAGTTGATTCTTTCCAAAACAAGATTGGATCAATAGAGGGTCTCCTAGGCTCATTTACTTCTTCATCCAAATGTATAGGGGCATCACGTAAAGATGTCTCTCGTCAGCTTCCAAACATATGTCATAACCCAACAAATCTACCCCCCCGTATCACGTATTGATCCGTTCATGCCAAACATGCGGCGACATTCTTCTTTTTCATGAGCTAGACGCAAGCTCTCTCTCCTAGCTATAGTTAATTCCTAATCTGAATCTTTGTTAGAATTAATAATATTTTCATCACGAACGCTTATATATTCAGGACCAAACACCTCCTGGTGAGCCGCATCCAAAATCTCATCTTTCTTCTTTTGTCTAGCAGCACGTTTACCTTTCGACTCATTCAGACTGGCTTGCATTAAAATCATTATCTCTTTCGGTACTCTAGTACATCCCACAACTTGACCCTTTTGATGTGTCAAATGTTGTTTGAGACGCGTAATTCCACCAGTTAGTAGTCTATCATAATAATTGCACTTCATTTGGTGCCCAGTACCACCAACCCTCTGACAATGTTGCCATTCAGTATCCTCACTTACTTATTGGCCAGTCCCAGACATTTCAGGTAGATACTAGATATAGATTAGATATGACCTATGTCTATCTGAGATTGTGAGTCTACTCACTATTCTAAATTTGTATACAGTTTTCAAAATCTAATTGATAAAGATGATTTTATGTTATAAACCCCAAGAAACTCCAAAACCTGTCCAATATAAGAAAATATAAACATAAAGTCACTAATTCGAAAATATATAAAAATATAAATTCAAATAAGAATCTGTAAAATGGACATTAATATGTTCTCCTATGATTAACACATGGAGCTTCGAATCAAGAAAATCCTTGATATAAGTTGTTTTTATCTGTAATTTCAAGCTAAGAGTGGTCGAAAATTGCAATAGAATGATTTAGAAAGAGTTTGGAAGAAGTATAAAAAAAAGTGAAAAATCGGACCTTATGAAGAAGAAAAAAACTGGCCATTTTTTGACCGTTACAGGGCAGTAACGGCTGTTACGGGGCTGTTACGCATACAAAATCCGGGGTGTTGCCGTTTCGCCGTGACCCGTTACTGTTACGTAACGACGGATACGTAACCGATTCCGAATTCCTTGCTATACTCCATACCGTTATCTGATCCGAGATACTTAAGCTGTCTCCAAGTTTGCTTCTCTACCTTCGCTTTCCATTGCTTGAACCTAGGGGTGTACATCGAGTCGAACTGAGTCGAGCTGGCCTCAGCTCAACTCGGCTCGGCCACTGGTTGACCTCGGCTCGGCTTGATTCGGTTCGGTCAGCAGCTCGAGCTGAGTTCGAGCCAAGATCGAGCTGAGTTCGCCATTGAGGTGTTTCCACAAACACCTGAATTGCAACTTCAAAATCCCACTGTTTTACAAACAGAGGCAATGGTTTTACAGGTATTTTATCAAACACCTTCTAAGCAAAATAAAAACCAAGAAAACAAAGAGAAAAAGGGTATTTGTTTCATGTACATACCTTCCTTGCTACCAGCCACATTTCGTTGAGTCATTTTATCAAACAGTTGGTGAGCAACATCAATGGCAAAGTAACCGAGCCACCGAACTGGTTCGATCTGAGCTCG
The DNA here is from genome assembly GCF_029962835.1 of Magnolia sinica. NCBI lineage: Eukaryota > Viridiplantae > Streptophyta > Magnoliopsida > Magnoliales > Magnoliaceae > Magnolia > Magnolia sinica. The sequence continues at coordinate 16,282,670 of NC_080590.1, read as the reverse complement.
ATTCGAGCTGGATTCGATTCGAGTCGAGTCGAGCTGGGGCCTATTCGGACTCGGCTCGATCTCATTTTCGAGCTAAAAAAATCAGCTCGACTCGGCTCGAACTCAGCTTCGAACCGAGTCGAATCGAGCTTTTTCGAGTTGAGTCGAGCGAGCTAACCGAGCTAGCTTGGTTTGTGTACACCTTTACTTGAACCTGACGAACACCTCAGACTTGTGTTTTGAGAAGTAGACCCAAACCTTCCTCGAGTAAATCATCTATGAAGGTCACAAAGTATCATGCCTCTCCCTTACCCTGCATTGCTTCTCATAGACACAATTCTCACAAAAATTCACCTTGCACACCTTAACTCCCTTTAATAGTTTCCGTTTGTGGAGTTCTATCGTGCTTCTCTCGCTCATATGCCCTAGCCGCATATGCCACATATTTGAGTCATCTGTGCCGAATTCTGCGTGTGAGGTGGTAGTGGCCTCATCCATAACTGTGCTCCCATCCAACTTGTACAGATTTCCAACCTTGTGTCCCTTCATCAACACCATCGCACCTCTGGTGACCCTGATTACACCGCCCGTTTTGGTTAACGTGCAACCGTTCATATCTAAAACCCCCAAGAATATTAAGTTTTTCTTTAGATCTAGGACATGCTTGACATCACCTAGAGTCCGTATAACTTTGTCAAACAGCCTTACCCTGACGGTCCATATTCTAATGGCCTTGCATGTTGTGTCATTCCTCATCAGAACACTTCCATCATTATAGGACATGTAGGAATCGAACCCAGTCCTATCTGGGCACATGTGATTCGAATATCCTAAATCGAGTATCCAAGTTTCTGTGAGACGACTTGTACCTGAAGAGACTGAGAGGTCTCCTTCTGAGTTTTCTTCCGCTACACTTGTTGATTCACATGTGTTCTCTTTTCCTTTGCTTTCTAGGTCATCATTCTGTTTTTGACAGTCTCTTTTGAAGTGTCCCCTAATGCCATTTTAGAAGCATCCGTCTTTAGCCTTTGATTTTGACATAGACTTTTTCTTCTTGTTAAACCGAGATTGCTCCACGGATCTCTCACGTCCTTGACCTCCTTTCGCGACTAGCCCTTCCACCTAAGAGTCTTCATTAACTGACTTCTTCCTCATCTTGTTGGAAATGAGAGCTACGATGATCTCTTCAGGCTTCACTGTATTCTTCCAATGTAACAAAGTAGTGACAAGATGGTCATATGATGTGGGAAGCGATGCTAGTAGTATCACCGCTTTGTCTTCTTCATCGACCATCACTCTGAGCCTTAACAACTCACTGCATAGTTTTGTAAAGAAGTTCATGTATTCTAGGAGATCAGATCCTTCCTTCATCTGTAGCTTGAAAAGTTGTTTCTTCACAAACAATTTATTTGTGAGGGACATTTGCATGTATAGGTCTTCTAGCTTCTTCCACATCTTCAAGAGAGATTTCTCATATACAACGTTTTACATGATCTCGTCTGACAAACATAGACATATGGTGCTCATAGCCTTCTCCCCGAGATCGCTCTAATCATCATTTGACATCTTCTCCGGTTTAGTCTCTAACAATGCCTTGCTCAACCCTTATGAGACTAGAATATCCTTTACCTTCTGCTGTCACAAACTGAAATTGTTCTTTTCATCGAATTTTTATATATCGAATTTTGACCCTAACATATTCGCTGAATCCCTGAATGTCCTTAAACCTGACTCTTTGATACCACTTTGTTGGAGTACAAGCTCCTTATATCACACCACAATGATGTGAACCCGACAACAAACCCGGATTAACCCTAATCCGTGCGCTTTGCAGAAGCACGTATAAGGAAGATGGAACAATTACAATAAAGTAGAATAACCAATAAAACAATCACACACAAAACACAAAGATATTTATGTGGAAAACCCTTGCAGGAAAAAACCACGGCACAAAGCGACGTAAATCCACTATAATTAAACCTTTAGAGTTTACACCAACTCACCTTATTCGATTACAGATATACGGTAACCCTAGGAAACTTTGGCCCTTTGAGAATAACCCTTCTCAAGCCCTTATAAATGTTGGAAACCTTCTCACCTCACAAACCCTTTCCCTTAGAGAGAAAATGTTCGTAATAAGACAAGCCATAACGCGGATTTGGCTTAAATAGCTCGATTTGCGCTACTTTGCGTAACAAATCTGGTTGAACTGAATAGGACCTTCGGTCGGACCAAATCAACCCGAAACACTTTTTGGTCAAACTGAAAAAGTGCAAAACATCACAGCATGCAACTGTCTTTCCACCAAATTTCGGTCGAACCAAAAGTGGACTCGGTTAAACCGAGATAGGACGACTCTTCACAACAGATTGGCAGAATCAAGGCATCCTACAGAACAACTTTTGTCTTTGCTGGCCTTTTTGGCTTTCTTAATAAATTCCACTTCTTTAAAAAAAAGAAGTGGAAGATTTTGTTTATGATTTTAGAGTGGGCTAGGATCAACCCCGCATTTAAAAAAAGGGATAATCCTCCTCTCTGGCCCTCAAGTGATTTCGTTGTGATGTATGCATTCTTATCATCTCTGTTGTATTGTTTTCATTTTCCACTTTTAGCAATAAATTGAGTTACCATTCAAAAAAAAAAGAAAAAAAAGAGGATTGTAAGGAGGATGACACCCATTCCAAGGTAACATATCTCAGAACTTTTGCCTGTAGACAAAGGTAAAAGCATACGGACAGCTGGATTAAGGTGATTCTTTTACTTTTGTTTGGTCTTCTTGACTGTGACCATTATTTGATTCATCGTAACTAACTTATGGATTGTAGTTTCTGTTTTCATGAATCTCTCATCAATTAAACTAAAAAATCATCTTACATCTTTCTCTCCCTAAAAAAAAATAAATCTTCATTTGAGGTTGGGAAACAATGCCCACCCATCATCATAATCTGCTGACCAATCCATAAATTTTCTTTCTTCGTTTCCCCAAAAGGTAAGGTCATATTAAAGAAAGGCCAAATCGGTTGAAAAGACTACAAGACAGCCCAAGAGATAGACAAAAGGGGACACTCAACAAGAGCCTTAAACTTTGAAGCACACTCTATTACGTCCAATTTTGCCCTATCAAAACAATTGAAACCAAGCCACTCTGATTCCAAGCACCGGTTAGTTCTCTCCCCCCCATAAAGTCCAAATCCCAGCCAATAAGGCCATTTTCCGAAGCATCATTCCTTTCTTCCTAGTCCTGCCACTGTGCGAGGCAAGAAAGAGGCCCTCAGTGGAGCCTGGCTTCACCCACAACAAACTGGACCCTACCAAGAATCTCGTCCAAAGCTTTGCCAGCTAAGGGACAATGTATGAAGAGATGATCAATTGATTTCTCATTCTGCATGCACATCAAGCAAATATTGGTGATCACCATCTCCCTCTTCCAAATATTATCAACTATAAGCACCTTATTTCTGCCCCCCAACCATGTCAGAGCTGCTACCTTGGGGGGAGCCCCATAATGCCAAACAAAGGAAGTGTGCTCCTCGAGCCCTTTTGAGGATGTCCCACAAATCATCCTATAGAACGAATTAACTGTAAACCAACTGGACTTTTCTTTATTCCAGTTCAAAGCATCCCTAACACCCGGATTAGGACCAATGCCTTGGAGCTGCTTCAACAGACCGATGAGCTCATCTTCTTCCCCATCCAACAGGTTCCTCCGAACATGGGGGAAACCACACTAAAAAAATATAATGCTCCATAGGTACAAACACTAAGGAAAAATATTCCCCAATCAATTGCTTGCTGGATTGCCACTGAGCAAGTACTCATCAGTTTATATGTATTGAAATATGATTAATGAAGACCGTTTTGATCAACTTCAAGAAGTATATGAACCATAAGGGTTAATGTCAGGGGGGCAGTCTGGTCAGCAAATTTTCATAAGCAATCATGTGAATTCATGTTTAAAGAGGATTCATAAAGCCAATGGCAATGAGCCTATGATGACATTGTTGACAATAATTGTAGTGAAATAAGTTGATAATATCAAAATGGGACCGAGGGACGATCCATGCGGCAACAATCACACTTGAACAATACATTATTTACTTATTTTGACACGAGACTTCCACATCCTATTGTAACTGTTTATTTTGAGGAGGGATGGCACCCCTTCGAAGGCAAACTACAAAGGAGTTTGAGTGGAAGATCAAAATCAGTTGATAAATAATCCCAAATACCCAATTCGTAGAATGTTACTTGTGAGGTCCTACTTTTGACAGCGGTGCTGATCTTAGTGAGATGGCATCAGATTTGATGTTTGATCTTGAAGCTCTTGTCAGTTTCTGTAACTACGCATTACTTGAAGATTTCATTTAGTTTTGAGGTCCACTGATATTTCAGAGTTTAGCAGAGTATTGGAAATTGGTGTTGCCATCTCATTTTTATCATTAGATCTGATTCCAAGTGGTGCTTTCTTACTTAGAAGTTTTGTCTTCAGCATTCCAACACCGGTAAATTTCCCTTAATATAACGTTTTCTCAGATATCACCAGGCCAGAATTTTCTCTGAAAACTGGCAATTGTTTATATGGGCTGCATGTTGTGGTCAGTTTGATGCCACCTATGGCTCGGTATCTTTCTCCAAAATAATGTTAAAAAAAGTCTCTCCAAAATTAGTGCATTATTTTTAATGGAAATATGTGCTATTTTTTTAATGTGAAAAATGCTTGCATATGTTGTTGGAGGAAGACATGGTTGGATAATCATGCATTGTGAAGAGGAATTAACAAATCCTGATGCACCAACTGTTTATAAAATTAGGCCCATGGTTGGATGATCCGAGCTTTCAATCTGATGGGTCTCACAGTAGATGGAAGTACCCAAAAATCTCCCATATTGGAAGATCCTAATCCTTTGACTACCGGACTACAAATACATACAACAATGCTTTCAGAAAAAGAGGCCAAAAATTGGATGGATGGGATCCTAACTTCTACTTAGAAGAGTTTAGGGGTGACACTATCCATGGTTATTCCCGCCAAATCAATGGGTTGGATCATCTAAACATGGGCCTTCTTCTACATTCCAGGTGCACATCATGATCAGTGTTTTTAGTATCTTTTGATATCACTGATATATCCCACAATATATCGGTTATTGCAATTGGGCTCTCCGACCCATACTACCCAATTGGAGAGTGGACAGCTAATGTGTTCCACTTATTGAACAAGGTCTATGATTGGTCTGTGACCCCTAGATGCCAAAAGTGTTGATGCAGGACAATTAACCACTTGCTCTAAAAGTTCGCCCGGTGAGGAGCCTCAAACACGAGACCTCCCCTGTGGGCCCCGCCCACCCTGAGTGTGAGTGTGCCCCTGCATCCCACAGGCGACCTCACTCGAGCCCGATGTGAAAATGCCCGTATATTAATCACCCCCGATGATGAGTCTCGAATACGGGACCTCCCGCTCTAATACCAATTTGATGCAGGACAATTAACCACTTGCTCTGCCTCTAAAAGCTCGAACTGTTAGAGCATGGTGAATTAATCCATTTATCTCATAGCCAAGGTCCCACATCTCATGGGTTAGGACTTCGGCCGGACCCCCCTTGTGGGCCCCAAATCACATGAGTACCGCCTCACACGGGCCACCCACCTCGAGTGTGTCCCCGCATCCCATGGGCTACCCCACTTGAGCCCGGTGTGAAATGCAAATTAATCACCCCCGGTGAGGAGTCTTGAACACGAGACCTCCCTCGTGGGCCCCGCCTACCCCAAATGTGCCCCTGCATCTCACAGGCGACCTCGCTCGAGCCTGATGTGAAAATGCCCCTGCATTAATTGTCCTTGGGGTGATCCCGTAGTTCCTATGGGTTGGGAGACAATGGGATTGGTCCATGGATTTTCCTTCAATTTTTTATGGCATCACACTTAATCGCATGATATCGCGATATATTGTGGATATTGCGATATCATGCGATATGTTCACACTCCTCGGTGATATCGAAAGGGAGAAAAGGAAACCAACACTGTTTTGTTTGGAAAATCCTAAAAAATTCACAAAAATTATTTCCCTCCCAAAAGAAACTTCTTCCTATTACATTGTAAGGTGATTTCGACCAGTCCATTATGGTTTGTTGGAAGAAAATCCTTGAAAATTTACCGAAATCACGATCAGAAGCTTCTTGGGGCCGGATTCTAAAAGGTGCATATTTTTTAGTTTTGAATCTTTTTTTTTTTTTTTTTCGTTTTTATATATGTTGTAAATAGTGTCAAATGGTGAGAAATCCATGATTCTTCATGTTTTGCATGAAAAATTATGGATTTGGAACTTCGATTTCGAGATTTGGGGGGAGATTGGTCAAGTTGTGGAAAATTGGAGGAAAATCGAAATTTCCTCAAAATTTTCCCAAATCGGTTACAATCTTAGTATCCAAACACGAAAGCAAATATATATTTAACCTTATCTACACAGTCTTGACAATTTGGTGTTTTTTTTTGGAAAAAAAATATTTTTTAAAATGAAAAATGTTAAAAATATTTATTTTCGAAATCCATAGGTAGTTTTCTTCTTCTTTTTTTTTTTTAAAAATTTTTTTATTGAATGTAATACTTGTTTTTCCATACATGTCTTCTTACATTTATAAATTGACTTTGAATATAGTTGTATTAATTTAGTTAGACAATGCATATATTAGGACCCCTATACAAGGGAAATGTATTATGTGAACTTGTTTGTTTGTTTTTGTGTGTGTGTGTGTGTGTGTAAATTTGTAAGTGTGTATTGGTGTCTTTTTTTAACAATCCCCGTGGTTTCATTGAAAAATTCTACCAATTTCCTAATGTTTCCCTACAATAGCAATAAATTACGCGATACAACTGATATAATCCCATGTGATAACCGATATGTATCTATACGCCAAGGGTGCAATACGTTACTCGGTAATGATATGGAAAACATTGATCATGACACTCCACATCCTGATGCATCAGGACCCGATTATTCCTCTTTGAAGAGAACCGCATGCAACTTAATCTTTGTTCTCTTTTCTTGAATCTGTTTAGTATTATGCAATGTTTCTCATGCCATTTTGGCAAGTGCCAATTCCAGAATGCATTTTAGAGAGTTTCCTGAGTGTTATTGTATGGGTTTGTTTAGCCACTCGGCGACCTGGGAACGCTCGATGCACAGGAGTCTGGTGAAGCCTTCTTTTCGGGTTCTAAAAAGATGCTGAGAGTTGCAGATCTAATTGGCCGATCCATCGTGGTGTATGAAACTGAAGACAAATCAGACACAGGCATTGCTGCTGCAGTCATTGCTAGAAGTGCAGGTGTTGGTGAAAACTACAAAAAGATCTGTACATGTGACGGCGTTACCATATGGGAATCGAGTAACAATGATTTTGCAACGAGCAAGGCTTGAGTATCCTATGTATATTAGATATGCTTGAGCAGCATTAGATCATGTGAAAAAAAAAAAAACAGATGAAAAAACAGCATTCCATGTAATAAAACGATCTGAGAAAGTCACAGTACTTTTAGGAAACATTGTTTATTGTGGCTGAAACATTTCAAGTTCAAACCAGCTTGGTTTTCTATCAAAACATGAGGGAACGGTTTTATATCGGTGCCAGCCATGTGATCATGACAGCCATGTGATCACAATCGGGCTTCTAACTGTGTGAATGCCGTCGCTCCATACCAAACCACCAAAACCTGGGGCTGGCTGCCGAGATTTTGTGGTGACAGTCACCTTGTAAGATAACTTTTGGTTTCTGCTTGTGAAGTGCAGGGTCGTTGGCTCGACTGTAACTTCAGCACCCTTGAATGGGGAAACTGTAACTTGGTATGTTGAAGTGGGTGGGCCAACATTTGTGACGGTCCTGTGTACGGTCAACACGGAAGTAGAGGGTGGTTCTCCAAATATAATTGAGATGGCTGGGTAGTTAAGGTCCCCTGGGGTGGTGAAAACATGTTGGCAGGATTGGTTCGAAGTCTTGGTAAAGACTTTCAGCTGCATTGGTGTTAGCTTTTGTGAGCAGAGGAATTGGATGTACTCATGCGCACCCATGTCGTAGACCAGGCCCGGGTCGACAGCTTTTGATGGATTTATGTGGCCTGCTCCGTGGTCGTGGTGGTTTGAGGGCATTCGAGTTGCGGCGTCTTTCAGTGGGCTGTGGGTGTTGTCATGAATATAGGCAGTGGTCATCAGAGCTGATTTGATTGCAGCTGGACTCCATTCAGGGTGGCTGGCCTTAAGCAATGCAGCAATGCCGCTGACATGTGGGCATGACATTGAGGTTCCTGACAAGATGTTGAACCCCACCCGCCGTATATCAGTTGGCAAGCTTGATGGGCTGGCAGCCCCGCTCCATGCTGCGAGGATGTTCACTCCCGGTGCTACAACGTCGGGCTTCAAGATCTCTGGTGTGAGGTAGTTGGGTCCTCTGGATGAGAATGCAGCTACTATTGGGGAAGGCCGGATTCCTAACTTCGTTCCTGCAAAGGTTAGAGTGGCGGTGGGCCGCGGTGTGGTCTGTACATAGTGTTTGATTAATTTTCCAGCAGTTTCTCCAACTCCGACTGTGGGAAGAAGATGGCAGTCTGCAACTAGCTCCTCCCCGTTGGCTTCAGTGTTTGATAGGATCATGCCCAAACCACCCGCATCTTTCACTACCTGGCCTTTCTGCACCCGGGGGCTGATGCCGCGGTCACATATCACGATCTTCCCAGTGACGATGTGAGGATCCAGAGTTCCCTCTAGACACAAGGACCTTGGGTCGGGGCTGCTTGAGTTACCACCCATGTAAACCAGTGGGTATTGTTTTCCGGCAGACAGGTTTCGTCGGCCTTTGTAGAGTGAGACGCCGGTTAGTATCCGACCGTTGCCTAGCTTCGCTGTGGAAGGGAAATCCCTATCCATGGTACTTGCACCTACCGTGGTGATCCATGGCGAAACATTGGTGAGGCTGGCTGGATCTGGCCCTCCATTCCCTGCTGAACAGGAAACGAAAACACCCATCTCCATTGCACCGAAAGCTGCTATCGACAAGCTGTCCCGGTAATAGGAAGCAACCCCACCACCGAGTGAGATCGACAGCACATCTACGCCATCGGCCACGGCTTGATCTACGGCAGATAGGATATCAGAACTAAAACACCCACCAACCCAACAGACCTTGTAAGCTGCCACTCTGGCTCCGGGTGCCATCCCCCTCGCAGTCCCACGAGCATAGCCTAAGAGGTTTGCATCCTGCACTGGGGAGCCCACAGCCGTGGCTGCTGTGTGGGTCCCATGCCCGTCTTGATCCCTTGGCGACTTGAATTCATCCTTCTCATTGATAATTCCCATGGCCGCTTCGTAGCCATGGTAAAACATACGTGCACCGATGATCTTCCGGTTGCAATTGGCACGCGTGAAGCCTCGGCCAGTCTCACAGGTTCCCTTCCAACGAGCTGGGACTGGAGCCATCCCCCGGTCATTGAAACTCGGGCTTTCCGGCCAAATTCCAGTGTCGAGAACCCCAACTATAACATCATGGTCCGAGAGGGCAGCCGACCAGATGCTGCTGCTGTCCTCTGGTTCGAGACCAAGGAACTCAGGGCTCCTTGTCGTGTGCAGTTTGTAGACCGTCTCCGGATACATGGCCAGCACGCCGTGGCTGCTCTCCAGCCTCTTAGCTTCTTCTTGGCTGAGCTGAGCTGCGAAGCCGTGGAAAGCAGTGTCATAGTTATAGATGATCCGCTGGGCTGCGCCTTCTTTGGCGTCGTCCTCTATTTCGGATTCAGCGATTGCGGATTTTACTTTGGAGGAGTACCATTCGAGATGGTCAGTGAAGGAATATGGCTTCTCTGATTTGGACATATGAATGATGTATGTTTTCTTGGATGGTGGGGTGATAGAGATGGAGAAGGATATGCTTAGAGAGTAGCATATTAGGAACAGGAATAGCCATTTCCCTGGATTTCCAGCCATTTTCATCATAGAGTTTGGAAGAAGAAGAAGACTCTCCAACTAATTGAGTTTGCTGAGAAATGGAATTCCAGAGAGAGAGAGTGAGTGATGCTTCTTGGGAAGCTTTCTTGGTCTACTTGTGCAGAGTAATAAAGGTGGTGGTTGTTCATGAATGGTGTCGAATTGAATTTGTGACAGCGTCTGTAATCAGAGCCGTAGGTTAGTCACACCGTCATTGTATCGGACATTGCCTGAGTATGGACATATGGTGGTCATGCAAACACCCATGGCATCTATGCATGCAACTCAATCCAAATGAAATGGATGGGCATGCATGTACTTTTTAGATGTTTTAGATAATATAATAATAGAAAATAACAGAAGTAAATAAATATTTGAAGGGCTCTTTTATGGAAAGGTTATGTATACGGTTACTAATTTCTATATAACTAATTTTCAAAGAGGCATAGGCTTTTTACACGTGAGATCTGATGGTCGCTCTTGAGGTTTCTTTGACAAAATTACCATGATCATATATCTGTTCTCAGGGCTGGGTTTCGAGTGCGTACATTTGTTTGTACTCCAGCTAACATGGGTCTTACCTTTTAAGCCATATGGGTGTTTGGCGCGTGGAGTTAAGTGGGATAGATTTGGTATTTTGTAACGATGACACGGTGTCATGGTTTGTCTTTAAATTTTATAGTTTTGTAGATACCATATTTTATGTTTGGATTGTAAAGATTGAAAAGTTAAATCATAAGATTTATCTGAAATCATGTTTAAATTGATAGATGAGATCAACAAAACTTACCGTCCACTTGTTGACACTGTTTGGAAATATTGCGGGCTTTCTTACTGTATTGATTTCAACAAATTATTTAGACCCCAATGTATGTATTATATTCACACCGTCCATCCATTTTTCGCAATCGTTTTACGGCGTGGGTAAAAAAGTAAAGAAAATCAAAAGCTTACATGGATCACAATAGAAAGTAGCAAAGATAATGGCGTTGACAATTGAAACCTTCTTAGGGCCTACCATGATGTATTTTTAACTATTAAATCTGTTCATAAGATCAGATAGACTTTAACGAAGGAAAAACACAAATATCAGCTTGATTCAAAACTTTTGTGGCCCTCAAGAACTTTTCAATAGTAAGCGTTCAATCCGCATTGCTTTATGTGGTGTGGTTCATGTGAGCGTTCGATCTACCTAATTTTTTAGCTCATGCCTTAGAATGATCTTGAAAAATGGATGAATGGTTTGGCTATTCCATATATCATGGTGGGGTCCACAAAGTTTGCTGACATTAACGTACTCCTTATTTGGATCGTCACAAAGCATGGGCGAGCGTGCTATATTTCAAATTTCAAATATAATTTTCAAATGGATTTGAAAAGACTTCTATAATTCCATGAAATTCTTTTTAATTCTTCACAATACTTATATACATGGTAAAATAAGCACGGTATGCGATTTAATTGGTGTATCATCAATTCTATCCCACTTAATACGACACGCCAAACACCCCTTAAGGAAATGGCATGCGGCTAACAATAATTTTTTTAAAAAAGTAAACCCTGTGAGGCCCACTGTGGATGTATGTGTCTTATCATACTGGGTATAAGCCTAGAACTAAATCATATCCAAAACTCAAGTGGACCACACCACAGTAAACAGTGGGGATAATGATGTCCACTGTTGAAACCTTTCTGGTGCCAACTGGTTAGACAAACATGGGTGAAATGAAAACACAAATATCAGCTTGATTCAAAACTTCCGTGATCCTTAAGAAGATTTCCCCGCAGGTGTTCAATTCACAGAGCTTCCTGTGGTGTGGTCCACTGGAACCTTTGATATACTTCAATTTTCGCCTCGTACACTAAAATGAATGGGTAAAACGGATGGATAGCATGAATAAGACGCATAGATCACAGGTGCGCCCCAGAAAGTTTACTCAGTGCGTTTAGCGTGCTTAGCACGCAATGCGCTTCCAAAATGCTCATACACCACTAGTGGGAAGTCCCAACTACTTTTCGTGTGGGTCCCATAGCAGAATTTTAAAAAAAAGGATTAAAATAAATACTTTAATTAAAATAATTAAAATTTCTATATGTAGAAATAACAATGTATGCATTTTATCTTCACCCCTCTCGAAATGTTCCTCTTCAAATAATTTGCATACAAACCCATATGTGTTTATTGTCAAATTGACTCCAAAACTATTTTTTTAAAAAAAGAAAATGTATTTTATTGTAAAAAACTTTAATAATTCGTTTGTCAAAAGAGAGTTTTTGTTGTTGTTGTTGTTGTTGTTGTTGTTTTATGTTTCATATCTTCCGAGTATACAAGTGTAGGTACATCTCGTACAAGTGTCGCCCATGGTTCCGGGATCCGAAACGCTGATATGATGGGAGTCACTACGGATGGCCGGTGAATCAAAATCTCTTGGATCAGAAGATCATAGCCGTTGAATGTTTGGCCTTTCTTTTGTATTGAATGTGAACCGTTGGGTTGTATTTTCCTTTTCATCTCTGTACTTGTTGGCCACCTAAAGTAAGGTTTCGATTGTCCCAGATGGGGCATGGGCCATCCACATTCACGCACATCTATAATATGAACGGCTTGGATCAGCGAATTATGGGCCCTACTTGTACAAACTGAAAATCCTAACGGTACCAAACTTTGGGCGTATGGAACCTCTATCCATGCATGACGTAGGGGCGGACGTGAGGTCGAGCACTGTCTTCCTCGAGAGGATAACTATTGTGAATCCATGGAACTTCTCTGGACTCCTCACAGAGACTTCTCGAATCCACGAGGAAAGAAATCAGAAAATAGAAATAAATCTTAATAAATTCGAAATTGATTCATGAATGCATAAAAACGAGTTAACAACCCATTAAATAGGGGAATCAAGCAATGGGAAAAAAAATCAGAATCAAACTACAACTAAAACTCTTAGAATTCGCGACTTATTATAAATAGTAAACTTACTATTTATAGAGGGTCGTGATGTCTACTAGTGCGCAAGGTTTTCGGCGAAAAATAGTAAGTGTCCTATTTGGCTTCACCAAACCGTTCTCCTAATTATTCTAAGCTCTTTTCATGTTGTGCGTAACTCCTAAAGCCCAACGGATGAAGAGTTATAATCAAACTAAAACTTACTATTCATAGTAAAAATGAAATTAAAACAGGGAAACGACCATCGATTCAGGGATTTTTCGCAATTCCGAGTTGCACAACCCTGCGTGGTTGGGTTAGTTAGCTAAAGTAGCTCGTTCTACTCCAAAATCATATATTCTACGTCAGATAACTCATTTCGGATTGCGAGATACAGCCGATCTAAGGTCCGATAGTTCGGATCACTTCTGTTGTTGACCGGGCCTTTTCTGATCCATCTTGGCCATGAAACTGTCCGCGACCCGCTCTACATCAATGCACAAATACGAAGAAAAATAGGTAGATTATTTGTAACATTTGTTTCCAGGGTTAAGACTCCAGTTAGGGATGAGGCCCCATTTAAACAATGCTTGTGACTCATCAACCGGAGAAATATGGCATAGTTGTCCGGCAATCTAGACCAACCACATTTCTGGACCATAACACAAATTTCACTGAGAAGATGATATTAACCATCTGATTTTGCACTTAGAAATTGGACCACTCATTATGTTACTTTTAACCATCCATTTGATATCCATCAATTGGATGGTTACAATTGCTTGGTCATCATGATTTTAGTGATATGCTCCATCCACACCGTCCCCCACATTTTGGATAGTCTGGATAGCTGTGCAGGAGTGCTGCATGCGAGGAAATGCGATGGCTACTCTTGATTCTCCTACATGTGGGACATGTGAGCGACAGTACATAGCCCAGCACATGTATGAATAAATATGCGGTTAGGAGTTAGGACAACATGTCCAAAAATCCATATTCCCACGTGATGACACGGCAAGCGTATTTTCGGGCCAGTGGGACTACCTGATGGACAGCTTGGATCTTACACACGCGTCTCATTGACATGCGTGCAATCGAAAGTAGAACCCCCTGTCCAAGTGTCTGTCCCCCCTGGAATCGGACTTGTTAGTGACCCCTCCAGTGCTGAGATCTTGGTACTGGTTGGTCATGGGAGCCCTACTATGATGTATATGTTCAATCCACTCCGTCCATCCATTTTAACAGATCATTTTAGAGCATGAGCCAAAAACTAAGGCAAGTACAAATCTCAGGTAGACCACACCATAGGAAGCAATGGTAATTGAATACCCACAAATAAAAACTTTTTAAGACCCAATGTAACGTTTGTTTTCCGTCCAACCTATTGATTAGGTCACACAGACTTGAATCAAAGGAAAACACAAATATCAGCTTGATTCACAACTTTGGGGGACCCTAGGATCTTTTTAATGGTGGGTAATCACCACTTTTTCCTGTGGTGCGGTCCACCTAAGATCCGGATGTGCCTCATTTTTGGCGCTCATGCCCTTAAATGACTTGGAAAAATGGATGGACAGCATGTATAAATACATACATCATGGTGGGACCCACCGGTCTTTTTCAGCACCGAAAGGGAAATGGGTAGTAGAGGTGTCAACCGACTCAACCCCGATTCCGAATCCCCATTAGATAAATTCGAGTGCGGATCCTGTCTGCAATTTCATGCGGTGATGATGTAAATGATGACATTCACAACTCAGGCTAATGGTGAATGGAGCAAAGATCAGGTGTTGATAAATTCTGTCCGATAATTATCTATTCACACGTGCCTTGCACGTGCTGCAGCATATTGCCAAAAAACATCTAGGGGGAGTCCTGATAAAGAGGGAAGGTGTTTGTTCTTTATATTGACCTTGAAAAGGACACTCTACCTTTGAAAATCCTTTGAGGATAGTAGGTGTAGGAGTGTCTCATTAGGATGTAGTATCAACCTTTTATCATAAATGTATTAATGAGAGCGGTTGGGGTAGAATACCTTTGGCCCCTTCGTAGGGATGGATATCTTTCTCCCAACTCCTTTGGAAAAAGGAATATCAATGTGACGTGTACATGGACTCATCAATCCACCGCCATTTCCCTTCCCCACCCTTGCTTCAAAATAAGTGATGTGGGTCCCACTTCACATGGGGATTCAGGTTACTGGAATTGCCCTTAGTGAAGGTTTTCTACCATACGTACCGACTATTATTACATGATACATCAGGATTATAGCCGTTGGGTATGCATTCATGATCGATGATCGGAACCGTTGAACTCGCCAGATACATAGTGGATGGTGGCTGCCTCGAAAAAGTTTAACATCAAAAGATCCTGACCGTTGGATCAGTGGTCCACAAAATAACGTTTAAGGAGATGGTCCACGTTCAATGCAAGTGTCTTTTTGGGGCATGCCTTATCCATGGGAGGCCCCATCATATACAACGCTTTCAATCATTAAAAAATGACCACACATTCAACAGCTACAAGCCTACAATCTTACCTTATCTGGGGCGTATTTGCAGCATACCTCTCAGCCATCTAAGGCTACTCGCGTACATAGCTGTGGTACACGTGAAGATCCGGACCGTTGACCCATACCCTTGGTGGACGTGCCATACATGGCTGGCACGCTCATCAGGTGGGCCTATATAAAATAAATGGGCAATTAAGAAGATTGGTCGTTCGTTCAAGAATCATGAGGTGGGCCACATTTGATGTATTAATGTGAAAATGGAGCCCACCTGGGTTTGGATCGGGACTTTACTGGTCCGAGTAGCATTTGCATTTCATAAAGATAGGATGATACTTGCATCTTTGACAGCTGACTCTCTGTCTCTCTCTCTTCTTTACACCTTAGTCCTTTCTCACCTTCTACCAACGATCACCGATTTAAAATCTTCATTCAAGAAACTCACCTCTATTGAATGAATGCCGACAACCGACCATAAAAAGGCAATAGTACCATATCCTATGTACTGTAACTTGCTACCCGCAATTCCGCAAAGATGCCGCCTGTGTAGGATAATGGTAGGCCCCACGATTAAGATCAAATTCTCCAAGATCAGGATGAGCCTTTCACTAGGTGGGCCACACCTGTATGTCCAGTCAGACTGTTGGTTTCCGGAAGCGGATTGGCTGGTGTACCACACACCAGCTATATAGCTGGTGTAAATACGTGTCGTGGGAAGATGAGCGCCGACGCTCCTCGAGCTCCGAGTTGTACGAACGGTTCAAATGAGATCAAAGTTACATGGCCCAAAACGGTGTATTTATTATATCCATACCGTTCATAAATTTTTTGATATCATTTTAGAGCTTAGAAAAAAAAAAAAATCATATCCAAATCCCAAATGGACCACACTAAAAATAGCAGCAGGATCATGATTTTCACCGTTAAAAAATTCGCAGGGTCCACCATAACGTTTATTTTCCATCCAAGAGCTTTAGAAAAAAAAAAAAAAAAAATCATATCCAAAGCCCAAATGGACCACACTAAAAATAGCAGCGAGGATCATGATTTTCACCCTTAAACAATTCATAGGGTCCACCGTAACGTTTATTTTCCATCCAATCTGTTAATAAGGTGAAAAATATATCCATGAAGAGGAAAAATAAATTTCATATTGATCTTAAACTTTTGTAACCCCAAAAGGATTTCAACAGTAGACGTTCAATCCCCCACCTTTTTTTTTTCTTTTCAGTGTGGTCCATTTGATCTTTATATCTGTCTTATTTTTAGGCTCGAGCCTTAAGACAAGCTCGCCAAATGGATGAACGGTTTGGATATAACACATACCTCATGCTAGGACCCACAGAACTTGCTGACCTCAACACACCATCTATTTAGCTTATGTGCGGTACACCAGCCAATCCGCTTCCTTGGTTTCCCATGATTCTAATGGAGTGGCCCACCTGAAAAGCGTCCTTTTTTTCCTAGGTGGGGCCTACCGTTTTTATGGCACTGATGTACTACCCACGTGGCATGTTGGCGGGAAGGATTGTACAGTACCGCAACCTGTGGTACCTTGCCTGCATGTGACTGTTCTCATGAGAGTAAATAACCACCTACCTTTTTTTATATATATATATTTTTTAAATCAGAATTTGCTGAAAAACGATAATTGCGTAAAAATCTTGTTTTCTTTTGTGTTCTCTTAAATATTAAGATTTTTGTTGCCGACATAGAACGCGTATAATATGGTGTTGCCAGTGCCACCCCCATCAGCGGTGTGTTGACGTGTTGGGCGCTGTGGGGCCCAACGTAACGTAATGTGTTTTATATCCTCGCCGTCCATCCATTTTCCTTCTCATTTTAGGATATGAACCCAAAAAAGAAGCAGATCCGAATATTAAGTGGACCACACCACAGGAAACAGTGGGATAATGACACCCACCATTGAAACCTTTCTCGAGCCCACCGTTATGCTTATTTGTCATCCAAGCTGTTGATAAGGACACTGAGATATGGATGAAGGGAAAACACAAATATTAGACTGATCCAAAACTTTTATGGCCCCCTAAAATTTTTTAATAGTGAGTGTTCAATTATCACTGTTTCCTACAGTGTGGTCCACTTGAGACTCTGATTTGCTTTTTTTTTGATTCATGAACTAAAATGATGGGAGAAAAAGAATGGAAGGCATGGATATAAAACATACATCACGTTAGTTCCCACAACCCCAAACACATCTACACACCACTTACGGGGTCGGTGTTGGCGATACCACATGATCCGCGTCCGCCGACATATGGCCTGAGCTAGTGAGCTTTGATGCATTTCAGCACTCGAGGAAAAAAGATGCAAAAGACAGGAAACGGATTGGCTACTCCCCCGGCTGGTGGTCGGTGCTCTATGGCCCCAACATGATGTAGGTATTTCATCCATGCCGTCCATCTATTTTTATTGATCATTTTATGATATGAGATCAAAAATGAAGTATATCCAAATCTCAACTGGACCACGTTATAGGAAACAGTGTTGATTGATCGTTGACCATTAAAAACGTTTTTGGGGCCATAAAAGTTTTGGATCAAACTAATCTTTATTTTTTCCCCCACATCTAGATCAGTATGACGTAATCAACAGATTGGAAGTCAAATAAAGAGTACAGTGGGCCTTGGGAGGATTTTAAAGGTGGATATTCAATCACTATTGTTTTCATGCGGTGTGGTCCACCTGAGATTTATATCCTTCTCATTTATGGTATTAAATTGTAAAATGATATGTAAAAATGGATGAACGGCATGGATGAAACACATACACCATAGTGGGGCCCACAGAGCACCGACCACAGCCACCAGGGGGAGTAACCAATCCGGACATGTCTAACTTACTCATCAAGCACTCTCTATCCATATCTGTACAATTGGCAGTCATGTAAATGATCCAGATCATTCAACCGATGGACTCAGCCACCGATGGCCCATATCCCAAAAATCTCAATTTATGGGTGATTCTCACCGTTGATTGGAAGATTTTTTTTCCATTGAACGTTGACCACTTGTTGGACCCTTTTTTTATTCCCAAGCCGTTCATCCGTAAACATCAAAAGTTCATTTGGGGGTTGTGATCAACCAATTGGTATGCTTTAGGGCTCATCCACCGGGGGCCTAGCCACAGAGATGAGTGCTTCACGGCACGATCCTTTTCCTCACCTTCCAAGATTCTGATAGGGTACGGTGCCACCTTCATTCTTCCCCGGTTTGCATCCTTAGAATGATCTGAACCGTTGATGTTGTAGTTACTACCAACTAGAAGCTATCCTCGTATAATCATTGATGATCCAGACCTTTCAAATTTGAGCCGTTAAACGTTCATCTTTATACACAATCACCTTCTTAAGACGGCCCGGATAGCATATAATCTATAGAACATGAACGGTTCAATCATCATATAAGATTGTATCAGGTGATCGAAGCCTTGCACTTCACCATACTGTGCTGCAGTTGGTACGTGGCACCGTACCTTATCAAAATCCTTAAATAGTCTTACCAAATCATAGGAGTAGGTGCAAATGAACCTAACGGCCTTGAAATTGTGGGATAGTTATCAGATATCATGTTGGACATCATATGACTTGATTGGACGGTTGTTAAGTATGCCTGCACATATATTTGGTGCTGACTCACGTTAGATGAGAGCTGTACACCACGCAGCTTGAAAAGCTTGATTTGACTTGGTTTGAAATTGAGTTCGAGCGGATTCTTTGAGCTTGGAAAACTTTCGAGCGGATTTCGAGCTTGCTTGTGCTCGACTCAACTCAGATCAAACCTTAACTGGAATCAAGCCAGTTTAGTGACATGGTGATTTTGATATTGATATTACTCAGCAAGTACTTGATGAAATGATTTGGCGAAAAAGATATGAATATGTAATAATTGCCTTTATATTTTGATTTTTCTACAGCTTACCTCAAATACATGTACATTGATGCTACGTTTATACATTTTGTGAGAAATTGAAGGAATACCCTATATGTTTGAGAAAATATTGTAGAAGCTTGATCTTGGATCGAGCTTATGCGAATTCACCGTGTTGTTGGCCGAACCAAGTCAAGCCAAGTTCAAACTACGGTTAACTAGTGATCAAGCCTAGTCTAGCTGTGCCAAGCATGAATCGATTCAACGCGTGTACACCTCTAGTTAGATACGATGGCGGGTTATATGGTACTTACATGCAGCATATAACTTCGGTACGCACGCACCGTGTAACAGGAGTAGATTAAGTGCAGCCCCTGCCTCATCGAGGGTGGTGCGGCCCTTACCATGGGACCCACCTTGATGCATGTATTCTACATCCACGGCATCCATCCGTTTTACTAGATCATCTTAGGGCAGGATCTCAAAAATAAAAAATATCCAAATCTCAGGTGGACCATATTATAAGAAACTGTGGTGATGAACGGTATGGATGAAGGGAAAAAACAATTCAAAACTTTATATGGCTCATTAATGGTCAATCGCAACTGTTTTCTGTGGTATGGTCCACCGGAGAATTAGATCTATTTCATTTTTGGGTTAATGCCCTGAAATGACCTGAAACGGCTGGACAGTTTGGATATAGAATACATACATCAGGGTAGGCCGCACCGTCTTGGGTGAAGCCCGCCGAACCTAATCTGCTCCCCTCCTTAATTGTACACGCTGGCAAACATTCCCTGGAACTAAACCGAGTGAACTGTGAAATCCACTCGTTTGGTAGACTGGATTTTAATTTTAGCCCGTACGTATCCAGAGGATTTGAAATGATAGATTTGATGTTGGATTTCAAAAAATGGGTGGAGCTCCTTTGGCACGCAGGCACTCAGAAATTGTACCCTTGAAATCTGTGAAATCAGGCGGACCTAGTTTGAATAGAATCCAGTGGATATGAAATGATATTTGTGAAGTGAAAGTTCAAAAAGAACCCCTCCGTGAATATAAATAATTTTTAGTACAATTTCCTTTTTGTTCTTTGCTACCTAAGTGGGAAAAAATAATAATAATAATAAAACACAAATTCCTCCAATTTCATGCTGCCAAATGAGACATCTGATTCGTGAACACTTGGATATTTTCCATGTTTAATTATCTATTAAGAAATGTCAAACAATCCTATGGTCAATTAATATTGCTTTATTACAAACATAATTTAGATATTCGGACAGTTTAATGTAACTTAGTAAATGATTTATAATATAATAAATTATAAAAGTACAATAATTACAAATTACAATTCCTACACAAGTTTTGGATAAATGTAATATAAACGTAATGGTAATACTTTTACATTATTTAGATGTCAAACCGGTAGAAAAATGCGCTAAGTCTCATTTCTGAAAAAGAGATTTCTACTATACTATATTGGCAAATTCATAATAATTGCAAATATTTTACTTTCCTCCTTTTATATTTGCATTTAATCATTAAATTATATATTGAGTTATTTATTTAAACAAACACCACAAAATTATAATCATGACATTTTTTTCATTACAATACCGTTAAATACTACTATCCAAACAGGCCCTAAGTGCATGCCTATCATCCATCATCACCGCACTTATCAAAGTTTTACCACTTGATTATTTCTTTTAAAAGGTTTATTAAGTTGACAGGCACTAAGAGCTGTAAACATCCGCAAGGCAACCCCAGTGAGAACTACAGTTTCTATATGGTTGAAAATAGCAGTAGATTTTGTCTTAAAAAACAAGAATTTTCAGGTGGACTGCATAGTTAATTTCTTTTCTAATTATTTATTTGTTTTGAGAGTCTGTAGCCTGGCTAAGTTGTGAAATGGCCTGAATTTTATGCTAGAAGATGTAACATTGTAGCTCACCTGATGAAAAGCTGAGATCTCACGAATGTTTTTCATTCCTGCACGTGTGCTTGTCTGTGGCTCCCAAACGCCATTGGAATTAGCAAACCTTTCTTACTTTCTATCTGACAATTGAATGTGAATCATTTTCTACTTAATAGTCTTCTTGAGTGATCCACGAATTGGGTGGTTAGGATCACATAATTAATTTGATTTCATGGGGCAAACGGCAACCGACGGTCGAGCTGTAGCTACAATCAAAGCTGGCCATGTAGGCCCACCTAAGTAGCAAACATATTCTTGATACTTGTTAAATTGTAACCCGCTAATTCTAACTGGCAAGTGCATAAATTACAGTACATCTCCACGGGTCCCACTACAGTGAGGACCACGTACAATCAACCATAGGAACTGACCGACTGATGCAAATGTCCAATCAGTACGAGTCGGAGTTGCATTCGTTGCACTTTCTTTTTGTCTTGTCACTTCGCCCTAGCATAGATGCAAATTGATGGTATGGTCTAACATTACCAAGATCATGAGCTTGATCATCCACACCGCAGAGTGCATTCAAGCTGATCAATCCACACCATTCAATAGAAGGGCCACCTCTTGGTTGTTTACACCGGAAATTGTACGGAGGTCCATTCAATTCTAATCATGCCAATGATGTCTTGCAAGTGGGTAGTAAAAAAGGAGAGTGATCAACGGTTTAGATTCAATGGGCAAAGATTAATAGAATTTTTATGGTGTTTAGGACTGTGAATCAGGTGAGAATTTTAGGATAGAAATGGGCCAGAGCCAGAAGGCCATGTCAGTCCAGGTCCAGCCCTTTCATCTTTTGGGCCTAAAGTTCAGGTCCAGACTTATGACAGCAATAAATGGGGTAAACCTGGGTCCGAATTGGATTCTTTCCGCTAGTTTTGTCTGGTCCAGCAACATTTGTCGGTCTCGAAAGACGCCCACCATGCCCGTAACCCAGAAGGTCCAGCCCGGTTGATTGTCAACCAACACCATGGCTCGACTAGGGTGGTGACCGGTTGAGTCAACCCGCGCAGCTCGCTTGACCCGCTTCTTATGTGGGTTTTGATGTAGAGCGGGTCATGGACACTTTCATGGCCAAGATGGATCAGAAAAGGCCCAATCGTGGCCAGAAGTGATCCGAACTATGAGAACTTAAAACAGACGATCTCGCAAACTAGAATGAGCTATTGGACGTACCATATATGATTTTGGGGTAGGACGAGCTACTTTAGCCACCCAACCCTGCTATGTCGGGTTGCACACTCCAAATTTGCGAAGGTTGAATTTTACTATTTATAGTAAGTTTTAGTTTGAGTATAACCATTCATTCGTGAACAACATGAAAACTGCTTAGAATAATTAGGAGAATAACATGGTTGGGCCAAATAGGACACTATTTTTGGCCTAAAACCATGAAGTCTAGGGAAATCATGGCCGTCTATAAATAGTAAGTTTACTATTTGTAGTAAGTCGCAATTTACAGGAGTTTTAGTTATAGTATGATTCTGAAACTTCTCCAAGGGTTCATAGCCTTATTTAAAGAGTTGATAACTCGTTTTTCATCATCAATAACATTATTTAGGATATTTTAGAATTATTTCTATTTTCTTTTTCTCGTGGATTCGAAGTTTATCTGTAAGGAGTCCAGAGAAGTTCCGTGGATTCAGAATAGTTATCCCCATGAGGAAGACGGTGCTCGACCTCACGTCCTTCCCTGCGTTAGGTTCGGGTCAAGCTAAATAGGTAGTGGGTCGGGCTCGGGTTAGAAAAGGTGGCCTGTTTAAGTAAATGAATAGGTCAGGCTTCGGTGAGCAGCTACATAGCTTATCTAATGGGCTGGGCCAGACGATCTGACCTGACCTGGCCAAAACCCATAATGAATCCATACACATGATACATGTGCATTTGTATCTATCCACTAATTGGGCACGACATGCCTTTGACCTGATATTCCAGTCTTAAACTTGAGCGTGGTCATGCCAGTCTGGTTGAGTCGGTCAAGCATGGTCCGATTAGAATTAAATAGGTTGGGTAGGGCTTGGGCTTGATGAATTTTAAGTGGGCCAGTTCAGGCCCCAGGGTAATGGTCTGCACGTCGGGGTTTAAGCCACAATACTCGGCCCTGTTTAATGTAAAGATGTTGGGCTCGTGCTGACCCGAATCGAACCCATTGCCAGTTCCACTCATGAAACGGTGGACAATTAAGTGCATGTCATTGTATTTCCCTAAGGGCGTGTTTGGATGTCGGGCCCATATGGTAATGTATCGTATATGTTAGTAAAATACAACGTCCAAATCGACGCTTTCCAAACAGCGCCACGTGGTACGCTGGCTAGCCGAGTACGTCACCGGCCCAGTTTCTCGAAATGACGCGTCTTGTAAAAGACTGCTACAACGTAGGCGTCTGTCAAGTGTAATGAAAGCACTGCACCGCCATAGCAGACGGGAGTTTAAGAAAGAGCGAAAAAAAATCCTCAGCCTTGCAAGCAAATCTGCGGACCATCGTTTATCATCTACTCTCTCTTCTCATCTATCTGGTTGTCTCAGGCGATTCCCACCCTCCTCCCCTCACTCGTCCTGTTGTGCATCTCTCCAAATACCTCCACCATCGCCTCCGAATGGAACTGATTGAATAGGAGTTGAGGAACATCCTTAGTGCCGCTGTACCACTCGCCTTCTTCCCTGTAGACATTACAGGTGGGTGATTTCGAGAATACAAGTAATATACAACCTAATTCCTTGAATCTCTGGGAGAGATTTCTCATTTGATGTAGTACGATGCCATCTCTCTGTTTACTCCCCAAACGACCAAATGTACATACCATTTGGATATGCATGTATGGGTTGAGTAACGATCACAGTGGGGATTCACGCTAAGATGATGGACCCTGTGTGAAGGCTTTCATCGAAAAGATATTCCTGGTAGATGAATCTTTTGTTTTTACTGTGAATCTGCAGTGTATCCAGTTGATGGATGCACTACACCGTGACATGCGACTTGACCTGTGCATGTCAATGAACAACATGTCAATGAATAGGGTGTACTAATCTTTGAAGCGCCTCATAACCATTTACGGATACTCTATATAAACTATCTTTATCTTCCTTCTTCTCTCATTCAACTTCAGCCTTAAATAGTGAACTGCTGCATTGACTCCAGGTCTTCTGCATTAGGCCAGGTATTACCTCCTTATCTGTGTCAGCAATCTTTTCTAATATATTGAACATGCTTCTTCTCATTCCACACGTTCCGTAGCTTAGTTGATCGATTTTTGGAAAGGTGATCGGTGTATGTATGTTTTATAAAAATTTCTCCATTTGCAGGCATGAAAAAATATGTGAATATATTGTCAGGCTACCCTAATTGATGTCGTTGCTATTACTAATATCTATTCCCAAACTGTATTTCAAGACATGCTTGTTGGTTGCTTGAACAATGTCAGTATCCTGTGTTATCTCGGATGAATGAAAATGGTTTTCATGTTTTAGATGAAATAGATGTATGTGATATTCGCAATTATGTTGATAATCGAACTAATATTTAACAGAAAAACTCTGCAAAAGATATCATAATGTTGCTGTACATTTGGCATTTTCATGACATTTATATTTGTATATTCAAAGTAACTTGGACCTAGTAACAGGGCAGACACAAATTGTCTCATGGGGTCTGTTAGCGATGTCTCTAGTAGCGAGGATTCATCCAATAGTGACTGGAATGAAAATGAGGTAGTAGCTGCAATGACTGTAATTGCAGCCTCTGCATGTATCATGGGAGCTGCCGAATATTATCGTTATTATTGTTTGAAGTCGTCCTCTCGAGATTGTCATGTAGTTAGAAATAGATTTGTGAATGGAATCATAAGGAAAAGTGATGCAGACTGCCTTTCCCAACTACGTATGGGTTGTGAATTTTTTTTCGAGTTATGTTCTTTGTTAAGAGATAGGAATTTGCTTTGTGATACTAAAAGGTGTAATTTAGAGGAACAAGTTGTCATGTTCCTGCATACAATTAGCCACAATGTGTGAAATCGGGTCATTGGTAATCGGTTTTCAAGGTCTGGAGAGACAGTGAGTCGACACTTCAATAGGGTTCTTCAAGTTATAATTGGCCTTTATCCGGAATATGTCAAGTTCCCGGGCTTACATACTCCGAAAGAGATATCCGATAATCTAATGTGGAGCCCCTATTTTCAGGTAATACGATCCCATAATATTGAAATAATAATACAGTTATATTGTCGTTTGCGTAATAACGACCTAAATGTAAGATGAATGTTGCTTGTAGGATTGCATAGGGGCACTCGATGGCACCCACATTCCAACCTATTTGCTAAAAGGCGAAAGTGTAACTTTTCATAATCGAAAAAGTTTTCTGTCACAGAACATAATGGCAACATGTACGTTCGATATGAAATTTGTATATGTGCTAGCGGGTCGGGATGGTTCAGCCTCCGATACTCGTGTATTGCAAAATGCATTAACTCGTCGCCTTGATTGTTTCCTTGTCCCTCATGGTAATCAATGACACTTACTGATACATGTACATATGTAGGATGCGATTGTTCACATGCTAAATTCTCATATATTGCTTTGTGTAGGAAAATATTATGTTGTGGATGTGGGATATGCCCACTCTCCTGGTTTTATGGCACCTTATCGAGGTATCCGATATCATTTGAATGAATTTCATACAAGAAGTCTGCAAATATGAAAGAACTATTCAATTATCATCATGCCCAGTTAAGAAATGTTATCGAACGGTGTTTCGGTCTTTTAAAGGGCCGATTCCCTATATTGCGGATAACACCATAGTTCAAATTTATAACACGAGTAAAAATTATTATAGCTTACTGTGTGCTACACAATTTCATCCGTGTTTCTAGTGAAGATGATTTTTATGAAGCAGTTGATGATGTTGGAGATGGTTCTGAGGAAATCTCGCCTTCCACTATCGAGGTCAATAATGCTAATGAAGATCGCGGTTGTCATGTCTGACAGACCGCGTGAGAGATAAGTGGATCAAAAAAAGGGATCAAATTGCAAAGAGGATGTGGAATGACAGCCTTCCTCGTACCCGGCGACAGTGTTAATTTCTCTTTTTTTTGTCATGTATTAAGTTGTTTTTTGTAACAACAAATTTACATTTTTTAATATTGCATTTGGTGTGCTTCTGGGAACTTACGACAATTTTCCTTTTCATTTTCTTATAGAAGGACTTCATGATGTCTGACAGATTAATCGATTAATATTGTCAGTTTGCATTGTATAATCTTATAATGCCTCATACTCATATTTCTTGTCCACATGCTTATTTGTTTCAGACTAATTTCCATTGATTGTTAATGCTTCGTAGGTAATTTGAACTTCCTACGGAGTTCCAACAAGATAGGCAAAGATAAGAATGTGTTAGCATCTCCGTCAAAACGCAAAGGCTCTACCAACAGTCCCCTGACATCACCCAACAAAATATTCAGAACACCAGCTACAACCAGCTTAGCAGCACTACTGATAGTAGCATCACCTGTGTCTCCAACTAGAAAAAATCGAAGATCTACACACCCTAAAAAAACTGTTCGCATACAATTGTCTGATATCATGGATAACACATTGGTCGATGCACTAGTTGAGCTGGTAAATCTGGGTCGGAAGAGCAACGTCAGTTTCAAGCCGGAGGCGTACAAAGCAACTATAACTGAAATCAGTGTCAGATGTGGAGTCGAGCAAGAGAATAAACATATATCCAACCGTCTTTGTACTTTGAAAAAATTCTTCTAGGCTGTGAAGGATATGTTAAACGCGAGTGGTTTTGGTTGGGATCCCCTTTCTAAAATGGTCATTGCAACCGATGATGTATGAGAGTCCTATATTGCGGTAAGATAAATGCATTCTCTATGTAACGCGGAACAACTAATATATGCACATCCATTGATGAGAAACTGCAGTTGCTGCTGATAATATCAGTCTTATGCATATCTCTATGCATTTTTTATGCATTGCCCAAATTTTAGCAATGCATATCTGAAATTTAATGGACTGAACGGAGTGTTATTCTGTTTAAGTGGTCTCGTCGAATATATATGTTTTAGCTATGCATATCTGAGAAGAGAAAAATGGTTGTTGCTAATAATTTTATAGATCCAATATCTGATTTAAAAATGATTATGGACATTGGGGATATTAGATGGACATCTCTGAAATTAAATTATGTGTCCAACCTCATTTTCTTTGGGTGGTCGTATCTAATTATATAGTTGCTCGGTTGCTAACTTGTACTTTTTGTTTCTTGCAGTCCCATCCATATGCGGAAAGGGTATGAGGAAAACATATAGACAGGTATAATGACCT
Source organism: Magnolia sinica (assembly GCF_029962835.1). NCBI lineage: Eukaryota > Viridiplantae > Streptophyta > Magnoliopsida > Magnoliales > Magnoliaceae > Magnolia > Magnolia sinica. The sequence goes on along the minus strand of NC_080590.1, from coordinate 16,255,094 downwards.
GAGTTTTATGTTTGGTAATGATTGTGCCCAAGGATCTTATGCCAGTACCGCATACTCATCCCCCATTTCTGGACGCCGCTGCCCAAGAGATGAAGTTGACTCTTCCGATGAGTTTGAAGATGATGGTAATTTCACAGTACGTCTTTCTTTAGACGATGATGATGAAAACAGTAGTAGTTCAGCACGATGTCCCAATGAGGGGTCACACAAGCAGTCAAAGAGGGTTCATACAGGCCCTATGGAGACTTCGTTTGGGTCTAGAAACAGTCAGAGCACTGGTACTGGCACGACCCGTCAACGAAGGGTTAAACCAAGTGACCAAATTGGAGACAAGATGGGTGAAGTGACTGAGGCTGTCAGGTCCCTAACAATTACTATGACAACGGAAAAAACAATAACCCGAATACAAAAAATACTGGGCCTTCTAGAGGATGTCGATGGTCTCAGCCATGAGGACCAGGTCCGGGCTGCTAGGCTGATGCAGAATGATATTATTAGTGCCGATTTCTTCATCAAGATGGGACATTAAAGGCAGAAGGAGTGGGTAGAAAAGCTCCTCAACCGACACACAGATGTTTGAGACATCCCTACCCTGGCAATTTCTGAAACTCTTAAACAACTATTACTGAAATATTTTGTTTTGATTTTTTGTAATTTAAATAGGTGGTTTTTTGGATTTCTGTTTTTGGTGGGCTGGATGATTAGGGTACTACATGGGTACTAGCACCCAACAAGATGGATCTTATTGATAATGTTTTACTAGTTTTGACTTTGCAAATTGATACTTGGTGGTAGGATTACTTCTAATATCTGTTAGCAATGAGAGTGAAATGCATGAGTGCAGGTAAAACTGATTATTTGCCTCAGAACGCAGGAACAGTCAACTACTTTCGAATGTTTGCATATATTGCATTAGGACCAATTTCCATGTTGTATATGTTGTTATATGTGGACTGTCTGTTCTATTTCCTTGCAGATGAAAATGTCATCTCTTCTTTTCATATGTGTACATTATCTATTTTTTTACCTGATGCTAGAAACACTATGCACTTTATCATTGTTGCAGTACCACCTAATATGAACTAGGATATGTATATTTTATTTTCTTGCAAGGATTGTGTTAAATTCTATGATTTAATGGGATTGAATATCGGTTCATCACTTCAACAATACCTACTATAAGGTAAGACCCAGGATTGGGTGTGGATGGAAGCAGTTGTACTTATTATTATTATCTGATTCTTCTAATATCAGTTTTCATTGATTCGAAAGTGCTGGCACATGTTGTATTCATTTCATTTTATTAATGACCGATATTTGAAATGTTTTTTCAACAACGTATGGGGAAATACTACGTAGTATTTGTTGGCAGACATCCTGGATTATATTACAAGTGGGAAGATGCACGAGCACATGTCGATCACTACAGTGAATGTAGGCACCAATCGTACAAGTCATATGAGGAGGCTGCGAGTGCTTGGCCGGATTTTCAGGTGCGAAAAAGAAACTTATGTTTAGCTGGAATCAAACATTCCAGCTTTATTTTTTGAGAATCGATTTGTATACCATCTCAATCATAATCTTGTTGAATATTGTGTTCTTAATTGTCTGTCAGAGCACATAGCAGATTCATGAAAGACCCACCACATGCCAACATTATGATGGGCCCACCAGGAGATTTTGGACTGAAGCTTCTCCTCCTCAGGGCTCGGCTCATCGGCAATCGGATTTTATTGGGACGCAATCTCCACGCGTGTTGCATACACACTTGATAGGAGAACACCAAGAAAATGGGATGATGAATGCGCTAATCAAAGTTGTGATTTGGGTGTTGTTGATTTATGTAGCCATTGCCTGAATTGTTTCTGCTATCGTATCTTAAACATATAGTTGAAGGGCTAAACATATAGTTGCAGGGCTATGTCCATATTCGTTGCAAACCTTTCCTCAAGTGAAAATACGTCTGCTGTTTTACGTAGCCACCTTGCATTTTGTTTCATCTACCATCTGTGTCGGGTTAGCAGCGGCTGTAGTATTGTCTGTTAGTTCCAGTGATATTGTTTTTCTTTTTTGGAAATATAGACGCTCCTTTTTTCTTCTTTTTTATTTTATTTTTTTTAATTTTTTTTGGTTGTCAACAAAAATTGTGGTACATATCTGTCTCTTTCTGTTATCTGCTCTCCACCACTAGCTATGTTTCACATCCAAATCATCCTATGAACATTTTTACATGTTCTTTTATTGAGGGCATTATTATATGTCATAGTGGTCCCACTTCATGTGACGACATCTAAGATATGGTTGGTTACTGATGATCCATAATGGTTGTGGCCTGGAGGCATAATTAAAATTTGGACCGTTAAAATGTAGATCGTTGTACGTGGATTGATACCAATCTAACTAATTATACTGATTATATCTAGGATATATAAATCAGGTGTACTGTTGGGGTTTTACTTACTCAATATATGGTGGGGCCCACATTGACTTTGGACAGTAAATACATCATTTGAGGGCTGGGTGTCTATATACAATTTTCCTCTCATGGCCCACATTAATTCAGACCTATTTCATGTTTGGAAAGCAGTGCGGCTGATGATCACTCCATTCCTAAACACTGATTTTGGAAACCATGGTCAGAGTGCAATAGGAGTGCACTCTTATCAAACATTGTGAGAGGTTTGCAATTTGCAGACGCATTACTGCTACAAGGCCACTTTACCTTGATGGGACATTTTTACTTTCCATTACAATATTATACGCGAATCCAAGTACGCCCTAACTGTGTTGTTTGCAAGATCTCCACCATATATGCGATTATAACTTGCCCACACTTGCGGATGTATTCTAAACTGTACCACTTATGAACGTCTATGGTTTTCTGCTTGTAGTTTGTACCAGTGACGACAATCGATTGCACTCGCCTCACTCATGTAAAATATCACTAACCGTTGATGTGAAGCAATCAAACTGTCCCGATCATGCTAAATAATATGCAGGTATCTTGTTGGAGTAGACCAAGCTTCAACGGCTGTAATCAACTGAGACGGTTTGTTGAGACGTATAGTCACGTCACGGTCATCCCAGAAAGCATCTTACAGGGACTGTTTGGGATTGAGATGGGCCACTTGGTGGAGAAGAGTACGACCTGGGAAATAAGACCACAGACGCCAAGTTTCGTGCGTGAGCCAGTAAAGTCATGAATTTTCCACCTGCCTCGTTTGGCTCTTATTTGTATCCGTGAAAAGCATGAGACAGGAAATAGTATTTATCAAAAAACTTTAAATTTAAAAGCCTATGAAACCTATGAGATAAGACCTACTATAAAACCTATGAACAAATCATGTGGACTCCTTTCATGACATAAAATGTAAAATCTAAAGATGGCGCCACTTTAGGATGACTTGTTCTTGTAGCAGCTAACAACGGTCCACATGGTTGCAGACATTTATTGGACGGTTAAAAATGAAAAAAAAAATAAAAAATTGTATGTTCCTACTTCTCCAAACGAGTGATCTAGTCGGTTTCAGTTGAGCCAATGCATGTCACATGAACAATATATGAGCATCTTCATCACCCGGGCAAGGATTGCTAATTCAACACGTGGTTGAAAACCCTGCACATCCATATGCACACGTGTATCAATATGGAACACATGTTTGAAATCTTTGCTTTCCACCTGATTACATGATATAGATCCTTGATCCTAAAAATCAGGGCATTTCAAACCTCAGGCACACCATAAAATAGCTAGAGGTGTACACGAGTTGAACCGAGTCAAGCTGTGCCAGCTCAACGTGGCTCCTACTAGCTGACCCCAGCTTGAACTCAGATCAGCTCGGTTCTTGAGCCTGACCGGCCAACTTGGCTCGGTTCGGTCAGTTCGAGTTGAGTTTGATCCAAGTTCGAGCCTGTGCGGCATTTTCACAAACACATGGAGTGTACTTTCAATTTCTTACTGCACGCAAAATAGCAGCAGCTGTTTACAAGTATTTCACTAAACACCTTGTAGGCAACGTCAAAATTAAGAAAAAACGGTATTTGTTTCATATACATACTTTCCTTGCCACCAGCCGACACTTCGTTGAGTCATTTCATTGAACACTTGGTGAGCAACATCAATATCAACGTAACCGAGTCATCGAACTGGTTCGATTCGAGTTGGGGTTTGATTCGAGTCGAGACGAGCTCAGGTAAGCTCGAACTCAGTTTGAAATTTCTTCGAGCTCAAAAAATCAGCTCGACTCGACTTGAACTCAGTTTCGAACCGAGTCAAATCTAACTGTTTCGAGTCAAATCAAGCGAGCTAACCAAGTTAACTCAGTTCGTGTGCAACCCTAATAAAATATATGAAAAATAAACAGATAGAAAAGTTCCTGTAAAGCTTAGACAATCAAACAACTGTTTCCAACCATGGAAAGCTCAGACCCAACACCTTCCATAATGCCATATGTGCATCTATGTTGATGTGCCAGGATACACATGTAAGCTTAGGCACATCAGATTTGGTCACATTATGATGTAGAAGGGGTGGCAGACACTTTCATGTCAAAGATGGACTAGAGAAGGCTTGACTGGGGGTGGAAGTAATCATGATTATTATAACCTTAAAACTGTCATATCTCGCAAATCAAACCGTGTTTTTCGACATATCATATATGATTTTTGGGGAGGAAAAGCTACTTTAGCCAAACAACTGGCTAGGCAGGGTTGCTCACTCCGAATTTGTGAGATTCCATTAGATCGACAGTAAAAAGTCCACTTTATTTTCATTTTTACTATAAATACTAAGTTTTAATTGGATCATAACTTTTGATCTTAGTAGCCATGCCCAACATGAAAAGGGCTTAGAAAAATTAGGAGAATAATGTGGTTAAGCTAAATTGGACACTTACCACTTTTGGCCAAAAATCATGGAGTCTAGTAGGAATCATGATTGGTTATAAATAGTAAGTTTACTACTTATAGTAAGTCGGGATTTTAGGGAGTTCGAGTCTAAAACTTCTTTTTAAGTTTTGAGTTAACTATTTAAACTATTATAGTTTCATTTTTTTTTTATCATTCATCATTTTATTTTCAAATTTATTAGAAATTATTTCTATTTTATCCCTTGTGTATTTGAAGAAACTTTGTGAAGAATCTAAAGAGCTTTATAGATTTGGAGTAATGATCCCTTCCTCAGCCATTGACCTCATCACATCCTTCCCTGCATCAAATTACCTATCTTTTTTTTTTAATTAGCTATTTTTGTTAGAACAAACACAAACTTTGTTTATTTAAAAATTCGACGAACATATATTCAAGTGTGCTGTACAAAAAGAAAAGGGCTTACCACAATAATATTTTGGATTATTGTATTCAATACACATGCCCCTAACTTTTGAAGAAGATGGGTAATTGCTGCCTTGGTACTAGTGCATGTACAAACTAATGACGAGTCAGAAAATGTGGAAAAGGAAAGCAGAGACGGATTTTAGAGATTTTGTCATAAACTTACATTGGAAATGCAATTTTCCACTATTTCTTCTAGTTTCCGCCATGGATTGAGAGAAATTGTAGGCCGCTTGGATAATCCAAACTATAAGAAATATTGGAAATTGTATTTCCAATGTATAAAAGTTGATAGCAAGATTTCTAAAATACTTTCCTACCCTCCTCTCTCGGAAACTGTATTTCCTTTTTCCACGTTTGCTGAATGATACGTCACTAGTTGTACATGCACCATTAATGAGGGCAGCAATTACCTATCTTCTTCAAAAGTTAGGGGCATGTGTGTTGAATACAATGATCCAGAACGTTGATTTGGTAGGCCCATCATAAGACATGTAATGCGACAAAATCTGATGCGTCTAAGCTTGCACGTGTGAAGCCTGGCACATCACGTGTTGGGTCTAAGCTTTCCATGGTTGGAAACAGTTGTTTGATTGTCTGTATTAGTAAGTTATTTGGCTCTTCACGGAGCGCTGGGCCACTGTCTACTGAAGTTACAACGATTTTTCTAGCCGTCCATTTTTCATGGATTTTATGGTGTACCTGAGGTTTGAAATGTCCAGATTTTTAGGATCAAGGATCGATATAGTTCATGTAATCAGGTAGAACGCACAGATCTTAATTAAACACGTGTTCCATATATTGATAGATGTCTTCAATGATTCCATCAAGCAGCTGTCAATGGGCTCTCAATCCCATTGACAGCCCACTCGATTTCATCCAGAAAATTTCAATCTTATTCCCTTTGTTCGCACAATTGTTTTTAGGTCCAAATTGATATAATTGAAGATCCCTTCAATGATGCTGATCCTATCAACAAAAGGGCATAATTTTACAAAATTACATGAATTTTTTCTAATATGGGTGCAACATTATATATGGGTGTAATTGTGGAATTATGGTAAATTACAATGTTTCCTAAATTATTCTAAAGAGGACAACATTTTTGAGGGTTTCGGAAAGATGAAAGATGTTTTTTTTTGAATTTGCTTTCATAGTGATTCACTATCGCTTTGTGCCTTGTTTTTTTCTAAATAAAATTGTTAGGGATCATGTTGCGAATCACACAGAAATGGATATACGATAACAATCCAAAAGCATCAAACAAACACAAGAAAATACAAAGATTTAATGTGAAAAACCTTTTCGTAAAAAACTATGACACAAAGTGACAGATCTTTACTATGAAAGCAAAAATTACAAAGAGAAAAGACTTACTAGACTTGAGCACTCTTCAAATCTCCCCTTGCTCCACCCTTTTCAAAATCCTAAAATCCTTTTAGAAACCTTAGAAATAGTTTTTAAAGCCTTAGAATTCCTTAAAATACTTCCCAACCCCGCATACATCCCTTTATATAGGTTTAGAAAGAAACCGTATGAAAAAATTGTAAAATATGCGTTTCCGCAAAAAATCTGTGTAAACCTTCGATGACATCGAGCAACCTTCAATGTCATTAAAAAAATGACAAAAAATTGTCCAGCGACCAGATCTGAAAATTCCGAAAATACTCGATGGCATCGAGTTGGCTTCGATGTCATCGAGCCTAGAATCAGGTTTAAGACATCTAAAACCAACAATAATTGTGTATGCTTTGTGATGCTTTGTGATTGCTTATTTACTTAATCGCATGAGATCCAAATTTAAAATTTGCTTCCATGGATTCCTACTATACTTGAGGTTTGAAATGTCCTGATTTTTATGAAAGGATCTGTATGGTTTATGTAATTAGGTAGAATGCACATATCTCATACACGTGTTCTACATTGATATATGTGTGTGCCTATGGATGTGCAGGAATTTCAACCGCGTGTCCAATTGGCAATCCTTGCAGAGTGATGAACGTGTACGCATGGCATGCATCGACTCAAGTTAAACTAAATAAATCAATTGCTTGGAGAAATAGGACCATATGATAATTTTGATTTTTAACTGTCCAATAAATGTCCACCAATCTAATAGATCATATAATGAAACAAGTGTAATTTGTTATTCAAGATACATCTGAATTGGGAACTTGATGGCTTAATTGTTTGCCATCATATTCAAAATTAACTTGGCTTTTCATCCATGGATTATTCCTCGGCGGGCTCATAGCAACAATCGGGCACTGCCCAAAATTTATATTAGCCCATGCATCAAATGGGTCGTATGGCTAACATTGGACGTGGACTGTTGTTAGTTGCTACAACAACAGGTCATCCTAAAGTGGGGTTATCTTTGGTTCTTACATCTTATGTAATGAAAGCGGGCCCCGTGTATTTTGTTTATAGGTTTTACAGTGGCTCCAACAGTAGGTATTGTCTTCAATTGGGTTTATATTGTACCATTTAGGGCTTTTAGACTTAAAATTACTATCAATTGAAAATTTTACTTTTTCAAACATCTTATTTAAAAATAATATGATTTTTTTTTTTTTTTTTTTTCATTTTGTAAAATTGTTGTTTAAAAAATCAATGTGAAAAATATTCTTTCTTTTTCCACGCTTTCTTTGAAATGAAATTTCTCGAGAAATACCATTTCATTTTTCACTCTTTCCACGAATTCAAATAGGGCCTTAAGTTATTCAATTTTTTTAACGGTATTTCATATTAACAACTATAACGCAATTTCAATTCTCTATGCCTTAGTAGGGTGTGAGTTTACATGTAGGCCAAGGTGGGCCAACCTATGATTGCAGTGGACCACTAAATAGGAAGGGTCTACCCTAGAGCACTAAAACCCTAACTTCTCATATATATATATAAGATCATATTTCTAAGAGAATGGTCAGCCCTAGCCTTAGAGGCCGCGAACTTCCCTCTTTCCTTCCATTCACACCTTTTCAATGAGAGAAAAGAGAAAAAAGTGAAGGTATTCCTCTTCTCCTTCTTCCATCAATTGGGTAGTCCGTTTTAAGGTTTGATTTTAACCCTTAGATCTAGGTCCTAACCTTATAATGGAATCTACATTTATTTATTGTTATTCATCTTCATTGAAGATAGATTGGAGAGAGACATTTCCAACTCGAACAAGTATGGCATTGGCAATTTCATGTCTTAACTTCATTATGACGTATAAAATTTCAATCATGCTTTTCATATTTTTTTTAGAAATCTAAGATTATCACATAATGTTCATACTTATGTAGATTAAGATTTATTTTATTTTATTTTTCTTTTAAATTATGCTTTCAGTCGTTTCAAAATTCTATAAAAAAGGTAGCAAGAAAAATAATGGTGGCATGTCATCAAGAAGTTGAACACAATGTCTTTCGAAAAAAGATAGAAAAAAATGAAGAAGTTATAGTAAAGCTTATCACTACTTCAGTAGACACATGATTGCAATGCTCGATGCATGTAATTTATATGTGCCAAATGTGCCACATATGCAAACATTAACATTTCAAGTACTCACATGTGCCAAATTAAGTGCTACTTAGGGTCCCTATTCATGGCTCAATGGTAGACTATGTGGGTTTCAACTTTGAGGTCATGGGTTTGAATACCCATGTGGTGTATAGGGGTATGAGGGTAAAGAAATGTGTTACATATTGTACCATCCATCTTAAGCACCGCTTGTAATCCATGCTAATTAACGATGCTTTCACGTCTCCTTCGGAACTGCCTATGGGTGGTTAGCATATTATATGTGAGAAGTTCATTTAAATTTAAATTGTAATTAAATCCAAAAAAAAATTGTTGTAATATGATTCTATACACATATGGATCCGCGAGATCCAAGCATCGGTCTCAAATATAATCCCTCATAAATACCTCAAATTTATGGGGCTATGTGTCACACCTCAAACTCGGAAACTGGGCTCACAAAATTTTCGATCGCTGAATCTAATGCCGACAGCCTCCGTAGTACCCCATTCTCGGCTCTCAGCACACATGCGCCAGATTCCGATCCTGGGATCCTACAAGGAGAATTCAGTATGATTTTTTTTTTTTTTTTTTTTTGTAATGGAGCATAACCACAAGCATAACCAAGTCACAAAATAACATCATCACCACATATCCACTAATATAATCATTCAAGTACAATGCTGAAATGGAAATACAATATAAAGATATCAAAGAAAACCCAAAAGCTCCACCGCACGCTCCTATCTCAGATCGGCCGCATCCTAACATCACCTGCACGCATCTATCGTGCATAAGCTTATAGAAAGCTTAGAGGGTGGTGAAAGTGTATGTAAGGTAAGTGCTAAGTATACAATAAAGCCCATAAATCATACATCATTGGAATAAGCGAAAATACTGACAAGATCATGAACTATACGATATCAGAGTAAGCGAAAATATACTGGTAAGTCCATGAGTGTTATCAGTTGTACCAAGGCTGTGCGATGCAAGGCATGAATGCTAACAGTCTTATTAAGGCTATGCAATGTAAAACATAATAAGACAATAACAGATGCCGAGGATGCAATGTAATATGCAAATCTTGACGAGCCACGAATATCATCAACCTTATCTAGGCCATACGTCAAACATGTGCGTATCGTGCGATCATGTGGGGATAACTCCGTCTCAGAAGGAGTCCTATAAATTTCTTAGCCCAATGGTATCTGCTTTAATCAATCATCCATCACAACATGCATACGAATAATGGGTTCTACAGAAGACGGCGGATCTAATTCAAATATCAAAATAAGCTCACTGATTTAAAACGCGTCACGATAGTTAAAGAAAGAATCCAACCTATAGCCACCGCAAAATCGGACGATGCTTCCAATGTGAGACAAAGTTCTGCCTTCACTGTGTGCACAGTAGCTTGCCAATCAGTGGTAGCTCGCCCAAGCTCCTCAGGCCCCGCCCACGTGCCCCCCGCCCACATATGATCATAGTGATAGAGCGTCACAATATCCCCCACTGACAGCAGATCTGAGTCTAAGTGCAATAAGTGGGCTTCTTTACCTTCTCTATTGAGCATTGATAATCGGCCTCGACAATCGGCCTCGGCAATCGGCCTCGGTATTCAGCCCCGATAATTGGCCTCGTTAATCGAAATCAGCTGAACAAGGCCTAAGGGAAGGTCACAATGTGGACATTAAACCATCATTGCCCAACAATGTGGCCATTTAACCAACATTGCTCCCAAGGAGTAACCCATATAAGGGATTAATACACAACTTAATGGGCCATACATACATCGCATTGGGCCTCAACCATGGGCCTTAAATATATCACAATGGGCCTTGCCAAATGGGTCGGAGATACATCACAATGGGCCTCATCATATGGGTCGGGAATACATCACAATAGGACTTACCAAATGGGCCGGAAACATATCACAATGGGCCACATCCCATGGGCCTCAAATATATCACAATGGGCCTCTACCCTTTTGCTCCAAATACATCACAATGAGCCTCAACCCATGGGCCCTAATACATCACAATGGGCCTTAATCCATGGGCCTCAAATACATTACATCTGGCCTCATCAAATGGCCCCCAAATATATCAAATGGGTCGTATCACATGTGCCTCATATATGTCAAGGTGGGTCTCATATATGAGACATAGACCCTATACACATCAAGGTGGGCCTCAACAACGGCCTCACATATATCAAGGTGGGCCTCAATGGATGGGCCACAAATACATCAATATGGGCCTCATAAGGGAACCCATGATTTGGCAAAAATAGATGGAGAGTGGGTCAAAAACATACATCATGGTCGGTCCCACGTGCTACGGCGAACGGCGTGGACAAAACATGCATCATGAGGGGTCCACAACTGCTGGACGGTGTGGATATATGCCACATGAATCAAGGCAGGCCCCACAGACCTTGGTAACGTCACTCCAGCAGCCATATAGCTGGAGTGAGGTCCACCAACCATCCCACCTCCCACACGTGGGGACGGTGAGGATAAAACACTTACATCAGTAGGTCCCACGTGGGGCCCACCATAACGTTTATCTATCGTCTAATCTATTAATGAGGTCACACAGACCTGGATAAAGAGGAAAAACAAATTATATAATGATCCAAAACTTCTGTGAAAACCCAAATGGGTTTCAATGGCAGACGTTCAATCACATTGTTTCCCTACCGTGTGGGCCACCTGAGCTTCGTATATGGCTGATTTTTGGGGTGCCCACAGGCAGGAGGGGGGCGACCAAATGCACGACATGGATGTTCTAGACACATCACAGTGGGGCTGGGACCGTGGTTCCTGCCCACCCGCCAAACGCTGTAGCGTCCTGCTGCAACGTCCAGCAGCAGCAGGCGCTGCAAGTTAATTTTTTTTTTGAAAAATATGAATTTCTGTGGTTTTTCATATGTGGGGCCCGCATCAGGTGAATCCGACCCAGCCATTGGATTCTATGGCTTAAGACAGCCTAAATGAGCCCAATATTCGATGTGTTTCGGTGTGTGGAAAGATCAAGGTGCATTTTAACGGTGAAAACCACTATTTTCTATGCTATAGCCCACCAGAAAATCTGATCAGCTTCATTTTTCGACTCAACGCCTAAAATGAGTAGGGGAATGGGATGGACGGCGTGGATTAAATCTATACATCAAGGTGGGGCCTGCATGAGCAGCCCACTCAAAAAGCATAAACCAAGCATTTTATTTTATTTTTTATTTGCTAGTACACCCACTGTTCGTCCATGCTCACAACGTCCAGCGTCTAGGGACACTAGACGTAGACGTATTTATCAAGGTGGGTCCCACATGGATGTGGCCCACTTGATCAATTGATATTTGTGTTTTCCCATCAACGTTAAGTAGGGCCCACATGGCTTGGACGGCCGTGGGGTCCATCCGGGTGAGCCACATGGCCACATCATCGCACAAAATGAAAATGAGAGGGAAAAGAGAGCAAGAAAGAGACACGTGTGATGGAGGGACCCCGACACTATGGGCCCTCCCTTTCATTCAATCATACATCAAGTGGGTCCCAATACAAATCAAAGATCAACGGTGGAGATTCCTTCTTCACCAAAATGGAAGGTCTAGATAACCTCTATTTATGTAAGGAAAAATAAACATCATGATGGGGTCCATGGAGAATAACCCCATTATAGAATGGTCATGAGAATCAAGGTAGGCCATCGGCCACACCTAAGGTCTAAAATGAGATCCATACCATCAATCGGTAGGCCCCACTTGGCGCATCAGAAAAATATGAAAATCTAGCCTATAAAGCACCCACCGTTCTATCTCCTTGACTCGATGGAACGCTGATCTCCTTATACTTCTCTTTGATGGAAGATGATGAGATATGAATGGCTAGGATGAAGGATTTTGGAAGAGGAAGTGGGCCACACAACCCACTCTTGCTCTCCTTGAAAATGCTTGGACGTCCATTTTTTTTGTTTGAGATAATTTTTTGTTGAGAAAGAGAGAGAGAGATGATAGTTGTAAGAGAGAGGTGATGGATGTGATGTGATGGTGTACTTGACTTGAGAGTTGACTTAGTGGTTGCTTGACTTGGGGAGAAAGAAAGTATGAGTGTGTGCCTTGATTGATTGATTGATTGATGAGATATGTTGTAGAGATTCTCTTGGGATTGCAAATGCACGGTGTTTCTTCGAAATAAACGCTGGCCCACATCTCCTGGCTAGGGTATCGGATTGGTGCGCGAGTTGCGACGTTGGAATCGCGGCGACGGTGCAGTCGTAATGGTACAAGTCTCGAATTAAGCCATCTCAAATCTACAGGATATGACTTAGGATCGCGCGTAAACGTCGATTATAAGTCACGAGTTGCCGAAATTCGACGGGAATGATCGCAGGAGTCGACGGAACAATACGGACTAGGATACGGGCCTTACACTATGTAATGTCTTACTTTTAAGAGATCAGATATTTCCTTTGTTGTTAATTAGGTTTGTCAATTCATGTATGCTCTGCGGTCGACTTATTAGATGGCGATTAAATGTATCTTGAGCTTTCTTATGGGCATTATCTCCCATGATCTTTATTTTTGTAAAGGCCCTACCAGTCATCTTACCTTTTAGGCTTCTTCTGATGTTAATTGAGTTGGTGACCTTGATGATTGTGGTTCTGCTTTAGGGTATATTGTTTTTCTCAGTCCCAACTTAATCTCTTGGAGTACTAACAAGCAGCTCATGATTTCATGCTCTAGTCCTGTGTCTAAGTTTATTTCTCTTGCTATCATTGCTGGAGAGTTATTTTGGATCCGTTTTCTCTTATGTGATTTACAGGTCTATCTGCATCAAGCTCCTATTCTTTACTATGATAATCTCAATGCTATATCTCTTACCTCTAATCTGGTCTATAACGTTCACGCCAAATATATTGAGGTGGATTATCACTTCATACATTAAAATACTACTCATGGTGGTCTTATCATTCGCTATGTTGGTACGATTGATCAATTGACTAGTATCTTCACTAAAGACTAAAGCTCTACTCGGTTTAAATCATTACAAGTCAAGTTTCATGTCTCCTATTGTCCGTTGTCCAGCTTGAACTGTCCTGGTGGTTTAGCATGTTATATGGTATACATTCAATTGAATTCAAATTGTACTTGAATTCAGAAAATTGTTGTAATCTGATTCTCTAAAATATGGATCCTTGGGAGTCCGGTTCCTCTGTTGCTGGGAAACAGAGATTTCCCATCTCTGCATTTTCATTGGGCCATGTCATCACTGATGACACCTGGCCTAATGAAAATGCAGGAAATGAAAAATCCCTGTTTCCAGCAGAGGATCCGGATTCTTGAATCAACATATTTTTGGCCATCTCAATTTCATGGAGGAACCCTAGTGGATGAATTGTATCTCATTCACAGCTAATTGTACATATTTTAAGGACATGGATTGCTACTGACACTGTTGGTAGTATTGTACAGTGCAGTGTTCTGTGTGCCCCACCATGATGTATCCTGTTTTATAGTTTTTTTCAGCTCATTTTAGGGTACGAGAAAAAAAATAAAATAAAATGAGCGAGATCAAAACTTAGGTAGACCATACTAAAGTAAACAGTGGTGATTGAACGCCCACCATTAAAAACCTCTTGGGGCTATGGAAGTTTGCATCAAGCTGATACTTATGTTTTCCATTCATCCGCGTCTTTTTTAATTATCAACAGGTTAATGGCAAATAAACATTACAGCGGGCCCCATGAAGATGTTAATAGTGGTTGTGTTTTCCTGTGGTTTGGTCCACCTGAGATTTGGATCTGTCATATTTGAGCTTGTACCTAAAAATAAAGATCCAAAATGGATAGTAGGGGTATAGAAAACACATATATCATTGTGGGGCCTACAGAGCACTGTCCTGTAGCCACAACCGTCCCTAAAACAAAATTTTGTAAATTTCATGGTAGCGGATTGCGTGGTACCCCCAACACCACCACCCAGCTACGTCGTGTCAGGACTCTGCAGGGCCCACCATGATGTATGTGTTTTATCCAAACACACCATCCATTCTGCGTTAGGTGCAAAAATTCAGCCTTAACAAACATGGCCTTAGTATAGAACATGAGCCCAAAGTTTAAGTGTATACAAAGGTCAAGTGAATCACAGCACGGGAAATAGCAGGGATAATGATATCCACCGTTAAAACCTTCTTAGGGCCCACTGTGATGTTTATCTGTCATCCAACCTGTTCGTAAGGTCACACAGACCGCGATGAATGGAAACACAAATATCAGTTTGATCGGAAACTTCTATGGCCCCCATGAAGTTTTCAACAGTGGACATCATTATCCCCACTGTTTCATGTGCTGTGGTTCACTTGAGTTTTATATATGCTTTAATTTTGAACTTATATCCTAAAATGAGCTACCAAATGGATGGACGGATTAGATAGAACAAATACATCACAGTGGGCCCCACAGAGTCCCGACACCACATAGCAACGTGGTGATATTGAGGTCACCACGCAATCCGCGTCCACTCGTCATGAAATTCTCGTCTGATTGAATTAGATTCTTTTATTGAAAACTGTGTGCACTAACATTCACGACAGCAGGAACAACAAAAGAGGGCCCACGTCCGTCCTACATTTTTGGCGGGCTTGTTCACCTCCTCCCCACCTGTCCTAGGACATTCCTTCCATTTTAACCTAGATATGAATTTGATAAATGATGGTGATTCATCCACAGTATACTGGGCATGCATACAGTGCATTCAAACAGACGGTTAAAGATGAAATGGTTTGATATCCTAATTTAATGGACGGATGGGATGGACCATATACCAGTACACTGTATCACTCCATGCCGTCGATATTGATGTTGTATCCCACCGTATGTGTGGATTTATCGAATTTTCATATAGGGTAAATGGCTGTCAATGGGCCGATGGGCCTAATGGATGCCCAAACCAGGCCTGATACAGGTTGGGTGCGGGTGTAGCTAAATGGCAGGTATTCAATAACTACCAACGTGCAAATTTCAGTCTGTAAAAATTCATTCCACATATGAGTGATCTAACCAGAGAAAGTGTTTTGATTTCCTTGATGATTTTCTCTTAACAATGGAATAGGTATAAATACATTATAGGGAGAGTCAAAAAATTCTAATCAGATCTCTAAATAAGATTTGGAGAAGAAAAAAAATCTCTACAACATAAAAAAGGACATAATAAAATATTATTAGAAAATATTTAAGTAAGGACAATCTCCTTTTACGTTCGTTGTGATTAAATGTTTTGAGATAATAGTTGATTGTATCCTTTATATATATATATATATATATATATATATATATTTTGTAGACTTTTTTCCAAATATAGATAAACTGTATTTTCCTGATATATTAATTGCATCATAGTGTGTGACGCAGGTAAGGATGTGTTGAGGTCGAGCACTGTCTTCCTTGGGGGATAATTACTATAAATATATAGAACTTTTTAGACTCATCACAAAGATACCTCGAATCTTTGAAGAAAAAAGAAAAGAAAAAATAATTTTTAGAAATTCAAAATAAATTGGTTGATGATTAAAACGTGCTTACACCCTTATTAAATAATGACATGAAATCAGGGAAAAACTTTCAAAATTAAACTACAACTAAAACTCTAAGAAATTTTGACTTATTATAAATAATAAACTTAATATTTATAGATAGTCATGATTCACACTAGTTATCAAGGTTTTTAGCTAAAAATAGTAAGTATCATATTTGGCCCAAGCATGTGATTCTACCTACATTCTAAGCACTTTTCAGTGCAACTCTTAGAGCCCAATGGACAAAGAGTTATAATCAAACTAAAACTTACTATAAACAACAAAAAATGAAAATTTGACCGTCGATTTGATGAAATCTCACAAATTCAGTGTGGCCAACTTGGCGTAGCAGGTTTGGTGGCTAAAGTAATTCTGTCCTACCTAAAATCATGTATGGCACGTTGAATAACTCATTTTAGTTTGTGTGATACGCCCGTTATAAGGTTTTGATGGTCCAGATCACTTCCACTTCCGATCAGGCCTTTTTTGGTCCATCTTGGCCATGAAATTGTACACAATCTGCTCTACATCAGTGTGGCCCACCTTCTATAGATAAGGCATTCCTCACATGTGGCATGTTAGCCGGAAAGAAAAGGCTTTATTGTAGTAATTGTATCAGATCGTTTCTCAGTTTAAAGATCCTGTGCATCTGGATCATTGTTAGATTTTTGTTCTCAATTGCCTCACAATATAGAACTCCAAACAAAAGGTTGTGATTAACCTATTGATGAGATTTTGAGGCATGGCTCATCCGCGTTGGGATACAACACATTAGTGGGTCTGGACTACCGAGTCGTGTCACGGGCCCTACTTGTCAGAATTGAAAACCTCAGCAACCTACACATCCTTTGGCACGGTGGATTGGAGGGCATTGGATGGGGTTTTCCCAGATTGTATGGCAGCATAAGCAACCGGGGGTTGCAAATCCAGGGGTTTCCAATCCCCCTATGAGGAGGTTTGCAATCAACGGTGGAGAGCTTGGAATACACATGAAATCATTTCAATAGTTGCAGGTGTAATATGTGTGTCATTATATGCTATCATTCAATTGGGCACATGGCCCACTAATGATGATCAGCACCATCCAAACATTATCCATATAAATCGGCACCGTCCAAACATTGTCTAGCACTGTCCAAACATTGTCCATGTAGATCAACAATTAAAAATCGTTGGTTAGTCACTCAAACATGATCTTGTGCTTGTGGCCCATCCGAGACTTGAAATTTCATAATTTTCAGGCAAACCAACTATTGTATCAAAAAGTATATATCTCGCTAATTAGAGATATTAAAGTTGAATTAGTAATTAAATTCAAATCCCTGTGAATACGCTATGGACAGGTACTTTTGGATAAAAATTGATTCACACTCTTGGTGCCAACACACTAGGAGGATGGCAAATCCAAGGGGGTTTCTAATCAGGGGGTTCCGAATCCAGGGGGTAACAAATCCACGCTCCCAAACAGCCCATACGGTTTGGGTTCTATAATTCCTCTGCTCGGCTATGTTTCATTAAGAACGGATCCCACCATTTCGATGATCAAGATATGTGCAGCGAGTGGATGAATTGCCATCATTTAGAGATGGTGATGGATTAATACCATAGTCTACCGTCGTTAATATTACGTAGGCTACGGTCGGTTTTATGTCATCTGAAGTCGACGGCAGAAAAGCGATATGTGAGCAGCAAACACGGACCTGATGGCCCATCACCCGTGAAAGTCCCGCACCCCTTGTGAAAGCGAAAACCGAACCCTTTTTGCTTGTAGCTTGTAATGACGTGATTTTTATTTATTTTATTTCTTTAACGTACACGATTGACCCGCAGTGAAAACCCAACCCGTGAACAAATAGGGGAATGTTTGATGCTCTTGCTGGGTGAATGGTTGATACGCAGGCAGTTAGAAATTGAATACATGGCATACACTCAAGTCAAATTGGGTAACACTTTAGATGTATCATTGAGAGAAACTTATTTGATATGATTATCTACAGTTGGATCGCTGGACATGCATTGAAAGGTTAAAATATCCAATCGCCTTAATTCAAAAACAGTTGTCCACGAATCAGAGGCTAGGATTGTTCAACCAATCTGGTTTTTATATTATAACTTATTAATAGTTGGTTTCAAAATTTAGTCGGTTTACTTTTGAGTTTATATATTCCATGTGTACCATTAACGAGTGCCTGAGTATCAAGCGTCGTGAACAGCCAGAGCATGAAATAACTCTTCACGAACCGATAACATATGGCCCAAGCGGAAGCGGATTGCGTCCGAACCCTGGAAAATAAGCGGTCCGGCTCTTGTGAGGTCCACATTTATTTATCTGTATATCCACGCCGTCCATCCATTTTATCAGATTATTTTCAGTTATAAGATAAAAAATTAAGTAGATCCATAGCTCAAGTGGACAACACTAGAGATGAATCTTGCATTTAGATCTTGCATTAATGCTTTGTGCATTTAATGCAACCAAGGCCACTATTTTGCGTGGTCCACTTGAGCGTTGGATCTGTTTCATTTTTTGGATCATATTTTATTATGATCTGATAAAATGGATGGACGGTATGGATAAGAAGATACGTCAGAGCATGCCCCACAGGATCTCTGGTCATACGGCTGATTGTCCGACCTGGGTTCGGACGCAGCGGCTTCTGGCCCAAACAATCGCCAATCGAATCGAACGCCGCAGCTCTCTTTACTTTCGGCGGCGAAGTTGTACGATAACTATCTAGGTACGCAGGCGCTAAGACATGTGACAAAAATTAACTAAAATAAAAAGATTATTATTAGATTGTATTTACGTAAGATTTCTGTAAATCGATTTACTAAAGATTCTAAGATTTTTTATTAGCTTTGGACGGCTAATATTACATTACGAGTTTACTAAATATAGATTGTATATATTCTATAAAAGGAATTAAAAATTTCCAGCCTGCCTGGTACATGGGCTCAGGCGGGAACAGGTAATATAGAATTGCATTGGGTCTCATGCAAATTTAATCCCGCGCATGGAAAAGAAGAATTGATTGGAATTACATGAGATGGAATTGCATTTGATCACATGCTGAGTTTGAGTGGATTTTGAAATCCACTACACATGGGGCCCACATTGATGCATGTGTTTTATCCATGCTGTCCATCCATATAAGCCCTTTATATGTAGTATTTTAGTTATACATTTTTTTTCTTTACACATGCGCAAACCCCCCAACACACTTACGCCATAGTGGGATTTCACCCCCTATGGATACTCGAACCCTTGATCGGGTATTGAAACTCCTGAGTCTACCACCCGTGCAAGAGTAAGGATCCGATCTGATATTTTAGTTATACATATGTACAAGTGACAGAGTGAATTTGGTTCATTGATACTTTGCAATTTTGAAGTTATTTCCAACCTGCGTATCATCCATTGCACTGTGGAGCATGAATTCTCCTTCTGGCCCTTTTTCACCTAAAGCACCGAGCGCGGTTTGGGTGGATTCCACCGTGGTGCATGTGCATTGCATTTACGCCTGCCATCGATTTGACAGGTAATTTCAGAGCAGGATTCCACAGAACAGTAAACAAAGGAGACCCTGGTTCAAGCAGGGGACCCTCAAATGCCAAAGTCAGGCTAGGGAAACTGGGTCTAAGTAGCTTAGAGTGGAGTGAGGGTGCGAGATATTGCATACCTGCTGTAATGGGTTTCCCCGGTATTTACACCTGTGGATTGAGAGGGTCGATGCCATTAAACTCGGCATGATCTTCTCCATCAAGCGGGCATTGCGCGGGCGAAGATATCGGCCGTTATCCGTTAGATCGTGTTCCAGATTATTCTCTCATATGCCTTATTGGGCCGAGCTCTGTACGTGATCTCCAACCACGTTCTCATCTGAGCTGGTCCTGTAACTCAGTCTCAAGCTCGTGGTTGGATTAACCTTGTTCGGACCTCTGACTCACCACATCCGAACCTATGGTCAAACCTTATGGATCCTGTGGTTGGAGTCTGTGATCAGAGACTGTGGTCGGAGTGTCTATCTTGGATTTGATCTCCGGCTTAAAGGTCGAAGATATGACTCGGGCCGGCCGATCCAAGGTCGTAGTTTTAGGATGAGACCTCCGGTCGGCCGATCCAAGGCCGCAGTTCTTCGGATGAGAGTTCCGATCCGGAGTTGCGACTCCTCGAAGGAGAGCTCAGCTAGGTCATAATTCCCTGGAGAAGAGCTCAGCTCAGCCAACCTAGGACCGTAATTCGGAAGCTTGATCGGACCCGATGTAATATTTTCCTTCTGAGGCCCTATGAATCGGTTCATTTTGCCCAGGTCTACCCTTATTGGTCCTGCTCAGATTTCCCCATAACAATCCCTATCAGGTCGGGCCAGGCTACCAATTAAAAAGAGGCCTAGTTAAACCAAGCCCAACGGGCTAGCAGGGCCCATTGATAGGATCCGATCTGATATTTTAGTTATACATATGTACAAGTGACAGAGTGAATTTGGTTCATTGATACTTTGCAATTTTGAAGTTATTTCCAACCTGCGTATCATCCATTGCACTGTGGAGCATGAATTCTCCTTCTGGCCCTTTTTCACCTAAAGCACCGAGCGCGGTTTGGGTGGATTCCACCGTGGTGCATGTGCATTGCATTTACGCCTGCCATCGATTTGACAGGTAATTTCAGAGCAGGATTCTAAAATTGAAACATATCCAAATATTACGTGGACTATACCACACGAAACAATCGTGATTGAATCACCACCGTCAAAAACTTCACCAGACCACCAAAATGTTTATTTGCGATCCAACCTTCTGATAAGGACCTGGAGACCCGGGTAAAGAGACCACGCAAATATCAACTTTTGTGGCCCAGGATAAGTTTTTAAGGTCAATTACCACCGTTTCCTGTATTGTGGTCCATATGAGATTTAGATCCACTTCATTTTTAACATCATACCTTAAAATGAGTTTTCAAAACGGATGGACGGCGTAGATATAAGGCATATACATCAAGGTAGCCCCACGGTCAGGGATTCCTTCCACGTCGGTCGATCCGTGATCCACCGAAGCTGCGCTGAAACATCTCGCTTGGACGCGGATTTCCCGCCATGAAGTTCCGCGCTTGAAACCTAGGTGGGACCCACTGTGATGTTTGTGAAAAATCTATCACGTCTATTCATTTTTTGAGATAATTTCAGGACTTAATATAAAAATGAGTTTGATCTAATACTCAAGTTTGGCAAAAAATGTGAGGATTGAACGTACACAGTTAACATATTCGTGGCCTAACATAAGTTTTGAATGAGGATAATATTTACGTTTCCGTTCATCCCAGTGAGAATGACGTTATGGACGGTACGTATGACATGTAAACATCACTATCGACACCAGGGAGATTTCAACGCTAGGAAATTTCCTTACCGACATTTTCCTTTACTGCGTCCCACGTGAGTATCGGATCCTTCTCACTTTTGAGCTCAACCCTAAAATGAGCTCACAAAACGGATGGACGGGTTGGATGTCTCACAAACATCACGGTGGGCCCCACTTAGGTTTCCAGCGCAGGAACTTGGAAGACACTACGTAGCACCTATCAACTAGGCACACGTGTCCAGCATATGGGCCGTTCATCAGCCGGCCGGCTGCTGAATGTGACCTCATCTGAATGTCAGTGCAGTCCACTTTTCAAGTGGAGCGCGCATGCACGACAAACGGACGACTAAATTGTCCACATTCGCAGTCTATTTTCTGGCACTCGTGATTAATGGACCACCAATCATGTCAGTGTGGGCCACATCAACCATATATGGTTTGCCAATGAACGGCTGGATGATGCGTGGAACGCTTGCGTTTGGCGTTTAGCCTTTCATCTATTCTACAAAACCACACCTCCTTTTCATTAATTTATCTCCCCGCATTATCTTCCCTTCTCTTATCATTAGAACAAAGAAAGATTCTCATCTCACGTGAACGTAAGAACAGAGCCATGAAAGGAGAGTGCACAGAGAAGAATCTGCCCATGGTCTGGTTGTGGCTTCTTCTTATACTTGCAACGATCGAATTCGCTACCTCAAGAACGACTCCACCGCCGCTGCCGATCCCACCATTACCGACGTGGTCCCAGTTAAAATGGCAGCGTCGAGAGCTTGTAATGTTCCACCATTTCGGCGTAAATACGTTCACCGATTCCGAGTGGGGAACCGGACACGAGAACCCCTCCGTGTTCAATCCAACGGCCCTTAATGCGGGCCAATGGGTCGATCTGGCCGTCGATGCTGGGTTCTCCCTCGTCATCTTGACCGCAAAACACCATGATGGGTTCTGCCTGTGGCCGTCGGAATACACTGATCATTCCGTCGAGAGAAGCCCGTGGAGAGGTGGGAAGGGAGACGTTGTCGGAGAGCTTGCGGCCGCTGCGAAGGACCGAGGGGTGGATCTTGGGCTGTATATATCGCCGTGGGACCGCCACGACAAAAGATATGGGCAAGAAACACAGTACAACGAGTATTACTTGGGCCAGTTACAAGAACTTCTGAATAGGTTAGTAATGGAAATCAAAAGAACACAAATGAAAATAAATCGATTTCAATTTTTTTTTTTAAAAGAATTTTTTGGTATTTATGTAGATATGGGAGTGTTTCGGAGATATGGTTCGATGGCGCCAAGGGATCGAACGCACCGAACATGACATACTACTTCGGGTCTTGGTTTTCCATGGTGAAGGAATTACAGTCCGCCATTAATATATTCTCCGATGCGGGCCCTGACGTTAGATGGGTCGGAGACGAGATGGGGTATGCAGACTCGACGTGTTGGTCCACCATCAATCGCACTTCACTGAGGATTGGAGATGGAAGCATTGTTAGGTTTGTTTAATCCAATCCATTCTTACTTACATTTCATAATCAATTCCTTCGACCGTACACGGGCTGCTGCATTTGAAAGTATAATTGAATTAAATGAACATGGTAATAACTCCACTTCTCACAAATCAAGGTATTATATAATAATAACGGGGGTGGTAATGGCCATCACTATAATGGTTGTCACGGTCTCTCTCTCACTCTTTTTTTTAATTATTTTTTTAAAAGTTGAAAAGATCCAAAAAAAAAAAAAAAAAAACCTTGTATCGGCCGGTAAATGCGCCATCCCAGGTGGTTAGCCTCTATTGGAGGCCCAGCGATATGTTAACAAAGTTGTAACGGCTGTTATGGGTCAATTTTTTTAAGTAACGGTTGCCATAGTTATTTTTATGTAACGGCGTTTAAGGACCTGTAATGACTGTTATAGCACAACATGATTCTTTTGATTGCCAAACATAGCCTGACGGTAATAGAGAAAGAAAATCCAATCTATCTCAATCACAATTTCATGTGTTTCAGCTATCTAAATACGGGCGATCCAAGAGGAACCGACTGGCTACCAGCCGAATGCGACGTCTCGATTCGAAAGGGCTGGTTTTGGCACAAATCCCAAAGCCCAAAGTCGCTAAGCCAGCTGCTTGACATCTACTACAACTCGGTGGGACGGAACTGCGTATTGCTGTTGAATGTGCCGCCTAACACTTCGGGTCTGATATCCGATACCGACGTTACCCGTTTGCGTGAGTTCCGAAAGGCGATTGATGTGATATTCTCTAGCAACCTAGCACAAGGAAGTGTGATAAAAGTTAGTAGCCAAAGGGGAGGAAAGAAGAGTAATTTCGGGCCGAAGAACGTCGTGGATGGTGATCATGTGTGGACGTACTGGGCCCCAGAGGAGCAGAAAGATGGCAGCCATTGGATCGAGTTCGGTTGGAATGGGAAGGAGATCAGATTCAACGTGGTGAGAATTCAAGAAGCGATTGGGCTTGGGCAGAGGATTCAGCGGCATGAGATTTATGTGGATGGGGATCGAGTGGCGGCAAATACAACTACTGTTGGTTACAAGAGACTCCACCGGTTGGGAAGGGTCTTTCATGCAAGAAGTGTGCGGATCAAGATCGTCCAATCAAGGGGGCTGCCTCTCATATCATCCGTCGGTTTACACTTCGATCCCTTTTGGCACAACTAACGGCCAGATTCAAGCTGGTTGGGCTTGACCTGTCATATATAGGTTCTCAGATAGGCAGTGGGACCTAAGTTCAATTTCTTCAATAAATGCGCTGGACTCAGGGCCGTTTATAGGAATTACAGATCGGCTGTCCAGTTAATAAACGGGTCGGCAGGGATCCGGCTTAACATGGCCCATTGTCACCGCGGGACCCGAATGCATCCACGCCGTTGGCATAACCCACCATGTTACCTACCGTTAAACTTTTTAAAGGGTTTTCACCTTTTCTAGGAGCGAGAAATTTATCTCGGCTTCAGCTTTTGTACTTTGGTCATCTGCTCTGATACAGAGCCATATTCGAATGGAATCTGCTTTTTGGGTGGGCCCCACTTTCCATGCATGTTAGGGGGGCCGTTCATTTTGCTTATTCTATCCTCTGCTTTGGGGTCCCGACATTGTTAGTGGCTTCTTCATGAAAAATGTTCACCAGCTAGTGGGGTCCTCTGCCCTGTTTTATTGAGAGCGTGCGTTAAGTGGGGTCCACTTTTACCAGGTCGGGTCTTCTAGATGGTGGTGGTTCCTGTGTCAATCTCAACGAGTAATGTATACACGGACTCGGATTCAGTGGTGATCCCTCTGATACCGAGGTCGGTGATGTGGGCCCCACTATGACGTATATGTTTTTATTGAATACGTGAATCCATTTTTTCAGCTGATTTGAGGGCATTAGCCCGAGTAAGATCCAAATCTCGGGTGGACCATACCATAGGGAACAGTGCTTATTGAATGCTCACCATTCAAAACTTCTTGCAGGCTATAAAAGTTTTGGATCAAGATGATATTTGTATTTAACCCTCGTCTAGGTCTGTTTGGCATTATCAACCAGTTAGATGGCAAATAAACGTTACGGTGGTGCTTGAAAAGTTTCCAACGGTAGGCCGAAAAGTGGAAGGACGGCACAGATGAAACACATACATCATGGTCGGCATATAGTCAACACTTGAGGTCTTGGTATCGATCACCAACGGAGGTGGCTAACATGGAGCGTGTGTACTAACAAGCTAACCCAAAAGAAAAATAATTTAAAAAAAAATAAAATGGTCGGCCTATAGTACCGGACCTGTGCTGGAGGGTCACTACCGAATCCATGCCCGTATACACTCGTCAGAAAATT
Source organism: Magnolia sinica (assembly GCF_029962835.1). Lineage (NCBI taxonomy): Eukaryota > Viridiplantae > Streptophyta > Magnoliopsida > Magnoliales > Magnoliaceae > Magnolia > Magnolia sinica. Next base: position 16,229,496 of record NC_080590.1, on the reverse strand, counting down.
AAAAGAACCGCGTGGCATGCGTGATTGCAATAGAAACGGATTGACTAGTTAGGAAACGGATTGACTACTCCCTGCCACCAGCCAATGGCTGATGGTCGGTACTCTGTGGGCCCCACCATGATGTATGCGTTTCATCTATGCCGTCCATATATTTTTCTAGATCATTTTAGGGTATGAGACTAAAAATGAGGTATATCCCAATCTCAAGTGGACCACATTACAGGAAACAGTGTTGAATGAGCATCGACCGTTAAAATTTTTTTGGGGGCCATAAAAGTTTTGGATCAATATGATCTTTGTTTTTTCCCTTCATCTAGGTCTGTATGACCTAATAAACAGATTGGATGTCAAATAAACAGTACAGTGTGCCTTAGGAGGATTTTAATGGTAGATATCCAGTCAATATTGTTTTCCTGTGGTGTGGTCCAGCTGAGATTTATACCCCCTAATTTTTGGAATCAAGCAATAAAATGAACTGTAAAAATGGATGAACGGCATGGATGAAACACATAGATCATGGTGAGGCCCACAGAGCACCGACCATCAGCCACGGGGCTGGTGGCAGGGGGAGTAGCCAATCCGTTTCCAGCTAGTTAGGGTTTTCCCATAAATTTTCAACGGTTGATGTGACGTAATAGGAAGTCAATTGGGACCATCCAAATCGTGGGTGCGGCAGCATAGAATGTCTATTACACAGACTGAGTTATCCTAACCGTCCAATTGATGGGCACTAAATCTCCGTTTTCAAAGATGGTTCAGATTCAAAATTTCTGTTGAAACCAGATGGCCAAGATCATCCCATAGTGATTCTGGGAAAATGTTCCACCACACTGCAATGAGGCCCATATGGTTTGGATGGTCGCAATCAACTCAAGAACTCAACCTGTGGCACAGATGGGGTGAGAAGATGATGGTTGTCGACTATGCCGAAAATTGTACACAAGATTGTGAATCTGCACCACAAACGAGAAAGTGGGTAGCGTTATCTCGAGGATGGACGGTTTGAAATAAGAAGTGTGGTTTAGCGAGCAGAGGGGCAGTTTGGGAATAAATCGTATAATATTTCTAGTGTGCGGGTTGCACCACCGGACGCGGATTGCGTCCTACCCTGCCCGTCTCTACCCACGAACGGGCAGATCTGTGGGGGGCCAACGTGATGTATCTGTCTATCCACGCCCTTCCTTCCTTTTTAGGCAGATCCAACGCTCAAGTGGAACACACCACGGATGAATCTTCTATTTTTATGGTTTATGCATTTAATGCAACCCAAGCTCACCATTTGGTTTGGTGTGATCCACTTGAGCTTTGGATCTGGCTTATTTTAATGCTCATACCTTCAAATGATACGAGAAAAAGGATGGACGCTGTAGATAAACAAATACGGGATTGGACGCATTGGACGCATTGCATACTGCACCATCTGCCAATCTCTAGCCTTGCAGTGGGCCACCCACCCAGATCAAAACAAAGTCAATGTCATGCGAGTGGGCCTAAACGCAAAGCATCTCACACCACTATATTAGTAACTGAAATGATTGAAAATGAGTTAGACTGTGGTGATAGTTCACCATCACATACGTTGTCGGTGCCTCATGTATGGCAAAACTTTCTATTAAAAAATAGAAAAAAGAAAAACCATCTTTTGGTAAATTGAATTAGACACGTTTGATTATTTTTTTTTCCTCAATGATATTCGTTTCATGCAAAAGTACCTATAGATAGTAATGAGATAGTGAAGATTAAATGTCCACTGTCCACAGTTGAAATATTCACGGGGCTACAGAAGTTTTGAATCAGGTTTATATTTCTGTGTTTTCAGCTCATCTAAATAGAAATGATCTTATAAGCAGTTTGAATAGCATATAAACATTACAGTGGACTTAGGAGGTTTCAATGGTAAGCATTTTCCTACCCATGTGGTCCACACAAGTTTTGGACGTACATTATTTCTGGGCTTATGTCGTAGACATGAGTCGACAAAACGGATGAATCAGGGCGGATTTCTCACAAACATCAGGGTGGCCCCACCCAGCTTCCGACGGCAGGAACTTCCTAGGACGGGGTGTTGCAATCTGCATCCAGCATGGACCGTCTATTACACCGACTAAATTATCCTAACTGTCCAATTGATGGCCACCAAATCTACAGTTTTTTTATTTTCTTTTAACACGCGCACACACCGCCACACACTCAGGCTGAAGTGGGATTTCACCACCTATGGGTACTCGAACCCTTGATTAGGTGTTGAAACTCGTGAGAGTCTACCACTGGAGCAAGAGAAAGGACCCCCAAATCTACAGTTAAGAAGATGGTCCAGATTCAAAATTTTCTGGTGAAATCAGATGGTCAAGATTATCCCATTGGAGTGATTCTTGGAAAATGCTCCACACCACAATGAGGCCCATGGTTTGGATGGTCCCGATCAGCTTAGGAGCTCGTGTAGTGTGTGGCACATGTAGGGCGGCAAAATGAGGGCTAACCATGCCGAAAATTGTACAAGCTCGTGAATCTGCACTGCAGAGGAGGCAATGGGTAGTGGGATCTCAAATTCAATGATGGATGGATCGTACAAAGGAAGAAGTGTGGTTTATCGGTTTATCGAGCAGAGGGTCAGTTTGGAAATAAAGCCTATAATTTTTCTAGGGTGTAGCTTGCAGCATCTCGCAATCTCTAGCTTAGGCAGTGGGCCGCCCGCAACCGAACAAATCAAAGTCAATAATATCATGCGTGTGCGCCTAATCCGGCACCCCAAACCAAATGTTGACACGAAGCATCTCCCTTCACGTTTACACTCATAAAAAACGTGTACCACTGAAAAACGTACCATTCTCATTATATTACGATTGAAACACCTTTGGACAATGGTGATAGTTCACCACTTCATGTTTAGGTTGTCAGACAGTCTATTAAACAAGAACATTTCCTGTACTACGCATGCCGTCTTGCTTCTATGGTCTCTGTACAAAATAGAGAAGCATTTTACTTGTAACCGTCCATTTGTTAGCCACCTTTGGACCTTAAGTAGTATTCAGTCATTTGTGGTTTCTGGGTTATTCTCTATCCAAATCGGGCCCAACAATTTAGACGGTTGGAGCAGAAGCGAGCGTATGCCAAGTGTACGGAAGATGAGACCACACAACTTATGTAGTTGAAGTATTGGTCTTGGCCTTTGAAACATAAGAGGACAGATTCTCTGAACAAATGTGCAAATACATGTTTGGAGTGGGAGATTGTTACTTATTCGTTGCAGCCACAGAATGAGGAACTGATTACCCACCTTATGGATGAATCAATTGTCAAGAATCGCAGCAATTGTTAATTTCTAACCGTTCAATTTGTAAACTTCCCAGATATTGAATCGCAGCAATTGGTAACTTCTGACCGTTCAATTTGCAAACTTCCCAGATATTGAACCGTCAAGAAATGGATGATCGACTGTTTATGTGCTTCCAAGTGGCATGATTTGTAGGGAAAATTAGGTCTCATCACAAGATACGGTCCGTATTGAACAATCCAGAACCATTGATTAAGTATACCAATTAAACGGTTTGTATGATTCATACCATTTAATATATGGTACTTGACGAATAACAAAATCTCCCTCGCATATTCAGTGGACCACCACCACTCCGAAAGAAAACAAAAACTTATCTGATGCCTATGGGCCCATTATAGAGGCAATGGAATTTTTGGGGTTATGTTTCACCTCTCTTTTTCTGTTAATTTATAATAAAGAGCATAGTGCAAATGTGCTATGGTACAAAAACAAATATATAATATATGAAGACTCCACCTACATACACCCATAACGCATATCTAATGCATCTGACCATATCATTCTGCAACACGCAGGTAGGATCGCAGAATACAGTGCTAGCACAGTGGGAGATATTTTAAGAATGAATGGAGCGTCTAACCAATGCAACATTCTTGTTGCAGTACAATTCCTGCGTCAGTTTAGCACCATTTTAAAAAAAGGGCTAATTGCAGGTACCTCCCCTCATTTATATACAGCCACTTTCCCACCATTAGAGAGGCTTGTGAAATCTGTACCAAATGACAAAAATACCCTCGTATCAGGAGGGTTGGTTGGGGAAGCGTATTGCCTACTGAGTAAACCATGGGGGCCACCGTGATGTATGTTCTTATCCACTCCGTCCATCCGTTATATCAGCACGTTTTAGGTCATGAACCTAAAGTTGATGTATATCTAAAGCTCAAGTGAACCACACCATAGAAAAAAAAAACTATAGTGATGTTTATTTATCATCCAACATGTTCATATGGTCACATAGACATGGATGAAGGGAAAGCACAAATATCAGCTTCATTCAAAATATCTGTGGCCCCCAAGAAGTTTTGGACCATAGTCATTCAATTCACACTGTTTCCTATAGTGTGGGCCACTTGAGCTTTCGATATACTTCAATTTTCGGCTCATGTCCTAAAATGTACTGGCAAAACAGATGGATGGCATGGATAAGACGCATACATCACAGTTGGGCCCCACCGAGTTTACTAGCATACTGAGTTACTCAGTATGCAATCCTGCAAGCTGCAATCCGCTTCCATTCTCTTGCCTTTTGCCTGTATGGGACCCACTGTTATTTATAAATGGCATCCAACCCATCCAGCTGGGTCCCCCCATAAAAATTGGAGGAACAAAAAATCAGGCTAATCCAATTGTCAGTTGAGCTACACGATACAAAACTGCTGACCACTTAAAAAATTCCAAATTGACATCCTGGTGGTTGGATCAGCATGAGTTTTGGAGTGGAGCGACCATATCGAACAGGTTGGATGACATACGCTAATTCAAGCCTACGCGTCTGCAACCACCATCTATGAGATAAAGATGCCAATGTTGCCTTCTCTTGGGGAAATCTGGAACAGATCTTTGAAACAGAGGGGAGGTTGCTGCAATTACCCTCCATTAAAAAAATAAAAATAAAATGGTTGTGATTCATCGACAATATTTGTTCAAGACCGCCAGCCCAACTGTAGCTGGAGCATAAGTAACAAAATTACACTGGTGAAATAATATATTTTTCCCTTGAGAATTTGGACCACTCACAATTTACCTTTAACCATCCATTTGATGACCATTATTTAGATGGTTCGGATTGCTTTATCAGTGGATTGTAGAGATTTGCTACATCTACTTGTCGGTAGTATAGGATTAGTCTAAAGCCATTTTCAAAGTGGTGCAAGTGATTGTTTGGCAGTGTGTATTTTCAAACCTGTTGAAATGAAAGGATTTTTCCAAACCAGCTTTGAGGTGGGAATGCATCAACAGCACGTTGGAGGGATTTTGGAGGAATCAAAATCTAAATCCTTAGAACTACTTGCTACAAAAACGTTCCAAACAATTGAAATTCCCACAAATCCCTTGGAACCCATGCTGTCCAACGACCCCTAAACTAACATAGGAGTCTAGCCCCTCGTTCCATGAGATAATAGGGCTCGCGTTCAAATGATGGTGACAATGATGATGCCAATGACAAGGACAGAAGTGGTGGTGATGGTTAAGGAAAAACATTATTTTTCATGACAGGTAACTTGCGCTCAAAACGGAGACCTCAATGAAGAAACGCATGCTATCTACAATTGGGCTATGGGATCAAACCAACAGGGAATAGGATTTAATTGTTCACACACAAGTACACATGGCAAACATGTAACTAGAAAGTTAAACTATCTAAATTGTTGCCCTGCTTTGGATGGATCATAAACAGATAAATAAGGTGAAATTAAATCTTATGCGGCCGATTGGCGGACATCTGCTGGATAATGTGTTTGATATTTAATTACATGGCGAACCAGTTTAAAGTTAGCAAAGAACAAAACCTGTTTGATTTTTGTGTGTGTGTTCTGGTATTTTTTATCCTGTTCTGAAACTGTAATTGTATCCAAACCGCCCCTGAGTGATATACAATGGTAAACTACAGATGGTGACGATTGCCTTCCCTGTTAAGGAAGATACGTATCACGTGTGTCTGACCACTGTTTGTAAGCTGCATACTTGAAAGCTACTGCTTACGAAATGGTAACGAACCACTGTTCTGTTGTATATCCTCTCATCTATGGACCATGCCACAAAAATCTCCAGTGTAGGAAGCTCCAAGCCACAAATCTTTGGACTTCTTTCAGTTGAATGTAGCCATGGCCCATCCAGGTAGTAGCAAGCCACAAACCAATGGACCCTACTTGAGAATCAAAGACCTGGGTATGCTATGCAAAACCTCAGCCACTTGATACAAATGTTTCAGTAGTAATATTGTTTATTATGAGGAATGCCCAGCTGCACACCAGTTCTCACGGGTTCTCGTGAGTGCTTTTTGAGGACTCATTTCTGGTGATATGAGCCCAAAATCTGAACCGTTCACCTGATGCAGCATCCCATGAAACTTTTTCGGACCAACTTTTACCCTGATCCAAAACTTTGGTGGGCCATGGTGAAAGAGAGGCAAATCAAGAGAGGAAACTATTTCCTTTTGCCATGGCCTACCAGAGTTTTGGATCAGAGTAAAAGTTGGGCCCTGAGGGTTTCATGGGGTGCTTCATCAAGTGGACGGTTCAGATTTTGGGCTCATATCACGAGAAATGAGTTCTTAAAAAGTTCTCACGGGAACCCATGAGAACTGGTGCGCAGCAGAACTTTCCTCTGTTGATTATAAACAACCTATGTAATAGATTATTAGATAACACTTGATTGTATCAACCTATGTAATAGTCTATTACGTTGTGCCTGTGGGAGAGTTTTGCTCTCATTGCCAATCCCAGGCCCAGATAAAGGAAGAGTGTTGGGTAAGGAGGTTGGCAGCTCCGCATGGAACCTATGCCATAACTTCCAACATGAATCCGAAGAGGAACATGCTTGGATTCAGGTAGCCGACCCCAATTAATTGGGATTAGGCTTAGATGATGATGACGATACAAATGTTTCAGTAGAAGTTGAGTTTGAACCAAACCGCCGAGTGTATTGAGTTCTACTAGGTATTTGTTTTATATCATCAACTGTCAGAAAATAAAATACAGTGAAATCTGACCATGATCCACATATGGTTTCTTAAGGTCGTTATATTCTGTATGATCAAGTTGTCAGTTCACAAAAATAAATAAATCCACAGCTGTGGGGCCATATTCAATGTGTTTTAGTACATCGATAGGTAAATGATATCAGTCACGTTGCCAATAAGGATTCTGAAATTTGTCAATCAATCTGGACTAACCAGTAGACAGGCCACCCAATGGATGAGCTGACAAAAAATTGCAGCTATTGGAAGTTTCTAACTATTTCAATCCTTAGGCTTTTTCTCAGGCATTGCTCTAACGTATTCTTGACCATCTAAAAATGGGTGACGAATCAATCATGAACTTCCAACCCCCTAAAATGTTGGGTTATGGCTCATCCAAGTTGTGATTCTAGCAATTGGAGTTCGACGATCCAGATCCCTTGCTGGAGAACACTAATCAATATTTTGTAGGGTTGATACTATATAGTAGATGATACTTGACGAACACTGGATCCTACACTAAGAAAAAAAGATAAAATTGCATGCATAAGTGCACATGTTATCCTGTACAGACAATCTGACCTGTGCTGACAGATTCTATGCAAGGACATGTAACAAGCTTCTTAAGAAGGGTTGGTTGGATTCCTTGGAGGCAAAAGTCCCTCTTTCTTGGCCATCTCATATAACGCAATGGCACAAAGAGCTTTTGCATCTGCCGTCATTAACCATAGCTTTTCATAGGGAACTACACGTACCTTGATCAGCTCCCCATGTTCCCGAAGGCCCGTTTCTTTCCCGTGCAGTGCAGTTATGACTTCTGGATCTGCATGTCCTCTATATAGAAATATACTCAACTCTTCATCACACCCACCCTATACAGTAGAAGAATGTTAATTAGTTTCATGTATAAAACTAAACGATAACACAAGCTGTGTGGTTAAATGAGTGAGGCTACATTTTGGGTCAGTTGAGGACAGGGAAGTCCTTTTTTTCCCTTGTCAGGTGAAGCCAGAGGCAGATGTGTAGTGGTAACAGGACTGAACAAGACCAAACCTGAGACTCCCAAAGTAAAAGAAGACATTCTTTCCAGCATTCTCCTTACACATTGAGCCTTCTGATTCTGAGGCTACTTGTGGACTCTCGCACATTGGCACATGTTCACAAGAACTATGCCATTCATCAGGTAGACCCAATCATGTACAGCTGGGAAATCAGGTGGGTCCAATCATTACGTGGGCCATCTGGACATCAAACATGCACAATCGGCCAATTTCCAACAAGTCTTCTTTTATACACATGGCCCACCTGATAAGTGATGACTAGATTGGCCTACGTTTAACCATGCACGCACAGGGGATCCCATCTAATGAACAGCCCAGAGAACACGCTTGTGTCACTGGCATGAGTGGGGAGGGCACGAACTGAAATCCTACCATCAGAAGTAGCAGTCTTATTTCTCTTACACAATAGAGTGGGTAGGAATTGGGAAGAACACACTTGAACACATCCAATAAGCGATGAAGTCATTACAGCTAACATACCGGTGAAGGGAAAACCTTGCATCCAGTTGATGGATCGAGAAAGGCTGTGAGATTAACCATATCTGCCAAATTTAAGCATATGCCCGTCTCCTCTTCAACCTGCAATGGTGATTGGAACAACATCATAACTGCAATGGCTGGCGATCAAGTTAGGATTTGGATGGTTCACATGATAGTTTTGGGCTAAAATAGAGTTGGAAGAGAAGAGAGGACTATTGAAAGAAAGAAAGGTTTACCTCACGGACCGCTGTGCCAATTATGTCCCCTTTGTCATCATCCAACATTCCAGCAGGCAATTCCAAAATATACTTCCCAACAGGAACCCTAACCTTACATATCCAGAAAGATCCATCAAAGGTTTAGTGAATTGAACAAACTTTATTCTTCTGAACCAAGTGTCCGACCATGTAACTACTTGCAACAGAGCATCGGAAGTCTCGTCTTAAAACAAGCATATTACCTGCTCCGTAAGAACAGCAAAAGTCTCATCCCCTGATTCCAAAAGGATCAGTATGGCGACAGCTGGCCCTCGTGAAAACACAATACCTGGAACCTTAAAAAAAAAAAAATTCAATTAAATAGACAGAAACCTGTTTTTGAAAAGGTTCACCGCTAATGCCATAAAGCAAATGGCAGAATACAACAAACAAGGGAACAAACAAACAAGGGAACATTCATCATCATCATCTAAGCCTTATTTCAAGTAATTGGGGCCTGCTACATGAATCTGAACAGTACGACATTCAAAATAAGGGAACATTCAGACAAGAAAAACCACAGGAATGAATACAGGGCAAAACAAACAACAGCACATAGACAACTATGTTGCTAGGTTGGGGCCATATTGTTGCAGCTATTATATCTTGATACATCTTCTTTTCATGTTTTCCTTTCCTTCTTTTTTTTTTTTCATTATGTGCGTATGCAGTAATTAGATGGTTTTCTTGTATTTCTAAATATGGGTTGTTTTATATGAACAAAGACAGGGACATTTTACCCTTATACGAACTTTTTGCTACAACACTAAAAATGCAGTTAACAAGATCCATTTTTTTCTCTCCTTCCATTTTACTTTTCTACATGCCCTCTATTTCTCATACTCTCTAAGGTTTTTTTTTTTTTTTTTTTTTTTTTTTGTAAATATTGCATCCTAAGGAAAACCAAGGAATCAAACTTAATTTTAGAGTAAGACCTGTCCCAAGACGAAAGTTGCTAACAACTCATTCCCACTCAATTGGAATCATTCTATCGCAGTCCCATTATAAAATGACCCTGGCAACACTGTTTCGCTTTAAATTGGAATGTGTAGACAAGGACAAGTCAACTCAGTATCCAATGTTCCTTAAACCATGAGAAAATTCTAGAATATCAACACCATGTCTCATCACCAAAACAGCTTGTACGCCTCACTGCTCAGCCGCTTGCAGTCTTCCTTTTTATTTTCTTTACTTTTCCTTTTTCTTTTTCTTACTTGCTTTCTTTTCTTTTTTGTTGTTATTATTATTTAAAAAAGAAGGTAACCAATTCATTAAACACGCTAAAAGATACACAAGGGGAGTGGCACAGCAGGAGTGAATCTCTAGTCACCTTTCTAAGCTTTATATATATAAACTATTTCTAACACACACTACAAACACACACACACACAAACGCAGAAAGCATACAAGCCCGAAAGAAATAACAAAAAGGAACAAAAACAGCTCAAGCCAAGATGCATTTAAGGCCTGCACATCTAAAATGGGAGTCACTGAAAAATGAGTTAGTCCCACTCCCTCCACAACGACTCGATCGAAGTACCTCTAAATTCAGGCAGCCAGCGCCAAAGCCCACTCAAAGACCATATGTTCCAAATTCCACTTGACATTGGGGGGATGGACTTGTCCTTGAAGATCCTATCATTCCTCTCTCCAAGCATCCCAAAAGATAGCTAAAGGCAGTAGCTTACAGATAATCCTTCCTTTTGAGAAAAAGGGCTAGCAGCCCATCTAGCGATAACTTCAGAAACAGTTCTACTCACTGCCCACCATATTCCAAACATATCCAAAAAATGATCCCAAATTTCACATGCGGACTGACAATGAAGGACTAAGCGATCAACAGATTCTTCACATTTTCTACACACGAAACACACATTCGGCATGGCCATATTCCTCAACTTTCTGGTTGTCAACAGTAAGGATTTTGTTCAGAAAAGCAGTCGAAACAAAGGTTTCAACCCTAGAAGGGATAGGAGTTCTCTACAGGAATGCACATGGAAATAAAGACCTCTCTGTGGTGCACAATTTTTGACATGAGAGATTTGAAAGTGAACCCACCACTGGCCAACCACTGCCACCTCTTTCTATCCTCACTTGAAGCATCGACGCTAACCTCACAAAGGGTACCCAACACAGTCAGTCCAGAACTTGAGAAACGCTGGGAATACAAATTTTTTTTTTTCCTATTAGCTTGTTAGTACACCCCACTGTTAGTTCACAATTCAGTGTTAGCCACCCCCACTAGGGATCGATACCAAGACCTCAGTGTTAGCCACCCCCACTAGGAATACATAACTTTTCAAGAACATCAGTGTCTAAATCAAGCTCATGATGAAGTTGGTGTCAATAAAAAAAATACTATATTTTATCATTATATAAGAGACATGTAAGTACTCAAAATTAGGGTTTGCTGGGGTTGCCGAAAGCTAGAAATCTCAAACATTCTCATCACATTCAATGTATCTTTTCTAATCTTACAACAAACATAAAGCAGGTACAATAATGTGAATCTGGTTTAGAAGCTACACTATGTTGGTTCCAATCAATACCTTCTTCCCTGTTTCCTTGTCAATCACATCTGCTTTGAACTTGAGGAAACCAACGCCTCTTCCAAACATGTCCACTCCCTATTTACCATATAAAAATCACTTAATGCTTATGGAAGTTAAGGAGAGTGAAGCTGTTAACAATCAGAATATACGAAAAAAAGTATATTATAACTCAACTTTGACGAAACGACTTATCAACTAATCTCAACCAGCATGTTTAAGTATAGTTCTTAGTCCGTCACTGGTGCTCTGATTACAACTGAATATCCAGATAAGAATTTTATCTGAGCATTTGTCCAAATGATACCTGAATCAGTACTTGCCGCAAAGACATACTTCCATTTGCCAAAATACCTGTTTCACTCTGCATATTCTTTAGCCACTGCTTGAATAGAGAGGAATCAATTGCATTCCTGTGACATGAAGTTCAACGTTAAATAGCCAGATGTGTAGGAACCTTTCCCATGTCAACAAATTGAAACGATGCCATATTAAGAAGAGATATTGGTTTATGAGTTACAAAGAAATAAACTCGAAGTTGCATATGACCTATAAAGCAAGTTACTTCCACCTGGAATCCATTCCTCCTCAACAAGGTTTCATGTATCATCAGATACTGTGCATCATCTGCTAGGTACCAGCTTCATCCATGAACGATATAGGTGATATGGCTTCATCAGCCATATCAGTGGTGAATGATTCGATACACCAAAACTGATTTGCCAACCATGCTCCTCAAAGTGCAAATCTACCTTTGGTTGCTAAAGCTTGCCCAATTCAACCTCCCACTCTGACAAGCTCACATCCCCACCAAATGTGATATGAAGTGGAGCTAGGATGCGGCAGTTCCCAAAAAGAGGTATTATACAATGTTCAACCTGATAATATCGACGTTGTGCTCAAGTTTTCAGTTCCTCCCTCAGCAATGCATACTGTCAATACAATAGGCTACACAGTGGCTGGCCCATCAATGAAAATTTCTCATATGCGAAAATACTAAATGTTCATTCGGTGAGCATCAAATAGAAATTTAACAAAGAAAATACCTCCAAGAAAATACCTCCACAGTGTAAATTCAACCCAAAGAAGGCCAAAGGTTCGATGGCTCTTATTTTCCGATCTGTAAGATTTTTTCTCTTGTCTGTGCATGGGCATGTATCATGTGGCCCATAATATTAATGGTTTGGATCATTGACCATTGGCACTGCTTGAACAAACTGAAAACTCAGCAAAGTCTTGGATCGATCACTGTATAATACCCACTTCAAAAAGGGGGATGCATTTGGTTAACGTATGTCTTTGTTGCATGAGAAGTGAGGAATCTGTGGATCATCTCTTGGTCCATTGTCCTTTTATTTCTCAAATCTGGAGGGATTTTTTTAGCTGCTTCAATCTTAGTGGATGCATGCCGAGTTCTGTTTCATCATTGCTTGCATACTGGCATGGTTTTAAATTGGGAAAGACCAAATCCTGTATCTGGAGGATGGCCATTCTTGCAATCTAGTGGGCTATTTGGAAGGAAAGAAATGATAGATGCTTCAACGACATCCACAATTCCGCTCAAGCTATCGGTTCTTTTGCTAAACATCTGATTATTGAGTGGGTGGTTAATGTTATGGGTATTAAGGATTGTAATATTTTATTTCTAGGTTTGTAGGCTCTCGGTGCTGCTTCCTCAGCAGCCCCGTTTTGTAGTTTCTTCTCTTTTTTAATACAATTCAGTTACTTTTAAAAAAATAAAAATAATACCCACTTCAAAAGATTTAGGGATCACCGATGCCTAGAAAGCATCCCCACAATAAGATTAAGGATTTGAAAAATATCTACTGATAACTAACAAGATATAGAAATTAAGTAATTTAGTTCTTAAGAATATCTATGCTAGAAATGAAAATAAACTAAGGGGTCGTTTGGTTAATGGTAAACGGTTGTAATCGGTGGTAAAATGGGTCGTTTGGTTGATGGTAAACAGTCATAATTGGAATTAATGTGAAATGGAATGCAGCAAAATCATGTAAATTGGAATTCTCTCAAAAGGCTGAGAATTGGATGCAAATCTTAAAAACGGTTGAACTTTCAAAAGTTGGTCAAGGCATACCCGAGGCACAAAATTTTATTTTATTTTTGCCAAAGTAGATATTTCAATAGGCTTATTACAATTGTTATACCAAATGTCACATAAACTAATTTGGGGTATTAAAACTGACTTAGATTATGCATTCCAATTACAGGCATCCAAACACAAATTTTGAATTCCAGTGTAACCATTTATGAAGCGGTACCAACCCATTCATAGCACATAACATACATGTGAGTCAATCCAGACTGTCCAGATCCTCATCCACTGTGGATGGAGTCCAGCCAAATAAACAAAATGATCAGACAATCCTCGCCCATCCGATCAGCAGCCACTAAACGGACAACTAAAAAGAGAATGGCGAACAGTCCAAATTCAACGGACAACTAGAACTGATTAATAATGTTGTATTTTTCATGTTACGGTACATCCGCAACATGGCCCACGGACGGTCTTGATCGGTGCCCATTTATGGGCGTAGCAATGTATGATTGATCCAATACAGTTGAATCATAGCAGCAGAGCAAAACAACATAAAGAAGCTGCGGGGAGAGAGAGAGAGAGAGAGAGAGAGAGAGAGAGAGAGAGAGAGAGAGAGAGAGAGATCACCTGAAATCAGAATCGGAAAGGGTAGAGAGAGAGAGAGAGAGGGATCACCTGAAATCAGAATCGGAAAGGCCTTCTGCTGCTACGATCTCGAAAGATTCTCCTCCTGACAGATGTATGGTGCTGATTTGTGGACCCGCATGTGATTGGGCCTGGGAGTGATGGTGGGCTGACATTCTCGGACGGATGAAGGCGAGGGATGACGACGACGATGATGATGGGGAGGAAGATGATGTGGCAAAGGGCAGCAGAGAAGAGATTATGAAACGCAGATAAGGGAAGCGAGAGGAAGTGGGGTTGGTTGGAAGAAGAAATTGGTGTCGGAAATGCAAACGACTCGTCATTTAGTTCTGTGCTGCCCACCCTCCCTTGTAATGGGATCTCTCCTCGAGTTGTTATGCGCAGCTGCCCGCGATTTTGTACGGCGCGCTCGGGTCTTCGGTCATCAGTTTATACTTGAGGGGCCTTATGGTTTAATAATCCAAACCGTTCATATGATTGGACCCACTTTCGATGTTCCATGCACTTACAGTTATTCCCGTTGGATAAATCCTAACCCTTCAATAACTAGCAGGGAAATGGACAATTAACAAATATGATAGAGCAGCAGCTTACATTCACACGGAAAAATGGCGATGGGCACACTTGTACGGTTGGACCATCCACAGTGGTCCCTCGATAGTGGCTAAATCCGTGGTTGAAACGCTCGTTCAGGGCCTGTTGGGCCGGGCAGATTGGATGGGATTGGATGGTATTAGAGTGGATTGCACAGATTTCAAGGTAATGATAGGTGCGTCAGTGAATTGGTGCAAGATCTATGGGATTGTTATGTCTTGGGATTGCAATATCCGGTCTGATTGGCACGCCCGGCCAATCCCGAGATTAAACCTTCCAATCCCTTTCAATCCCTCGAACCAAAGACGTCCCAGGCAATTTTGAAGGGATTAAGGTGGATTGGATGAGATTTAAAGGTAACGATGGTGATGTCAGTGGATTGTCTTAAGATTTATAGGATTGCTATATCTTGGGATCAGGATCCCGTGTCTGTTTGGCACGCCGGGCCAATCTCGGGATCTATCTTCCAATCCCTTCCAATCCCAACCAATCTGCTCAGCCAAATAGGCCCTTAGTGCTTATTTGAGTCGACCAGATGAGTCGACTCTGACTCAGACAAGTGGACTGAGTCATCCTCTACCTCTCATTTCAAGGTCCTAATTGCTCCCAAGACACCAAGCAGATTGTACCACTACTAATGTAGTGCGGGTCACGGACTGTTTCATGCCCAAGATGGGTAAGAAGAGGCCGGATCGCAAGCGGAAGTGATCTGGACCGTTAGGACCTTAAATCGGGCGTATCTCACAATTCAGAATGAGTTATTCGGTGTACCATATATGATTTCAGGATAGAACGAGCTACTTTAGCTGAATTTGCAAAATACCATCAGATTGATGGTCGAATTCTCGTTTTATTTTCATTTTTACTATTTATAATAAATTTTAGTTTGAGTATAACTTTAGTTGTGAATTCTAAGAATTTTAGTTGTAGTTTGATTCCAGAACTTCTCTCATGGCTTAATATACTTATTTAAAGGGTTGTGAACTCATTTATTTTAATCATCAATTAAATTATGAATTTTATAAAATTTATTTTCTACTTTTCTTGTTTTTTTTTCCTTCATGGAAACGAGAAGTCTATGTAGGGATTCCAGGGAAGCTCCATGGATTTGGAGTAGTTATCTCCTTGAGAAAGACATAATCAACCTCACGGGAGCCCTCTAATCTACGAAACTCACCATATTCATGCGCCAAAGTTCAGATGTATTGAGTAATGAGAATTGATCATTATATATGCAAGGATCTATCCTTGTTACTGTACCATCTTTTCAGCAAACATGCCACTTGTGCACGACATTTGTACCATCGAAGCAGTGGACCCACCATGAAGATCGCCTGGGACAAATATGGCGGTTCCACTCATCGTGTACACTATATTTTTTGAATGAATGGACAACCGGAAGTTTATCTCAACGTATAGATGTGGCCCATTTATTGAGCGGATCAACTTGATTTTAAAGAATAATGATTTCCTGGTCGGACCTACCATTTATGTGGGCGTATTGTCCTACACAAGTGACGTGTTGCAATGGAAAGATTTTCACTAGACTGCTAGTTGGGGAACCGTTTTACAAGTATGTGATTAGTTCTCTTCAACAATTTATTTGCACAAAAAGTGGCCATTGGCTCGTGTTAAATTTCGCGCAGCTCATTCAACTGATATTGACATGAGTATATATTTATTTATTAGGTTAAATTAAGATTTGCGATGTTGGAATATATATATATATATATTCACATGGATATTTGGATTGGCCATTATAATTAAATGTGGTGAACATTCATCAATTAAAGGCTTTGTCCACTTCTCACATAGATAGACAAATGTGCAGGTATCCATAATAAGAGTAATGTATGAATTGTTCTATGCAGTTGCTATACGGCAGATGTAGAAGCAATTTTAGAATGAATTAAACATATGAATAGAGAAATGAAATTCGAGCAAACATACAAAATACATCAATTTTACATGGAAAAATCTTTTAGGGAAAAAATCATGGCATCAAATTGACGCAGGGATGAACATGATGAGGATAACTATTCCGAATCCACGGAGCTTCTCTGGACTCCTCACAGAGACTTCTCGAATCCACGAGGAAAGAAAGTAGAAAATAGAAATAAATTCTAATAAATTCGAAATTGATTAATTCCTCAATAAAAACGAGTTCACAACCCTTTAAATAGGGATATCAAGTAATGGGAGAGAAATCAGAAGCAAACTATAACTAAAACTCCTATAATTCGCAACTTACTATTTATAGGCGATCATGATGTCTACTAGTGCGCAAGGTTTTCGGCCAAAAATAGTAAGTGTCCTATTTGGCTTTACCAAGTTGTTCTCCTAATTATTCCAAAATCGCTGATTTGCGACGGACCAAATCCGTCATAAAACCAAATAAACGACGGACTTCGTCCGTCGCTTGGTCCGTCACTGTTTACTGGGTCGTTTTTTATTTTCGACGGATAAAATCCATCATTTAATCTGCGACGGATAAGGTCCGTCGCATCATCGCGACGGATATAATCCGTCGTAAAAAATAAAAAATCCGTTGGTAAAATTCAAAAAATTAGTTGTCACTTAAAACATTAGCGACGGATAAGATCCGTCGCTAATATGACTTAGCGGTAGACCTCAAATACGTCGTCGATATTCAACGGTAAAAAATTAGCGCTAATATGAGTAAGCGACGGACCGCGAATTCGTCGTTAATTTTCATTGTTCAGAAATTAGCGACGGATTTGGTCCGTCGCTAAAATATCTGTGCATTGCATAAAATATTGATAAATTATTATTATTATTATTGCACCTGATAGTCATTCAAAAAATAATTCACACTATTATTTGATAAGAATCCTATTCACAAAATTGGTAACAACTCAATTCAATAAAAGAGGAAATGACCCGTGGCCCACTCCAACAAAAATTGACTTTTAACCCTCTAAACACTTCCCCCCCTAAACTAGGACCCATACAAAAGAAATTACCAGGAACTTCATCTATTGGCTATGCCTTGCCTTGAATTGGCTACTTAGTATCTTCTCTTGTTCAACCTTCTTTTGAGCCCTTCCTACATATATTACAAACAACCAGATTAAATCCAAGAAAAGACTACTTTAGTCAACCCTTCATATATTACAAATAACTAGCTCAAATCCATGAAAAGTGAATAGTTTAATCAACTGAAACCATTTAACAAAATAAAAGATTAGAACTCATCCTAGCCATTAGAGGTTCAGGTAAAAGCATTTCTTAACTTCATAGCATTCACTGGGAGAGCACAATACAGTTTTTTTTTTTCACAATGAAAAATTATTCTCATCCAGAGGGAAAGAGTGAAAACAGTTATGTTCTAAAGCATCCAAAGCAAACAGTAGCAACCGATAACTTTGGTCTATGGCTGCTAAATGCTAGAGTTAACGTTGTTCCTTGTGTTAAGTTACAATCATTGAGGAAAACAGAAAGCAACATCAGAAACAGTGTTTACCTGATGCAAGGGAAAATACCGCGTATGGAAAGAGATAATACCAGAACATAAGTGCAAAATCGGCAGATAAACAGAGGCCCACTTTGTACATCAAGCATGCCCTCATCGCCTAGGATCAAAAGGCTGCCATGGCAATTGACTCACTCTCCCATCTCAATCACCTTCTGCTGCGTCTCTGACATCAATTGTAAAATTGTATTCCTGGTCACATCCTAGATACGAATCACACATAAAATACAGCATATATGACTTCTTTCCAACTTCAGCAGGAGCAGTGAAGTCAAGCTTGACTTATGCCCTCTGTTGCAGCGACACCCTCTTTATCACCAGCAGCTGCTGGCTTTTGCTGTCACCATCCACAAGCCACCACCCCTCTTCTTGGCTTTCGGGTATCTGGGTGCATCAACTGGTCCAACTTCTGAGCGCCCCTCACGCCCCTCAAAGTCTCGCTCAAGGGTGACCTACAAGGTAACATTTTCCCCAGGCCTCACATCATCACTATCCAGCACCTTGTACACCATATCAATGTTAGGAAAGCGGTTGCAAAAGTGGATGATGTCCTGCAGCTGTGACTCTAATATCTGGAGCAGCTCATGCCTTTCATCATTCTCCATCTCCATCAAATCAAAGACTGTTCCAGTACTCTTCCCTGGATTTCTTCACACCTCTTCGCCAGCTCCCTTGCGAAGTGTGGAAGTTGCAGAAGAATGGAGTCACGCTCCCACATGCCTTGAGTCACCATCTGACTCACTTCCATCGCGAGAAGAGCTAGATTGAGCCACCCATTGTTGGAAATAACATCAACCATAGCCTAAAGCAACCTGTTAGCAGAGAGGAGAACCTCTCTCTGATCGGCTGCTAGATTTCCTACCACTGTGTCTCGAGAAGTGGGCTTGTAACAAACATTTGCCTTCTCATGCGGATCCATGCACTTGGGGTTTTCAACAGAAAACCTCGGTGGTTGATCAATTTTCTTTTCAGCTCTTCCTCACCTGGTCGAATTGGAAGCTGAGCATATTCAGAACCTGAAACCAAAATTTCCAGAAGACCCTTCATCTTTGTTTTCGAAGTCAATGATGAACTGAAGCGCTCGATGGTAGTGTAACTGATGTAATAGTATGATGCAATCATGCCAAGGTTCAGAGGAGAGATACATTTCTTCTATGGCCACGCATTTACTTGCTTCCAAATCACTTATTGTGTTCTCAACGAGCTCGGAAAGGTGATCCGAAAGATGCCTATGGCTGATGCCCTAGAGATTGTAGTAGTTTGGGTTTTGGGTAAGCCTCCGGTACATGAATGTCCATGTCAAGTAGTCTACAGCATCTTGCTTGTTCTCAATAGTTCCAACAACAACTTCAGCATTCAAATTGTCATGCAGGAACTGTTGTAGATGACTTTCCACAGGCAGTGCCTCATAGACAAACTACTTGTAGTACTCTTTACAGGAAGCATGACACAGGATGACACATTTCCCAGCATTGTCCAACAGAGGTCTGCTTGCATGACCCATCATCTGCAAAAGATCAGTAATTGGATAATCAGTGTGAGCACAATATAGTTTGAAAAGATCTTTAGATGTTGGAATCAATACACAACAGCGCAATGCAATCTGCATTTAATGCACTAGTGTCTAACAAAATGACCAAATGAAAGTGTAGGAACTGCGAAATTCCTATTTCCCAACAAGATACACCTGCATAATCAGAAGATAGCAACAACTTTTCAGTGCTTGTAACTGCTTTCATTTATGAAACTGCATCTCTATTACCATTTGGTCCATGAAACCATACCCAAAAAAATATCTTTGATTCCCCCATCCATCCATTCAACCATCATACAGTTATATTCATAAATACATACACATAAATGTATCATACGATTATATACATATGCAGGGATGGACTTGTTTCAGACCATTCATCCAATGCACTCTACCATTATTTGGCCACAAACCAAAAAAAAAACTTAAAGTGAGAATGGATCTAGTGATTGCCTTTTCTGGACAATCCTACCCATTCCCGACCGTCTTATCAATGAACTTTTCATTCAAGATGAGCCATTGCTAGCCTGTCTTTAGTGTCCATTTATACAAATCTGGTTAAACAGGATTGTCCAACCACTGATCTTCTTTTTTTAGTGGTCCATTCCCAATTGGACCTGCTGAACATATGGTTAGGATATCATCTGCATATATGATGCATATAGTTAAGAAATAAAACTTTAGAGTGAGAATGGATCTGATTGAATAAAATATCAGAACAATAGAAAACAGATACGTTGGAATAAAATAAACCAAGGATGAATGAGATATCGGATCAATGTGATTTTTATGTGGTGGTCCATGAAATGTGTCCTAGACTTAACAGAGTTCAGATTGACCAATTGGACTGTAATTAGGAGAACTCTTAACTTATAGTGCTCTGAGAGCAATGGAGCATTTCTCCTGTATATAAGCATACACATGTTTACATTCGCATGCGCACACATGGGTTTTGCTAACGTCCACACACATTTATGGGGATGTTAGCAATGTCCCCAATCCTTTTGAATGACATGTAAGACATCCAATCATCAATCAGGACAGTTTATTCAGTAGTACTACTAGGAACAAGCCATGGTGCAAGAATCACGTCGATCTGATGATCCCAAGCTTTTGAATGGGGCCAATTTGTTACAACTACTTGTTGTTTAAGGGCCATAGCTCACATGGTTAGAATCATTGAACCAAAGCGCTATTTTGGAATCATAAACAGTACAAAGTGAGATCTATATAATAGATGTTTCAAGTGATGACTGGACCTATTTTGTTTTACAAAATATTAACGGTCCATTTTCCGCACTATTGATCAGATGTTTACGATCATCTTGGTGTGACTTTTGAACTATGGCTTGCCCCAAGTTTTGTGAATGAAAAGACGGTTCAAATCAATGATAGGCATCCCACATAGGATTAAGAAGGTTTATGATTCCAAAACTTCTTAATCCTATGCCTTCAATTTTTTGGTACAATCTTGGAGGTTCTGATCTTCTAGTAATGTATCCTAGTTCAATTCTTTCAAGTTGTGCTACATCATTGGATGATGCCTTGCAGACCAGGCTGGGCTCAAGCCTGGATCCTTGGCTCTTGGGTTGGGCATGTCTCTTTTCCAACCAACAACAAAAGCTGCAATTCATCTTTGCATCTAACAATAACAGAAACTAGGATGCAAACTATAAACAGGCAGTCAAAAACTTACTTTAGCATGGAATTCCATCTAGCCTTGTAAACTGCAGCCAATGATGTAATCATTTGCTCTTTCTCTTCAACTAACAGCAAACTCCAACTTCACAATGCCTAGAGAGAAGTTCTCAAATGAAATTTATCATAGGGAATCTACTAACAGAGAAGAATCATAAGTTTTACAGCAGGAAGGAAAATGAAAGTTGTAACATAGCAACTTGATCAGCAAAGAAGAACAAAAATTGCAGAGGAGATTGGCAAAAACTCAAACGATAAAATTAAGGATAAACAAGCTTCAAATAATAGCAATACAAAGTATAGTTGGGAAAACAATACGGACAAAAGGAAACAAGTTTTATGGAGATTGGCTCCAATCTCCAAGGGAACAAACAAGTACCAATGGATCTTCTTTCTTTTTCTAACTTGAACAAAAGGAGGAGAAAACGAGTTTGAAATGGATCTCGATGTTCTATGTCACGAGAAAAGCTTCCTTTCCAGCAGATTGAAATGGAAACATACTATTTTGGTACTAAAGAGGGACGCGTCTTTGATTTTTGGTAGTGTGAGGGGAATCCAGAGTAAGGTTTGCAAACATGAAGGTGTATGGTTGCTGTGACAGCTCTGGGAGCAGTAGGATGTTTTTAGATAAATCACAGCTTCAATTAGCATACAAGTATTCCCTTTACATTACCCAATATAGTGGTAAAATCAAGTCCATTTTCCCAATTCCAAAGCATATCTTAAGCTAATAATTAAAATTTGAGATCATGATAAAATCAAGTCCATTTTCCCAAGTCCATTGTTCTTCTTGTTTCCTTCTAAATCTCCCTTGGTTCATAGATAATTTTTGAGATCATGATTCAGTTCAGGAATAGTCCAGTTGACCCTTTTAGTAGCTTGAAAGAATGATGGGCTAAAAAGCGTTAGGTTTTGCAACCAACGATATTTCCAATTACCTTAAACTAAGTACCATCACAGCTATTTAAGGATGAACTATTTCATAATAAACTAGGGGTGAAAAAGTCTAAGACATCTAGCTCTTGAGAGACAACCAAGTCCATTTCTATTGTCATAATGGAATATCATATGAGTTTTAAGGTTTCAAATGCAACAGACTGAAACTAGACTGCTGAAGCATCAACAGATACAAAGCCAAGATCAGAAACTTCAATACAAAGTGAAATAATGAAGACCAATTTAGATAAATGCATAGCCAATGCATGTTGATGTCCAGATGAGTATTCTGAAGTTGGCAGTGGTCAGTGTAAAAGGTAACTTTCTTTGTATAAATGAAGCAGAGGATGGGTTAGACTTCAGATGCGATGGTAAAATGTATACGAATCACAAACGAGTAATGGCTTATTATCTTTCAAGAAAAGAAATCTTAGCAAGTTTCAGCAATTAATGTTGAAACATTTTTATTTTTTATTTTTTGCAAAAATGGTGGCAATTTTAGCCATGCTCTATTCCACAATTTGGGTGGGTCCACGATTGGCACCAATATGCATAGTGCCAGCACATAACAAAATGCAAAGAGACTCATTTCCACACACACACAAGCCATGTCATGTCCTCTTCATCTTTCAGTTTCTAACAAGTCAGTTGTTAGTATGTAGAGAAGAGATTGCAGATTTGGTTTGATTACGGCACCAGATTAATGTTGAAACATACTCTGAAATAAATAAATAAACATAATCACTCAAGCCTATACTCCGAAAACCGAAACAGTCTCAATCTTCTCAAAATGTATACACCATTGAAAAACCTCTCAACCATCTAATGTTTTCCAACAAAAAATAAAAATAAAAACCCGAGCCAAAAGAAACTCCAGTTAGATGAATATTAGACTATCCCATTTCTCCTCTAGGATGAAACTGACATATCCAAAAAAGGAATGAAATAAGCCAAGAACTGAAGAACGCATTACATGAAAGAACCCTCGACCATCTGCAATTCCAAACAGCCAAGCTTCAAAGTAGAAAACCCAAACCCAAAACCCGATTTGCAAAAATCCAACATCCAGATATTACCCACCACTGCAAAGAGTAATAAGCTAACATACCAAAAACCCAATTACAGAAAAACCCAAATTCCAAGTAAAAGAAACTCACTTCTGAAAACTACTGGTTTAAAAAAAAAAAAAAAAAAAAACAAACAGCGATAACCAAACGTCAAACACCTGTTCCCTGGAAAAGAAAAAAAAAATTGTAGAAAAACCCAATTCCAAAAAGCAACATATCCAAAAAGAAAAACCCATTTCAATAAAAAATAAAGCAAACAATCAAATATCAGAAATATATATATATATATATATATATATATATATATATATATATATATATATATATATATATATATATATATATATATATATATATATATATATATATCCGAAAAACCTGTATCAGAAATCCGTAAATCCTACACTCCAAAAAACCCAGATACCATAATCCAATACCCAACACAATCGAATTTCAAACGAGAATAGAAAGATGGAAGGGAGCTACAACTAGGTTTTGGGGATCTAAATTAGATAAATGAGTACATACCTAGATTGAAGACCTCAGCTTGAAAAAGGCGAAAGGGAGGCCGTTTCCGACGAAGAACAGAACAGAAATGGAATTCAACAGAGGGGGAAATGGAATTCGAAAGAGGGTTTTAGAAATCCCTATTCAAAAATGAAATTTGCATTTAAATCCTCACAATGTGTGTTTTACATTAGTTAAATAATATCATATGTTATCATCTGTACATTTAACAGAGCACCTAATAGTTGTTTATGATTTTATTATATGGTAAAATTATCAATATTAACAATCTACAAGTGTAACCACTATTTGGATGGTCTGGATAACCCTAAATCATTGCCACAAGTGATATGATCAAATCAGCACCATTTTACATTATATCCACAGCTAAGAACTACCCCTTAAGTTTCCATTACAAACGGGTTTGGCCAGTGATGCCGGTCGGTGCTCTGTATGCCCCACTATGATGTATGTGTTATATCCATATCGTCCATCCATTTTGAGATATCATTTTACGTCATGAGCCAAAGAATGAGGTAGATAAAAATCTATAGTGGCACCAAAGAAAACAGTGGTGAGAGTGATTTCCACCATTGAAACTAACCTAAGGCCCATCATAATGCTTATTTGAAATCTAACCTGTTCAAAAGTTTTAAAAAAAGACACGAAATAAGGGAAAGCACAAATATCAGCTTGATCACAAAAATTAAATAAGGGAAAACACAAATATCAGCTTGATCTAAAACTTTTGTGGCCTTTAAAAGTTTTTAACAGTGGGCTTCCCTGGCCCACTGTTTTCAGTGTTGGGGTCCACTGGAGCTGTGGATTACTCATTCTTTGGATATTGCAAATGGATGGAAGGTGTGGATATAAAACATACATCATGGTGGGGCCTAGGGAACTTGCTGACGTCACTTCAGTAGCTAGTCTCGCTACTCCCCCTGACACCAGCCCCGTGGGTGGTGGTTGGTGCTCTGTGGGCCCCACCATAATGTATGTATTTCATCCCTTACGTTCATCCATTTTTAAAGATTATTTTAGGGATTTATTCCAAAAATGAGAGGTATATAAATCTTAGGTGGACCACACCACATGAAAACAATAGTGATTAGATATCCATCATTAAAATCCTCCTAAGGCCCAATGTACTGTTTATTTGACATCCAATCTATTTATTAGGTCATACAGGCCTAGATGAAGGGGAAAAACAAAAATCATCTCGATCCAAAACTTTTATGGCCCCCAAAATGTTTTTAATGGTTGACGCTCATTCAACACTGTTTCCTGTAATGTGGTCCATTTCAGATTGGGATATACCTCATTTTTGGTCTCATGCCGTAAGATGATCTTTAAAAATAAATGGACGGCATGGATGAAACACATACATCATGGTGGGGCCCATAGAGCACCGACCACCAACCATTGGCTGGTATCAGGGGGAGTAGCCAATCCGTTCCCCTTATTTTTGGTGTGGTCCATTTAATCTTTGGATATGATTCATTTTTTGGATAATTCTCTAAAATGATCTTGAAAAATGGATGAACGGTGTAGGTTGATCCCAAAATTTCAATAAATCCAAAACTCAAGCGGACCATGCCACACGAAACAATGTGAAATAATGATTTCCACTGTTGATACCTTCCTTGGGCCCACAATAATGTTTATTTTTCATCCAACCTGTTCATAATATAAAAAAGATATGACCGAAGAGAAAACACAAACATCAGCTTGATCCAAAACTTTTATGGCCTCCAAGAATTTTTCAATGGTAGAGGTTCAATCACACTATTTCCTATGGTGTGGTCCACTTGAATTGTGGATATGCTTCCTTTTTGTCCTTTAGACCTAAAATTACCTGTTAACGTGGATAAACGGAATGGATAAAATAAATAAATAACGGTGGACCCCACAAAGTTTACTTTGGTAAAGGTAATGACTAACTCACCTAAATGTAGAGAGGTTTTCTTAAAACATTCATAATCATATATTGGGCTTGCCTTAATGTGATTCACATATCCAACACACTCATTATGTGTGTCCCACTTGGATGAGGGGTCGACCAAGTTTTAACCGCATCCAAAACTCATGTGGGCCCCACCAAGTGCTTTTATATTTTTATGATGTCTTGACATGGTTTTAGATGATATGGTCCACCTAAGTTTCGTTTCAGATGATTTTTGAGATATCTCATAACCTAAAGGGGACACATTAAATGCACGGTGTTGATGTTCGACACACATTATGATGAGGCCCACAAAACTAATTAACATCAATTCGTAGGTTCTCGCGAGGTCAATAAGTTGGGTCACAATTTTGACAATAATATTTAGCCCATTTTATATGTATAGTCCATTCACTCTATTTTATTGATCAATACCCTCAATTTGACTAGTTACTCACCCCAATCAGGCTAGCCACATGTGAGAAAGGTATTGGGAATACAAGATTGATCAACAGTTTGAGTGAAATTTGATTTTAATATATGAAGTTATTTACTCTTCAATTTCCATTTAAAAATTACATTTTTTTTCAAAATGTTTTTTTTTTTTTTACTCTCAATTTTTCTTTGAAAACTTTTAACAAAATATCATTTTTATTATAAAATATTTCAAAAAATAAATTAAAATATAAATTCCGAATTTTTATTTTCAAAATATCTTAAAATTTCACAATTTTTAATTTTTTTCCCAAAAATTCCAAAATGCCTGATTTCTTTCTTCAAAAGCATCATGTTGTTTTCAACTTTTCAAATTTTTTTAAAAAAATTATATATATTTTGTCAAAATCTTAGTGTTTTTATAAATAACTTTTTCTTTTAATTTCGAATTTTGAACATTTTCAATTATTTTTCAAAATCACAAAATTTTTCAACTTATTTATTTTTCGTTTCAAAATGTTTGTTTTTTGATAAAGTATCAATTTTTTAATATCGTTTTATTTTAAAAAATTTCAATTCTTTTTCACTTCTCCATTTTTTAAAAAGCATTTTATTTGAACTTGTCAATTTTTATTGAACTTCACAATTTTTTTAAATTTTTTTTTCAAATTTTGAACTCTAACTTTCCTTTTTAAAATATTTTCATTTTTCAACATTGAAAATTTTCACATTTTTTAAAATATTTTTAATTTTCTTTTTCAGGATATTATTTTTTCTCAAAATAAAATGCTTTTTTTTTTAAAATTTATGAAATTTATTAAATATTCTTTTTTGTTACCTCAAAATAGATTTTTATTAAATCAAGATTTTTTTTTTTTCAAAATCTAATTTTTTTCTCAAACATTGTTAAATTTTTAAACTTCTCAATATTCTTTTTCATGTGATATTACAAATCATTTAAATATTAGTTTTAAATTAAAAAATAAAAATAAAAATTTCACTCATTTGATATAAAAACAAAAAAAAATTTCTTTTTACATTCAATGAAATATTAAAAAATAATCCTAGATACAAATATGTACAATTAAACCATTGAAATTCTATTAAAAAACAATTATTAGACTACAAAAAAACTTAATTTTCCACTATATTCTAAAAAAAATGTAAAAAAATAATGTCAAGGCAGAAGTCCTTTTACGACGGGCCATGATCCATCGCAAAAGCAACTGAAAAGCGTGCCATTTGGTATTTTGGGCAAGAATTTGCAACTGTTCGTCGCGAAATCAAAATGTGCGACGGATGAACTCCGTCGCCTATTTACAACAGACAAAAATCTGTCGTAGATACGTCGTAAATCAGATTTTAGCGACGAATTTTGGTCCGTCGCTAAATTCTGCGACATTCGACTTGCGGATATTCGAGAAAGATGAGCTTAGCGGCGGACCTTTTCATTAGCGACAGATTAAATCCGTCGTTAAACCAAAGATTCGTCCGTCGCAAAAATACGTTGCAAATTGGCCATTTTGTTCTCCTAATTATTCTAAGCTCTTTTCACGTTGGGTGCAACTCCTAAAGCCCAACGGATGAAGAGTTATAATCAAACTAAAATTTACTATTTATAGTAAAAATGAAATTAAAACAGGGAAACGACCATTGATTCAGGGGTTTTTCACAATTCCAAGCTGCGTAACCCAGCGTAGCGGGGTTGGTTGGCTTCAGTAGCTCGTTCTACCCCAAAATCATATATTTTACGTCAGATAACTCATTCCGGATTGCAAGATACGCCCGATTTAAGGTTCGATGGTCTGGATCACTTCTGTCGTCGACCGGGCCTTTTCTGATCCATCTTGGCCATGTAACTGTCCGCGACCCACTCTACATCAGTCTCCTCCACTTCAAAAGAACTCGTCCTCGAGTTCTCGTCACGCTTTGGTTCATGATACTCGGTTAGGTCCGTGACATTGAAAGTCCGTGAGATTGCCATGTCATCTGGGAGATCAACAACATAAGTATTGTCATTGATCTTTCAGATGATTGGTACCGGTTCAATCTTCTTATTTTTTAACTTGTTGTACGTCCCGGTCGGAAATCTCTCTTTGTGCAGATGGACCAGAACGCGGTCGCTTACCTCGAACACTGTTTGTCGCCGATGCTTGTCCGCTTGTTCCTTGTACTTCTCGTTCGAGGCATGTGGCTTGGTCTACACTTCTGCATGGATGCACATGATCTTGTCTGCCATATGTTCTGCTGCAATGCTCGTGCCTGGGTGCTTGGGCAGAGGGACCAAGTCAAGTGTGTGGCGAGGCACTCGTCCGTAAATAATCTGGAACGGTGATCTCCCTGTCGAGCAGTTCACCATATTGTTGAATGCAAACTCTGCTTGAGACAAGGCCAAATCCTACTGCTTCGATTTTTCTCCTGAAATACAGCGAAGGAGGTTTCCCAACGTGCGATTCACAACTTCGGTCTGCCCATCAGTCTGTGGGTGGTAAGCACTATTGAATTGAAGTCGTGTATCGAATCGATTCCATAAAGTTCGCCAAAAGTGGCTAACGAACTTCGTGTCGCGATCAGAAGTAATGGTCTTGGGGACCCCGTGTAGCCGTACGACCTCCCTAAAAAACAGATTCGCCACGTGTGTTGCATCGAGGGTCTTCTTGCATGCGATAAAGTGCGTCATCTTGGAGAAACGATCTACCACTACGAACACTGAATCCATGCCGCGTTGTGTTCGTGGGAGACCAAGCACGAAGTCTATTGATAAATCCTCCCAAAGACCGTTAGGCATAGGTAACGGGGTGTAGAGGCCCGTCTTCTGAGATTGCTCCTTGGAGGTCTGATAAACATGGCAACGTTGTATGGCTTTTCCCACATCGCGTACTAATTGCGGCAATAATATCGCTCTTCCACAAGAGCTCGTGTCTTGTCTCGCCCCAAGTGTCCACCGAGGCCACCTCCATGTAGCTCCTGAATAATCTGCTCCCTCAGAGAACTTTAGGGGATGCACAATCGATTCCCTTTGAAGAGAAAATCGTCCTATATATGAAGGTCACTGGGGTGACCTTCTTGGCACTTCATCCAAGAATCTTTGAAGTCCTCATCCTCGGCATACAGCTCCTTGAGATAGTCGAAGCCGACCACCTCGTTGCTCATCGTAACAAGTAGTGATGCACGACGGCTAAGTGCATCAGCCACCTTGTTCTGCTGTCCTGACTTGTGCTTCAGAACGAACGTGAATTCCTGTAAAAATGCAACCCATCTAGTATACACACGATTCACGTTAGTCTGACTATTAATAAACTTTAATGCTTAATGGTCAGTGTACAAAACAAACTCTCTTTAAATCAGATAATGCCGCCAATGTCGCAGCACCTGAACAACTGCGTACAACTCAAGCTCATAAGTCGACCACTTCTTTCGAGCTTCGCTGAGCTTCTCGCTGTAGAAGGCTACTGGCCTGCCTTCCTATGATAATACTCCTCCAATTCCGACGTATGAAGCGTCACACTCAACCTCAAATAATTTGTCGAAATTAGGAAGCACCAAAACCGGTGTTGTAGACAAACGATGTTTGATCTCATGAAAGCTCTTGTTAGCTTTATCGGTCCATTGGAACGGTCCTTTTTTCGTGCAATCTGTTATAGGCGCGACTATGGTACTAAAATCTCGCACAAATCAACGATAGAAGTCGCCAACCCATGAAAACTCCTCACCTTATGAATGTTTGTCGGGATCGGCCATTCCCTAATAGCTCGCACCTTTTCATCGTCCACACGAATGCCTGTGGACGTTACAATAAATCCTAGAAACAACAGGCTGTCAGTTAAAAAACTACACTTCTTGAAGTTGAGGTACAACTTGTTAATTTGTAGGACCTGCAACACCTGCCTGAGATGTTTCCTGTGCTCCGTCTCATCCTAGCTATATATCAATATGTCATCAAAATATACTACACAAATCGGCCAGTGAACGGTTTTAGAACTTGATTCATCAAACGCATAAAAGTACTTGGTGCGTTCAATAGGCCGAAGGGCATGACCAGCCACTTATACAACCCTTCCTTGGTCTTAAATGCCATTTTCCACTCATCACCGGGTCGAATACAAATTTGATGGTACCCGCTCCTTAGATCTAGTTTAGAGAACACCTTGGCCCCTTCTAACATATCGAGCATGTCGTCCAACCATGGTATTGGGAACTGATATTTGATAGTAATTTTGTTGATTGCGCAGCTGTCGACACATATGCGTCAGCTTCCATCTTTTTTTGGCGTTAATAATACTGGTACGGCACATGGGCTCATGCTCTCTCTCAAGAGACCCTTACGGATCAATTCCTCTACTTGCCCCTGAAGTATCTCACACTCCTTCGGACTTATCCGATAATGAGGGTGGTTGGGCAGGCTAGCCCCAGGGACGAGGTCTATGTGATGTTGGATGTCCCTCATGGGGGGCAATCCATCAGGTAAATCCTTAGGCCAGACTTATTTGAATCCGTTTAGCAACAATCTTAAACTTGGAGGGATGTTTGAGGGTTCCTCTTCCTCGCCCTTCACCACTACAGTGTATACCTCGCAGTTTTCTTGAATTCTTCCATAAAATTTCGAATGGTCAAGAGGGAACTCCCCTCCACTTTAGAGGCTTCAGGGTGGTTCTCTGGTGCCATAGGGGCAAGGATTATTTTTCGACTATCCTTGACGAATACGTAAACATTATCTCGTCCCCGATGGGTCGCATCACGGTCCGACTGCCAGGGTCGACCGAGTAATATATGACAAGCTTCCATATCGACTACGTCACAAAGTATTTGATCTTTATAATTTTTGCCAATTGAAAACGAGATAGTGCATTGTTCAGTTACCTTGGTCTCATTCACCCTTTTTATCCAGCCAATTGAGTACGGGGAAGGATGTTTCATCGTTGGTAGCCGCAACTTGTCCACCATCACTCTTGAGACGATGTTCTCGCTACTACCACTATCTATGATCACATCACAGACCTTTCCATTGACGGTGCACGGAGTACGAAATATATTGTGTCGTTATGGATGTAATTCCTTTCGTGGGGCATACAACAATCGCCTCACAACTAGAAATTCACCACGATCTTCGCCCGTCATTTCATCGCAACCTGCTATTTTTTCAGTGATTTGTTCATGTTCATCAAAGCGATGGTCTTCTTCTACGGCCTCATCTTCAGTGCTCCCTTCGTTTATAGTCAAGTGTGTTGCGGGACATTGAGGACAAGTGTTTGATAAGTGGCCTGGTTGGCCACAGAGGTAACAATTATTCGACCCTGGCCGAGCATAAGGATTTGGAATCCTACTCGGACTAGCTGTTGTAGGTGCTGCACATTGAGGCCTGGATGAGCCGCTCCCCATATCACGGTTTGCGGTTGTAGGAAGTTGAGGTACTGAGTCTTTTCCTCGTGGCAGCACTGGATCCTGCATGGGACCCATCATGGGAGGTCGAGTTGAAGGATATGGACGAGCAGAAGCTCTTGTAAGTTGTATTTCTGCCCTACCCGCCAATTGAACTGCTTCATCCACAGTCCCGACTGGGTACATCTGAACTCGATCTTGAATTATTGGTCGCAACCCACCTATAAATCGTGCCACCTTCTGTGACTCAGATTCTGACAGATCGTTTCGTGTAGCCAGCCGTTGGAATTCTTCAGTGTAATCTGTGACTGTTCGATTTCCTTGCTTGCAATTTTGATATTGCTGGAATAATATCTGCTCATAATCACTGGAAAGAAATCAAGATCGAAGAAGACGTCTCATCCGTGGCCATGATGAGATGGGCGCCTTATTCTGGCGAGCTCGTGAGAGTTGTAATTCTTCCCACCATGCAGAAGCACCGGATTTTAATTTAAATGCTACTAATTTTACCATTTTATGATCTGGCACGTCCATGTAATCAAAATATCTCTCTACTTCAGCTAGCCAATCGAGAAAATCTTCTATACGTAATAAACCGTTAAAACTAGGAAGTTTAGCCTTACCTTGATAGTCTCTTTCAGCACGATCTAGATGATCACTTCCATGGATTGGTCGTCGGGCAAAACCCTCATTAAGGTCCTTGTCGCTAGAACTTGAATCATTTGGTGTAGCCCTACGGTTTGCCACTGGTAGTGCTCTACGAAAATTGGGGTTGTGTCGTACAGCAACCATGGGTGGTGGAGCACCGCCTAGGGCTCGGGCCGGAAGTAGCGCATTCGCAAGACGGTCGAGAGTTGCCTGCAGCCCTTGCATGGTCAACTAACTCTCCCGGTGGAAAGCTTCCATTCTTTCCGAAAGATAACGAATCCCTGGATTACCGTCCACAGGATTTTGATTCATACCTTTGTTGTTTGTCATCGGCCTGAGAGGAATCCTCGCTCTGATACCAATTGACACAGGGATGAACGTGATGAGGATAACTACTCCGAATCCACGGAGCTTCTCTGGACTCCTCACAGAGACTTCTCGAATCCATGAGAAAAGAAAGCAGAAAATAGAAATAAATTCTAATAAATTCGAAATTGATTAATTCCTCAATAAAAATGAGTTCACAACCCTTTAAATAGGGATACCAAGCAATGGGAAAGAAATTAGAATCAAACTACAACTCAAACTCTTAGAATCCGCGACTTACTATAAATAGTAAACTTACTATTTATAGGCGGTCGTGATGTCTACTAGTGCGCAAGGTTTTCGGCCAAAAATAGTAAGTGTCCTATTTGGCTTCACCAAACCGTTCTCCTAATTATTCTAAGCTCTTTTCACGTTGGGCGCAACTCCTAAAGCTCGACGGATGAAGAGTTATAATCAAACTAAAATTTACTATTTATAGTAAAAACAAAATTAAAACAGGGAAACGACCATTGATCCAGGGGTTTTTCGCAATTCCGGGCTGCGCAACCCAGCGTAGCGGGGTTGGTTGGCTTCAGTAGCTCGTTCTACCTCAAAATCATATATTTTACGTCAGATAACTCATTCTGGATTGCAAGATACGCCCGATTTAAGGTTGGATGGTCTGGATCACTTCTGTCGTCGACCGGGCCTTTTCTGATCCATCTTGGCCATGTAACTGTCCGCGACCCGCTCTACATCACAAACGACAAATAATCCACCATGAATCGAGAATTATAAGAAATGGACAACTTGCAAATTTGAAACCCTCATCTCCAAAGACGAATTCCTCTTCTTAAAACCCTAGTTCTCTCTAGTACGACATTAGGATACCCTCATCCCACATATGACAAGGTTTATATAGCCTAATTCCAAAATTAGAAATAAAAACTATGCACTTACATAGAAGTTATGCGCGCCATCGATCGAACCTTTGATCCATCGAGTCTGATCGATGAATAATCTAAACTTAAGTTATTGGTGATTCTACAAGAAGTCTGGACATTAATTCTGAGTGGATTTGCCAATCCATAGTCGATTTGCGAGCTTTAAATAGCATCACACTAGCCAACCTAACAATTGAATTCGGTGGCCTCACCATGAAGATGACCATTCCATCAGGGTAATTAAAGTGGCCTAGCTAGAAGCAAAGTATTTATTTTACTTTTCAAAGTGCAGTACTTCTTTTTGAAGTACAAAACTTTTGTCTCACACCAAACAGGGAGAAGGATGGTAAAAAGAGTATAAAACTTTTCTTTAAATGACTTTTTCAAAAAGTGTTATATTATAAGACTCTAGTTTGTATTTGCACACGAGACCGCCCTGGGGAAAAATCAGCCAGAAAACTAGTTAATAGGCATGTGTGGACGATAGGAAAAATATCAGCCAGAAAACTAGTTAATTGGTATGTGTGGACTCACGCAGGGGTAAGAATCTATATATCCCTGAAAAACTTAAGCAGTCCCTTCAACATGCGTGTTGCTATTTATTTCTTAATTTATTATTATTCAATTATTTTCGATATTGTTTCTAACACATCAACTCATCACTATTGAAGTGTTCCCTATGCTGTCCATTCTTTTCATGCAGGGTGGCCAGCCTAATGAGTGGAGTACCTTCATTTTTCAGTATGGTCATCTCCACACTGGTAGCCACCTTATGTACCACTTGACATTCCGCGCACTTGCTTCGTCCACAAATGTGTTGAAGAGGTGCTTTTTGGCACATTTTCATGTAAAAAATGCGGGGAGAGGCGTCGACTCTGAAGGTATTACATGAAGGCACTAGCAGGTGTAGTTGATGATGTATCCTTCTAGCAACCAATTTTTTTTTTTTTTTGGGAAAATAAATCTTTCAAAGGTAAAATTTTAAAAACTATATAAGGATTCCAAGTGTGTATTTTTATTTTTATTTTTAATTATTATTTGGGAATGTATTTAATCGTGCAGTGGACGATTATTCAGCTAGAATGTTGCCTGTCAAGTATGCCAGCTATACTGGCTAAAAGTTAACCAAATATGCCCTAATGAAGCATAAATAAGCATAATTTGGTGGATTAAGGCTCATTACTTATAAATACAATGAAAAGAAGATGAAAAAAATGTTTTTTTTTTTAAAAAAAAAAGAAAAAGTGATGGTTCAACCTCTCTTTTAAAATTTCCTAAAATGGTACATTGCTTCGATTCATTGAATGCTATTCCAATTCCGTTATGAGATTCAAAATAGGCCTAGATATGGGTTAAAAGTAGTTTCTAATATTCACTTATACTTGAAATGATGAAAAAGTGGAAAAATAAGAGATTTTGTAAAGGAATTTTTTTTTGACGGGGCGATATGGCCATTATAAGCAAATACAACGCATGGCTTATTCATTTATTATTATTATTTTTTTTGCGGACCAATTCACCCTCATGTCATGTAAGGGGGTGACCATTTCCTTTGCATGTAAGCTGATTCATAAGGGTCCTTGCTCTTGCCCGGGTGGTAGACTCTCAGGAGTTTCAACTCCCGGTCAAGGTTTCGAGTACCCATAGGTGGTGAAATTCCACCAGCGTGAGTGTGTGGGGTGTGTGTGCGTGTGTAAAAAAAAAAAAAAAAGGCTGATTAATAACCATTTTTAATACCATAACTGAGTCAATTTTATTAGGCTTTTTTTTTTTTTTTTTCTTTTGTTTTTTTCCAACATATGAGAAAGATGATAAACAGCCATATGCTTAAATATCAGCCTACCACTACGAGATGAACATTTAGAAATAGAAACATGTGCGCAAGTGCACACACTCACTCTTAATGTTATTATCTAATTTTATCTTCACTGTAGGTATAAGTAGGTTGTGGTAGGGAGATGATACGGTGGAGCAGGGAGAATCCAAATATGGTAGAGCCACCCATAAAATTATTGGAACACTAATTTTTGAGTTCCTTTCACTATGATGAGGTGCAACAGAGGAATAGATTTGATGGCACATATACACCGCAGTGGGGCCTACATATAATTAATAGAGAAATTTGGGACTGTGGACCCCACCTTTTATCGAGCTATTTTTATGAGACACTACAAACTTAGTTTGGGAACTTAGACCTGCATGGTGCGGAGACCGAATTTCAGGACGAAAATACCCCTCCTTTTCACTGTTGTGGCTTTTCCTCTCCCTTTCCACTGCTGCTTTAACTGTCATTGCTTTCACCCCCTTTCCTCACTCCGTTTCCACGAGAAAGACCAAAAAAACTCAAATTGTGGGCCCCCCTTATCAGCATTTTGTATTCTTCTGAAAATGGTCGGTCCAGTGAAGAAAGCATGCACCACAGGTATATTTTAAACTCAGTTGGGCCTACATTGAATGAATGTAGTATAGGAAACGGATTGGCTACTCCCCCTAACACCAGCCCCATGGTTTGTGGTCGGTGCTCTGTGGGCCCCACCATGATGTATGTGTTTCATCCATTCCATTCATCCATTTTTAAAGATCATTTTAGGGCTTTATCCTAAAAATAAGAGGGATATAAATCTTAGATGTACCACACTATAGGAAAACAATAGTGATTGGATATCCATCATTTAAATCCTCCTGAGGCCCACTGTATCGTTTATTTGAAATCCAATCTGTTTATTAGGTCATAAAGACCCGATGAAGGCTAAAAACAAAGATCATCTTGATCCAATACTTTTATGGCCCCCAAAAAGTTTTTAATGGTCGATGTTCATTAAACACTGTTTCCTGTAATGTGGTCCAATTGAGATCAGGATATACCTCATTTTTTGTATAATATCATAAAATGATCTATAAAAATAGATAAACAGCATGGATGAAACACATACATCATGATGGGGCCCACAGAGCACTGAACACCAGCCAATAGCTGGTGGCGGGGGAGTAGCCAATCCGTTTCCTGTAGTATATCTACGCCGTCCATCAGTTTTTCCATCTAATTTAAGGGGTTGAGCCCCAAATTGAAGCATATCAAAATATCAACTGGATCATACCACTGGAAACAGTAGGTATAGTGATTTTCTAATTTGCCCTGCTGATTTTTGAGTTTGCCTCGCTGATTTCATGTTTCCCCCCGCTCAATTTCATGTTTGCCTCGCTGATTTTCTGGTTTATCCGCTCAATTTCATGTTTGCCCCGCTGATTTTTTTAGTTTGCCCCGCTGAATTCATAGTTTGCCCCGCTGAATTTCATGTTTTTCCCATTGAATTTCATGTTTGTCCCGCTCATTTTTCAGTTTTTCCCGCTGAATTTTCTATTTCCCCGCTGAATTTCATGTTTGCTCCGCTCAATTTGTAGTTTTTCCTGCTGAATTTCATGTTTCCCCTGTTGAATTTCATGATTTGCCTTGCTGAATTTCATGTTTCCCCTACTAAAAATCAAGTTTGCCCCGATCAATTTCATATTTTTCCCACTGAATTTAATGTTCCCTCCTGAATTTCATGCTTGCCCCGCTGAATTTCATGTTTGCCTCGTTCAATTTCATGTTTGCCCTGTTCAATGTCTAGGTTCCCTGCCACATATGGGGTTTTGGTGTATACATAATCCGATGAACATGATGTATTACAAATAAAACATCATTGTGGGGCGTAGCAAGCGTAATCGGATTGCGTACTGAGTTAGTCAGTACGCTCCCATTGTACTAAGTAAACTCAGATGGGCCCCGTTCTTCCATCTAATTTTAGCAATTTAGCCCCAAATTGAAGCATATCAAAAGATCAAGTGGATCATACCATGAGAAACAGTGGGCATAATGATTTCCACCATTGAAACCATAATGGGCCCAACAGTGATGTTTGTTTGTTATCAAACCTATTCATAAGATCATATAGCCATGGATTAATAGAAAACACAATTATAAGCTTAATCCAAAACTTCTGTGGCCCCTAAGAAATGATCAACATGAGAAGTTCAATTCAAAATTTTCATGTGGTGTGGTCCATTTAAATATTGGATACATTTAGATTTTTGGGTTCAATCCATGAAATTATCTGTTAAGTTTGCACTGCTGATTTTCTAATTTACCCCTCTAAATTTCATGTTTTCCTCGCTCAATTTCATTTTTGCCTTACTGATTTCCTAGTTTACCTCGCTGATTTTGTAGTTTGCCCCGCTCAAATTCAAGTTTCCCCCGCTAAATTTCTTGTTTGCCCCACTGAATTTCTAGTTTGCCCCACTCAAATTCAAGTTTGCCCGGCTGAATTTCTAGTTTGCCCCACTTAAATTCAAGTTTCCGTCACTGAAATTCAAGTTTGCCCCGCTGAATTTCTAGTTTGCCCTGCTCAAATTCAAGTTTCCCCCGCTGAATTTCATGTTTGCCCCGCCGAATTTCTAGTTTGCCTCGCTCAATTTCATGTTTCACCCGCTGAATTTTTATTTTGCCCCACTAAATTTCTAGTTTGCCTCACTCAAATTCAAGTTTCTCCCGCTGAATTTTTAGTTTGCCCCGCTCAAATTCAAGTTTCCCCCATTGAATTTCATATTTGTCCCGATGAATTTTTAGTTCGCCCCACTCAATTTCATGTTTGCCCCGCTGAATTTCATGTTTGTCCTGCTCAATTTTCAGTTTGCCCCGCTGTTTTTCTAGTGTCCCCTGTTGAATATCTAGTTTGCCCTGCTCAATTTCATGTTTGCCTCGCTTATTTTGATAGTTTGTATTACACAATTTCTGGTATATCCTCACTCAATTTCTATCTCTATTTCATATGAACCTTGTTCAAATTCATGAAATGCTACATTGTTTTCAATTATTTCTGATTTTGTACACTATGTTTATGTTGTGAATTTTATGTTTGATATGTTTTTCAATTTCATCTTTGCAGGTAACGAATATTCTGCTGTAATCCCTAACCCAACCTCTAGGTGTACACTGAAATGGTGGTTTGAGAAGGTAAATGGTGGATTGGAAAAGCACGATAGTCGACTAAATTTGTTTAGCCAATCCCCTTTTGCATTTCTATTATATGTTACATCCTTTAGATTTTTAGGAGCTCTATTTCACCTTCTTTTTCAACGATATAATGGTGATATAGTATTTGAGATTAGGGGGAGACGAGTGCAGTTTATCGAGATGGACTTTGCCCTCATTACGGGCCTTAAGACTGGAGATCTTACTGTACCGAAAAATTGTTGCACTACGAGTACATTAAGAGACAAATACTTCAAGCAATATCTAGTATTAAAGAAGGATCTAATGGATGTGTTTGATGGATTAGTTGACACTAATAAGCATGAAGATGTCGTGAAGGTTGCCCTACTCCTGGTTGTAGAGTTCTTCTCAGGGGAACCGAACCAAAAACCATGTGTAACATTGATTATATTCACCTGGTGGACTCGTTAGATGATTTCTATAACTATCCTTAGGGTAGTTTGGGATACTATACAATGTTGCAGGGAATAGAATCTAGCGTTGCCGCATCAAGTGCCCCTTGGTACACTGTATGTGGTTGCCTCCTTCCTCTACAAGTAAGAATACCTTTTATTTTTTATATGTTTATTCTTTATATTCAATTATGAATTTTTAACTCGGTGCAATTTTATTCTAACAGGTATGAGCAGTAGAGATACTACCGGCCCTACAAGAGTGTGTTATTTCGTATGTTCCGCAACAAATTCTACGTTTCATTTCATATCGAGGTTGGAAGGATGGGCGGTACAACAAAATACATGCTATTCTCAAAAATAAAGCTGTAAGTTAATATATTTCTTCGACATTTACTTTGCTTAATTCTAACAGGTATACACTTTTATATTTAACAATACTTTTTGTTCTTTTGCAGACATCAGTAATAATAAAAATAGAACCGACCCTATGAGAATGGGAAATGGATGCGGTTCGCTCGGTCCGTGAAAGTTTTCAAGTAAAATGTTATGAAAAATGAACTATATTTTTTCTGCTTTTGTAAATGTATCATTCCTCTTACACATCCATCATTACATTTTGTAGCTCACTGAGACCCAGAAAGATGAGGAAGAGGGTTATGAGAATGATCCTGAGGAGGAAGACGAATCAGACGAAAAGGGCAAAAATGTTGAGAAAGGCGTGGAGGGAGAGGGACCGAGGGGGGTATTATTCTTATGGAGGAATTTCGGGTTGAGAAGGAAGAGTTGAAGAAGGAGAGAGAGGAATTGAAGAAGGAGAGGGAAGAATTGAGGAAAGAAAAGGAAGAGTTAAGAAGGAAAGAGGCGAGGGTTGATGAGAGAGAGGTGTTACTGAAAGAGAAAGAAGTATTGAAAAGGGAGAAGAATTTGTTTTTTAAAAAGAAGGAAAATTTTGCAATGGAGAGAGAGGAGTTTAATAAGGAGAAGGAAGATTGTATAATAGAGGAGGAGGGTTAGGAGTTGAGGAGAGGGAAAGAAAATGATATTAAAGAGAAAGAACGCTTCATACATGGGGAATTTGATTGCACTCGTTTGGTATCGCTAAGGGTAATGTATTGGATGCATCCACTTCTCATCCCGTCTATTAGAGGAGACCCAAAAGATTACTAAAGCCATCAATTTATAAGGTTTCTCCGTACTTGTCCTTGTCTGCATTTGATACAACCCCTACTTTAGTTCCCGAACCCAAGGCTGCAACAACTTTTACCACTACTCCGATACCATTTTCTCTACAGATGGATCCATTTAGGATACTATTCGCACAACAATTGAAAGAGGTAGAGGATTGGTATGAAGCGAACAAGGCCACGACAGTGGGGTTATGATTTGGTATGATATAGGTAAAGGATGCGTGGGTTGATAGCGTGGTAGGCATTACTAATTTATTCTATATATGCATTGATTGACATGTAATTGTTTGTTAGATTAATATATGGCTAAATTGTACTATCTTATTGATTAGGCTATCGACAAATACATCGATTTCCTTGAGAAGAGGCGGACCGACCTGGCAATAGCGTATCCTCAGGATTGCAAGTTCTGTTCAACGTTTTTTATGGTGACTGTTTAATTCGGACAATACTTAATATGTTTTACTTTTTCAGCTTCTTACATGTATTGATCTTTGATCATGTCTGTCTGTAACAGCCAATGTTTGAAAGGTGTTTGCTGGTTTTGATTGCATACCGGGCATCGAAATCAGCATCAGAATAGGCCGAGCTAATAGCCGAGTTGAACTCGGCCTACACAATTGCTAAGCAGTGAGATAAATCATACACCAAAGCGATTTGTTGTTATGAACGGGTAATGCACTCGTCCCAGAACTTCATCCGTGACTATAATGTGTTCTATTCATTTTTTACTAATATATTATTTTTTGAATCATGGACAGGTGTATACGCCCATAAACCATGAAAATTCATATTAGTTTTTGCTGGTCATATATCTAAGAGAAAGGGAAATGGTTATTGTGGATATCTTAAGCACAAATCCATTAATAAAGTACAAGTATACAATGAAGAAGATAACTGATGCACTCCTCATTCTCTTCCATGTCACTGGAGATAACACTGTGCTTGAAGAGAAGAAATGGATCGTCAGAGTCGATGAATTAGCGCCAAAGCAGGACAATAGTTATGACTGCGGCATATTCGTAGTGAAATACATCGACATTTTGTGTAGCGGTCTCACCTTGGCGGGAACAGACATGCAAAAATTCACTGTCGATTGGAGGAAGTCAATAGCATATGATTGCTTGTCTCTAGTCTGTAGATGATATTTGTTAAGGGCATGGGAGCAATTTTGTTAAAATGTTGTACTATATACATTGTATTTTATACATTGTTGAATATAGATTGTACATTGTTGTCCCATTCATGTACCATTTCCTATTGTATATATTGTATTATATACATTGTACATTTGCTATTTTTCTATCTTCAGTAGGGTGACATGAAATGTCACATACGGGCTGCATCTGCAATCCCTGAAAAGGTTCAAAAATTTTCCTCCCTCAGAGATTCAATTTGCCTTGGTGAATATCATGCTTGCCCCGCTGAATTTCTAGTTTGCCCCGCTTAAATTCAAGTTTCCCATGTTGAATTTCATGTTTACCCCGCTGAATTTCTAGTTTGCCCTGCTCAATCCCCGCTGAATTTCTAGTTTGCCCCGCTGAAATTCAAGTTTCCCCCACTGAATTTCATGTTTACCCCGCTGAATTTTTAGTTTGCCCCGCTGAATTTTTAGTTTGCCTCGATCAATTTCATGTTTCCCCACTGAATTTCTAGTTTGCCCCGCTCAAATACAAGTTTCCCCCGCTGAATTTCATGTTTGTCTGCTGAATTCCTACTTTGCCTCACTCAATTTCATATTTTCTCCGCTGAATTCCTAGTTTGCCCCACCCAATTTCATGTTTCCCTTGCTGATTTCCTAGTTTGCCCCACCCAATTTCATGTTTCTCCCGCTGAATTTCTATTTTGCCCCGCTCAATTTCATGTTTCCCCGCTGAATTCCTAGTTTGCCCCGCTCAATTTCATGTTTCTCCCGCTCAATTTCTAGTTTCCCCTGCTCAATTTCATGTTTCCCCCACTGAATTTTTCTTCTTTCCTCTCCCTGCTCTTTCATCCTAGCCGACCGAATCTAATTCTTTGATTACTTCTCCCCCTCTGTGACTGTCCACCTTCTAGTAAAGCCCTCCAATTTCTTCATTTTGTATTTCCCCTTTGTCTGGTCGAGAATATAGATCCCACGCATGCCATTTTCAACTTTTGTGAACCCAAGAAAGGACGAAAATGGTCCCCATGAAAATGGTCCCCCATCTAATAAGCTTCGAACAGTAGGTATATTCAAATCCCTTACTTTTTGTGGACCCCACTATATATTATACTATATATGTGCACAGTCATTTCCATGCATTTCACGGTCCACAATCCATTTATCATTTGATTTTAGTGCCGTACATCGAGCGGTCATTTCCATGCATTTCACAGTCAATTCGCTTCACTTCACGGTCATTTCCATGCATTTCATGATCATTCCCGGCAATTCCATGTTGATTCATAGACATTTCAAAATTTTAAAATACCATCTGAATTTAAAATACCTTTTCATATCCTTTAAATACTCAAATATTTATTTAAACTTTATTTAAAATGCTACGCTATTTTAAGAGGCTCCTGGTACAGAAGCAGGAAAACATAAGAAGAGAAGTTCACTGGTATTTGCTTTCAGACGTGGACACAAATCCCATCAGGTTGACAGTTCCGGAATATGTGACGCTATCTCCATGGGTGTGGATTACCTGAGGCAGGGGAAACAGCTTAGTGGGTGAAGCGGGACTGTGGATGAATATGCGTCCATCCATTCTGCCAGATCATTGTAGGGCATGGTCCCAAAAAATGAGTCAGATCGAAATCTCAGGTGGACCATATGATAGGGATTGAATTTCCACTGCTAAAAACTTCACAGGAGCTATGAAAGTTTTAGATCAAATTGCTATTTGTATTTTCCCTTCATCCAGGTCCAAGTGACCTCATCAACATGTTGGATGACAAATAAACATTACAGTAGGCCCAAGGAGCTTTTAACTGTGCTCATTCAATCACCAATGTT
Source organism: Magnolia sinica (assembly GCF_029962835.1). Classification (NCBI taxonomy): domain Eukaryota; kingdom Viridiplantae; phylum Streptophyta; class Magnoliopsida; order Magnoliales; family Magnoliaceae; genus Magnolia; species Magnolia sinica. The sequence continues at coordinate 16,186,352 of NC_080590.1, read as the reverse complement.
TTCCTTTGACGTGGACGACCTGAGATCTGGATCTACCTTATTTTTAGGCGCACTCTCTAAAATAAGTTGGAAAAACGGATAGACGGTATGGATGTACAACACATACATCTAGGTGGTCCCTGCAGTCAGGGCCTCACCCACTAAGCTGTTACCCCTGCCTCAACTAATCCGCACCTATCTTCATGTGGGCCCCACCCCATCCAACGTTGGAGCCCGATTTCGAAATAATACGTTGATCATCCTTGCACGGGGATAGCACGAAGAGGGACCACTTTCTGCAGAGTAAGGCCGAACTTATCGCTCATGTCCAAATCATGTGGGGCCATTCCATCAGGAAGCCTCCAGTCGAACGAATGGAGAAGGGAAGCCAGCGTCAAGTGGATCATACGATCGGCTAGTGGCATGCCCGGACAAATCCGACGGCCTGTGCCGAATGGGATAAGCTCGAAATTTCGGCCTTTGAAATCAACATGAGAGTCCAAGAACCTCTCAGGAGAGAAAGAAGTGGGGTCCACCCAAACATGGGGATCCCTGCTGATGGCCCATGCATTGACAAGCACTTGTGTGTTCCTGGGTATAGTGAAACCGCATATTTCCACGTCGGATTCAGCTTTGCGAGGGATGAGGAGGGGAGCCGTTGGATGAAGCCGCAACGTTTCCTTAACGACAGCTTGTAGATACGGGAGTCTGCTGATATCTGATTCTTCTGCTCGTCGACCTCGGCCTATGGTTTGGATGAGCTCGGATCGAGCCCTTGCCATGGTGTTTGGGTTACGGAGCAATTCCGCCATAGCCCATTCAACGATGGAGGAGGTTGAGTCACTGCTAGCAATGAATATGTCCTGATGGGTGAAATTTACGAGTTAGAATTTATCATGATGAAAAGTACGCAGGGGTTTGCTGGCCCCAGATCAGTTGTTTTTCCAAATAGGAAACTCGCGACTTCAGTGCATCACTGACTCGTCCGAGTCAACTCACGAATCAGTATTCAATTTTTTATTTTGAAGGAAAAAAAATAATAAGAAACCTGCTTGACCTTTGATCGATCGCTTCCATAGAGTCGTGAGGCTCCCAAAGGATTTTTGAGTCCGGATCCTCTGTTTGCCAAAAGCACGACTTTCCTGCTGTTTTCCTCGTTTGCCTGAATAGTGATTGGTCCATCTCAATCACCAATACAATTATGCAATCAAACGGTTCAATTGGATTGCAACAATTACAATTTTACTGCTTGACGCAAACAAAGGATCCGTATTCTTTTTAATTAGTCCATGTCATGACAAGTGAGATGGACTAATAAGAGGAGGCGGCACATGAAGTCGCCGTGCCATCCGCACTAAAAAACAACACCTATCATCATCCATCTAGAAAACCAAAATAGTCAAGGATAAAAAATTCAGTGAGATAATGGGAAAAAAGAAGTGATGCTGAGGTTTGCATGCCGTGTTTGATTTTTAAAATATAAGCCATTGACACTTAGTCCTAAAAGATCAATGGAAGCTGGTCTACCACGTCGTCTAGGAAGAATGCTTCGGTGGAAATCGTATTGCGTACTGAGTTACTCAGTATGCTCTTGTCGTACTGAGTAAACTCAGTTGGGCCCACCATGAATGTATGTAGTCTATCCATGCCGTCCATCCGTTTTTCCATATAATTTAAGGGTTGAGCTCAAAATTGAAGCATATCCAAATATCAAGCGGATCATACCACAGGAAACAGTGTGAATAATGATTTCCACCGTTGAAACCTTGCCAGGCCACACAGTGATGTTTATTTGCCATCCAACCTGTTCATAAGATCACACAGACATGGATGGAGGGAAAACATTAAAATAAGCTGGATCCAAAACTTCTGTGTCCCCCAAATATTTTTCAACGGTAGATGTTCAATTCACACTTTTCGTGTGGTGTGGTCCGTTCGAGTGTTGGATATGCTTCATTTTTGAGATCAAGAACTAAATTTATCTAATAAAATGGATGGACGGAGTGGATAAAATACATAAATCATGGTGAACCTGATAGAGTTTACTCGGTACGCTAAGTAGGCAATCCGCTTCCGCTTCGGTGCCTGCGAAATGATTTTCTCCGAAGTTCCTGCGCAGGGAAGCTAATTGGGACTACCGTGATGTTTGTTATCAATCCACCCCGTCCTTCCATTTTTCCTGCTTATTTTAGGCACGAGTTCAAAATGAGGCAGATCCAAGACCCAAATGGGCCACACAACAGTAAACAGGAGAGGTTGGGCGACCACCTTTGACACATTCGTATGGCCAGTGGCCCATTACCAGGCCAATTATTGTTTTTTATTTTTTCAGTTCATCCAGTAGAAATGACCTTCCAAATGGTTTGGATGGCATATAAACATCAAGGTGAACCCCAGGAAAGTTTCAACGGTAGGAATTTTCTTTCCCACTTTTCCCTCTCGTGTGAGTTTTGGATCTGCCTCATTTTTTGTTTTATATATTAAATTGAGCAGAAAAACGGATGGACGAGGTGGATTGATCAAAAATATCATGATGGCCCCACCTAGCTTCCCAGCCCACGAACTTCCTACCAGAGCCTTTCGCAGGAAATCGGCGTCCCTGGTCAACTACGGCAACCCACAAGCCACCCTTATCTTGAAAATGGTAAGACCCTACCGTGGGACGCGGATTAGATACTGACAAGGTCCACTGAAGTGACGTCACCAAGCTCTGTAGACCCACCATGATCCATGTGCTGTATCCGTACTGTCCATTAATTTGGAGAGATGGTTTGATGACATTACAAAAAGAATTAGATAGATCTAAAGTTTAAGTGGACATCCACCGTTCAAAACTTCTTAGGGGCCAAAGTAGTTTATGATCAAGCTGATATTTTTATTTTAACTTCATATTTCCCTATGTTAACTTAAGAATAGGTTGGATCTCAAAAATAAATACGTCATGGTGGGCCCTATAAAAGTTTCAATGGTGGGTGTGACTGCTCCCATGGATTTCTATGATGGGTACACCTGAACTTTAGACCTATCACATTCTTTTTTAATGCCATTAAACTATCTCCAAAAATGTTTGGACGGTATAGGTATAACAAATGCATCAGGGTCGACAAAGCTTGGTGACGTCACTTCAGTAGCGATTTGGCAACCGGGAAGATAACGAAATCGGATTGCACTGGGTAAACCCTACGGGCCAAGAAACGAGGCCAAAATCCAAATGTATGGAAAGCTTAAGTGGACCACACGACAGGAAACCGTGTGAATTGAACACCTATCCTTGAAATCTTCTCGAAGGCCACAAAGGTTTGGATAAAGCTTATATCAGTGTTTTACATTCAGCATGTCTACGTGACCTCATGAACAGGTACAAATAAACATCACTGTGGGGTCAACCAGATTTCCGCATCAATAGATATCATTATCCCTGCCGTGGGGTTCACTTGAGCTTTTGATATACTTCAATTTTAGGCTCAACTCCTAAAATGAGCTGGAAAAATAGATGGACGGCCTGGATAAGCCACGTACATTCAGGGTGGGCCCAACAGAGTTTACTCAGTAGGATAAAGTGTCTGAGCTATCCAGTACGCAATCCAGTTTCCAAGATAACCTGGCACAAAAATCAGGACCGCTCATCTTTTGGTTCGGACCAATGGAATCGGTGGCCAGCTGGGACGCGGATTGCGTCCTACCCCCGCCCCTCTCCAGCAGGGAACGGGCAGGAGCTTTGAGTGGCCACGGTGATGTATGTGTCTAATCCACACCGTCCATCCATTCTTTAGTATCATTTTAGGGTATAAGCCGAAAAATGAGGCAGATCCAAGGCTACAGTAGACTACACAATGGGGATTAAACTCTTACCGTTGAAAACTTCTTTAGGGCAACAGAAGTTTTGGATGGAGCTGATATTTGTGTTTTCTCTTCATCCATGTCTATGTAACTTTTTGAATAGGTTGGATGGCAAATAAATATCACGGTGGGCCCCAGAAAAGTTTCAACGGTGATATTTATCACCACTGATTCCTGTGGTGTGGTTCACTGGAGCCTCCTATCTGCCTCATTTTTGGGCTTAAACCCTAGAATGATAAGAAAAAAAATGGATGGACGGTGTGGATAAGACCCATGGGCGGGGCTAGGACGCAATCCGCGTCCGGGCAGCTGACAGTCCAACTCAACACATCATAAAGGTGTGGCCCAGCCAGTGAGTGGATCAGCCTGATTTTCCATGAGGTTGATCTTCACGTACGGTGGGTCCTACTGTTTTATGGGTCCAACGTCCTACACAAGTGGCAACAATGTAAACAGGGAAAGCTGGTGAATAGTACCACAAGCAACGCATGGATGTCGCGGCGGCTAAGTTGGAAGCTGTTGTCATGGCTGGGGTCGAGAAGCACATCCAAGAAATCAGCTCTTCTTTGAGAGTTAGAAGAAGACCTGGACACTAGTAGACGCTGCTCAATCAATCCATCAAAGATTGCATGCAATCTTTCCAAATGGACTGTTGATCGACGCCTTATCCCTTGTGGATCCATGGCCCTGAGCCATGGGAAGTAGTCCGCGACATTCGGCCTTCCCGCTTCTTCCATAGCTTCAGACACCAGTTTCTTTAATTCTTGTGCTGAACTGGAGTTGGGATCAACCAAATCAACCGAGAATACGATGTTCGATATCAAATTCAGGTTGGTCACCAAGGCAGCCTGCCCGATATCCACCGCCTCTCCCTTTATGCACTGTTCAGCGACATGGGCCATGATTTCATTCACCTTGTGGCGTCGTAGGCCCTGGTCCGCATCGAGTCTTTGGGTGGCGAATATGTGAGTGTTGCATATGGTTCGGAGCTTCCGCCACTGCTGCTCCGCCGGTAACCATACCATGGATGACTCATTGTGGTGTAGCACCCGAGCAGCGTCGACAACGCTTCGGCCTGCAAAGGTATGGTCATGCTTTTGGAGGACCTCTTTGGCCATCGTTGCAGAGGAAACAACCACTGTTGTTATGCTGCCTAGCCTTAGAGTCATTAGGGGGCCATACGACCTGGCGAGTCGAGAGAGTGACTCGTTGGGTTTGTTACCAAGTTGGAAGAGGTTTCCAACGATTGGAAGAGGAAAGGGACCTGGTGGGAGTTTGGCTGTGCCAGATTTCTTTCTTGCTAGGAGGAGGAGAAGATGGATACATGCCCAAATAGAGAAAATCCATAACGGCAAAGTACAGAAGTCCATTTCTCTCTCTCTCTCTCTCTCTCTCTCTCTCTCTCCCTCCTACAAATCGAAGGATAATGGCTATACGGTGTTCACCAGAGACCTTTCACACTGCGTTGTGCCCCTTCCTCCGGTACATAGCCCGAACGGACGCTACCTTTAATGTCCAAATTTCGTAGACCTGGCCGTTGAAGTTGGCCCAGGGAGACTCCCCCACACGACCGGCGGTTCAAGTTGACGCATGAAGACTTACTCACATCATTACGCGTTTTTGCTTGGACTGCTTCCATCTTCAATTCTTCGCCGTCATCTTACAAATTTACACCTCCGTCCGAGTCATACCGGGGACCCAGATTGATGCATGTGTTGCATATCCACTCCGTTCATCAATTTTTCACTAACATTTTAGCTCATGATCTGTAAAATGGAGTAGATCTGAATCTTAAGTGGACCACACCACAGAAACAGTGGCCATTGAACGCCCACATACCTGGATAAATGGAAAACACAAATATCATCTTGATCCAAAACATTTTTGGCCTAGAGAAGTTTTTAACGGTGGATATTCAATCCCTACTGTGTGGACCACTTGAGAATTGGATCTACTTTATTCTTGCGGCGATGCCTTGACATTAGCTGAAAAATCTGATGGACGGTATGAATATACGACACATACATCGAACATCAAAGTAGGTCCACGATCAGGGCTACTCCCACTAACGTGTTCCTGGGGTAACACCTAATCCGCTCCCTTCCATCCCTACGGTACCCACCTCACGTGCACAACACGTGTTTCATAAAAAAGTTCATTAGGCAGATGTAACAACATTGAGGTTGGTAATTAGACAATCTAGACCATTGGAATGGAGGGACATACAGACAATCACCGAGAACAATGAGTTGGGTGGCCCAACAGACTTTTAACTAATTTTTGTCCTACTTGGATTTCTAAACTCTATCCCTGCTTGAATGTATACGGCCCACTCTTCATGATTGTGACCATTCATCAAGTAGACCCAACATGGATATGTCTTATGGTGTGAACGGTTTAACTGTATATGTAATAGCCCACGCCCACACTGTATGATAATGTCCGATCTAGGCAAAGCCTGCACGGTTTTGTTATTGGGGAATTCTCCCAAAAAGCCTCATGCAATATAGGGTGACAACTCCACATATAGCTACCATTACTTCAGACGACACTTCCGATGTGGGGATAAAGTTTCACCTTCATTGTGTGCACAATATCCTGCCAGCCATCTTGGGACCCGCCCACATATGACCATAGTGACGGGGCGTTACAATATCCCCCACTGAGGGCAGAGCCGTCCTTGGCTCTGATACCATTTGTAACTGCCCACGCCCATACTGTATGATATTGTCCGCTCTGGGTACAGCTCGCACAGTTTTGTTCTTAGAGAACTCTCCCAAAAGGCCTTATGCAATATAGGGTGACAACTCCACATATAGCTACCATTACTTCAGATGACGCTTTCGATGTGGGATAAAATTTCACCTTCACTGTGTGCACAGTAGCCTGCCAGCCATCTTAGGACCCGCCCACATGTGTGCCCACTCACATGTGACCATAGTGACAGGGCGTCACAGTATACTTCATAGAATAAGAAATGCTACCAGCCCGTGTCAATGGCCCAAAAGCTTTTCAATGACACGAGGGACACCCTATCTTTTGTGTGCGATCAATCCGAGGGTTAGTATCATGGTATAAGACTCGTATGAGTCCGGTGGTCTGAGTCGACTCGGACTCTGTAGGACTCCATCCAGTTTGATAATATAGTGACCTGCGACTCGGGCGAGTCCAAACTCGACTCAGAACAAAACCAGTCGGTCCGAGTCACTACTTTAAATATGGTAAGGATGTCAAAGCAGTGTGATTTTGGACCTAGAAAGATATGGATATAATGGCACGTTTGCATGGATGACATCGAGGTGCTGTAACTCTCATGGGTGAGGTTTCCGGTTCTGATGGGTGATGCCAACTGTTAAGGCGATCCAGACCATTGGTCTATTACATACCCTGGATTCACCATGCAGGCAAACCTCCCAGTTGGAAGTTCCTAGCCATCAATATTCTGCTAGTTCTCATTTGAAAATTAGATCTTTGACAGGTTTTTCGGATGCAAATTTCCTATGACAGCCGTTGGAAGGAGCCCCGCAACAAGAAACAGTGTGTGGGCACTGTGATATGTCTGTGACATCAGCACTGTCCATCATTGTGCCATCACATGTTAGGACGTGAGCTCAAAAATAAATCTAATTCAAAATTCAAGTGGGCCATAGGAAATTGTAAGGATGGGATACCTACCATTGAAACCTTCTTGGACCCATGAGAGTTTTTAGACTCACTCGAATCCTTTCATCCTTGTGGGACTCACCTCATGAACGTGTTAGGGGGCACATAAACATTAATGGTGGGAATCCCCATCCCTAGTGCTCCCTGATGTGGCTCACTTGAGTTTTGGACCTATCTGTATTTTTATTTTTATTTTTGGCTAACATACTATTATAAGTTGATGCAAGTGATGGATGGACCGGGTGTCGCACTCTTTCCACGGGAAAATTAGTGACTTGATAAAAATGAGTTCAATTTCCTTGTTTTTCTTGTTCTCCTGGATAGAATGGAAGTGAGTGTCAACATACTTGTTTTTTCATAAAACATGAGATTATTTACTAAGATCATCAGAAATTTATTGCCAGATGTAGATCTTTAGATGCTTTTCTTGATGCATTTAAAGTTCTTCAAAAAGATTCCTTAGTTAAATTGCATGACACACCCTTGAAGATGCATTGCATATTCGACTTCATTTGTGAAAGTAGTGACAATTGTCGGTTTCTTTAATTGTCATGTAAAAGCAGTGTCCCCGGTATAAAATATGAAATCAAAAATATTTTTTCTATCATTCAACTCTCTTCCCCCATAACTATCTAAATAGCATATGAATTGAGTCTTTAAATCAATAATAAAATAAATAATAATTTATATACATTTTATATACTGAAGAATTCTCATAATCACCTGAATGTGAAAAGATTTTTTGTTCTTTCCTATACCAACTCACTAGCTCAATTCTAAAGAGAATATTCGTTTTGATGAACATCAAGCATCAAAGTCTTCCAACTAAACTCTTAAAGAGTGTACAATCCACTTTTCGTATCATATTTTATAAACTTGAGCCCCATACTCCATGGATGTAATTACTAGCTTGTAATTGTGTATATTGAATCTCTCAAGAACTCCCCTAATATAACATTCTCGTTCGAAAGAAAAAAATAATAATTTAACATTCATTTGCTTCACTTTTATGCTAGGTAAATATGACATGAGGCTGATGTTGGTTATTTTAAATTCTAGAACCATCGATTGTTTAAATTTCATGAATATACTTGGATTATTTTACGCGAAAATAAAGTCATCTATATACAAGGCAACAAGCATCGTATCTCTATTTTCTTCTATCTTATTAAAAAGAGCACGCCCATATTGACATTTGGTAAAAACCTGATTAAAACTGAATTAAAACAGAGAGAGTCAGAGAGTAACTGCAATACAGATGTTTCTCAAATAACATTAATTAATTAAAGTCACAAAGCGAATTGTTTACCAATCTTCCAAGGATTGTAATAATAATAAGACCCAAAAAAAAAAAAAAAAAAAAAAAGAGAGAGAAAAGGCCATCTTTACTAGTCTTCAATGACAAGAGAGGGTATGTGCCGGATCTTAAACCAGTTCTCTCCCCCCTCTCTCACCCCTTCTTTTAATTCATCCGGCATACATACCAACTTCAATTCTTGAAGGGTGGTGACATGTCGCAATCCATCAGGAAGCATCTTCAATCTTCTACAGTAAATAATCTCTAAACATCTAAGCTTCCGCATCGCTCCTTCCTCCACTCTCAACTCCTCTACTTCACCCAATCCATTAATGATCAAAACATCAAGCAGTGGAAACCCTCCAACAGAGCAAACCATTTCCTTTCCTACATAACATACCGGATGTAATCTAAGAATCCGAAGGTTTGGCAGCATCTCCAGTGTTCCCATCGGGTCTTGCACTAATTGTGACCACTCCAAGTTTAGCTCAGTAAGGTTAGGTGGGAATTCATGTAGTTCTGGTAATTTCTGTAAGCATCCCTTCAAATTCATCTTATATAGATGCTGGTGATTCAAGGACATAAAAGCTGGAATCAAGGATTCACGACTCGCCAATAGCGACAACGATCTGAGGCAGACCAATTTACAAATGGAATGGGATAATGCCATTTTGAGATCTCCCACTATTGTCAATTCTCTCAAATTGGTCAGTTTCTCCAACCCGTTTTCTATCCAGCTGCCAGGCTCCACGAATAATAGAGTCTGGAGATTGCTTAAGCGATAGAGCGGCATCCCGTCGCTGATTCGACACTGTGGTAGCAGTAGGTGCCGTATCTGGTCCATCTTCCAAGTATCATCTGGTAGCATGTCGATATTTGTACCCCGTAGATCGAGAGTTTGTAAATTCGACAAGCGGGTTATGGTGGATGGTAGCCTTTCTAACTGGGTCTCCATGAGACATAGGTACCTTAAGTGGATTAGGTACCCAATTTCATCTGGGAGACAGGAGAGGTGTAGGTATCGGAGATCCATCACCCTTAGCAATTTGAAAGCTCCACAGAGGATTTTCAACGGCGGTTTCTCAAGCACTTCACTCTCTCTACTTAAGCGCAACAAAGAGCGGAGGTGTAGAGTGGAGCGGTTAAGAGAGATGTACTTACTGATGCCATGAGAAGTAATTGCAAGCCGGCGTGGCATGGTAGGTGCTGTAGGTGGTATGTTACCATACACAGACAGAAATCTCTCCTCCTTGGCTTTTGAAATTGAGAGATCGCGAAGAAGATCATGTATACGGCATTTTTTAGCCGTTCCATTGCTGTTCCTTTCCACCACCTGAATCATGCTTCTGTTGATGAGCTCTTCTAGGTAATCCTCTGCAACATCCTCCATTTCTTCTTCTCCTCTCTGTTGCACGAAGCCTTCAGCTATCCACATCGAAATCAATTCGGCTACATAGATTTCAGAGTCTTCTGGAAAAGCTCCGAAATAAAGAAAGCAGGGCTTCAAGTAATAAGGCAAGTCGTGGTAGCTGAGTGCACATATGCTCAAGATCCGATCTTCGCTTTCATTTAGCCACCATTCGACACTCTTAAGCACTTTCTCCCATGTATTCACTGACTTCTCTTTTCTTGATAGGACGCCTCCTAATACTGTGATTGCCAGAGGCAGCCCTCCACATTTTGCAACGATCTTTCTCCCCAACTTCTCCAAATTTAGAGGGCATGCGCCAGCAAGATTTCCAGGAAGTGCTTTCTTACAAAGCAATGCCCAGCTCTCACTTTCATCAAGAAAATGAATTCTATGGGGTGTGCTCTGTGCATCTGCATACATAGCTATCTCTTCATTACGAGTAGTGAGTAGCACTCTGCTGCCCTGTTTCCCATTTGGAAACGCAGAAACCAATCCGTCCCAAGCATCTCTAGTCCATATATCATCAATTACCACCAGATATCTCTTCCTCTCCAAGAAATTGGAGAGTTTCTTCCTCAAGTCTTCCTCAGCCATCTTCTCCATTTGGTCTCGTGAGCACCTCGTAAAGCAATTTATGATGTTTAGTAAGAGCTCCTGCACTCGATATTCTTGAGATACATACACCCAAGCATGAAAATCGAAACTTCTCTTTACATGGATGTTATTGTAAACTTTCTTTGCGAGAGTAGTCTTACCTATTCCTCCCATACCAGTGATCGAAATGACAGCACGTCGCGCATCTCCTTCAGTCAGCCGCCCCACCAGTGTTTTTGTCTCATCTTCAACGCCAACCACATCGTCTTCCTCGACAATGGGAGCCCTCTTCTCCTTCCACATCTCGCTTTGATTTGAAGAAGATGAAGCTTCTCCAGATGCTGGTATATTGTCGATGCCATACTCTGATCTCTTGGACAAGATCTCATCGAGCCTTCTTTCTATGTCGCTCATCTTCTTTCCAACATCCACGATGGATGGTATGCCTTTGATGCGACTAGCAAAACTTTTGAGGCATCTCATCCATCCAGCACTTCCCTCTCGTCGTTGCTGTTGAATTTTAAAGATGTAGGAGTCGATAACGTCCTCAGCATCGTAGGCTACCTGTCTTATTTGGGCCATCCCATGCTTAACTGTATCATTCTTTCTGCGGTTCCCATCAACGTACTTGAGTAAGTCACGTATTTCTTCAAGTTTTTCTTGAAGAGATCTGACCTGCTCATGTACTCCCTGTAGGAAATATGCTTCCTGCGTTAGAAAATCTATCAATTTTCGTATCACGAACTGAACAGCAATTTCAGTCATTCTCTCTGTCTCTCTCTCTCTCTCTCTCTCAGAGCCTCTATGCTCAAAACAAGGCTTTAGCAAAAGCGTCGCCTCTCGTTCTTCTCTCTTTCCAGCGGATCTGTTTTCAAAGATTTGTCTGATGGATGGGATTTTAACCAAAATGGCCTCATAGTATATTGCCGAACGCGCCAAAACCAGGCCTTTACAAAAAATTCCTTCCTTGACCCTGTAACCAAATTTCTAAAATTTTAGAAACGAATACACCCGGGGTGTAATGATGGCTGGAGGGAGTTTGGTTCCTGTGCTGCGTGACTTGGTATTGACACCGTATCAAGTAACCTTGTGCGGCCCACTATGCGTTACATCACACCATTCATTCATTTTGCAAAACTGGTCTTTTTACAGAGAACTGGTATCAACATAAGATCACCGTCTATTCCAAGAAATGGTAGGTCACAAAGAGAATAGATGGACTGGATCTACTTTCCAATGAGCCCAATCACCACGTGGTGATCACAACTTACCTCTGAAATCGAAAATACAAAAGTCCTTCAGCATGGAAAGGTCATTACCGATATTAGATTCCAAAGTTGGAGCATTTTTATCTACCAATTCCTCCTAAAGTGGTCAGAGGACTGAAGAAAAATGAAGCTTTATAAGAGGAGGCCAATCATATGAAAACCCCGCATGAGGGGGCAAGTAACATGAAAATGCATGTATTGCCTTAAATTTTGTTCTTACAAAATTTCTCAGCTAACGTCACCTGACGTCACGTGCCTTGAACACAGACGATCGGATGAGTGCGGGTCGTAATATTCCCATTTAACGTCGCAATTCGCAACCGACGTGTTGACCAGGCAAATTTCTGTGGGCCCCATAATCAAACGACACACCATTGAGGAAACGGATTGGCTACTCCCCCTGCCACTAGCGCCGTGGCTAGTGGTCGGTGCTCTGTGGGCCCCACCATGATGTATGTGTTTCATCCATGTTCTTCATCCATTTTTACGTATCATTTTAGGGCTTTATCTAAAAAATGGGATATAAATATCAAGTGGACCACACCACAGGAAAACAACAGTGATTAGATATCCACTGTTAAAATCCTCCTAAGGCCCACTGTACTGTTTATTTGACATCTAATTTGTTGATTAGGTCATATAGACCTATATAAAAGGAAAAAAAAATAAAGATCAACTTGATCCAAAACTTTTATAGCCCCAAAAAGTTTTTAATGGTCCACATTCATTCAGCACTGTTTCCTGTAAAGTGGTCTACTTGGGATTGGAATATACCTTATTTTTTTGTCTTATTCTCTAAAATGATATAAATTACAGGTCCACTTGAGAGTGGAATATACCCTATTTTTTGTCTCATTCTCTAAAATGATCTAAAAAAATAGATGGACGGCATGGATGAAACACATACATTTTGGTGGGGCCCACAGAGCACCGGCCACTAGCCATTGGCTGGTGACAGGGGAGTATCCGTTCCGTTCCCCACCATTGAAACCTTCCTAGGGTCCACCGTAATATTTACCAATCAACTTGTTCTTAAAGTTGTACATATTGGATGAAGGGAAATCACGTATTAGCTCCATTGTAACCTTCTATCGCCCAAAAAAATTTTCAATGCTACCTCTTTAATCCCAGCTGTGGTCCTTAAGCTCTGGATATTCTTTAATTTTGAAATCATGCCTTAAAATAAGTGGACCAAACTGTCCATTGGCATCTCATTTTAGGGAATGAGCTCAAAAACGATGTAGATCCAAAGCTTAACTGGACCATATCATAGGAAACAGCAGGGACTAGACTCTCACCGTTGAAATCTTCTTCAAGCCACAGAAGCGTTGGATCATCCTGATATTCGTGTTTTCCCTTTATTCAAGGTTATGTGACCTAATCAACTGGTTGGATGGTAAATAAACATAACAGTGGGCCCTTGGATGTTTTTAACGGTGGAAGTTCAATCATCACTGTCTCTGTGCTCTTGTGGTTCCTGAGATTTAAATCTATCTCATTTTTGGCCCATGACTTAAAATGAATTGCCAAAATGAATGGATCGGTATGGATAAAACACATATCATGGTGAGCCCCGTAGAGCTTTGACACGGCTAAGTGGCTGGTGTCCATATCACTAGCCAAACCGCCTCCACACGGGGGCCCTAAAATGAACTGGCAGTATCCATTCAGATTCCAAGAATGGCAGAATTTTTTGACGTGTTAGATTCATACTGTTCATCCATTTTTTAAGATCATTTTAGGACATGGCCCCAACCATGCATATGCAAATCTCAGGTGGACTACACCGTATGAACAGCATATATGACAAATAAATGTCATGGTGGGCTATAAAAAGGTTTCAATGGTACTCGTTCAATCTCCATTTCTTTGTGTTGTCTATGACCTTGCATCTGCCTCGATTTTGGGCTCTTTATATATATATATATATATATATATATATATATAAAGGACAGACAGGCGTGTGGATCTAACATATCCGGTGGGACTCAGATGTTTCACACGATCAATCGGTTACTGGACTGATCCGAAAATCGGGGTCCCAAAGTGAAAGTATGAAAAATTTTAAAATTCATATATAAGGTTTTTTTTTTTTTCTTTGAGTTCTCCTCGGCTGATGTCATCAGGGGAGACTTGGACCGCTAAGAGAAGGCGGCGCATGAATTGGCTTTGTTGAAAACGCAACACTTATTTTCTAATATATTGACGTCTCATGGAATATTCCACTATACATGGGCCAACTCCCGTTCAATTATGAACAGCAAATCCTCTAGAACACCTGATATTTTTGGAACTTCTCATGTTCACTGTAGAACAACCTTGCTGCTGAACAGGCATGATGCCATACAAACATCATGGCAGGCCACACTCCCAACACACCCAGATCAATAGCTCAACTGGCAGACTGAGTGGAGATACCTCGTTTCAACACTTGAGGTTTTGGTATTGATCCCTAGCGGGGGGTGGCTAACATGGAGTGTGTGTACTGACATGGGTGTGTACTAACAAGCTAACCCCCCACCCCCCCCCAAAAAAGGGGCCACACTCCCAACTCCCAACTTAGTTGGATGTACAACTTAAATGTGTGTGACCAGTTTTAGTTATAAGTGACAACTTACACTTTCTGGCAATAATGAAGGAACAACTGTAGTTTGCACAGCTACAGCCCTAAGATTTGATTGATTGTGTTTACACTTGTTTCTGGCACATTTTCATGGACTAATGAGATGCTAATATGTGTCGGCACTATGTGGTAAATAATGGATGAAATATTACTCACGCATTGAGAATATTATTTACGCCTATCCTGCCACAACCAGATCAAATGATCTATAAGATGCTACATGGCAGTTATGTCGTGTGTGGTGCACTTTAATTCAAAATGAGGAGTTAGAGATGTGCCAATGAGAGAACATTAAATGTGAGTTATATCAAAAATACTTTGTAAAAAGTATAAGTCTGGTTAAAGTAAGTTTTTTTTTTTTTTTTTTAATCAACATTAAATTTCAAAATCATGTAAAAACATATCTTTATCTAACATTAATGCTGGAGTTATGCTAAAAGTACTTTTTGCGAATGCCAAAGCTAAGCGATGCAAGTGTTACTTACAATTCAAGCAAAAAAAGTCAAATGCGTGATTGAGGGTTTGTATTCGGATTTCATGTGTGTTTAAGATGCGCGGGTGTGCCATAGTTTACTTGATTCAATGTTTGATCGAATTGTTAGTACCCCCACGTTGAGTTAGACTTATTAGATACTATTCGCAGGAACCAACTATCCTTTTAACCACCGGTTGTGATCAGCAATTAGGCAATTTGTAAAAGGATAGGGATTAGGCCTTTTGAATAGATTCTTTTTGCCTTTGTGTTTATGGACTTAATGAGTTGCCCCATGTCTATGGACTTAAGGACTTGTTCTTTCACCAGTACTTCCACAATATATTTTTTAAAATAATAAAGATGAATAGATCATAAGAATGGCTAAACAATGCCGATTTCATTAATTGAATATGAGCCTATTACAATCGACAAAGTATTGAAAATAATCTAGAGAAATAAACAATCAAGAAATAAATACCCGATTCGTCTATTGGAACAGACGATTGAGGTGAATGGTCAGCAGGATGAGCCCAGATAGGTGTGATCGTCTAAGTACGAACTCAGTTGATCGGGATCTAACAACTTAAGATTATGGGCATTTAATCTAATCTTACAGTACTGCAGTAGCAATCTATGCTAAAACTAGGCTAAGATAAAAGACAACAAATGAAAGATAAATTGATAAAAAATAAATAGATATGTTTGGGCACAAGGTCTCAAGCTATTTTTCACGTACTCCTTTTATAGATTGTCGAGGCAAGAAAACCCACAATCGGTTTCGTTGTTGATCATGGATCCTCCGTGTTTACGGCGTGCATTCTGAATAGGCATGACTATAGATATATAGATCCAGAACTACTGACTTGTCGGATCTCTTCTTCTCGTGGCTTGTAATGACCCTGAATTTTTGAACTGTATAAAACCCGGATTAATTAGGGTTAAGAATTTAAATTTATGATTAATAATGAAAATAAAACACTTAACATAATGGTAGAGACACTTTCAATGTAGGGTAAGGTTAGAGGATTAATTCATAATATTGTAGTATTTAACTTTTTACACAACCCTCTCCTAAGATAACCCTAAGACAAAGAACAAATTAAAGAGAGAGAGAGAGAGAGAGAGAGAGAGAGAGAGAGGCACTTTCCGCCACTAAGATTCTAACATATTCCTTTTATTTTTAAAAAATATTTTCTAAAGAAAAACCTTAGATCTACATCATGAACGAGGCGGATCAGCCTTATGTCCATTAATTAGATATATGGAAAGGTATGAAGAAAGAAGAAGGTTAGTGCCAGATCTCCTATCGTAGAAACCATCTTAGGACCATCTAGTAGTACTATTTGTCTAAATCACTTCGAATCATGGATTTTGTAAAGGGAAAAACATACCATGGCATGAATTCTAAAGTGATCTAACCACTGGATTGACCACAACGATTGTTGGATAGTAATAATAATAAACCACACCGTAAAATGATTGGAGAAGATATGTAAATCTTGGTATTTCGGATTCTTTAATCATTTGGTTTTTCCAAATATAATGATGGAGAAATCACTGAGTAGTTTGGACTAATCCATGAATATGAAAAATCTATGAAAGTTAAAGAAATAGAGGAAAAATCTTAAAAGTGTTGAAAAATCGGATCATTTAGTAGAACCAGACCGACTTCAATCGATCAAAGTTAGGCTTTCAATTGATCAAACAGGTCGATTTTTATCTAGCAACCAAAAGTTAAATTCAAAAGTTTACTTGATTGATCGATATCTGGTTTCGATCGATCGAAGGAATCAACTGAAGATGTTAAAACTAATTCAACGACCATATTGAATTAAATTTTATTTTTCTCGATTGATCAACAAGGGATTTCGATCGATCAAAGATGATCAAAAGTTTTCAGAGACTTAAAATATAGAATTTGAATTTTCTCGATCCTTACTTGATTGATCGAAGAAATCGATCGAGAGCCTTTAAGATGTCTCGATCGATCGACAGTCCCCTAAATTAATTGTCAGATTTTCAGAATGAGATACTTAGATTAATAATACCATGATACACGTAATTTCATTGACTTAATTAATGAAATGATAATGGAGGGTCATCTTGAATTGATTAAAGATGGGATCCACTGGATGGAATAGTTGAATTAAATTTATGATTGTTTAAATTGTGTTAATAGGGATTCATATTCTGGATTAAAAAGTCATACGATTGTTCGGCGGATTTAGATCTACCAGGAAAAGGAGAGTGAATCATAACGTGTCTCATATTTGTACAATTAAGATAACTATTATGATTGCTATAGCTGCTATGTTGATGTGTTACTATGCTAAGGTGATCATTGACATATGATTCATACTTTGAACAATTATTATTATGAGTAAAATATGTGGACATGCAAATCATTACACTCATGAATTCATCATTTCCACTTGTATGGAGAGATATATAAGACAATTGCATATGTTGATGCATTATGCATTTAGCATGCATTACATGCATCCATAATGCTCCTGTACTGATTCCTAGAGGTCCGCTCTAGATGACTGTATGCACACTTCATGCTTAGGTTCATAGGAGATCTCCTTGGCTAGTTTCTGTGTAAATTCATTAGTGGATGCCTACAATTAGTGGAAGCTTACTCAATGAGTATATGCGGGCCTTGCCCATGCCTACCTATGGTAGAAGCTTGTCAGGTGCAGATGCAGGTTGACAGATATCCAATCTAAGTAAGTGGACGATTATCCCAATTTTTATGCATTTCATGACATTCTTGCATAGATGCTTATATCTACAATTATATATTTAGATGTTGCTTAATACTATCTTACTTGTGTCGGGTATGTCCCATGATGGGTTCACTCACTAGCTTGGCCAGCTAACATTGTAGAATGACAACCATACAGAGGTGATTGAGACAAGGAACACAAATCAGATGCCAGAGAATGAGACCTGGTTGGTGGATGAATCTTAAGATTAGTCGTTGTATTTAGTAGAAGACGAACTAGCTGCATTGGATTGCTGGATTGTGCATATGATTTATTGTTTAGGAGATTTGGTTTCTTCTTTGTAGCCTTTGATAGTTGGGCTTGATTAAACATTGTTTATAAACTTGTTGTGCTAAATGATTTTGGATATTACGATTGAATAAAGTCTCAAATGGGTGGACTCAGTTAATTATTGAATAAAGTGCTTTGAATGTGATAGCGATAGCGATGAAATATGTTAGAATGTATGACATGTGTGTATATTTGAATGTAAATTAGGTGTGAATGTATGAGAAATTATATTACGCCTCCAAGTAATGGTATGAAGAGTTGGTTTATGTACACTCGGTGTACGAGTCATGGACTGTAACTCAGGTTTGAGGTTGCACACTTTGTATCTGAATTGTGGGGTGTGACATAGATGATCCCTTTATGAGAGAGCCTCTTGGCCCACTAATCATATTCAGGATCAATCCGAAGAACCTCTAGGGCTGATCCCAGACCTGAAATCGATCATAGTCACTCATCTGATCCAAGTCTCTGTCTCTTCCGCTTAAGGTGTTGGATGGTCTTGATCCACCTAATACCAATCTATTATCAGAGATGGGCTGGATCAAATCTTTCAACAAGTTCTCTCATCCTCTTAATTATGGTTGATGTACAGTTTGAGACTCGATCTGGTTGATGTCCATTCTCTCCCAATTTGGGTCTAAATTAACCATCACTGTATTTGCTTGGATAAGGGTTTGACCTTCAGATATTTGGAACCTTCTCGAACATCGCATATTCTCCGAATGTCTTTTGGAAGAACTCTCATTTTGGAAGGACTGTGAGAGGCAGCCTTGTCGAGTGTATCATAGCCAGATATGTGATAAGATACGTTCTCTCAGTGGATCTTTTACAGATGTGCTGGGTACGCTGCCACATTAATTAGCACGTTAATCATGGTCACATGGCATCTGTCATTTGATTTTTAAAAGGCATGTATAAGAGTCTATGCCTCTACATTAATAATGGAATGCATAACGTCGAAGGAAGATCAAGCAAAGATACTCCTGAGCGTGAGTAGGATTTGTGCTAGTGCTAACCCTATGATGTTGATACATGACAGCCTTTTATTGATCCATGTCAAGGCGCTAAAAATGGGTGTAAACAGTAAGGATTCCAATAAGTTTTCTATGTGGGAGTTCAGTGGCGGAGGACTTTAACCAATGCACAATCTGAAGAAGCAAGAATTTCTCTCTCGTATATGTGATTGTATGCAATAGGCTACGTTGACGTGGAAGAATCAATGAGATTTTCACACCCAATTGTCCAAATCCTTCATGATGCTGAAGACTATGCAAGGCTACCACCTCTCAGAAGCCTATAAAAGCAGCAATCGACGAACAGCTCGGGGCCCACACTAAATGCAATCTATCTTCTTTATATTTATTTCAGCATAGCCTACTCTTTAACATAGATTGCTACTGTATACCACTACCACTACAATACCGTAGGATTAGCTTAAACATCCACAACTCTAAGTTGTTGGATCCTGATCAACTAAATCCTTAGGCGATCATCATTCGTTTTCATAGATGGATCAAGTATTTATCTCTTGTTTTATTTATTTAGTTTATTTTGACACTATGTCAATTATAATAAGCCTTATTCAAATATTAATAAAATTGACATTATTTTAACCTTTTTATTTTTAATATTGATTTATTCTTCTTTATTCTTTTAAGAAATATTGATTGCAATTACATGTAAAAGATCAAATCTTTAGACACAAGGCAAAAAGAATTCTTCGGATATGACTTAAGTACTCTTACCTTTTTCACAAATCGCCCGATCGTTGATCACAATTGGCAGTTGGCTCGACAATTGGATTTTCGAATCTAGTCTTACTCAGTCGTTTCAGCATATGGGTCACACCCTGATCCATATATAGCTCAAGTAGTAGCCTGAGTGAAAGATACCTCGTTTCAACACTGAGGTCTTGGTATTGATTCCCTAGTGCGGGTGGCTAACAGTGAAGTGTGAACTGATAGTGGGTGTACTAACAAGCTAACCACAAAAAATAAAAAATAAAAAATAAAAAATTAAAAAAATCAAACATTGAGTCGAGTACGACTCGACTCTAGCATGCCCACACTTTTTAATCGCACATGAACTCTTGATCACACGTATGGCCTTGTGTCTCATTGAATTATGTGGACAGATTGGATGTAGATTAATGCAACATTGAATATTTTTATATCTTGACTGTCCGTTAGATGTTTTCGGATCATGCAAAAAAGATCATATGTTAAGTGCATTTTCTAGTCATGGCTCATCTATGGCGAGCCAGTGATCTGAGCGGTTAAGTTTGAGGTAGATGTGTTTCAAATGTACAATTTTTGTGCATCGACACAGACCATCACATTCTGCCAGGGTATCAAATCTTTTGCCTTCTTATTTCAGAGAAGTCTTGCTTCGTCTATGTGGACGCTTAGATACCACTCCTTTTCTTTCTGGCCAGTATATTTTTAATTGGAATACTTTGGAATCTAAATCACATGGTAAATGGAATGAATGCAGATTGAAATCAACAATTGTGCTTGGATGCTTGTAATTAGATTAATATCAAAATCTAAAAATCGTGTTTGAATGCCTGAATGGAAATGTGCTTTAAATAAATCAGTTTTAATATTCCAAATTAGTATTAAGGACATTCGATGTGATAATTGTAACAAATGATCTTTTGAAATGTATACTTTACAACAAGAAAAATTTGAACCTCAGGTAGTATATAAAAGTGGGCCCACTTTAAAAAATCAGCCGGTGGAATTGCCATCCAATTCTCATCCTTTTGACAGGATTCCAATTCACATGATTCTTGCATTGCATTTCACATGGATTCTAATTACCACTGTTTATGGTCAACTAAATCATGCTGTACAACCATTTACCATCAAGCAAATAAAGCGAGGCATAAACAAGTTAAAAGGCTGGGGACTGCTACTCCATACATGCACGTTTCTGTGACACTCCGCTGCTCCATTTGTAGAAGTGAATTGATCAATCAGTAATCAAGACAATTGATCTGTTTTGACCGGTTGTGGAAGGATGGTGACTCAAAAATCTACTTGATAGGAAAACTACAGCCTTTCAATTCGTGTCCTTAAAATAGACCAAAGATTGGTGGCCAGGATCTTACTACAAGGGCAATAGGACAGGAATAATCTACAGCACCTATTATATGCAACGGGCGAAACACCCATGGGGATCATATCTATCGATGCATTAGGATAATCTGAAACCAGCTGCATTCAGGAACTTTACAAGATTTAGGCAATGTGTGTGTCGTGGCCCAAACGATGAGGTCAGTCTCATTTATGCTAAGGTCAGTCTAATGTGCGTGCCATGCACGCCCGATGAGGTCAGTCTACCATTACGTGGATAAGGTCAGTCTACCATTATGTTAAGGTCGGCATACCATTATGTGGCCTAGATATGCGACGTGGATTGCGGGTTACAAGATTTAGACTTGCATGTGCCCTGACACAAATTTACGTGGGCGCCAAAATATGAGGATTGAGGAATATCACAATGGAAATAGCCGAAGCTCTATGGGGCCCACTTAATGTATGTATTTCATCCATATAATCCATCCTTTTTGTCAGTTCATTTTAGGACATAAGCCTAAAATAAGGCAGATCCAAAGCTCAAGTGGAAACGCACCTCAAATTCTTGTGGGGAATGCTGGCCGTTAAATTCTTCTTTGGGAGCCACAAAAGTTTTGGACCATGCTGGCCCAAAGACGTTCTACCGTGGGTGTGATTATGCCCATTGTTTCCCTGTTTTGGTCCGTTTGAGCTTTGGATCCGCCTCACTTTTAGGGCTAGCTGGCAAAATCGATGTATGCAGTAGATAAAACACATATATCAAAGTAGGCAGAGTAAAACTTGAGCCAAATGGTATTTGGATGCAAATTGTGTGGTGACCATGGTGGTGGTGTTTACAAGGCAAATTTATTTTTGGCTCCACGTACGATGTATGTGTTATATCATGCTGTCTATCCATTTTGCGATATCATTCCTTGTATCCAAAGCTTTAGTGGCCCACACCACAGAGAGCAGTAGTGGGGACAATAATGCCCACTGTTGAAACCTCTCTAGGGCCCACTAATAAGGCCGCACAAACCTACATGGAGGGAAAATACAAATATCATATTGATTCAAAACTTCTATGGACATTAGGAAGTTTTTAATGGTAGGCGTTCAATCCCCACTACTTTTTGTTGTATGGTTCACATAAGCTCTGGATCTGCCTCATTTTTGGGTTCACACCTTAAAATGATCTCACAAAATGGATGGACAATGCGGATATAGCACATACATCATAATTGAGCCCAGGAACATTGCCACATCAACACAACTGAAGGTAGTTGCCACATAAGGCAATCTTATGGACCAGACCTGGGGCTCACCTTGATGTATATATTGTATATCCACACCATCCTTCCATTTTCCGAGCTAATATTAGGGCGATCCAAAACTTAAGTGCCACACCACAGGAAACAATGGTGATTGACCATTAAAAACTTATTGTGAGCCACATAAGATTTGGATTATGCTGATATTTGTTTCCCCCCTTCATCCAGGTCTGTGTGACATTATAAACAGGTGGGATGGAAAATAAACATTACAATCGGCATTAGAGTGGTTCTAGGATTTTTTAGTGGTGGGTGGTCACTGGTCAATTGCTACCATATCAATGTAGTCCACCTTAGATCTGGATCTACTTCGTTCTTAGGCTCATGCCATAAAATGAGCTGGAGAAATAGATGAAGAATATGCATATACAATACATACATCATCATAGGCCCGACGGTCAAGGATGCACCTAATCTGCTCCCCGCTCTAGCGAACTATATATGGACCTTACTCATGCCTTGGTGATAGACTCAAAAGAGTTTCAACACAGGTCATGGGTTCAAGTAACCATCGTGGTGTGTGAATGCATGATGGAGCAAATTCAGGCGAGCAACCCCAATAAAACAGTGGGAACAGAAACATCTACTGTTGAAGCTTTCCTATATATATATATATATATATATATATGGAAACGCTCACCTGCGAACCAGTTGGTACGTACTACATACGAACTTTTTTGAGAACTCATCATATCTGATGAGTCTCGCAAATCTGAGCGGTCCACATGAAGCAGAACATCATGAAACCTCTTAGTACGAATTTTTACTTTGATCCAAAACTTCAGTGGGCCATGAAAAATGCAAACAGTTTCTTCCCTTGATTTGAATTTCTCTTTGCTATGGCCCACTAGAATCTTAGATCATGGTGAAAATTTACCCCCTAAGGTTTCATGGGATTCTGCATCTTATGGACCGTTCGGATTCAACACCCATGACACGTGTGCAAAAGTGCGCACGTGCGTAGGTGCGTAGGTGAGCATGCCTATATATATATATATCATCCAAACCCTTCATAGGGTTATTATCGTAAACTTCTGTCACCCCCAAGGCGTGCAATCCCCACTGTTTTGTGTGGTATGACCCGCATTAGTTTTGGATCTAACTAATTCTTAGAATCTTGTCCTATTGCGGTCTTTCACAATAGATGGACAGACTGGATTTGTAGTGGACCTTTGTGAGCCCCGCAGAGCCTCTAGCATAGGGACATCTCTATGTTGGGGTCACAGGCAATCCGAAGCCGATTGTATACTGAGTAATTCAGTGCTGCCCATCCCCTTTTTCAAATCATTCTAGGGTATGAGCCTAAAATTGAACATATGCAAAGCACAAGTGGACCACCCCACAAAAAACAGTGAGGATAGTGATGTTTGTTTGTCATCCAACCTATTGATAAGGTGACGAAGAAAGAGATGAAGGAAAAACACAAAGATCAACTTCATCCAAAACTTATATGGGCCCCAAGAAGCTTTCAACAGTAGGAGTTCAATTTAGACTATTAATTTCTTGTGTTATGGTCTACTTGAGCTTTGTATATGCTTTTGATTTTGGGTTCATGCCCTAAAATGATTTGGAAAAATGGAATCCACTATGTATTCCGCACGGCATGCATTCCGTACATCAAGTGGATCACACCATAGGAAATAGTTGGGATTGAACGTCCACCATTAAAAACTTCTTGAGGCTCAGAAGTACTTTTGGATTAAACTGATATATGTGTTTTACCTTCATCCATATCTATGTAATCTCATGAACAAGTTGGATATAAAATAAACATCACGGTGTGCCATAGGAAGGTTTCAACGATGAGCATTAGCATCAACACTACTATTTTGTATGATGTGGTCTACTTGAGATATGGATTTGCCTCATATTTGGGCTTATACCTTAAAACGGCCTGGTGAAGATAAACGGCATGGATGTAACACATACATCAACATCACCGCAATCATCCTACAGTTGGGCACTCCCTGCAGTCGGTGTCAGTAACCCTCATGGTACACAGGTCCTACTAGTTAGTGATGACTTGCTAGGTGACAATTTTGTGAAAATTTTTCAGATGACTATCAAGTGTAACAGATTTTTAAATTAAAAAAATAATAATTCCAATTTCGTATTGTTAATTGCAGAAATTTTAGCGACATACCCAACATGTCACTAATTTATAAAACAAGTCGACGGATTTGACGTATGATGGATAGGATCCGTCGTTTATTTGTGACGGATCCCATCTGTCGTTTTATTTTTGTGACACAACAAACAGTGACTGACGGGCCAAGCCCATCGTTAATTACGTTTTGCGACGGTTCTGGTCCGTCACAAATCAGCAATTTTGGCATACTGTCTTCTTGATGCCATTCTGTCCCTCTCAAGTTTCCATAGACAACTAGATAAATCCCTCCGGCCCCTTTGACCCATGCTTATGTACATTTAAAGTACTTTCACATATTAACTATGGCATTGCAACTTGTCCGTCTTAGACCAATAGTTATAATGATTTATGAGAAAGATCATCAATATCACATTCATGTCATCAATAGATAATATTCACATTTATTTTCCAAGGCATAATACCAATAGGATGGTCATGATTTTGGGTCCTAAGGGCAACATGTTGCAACACAACTTGATAGATGGTTGGATCTCATGGATGTTCCACCCATGTGGCTACAAGGTATGCTAGCAGGATTTTTATAATTTACTAGGAGATATATCACATGTTGTTCATGTGGAGGAGATGAAGAGATTTTCAAGGCATATGAGAGAAGATTATCAAGAAAGGATCACACAAATCTATCTATATTATATATAATGCAAGCAACTTGTTAACATTTACCCTGCAATTCTTATATGAACCAGAACTTTGAATCTTCAAAAGACATGGGAAGATATTTTAAATGAAGCTCGGAGTATCTTGAGAATAATATTATATATATATATATATATAGATATATATATATATATATATATATATATATATATATATATATATATATATATATATATATATACATATCTTGAACAATCATCTATAAATGTTATAAAGTACCTTTTACCTCCACGTGTAAGAACGTTGTTTAATTCACATATGTCAGTATGCACTAGGTCTAATATATATATATATATATATATGCAGATTCTTTTGATTCTTTAATACGAATGTGTATAGCTTGCATTGAGCGTATTAGTCGGGAGATCGTGCAATAAACATTTGTAGGACCCACTATAATGACGGCGTGAAATCCATATGGTGCATTTGTTTCGCGGGTTCATGTTAAGATGTTAAAGCAAAAATGAAGCAGATCTATAACTCGTGTGAATACAACATATGTCAATATGGAGATAGGTGACCCCCTCTGAAATCATGAGCACGTTTCTTTCTTTTTTTCTCTGTCCCATGCTCTTTATACATGCATTGTGTGCCCCACTTCCCCGAGTGTTATTAACATGCAGGTAAAAGTTATTAACATATTGTAAAGTTATTCATCTATTTAAATGTTATCCACTTCTTTATTTGGGGTCCCCTATGTTGTGTGCATGCCATCTAACATGTGTATAAAGTGAATCCCACTGTGTCTATGCAATCATTAGGTGGGTCAAACCATGTAAAACAATGCACATCCACCCCAAAAAGTTTTAAATTCACTTGGTGTCCCACTTGATTGCCTCTCTTATATATTTAGGTGCTTGGACTGTTTGGGTGGTCCATAAACATTCTCATAGAATGATTTTTCTGGCATACTATTTATATTAATTAGTTGTTAATCTTTAGTATTCAAGTCAGGATGGCCGAGTGGTCTAAGGCGCCAGACTCAAGTTCTGGTCCTCGTTTGAGGGCGTGGGTTCAAATCCCACTTCTGACATATCAATATTCTTTTCTCAATATCCAAGCCATCTATATTTTTGTGGATTTTTACGCATTGCATAAAAATAAATCTGGTATTTTCAGCAGGTGGGCCAGATTTTAGAATCAGTTAGATGTGTAAAAATATTCTGTCAAGTTTTTGTCAGCCGTACATTTGTCTAATAAATTGTGGCCCACCTGACAAGCGCACCGACCCTCATTCCTGGGCAAGAGCATGTACACAGTGGTAGAGCTCTAATGTATGGATTGAATCTCATACCAACATGCCACGTTGGCAGGTGCGTGGCTTGTACATGATATGGCTCGTGAATTACTGTGGGCTTAGCAAATCTCAAAAAATAAAAAAATAAAAGTTTATTATGTACTGTCCACATGTTACATGTATTGGCTTTTTATTAACTTCAAAAAAATAAAAAATAAAAAAAGAACTTATATAGATATGTACCTAAGCTACTATAGATAAAGAAACCAAGACTTGCCCTTTGGTTATTCTAACGCAATTATGAGTTTTCTTTAATCAAAATTAACTTGGGATAAACATGTGAAGCAATGGCATAAGATTCCAAAAGCAACTCAAATCACAAATTCTCCCCTTTTTTGTTCAAGTATATCATTTAGTTCATCGCTTCTGTTGTTCGGTGAGAATTGCCTGGGACGGCATGCCGCAGGAAAGAAAGTTTCGCAGAAGCAAGGTGTGGTCCACTATAATTTTTACGAGAATTCCACTCTATCCATCCGTTTTTTCTGCTCATTTTAGGACACGAGCCCAACAATCAGGCAGATCCAAAACTCAATTGGGCTTCATACATGAAAAAGTGGATAGGGAAATGCCTACTGTTGAAACCTACTTGAAATCCACCGCGATGTTTTATATGCCATTCTTGTTGGGTTCACACAATGGCCTGGCCGACTAACCTTATATTAAGGAAAAAACTGTACAAATTTTGTAGAAGATAAAACATTTACCCAATTTTCCAGACAGAAGTTCAAACCAGTGGATGATTGACAAGATCAGTAGCCCTATCTCGAAGAAGATGAACTGTTTCATCTTCTAATAGTGCTTACTTTTACGTTACCTATGCAATTTTTAAATAACTTTTAAGTGCCAGCCTATCAACGGGCTAGGCCTGGGTAAGCTTGGGCTTGGATTTTGAACCTTCAGCATGGGCCTCATGAGCTGGGCTTATTAAGAAATTTGCTTTTGCTTGGCCCGAGCCCAGCCCATTAACAGCCTTTTTCCCAAATCAATGCAGCAACGTGCTTGACCTTTGATCACTTCTATGGAGCAGTTGTGTGGCCCCAGAAGGACTTTTCATTTCATATTTTGAGTCTGAGAGCAGTTTTTCTTTTGAATTTTTTTGGAAACCCTCCCTCTCTGGCAACTATCTCTTTCCATGGCAAAACCAACCTCAAAGACTGATTGTTCCATCTTCATCAGTGCTTGGTTGAGTTTTTTGTCACTCGATCGAGTAGTCTAATCAAAGGGATTTTTTTTTTTTTTCTAAAATCAAGTTATTGGATATTCAGCCAACAATCTGGACAATTCCGAGGGGATCTGCCCATCCCAAAGTCCAATCAGTGAGCTTTTCAAAATTCATGCATCACACAAACCGACCTAGCAAGTGAAACACGGCCACTGAATGCGTGGCCTCCTCATGAAGATGACCATCCTATTGGAGTAATTAAAATGAAAAAAAAAAAACCAATAAAAAGTAGGCCACAAGCATACTATTTCTTAAGTGCAAAACTTTTGTTTACAGTCGTATAGGAATAAGTTTGTGAATAGAGTTATAAAGTTTTCATTGAAATGGGTTTTTGAAAGAGTGCTACATTATGTTTTAGTCTCAAAACTTACATGAGAATAAGAAATCTGGATCTGATAAGCTTGAGAACGTCCATTCAACAGTTGTGTTGTTATTTATTTCTTGATTTATTATTTTTCTAATATTTTTCATAATACCATTATTTCTAACACAACCGACTCTGCAAGTTCCATTTTATGATCCATTCGCTTTGTACAAGTGGCCAGCCTGATGACTGGAGTTGCTTCATTTTTTATGTGGGGTCATCTCCACATTGATGGCCACATTATGGACCACCATTATATCATGCACACTAGCTCCATCTACAAATGTGTTGTAGAGGTGCTTTCTGGAAGATGTTGGTGAAAAAGATGTGTGGGGAGGCAGTGACAGTGATTCCAAAGTATTACATGAATGCATTAGCTGATGTAGTTGATGTGATACAACCTTCTAGTACTAATTTTTTTAGAAAGAAACTTTAAAATTATTGGTAAAATGCTAAAAAATGTATGTGGATTTCATGTGTTTTTTATGCATGTATTTAATGGATCAATGGGCTTGGCTAAAACTATTGTGGGAAGTAATGAAAGTCAACTAAATAGGCTTTAATTGAGCATAAATCAAGCATAATTTGATGATTTAAAGCCAATTACATGTACGTACGACAAAAAGAAGATGAAAAATGAGAAAAGTGTAACCCCATCTATTGTGAAATCTGATCCATTGGTTACAATTCTTTGGTCTCCAAAATGTTGGCTTCATTTAACACTGTTTTTCCCAATGGAAGAATTTGATTTCAAACATGGGCTTGGAATGGTCAAAATTCCATGGAATTTCCATAATGTAGAGTGGGTCGTGGATAGTTTCATGGCCAAGATGGATCCAAAAAGGCCCGGTCGACGATAGAAGTGATCCAGACTGTCAAACCTTAAATCGGGTGTATCTCGCAATCCAGAATGAGTTATCGGACATAAATATATGATTTTGGGGTAGGATGAGCTACTTTATCCACCCAACCCGGATTTACGAAATACCATCAGATCGACAATTGTTTCCCTATTTTAATTCCATTGTTTCTATAAATAGTAAGTTTTAGTTTGATTATAACTCTTCATCTATTGTGTTTTAGGAGTTGCGCCCAATGTGAAAAGTGCTTAGAATAATTAGGAAAACAGCTTGGTGAAGCTAAATAGGACACTTACTATTTTTGGCCAAAAATATCATACACCAATAGATATCACAACTGTCTATAAATAGTAAGTTTACTATTTATAGTAAGTTGCAAATTCTAGGAGTTTTAGTTGTAGTATGATTCTGAAATTTCTATCATTTGGTATCCCTATTTAAAGGGTTTTGAACTCGTTTATTTAATTCATCAATCAATTTCAAATTTTATAGAATTTATTTTCTATTTTCTTGTTCTTTTCCCCGTGGATTCGAGGAGTCTCTGTGAGGAGTCCAGAGAAGTTCCGCGGATTTGGAACAGTTATCCCCTTAAGGAAGACGGTGCTCGACCTCACGTCCTTCCTTGTGTCATTCCACACATGTAATCAGTAATAATGGTGTTAATTCCACCTAATTCAATTCACCATATATCCTTAATCCCACGTTCCAAACAAGCCCTAAATTTACATGGTATGGCCCACCTAAGTCTTGTAATACTGTGAGTTTTGGGTTTCTTTCATTGCAATGAGGTGCATAGACGAATGGATATTGGATGGCACATAAACAACGTACATAAAAAAATAAAAAATGTTGGTCCTTTCTTTCCAACTATTTTGTATGGGGTGGCCTAGCTTGGTTATGGTTGACCACAGGCTTTTGGGTTGATGATTAAAATGAGGCAACATAACTGATGGAAGAAGAGGTAGATCTTGTGAAAATTCCACGTTGTTTTCTTTTTGCGTGAGTAACCCAATACGCGGACGTTGAAATTGGGCCTAGGTGAGAGAGATTTGGGCACCAGCATTTAGATTTTGGCCTTTTTGGGAGAAATATAAACCATGAAGTAGATAACTGTAAAACAGACATTATAGAATTTCTAAAATACGATAGTGTAATTTAAAATATCTTTTCATATCCCTTAAACACACAAACGTTTATTTAAGCTTTATTTAAACGACTTAATTTAAGCAGCGAAATATATAAGAAGAGTAGTTCTTTGATATCTGTTTTTCGGGCGCGGACTCATCACCCAAAAGATATCTTCATGTGGGCCCTACCCCATCCAGCGAATTCGAAATAATACGTTGATCATCCTTGAACGGGGATAGCACGAAGAGGAACCAGTTTCTGCAAAGTGAGGCCGAACTTATCTCGCATGTCCAAATCATGTGGGGCCATTCCATCAGGAAGCCTCCATTCGAACGAATGTAGAAGGGAAGCAAGCATCAAGTGACCATACGATAGGCTAGTGGCAAACCCGGACAAATCCGACGGCCTGCGCCGAATGGAATAAGCTCGAAATCTCGGCCTTTGAAATCAACATGAGAGCCCAAGAACCTCTCAGGAGAGAAAGTAGTGGGGTCCACCCAAACATTGGCATCCCTGCCGATTGCCCATGCATTTACAAGCACTTGTGTGTGCCTGGGTATGGTGTAACCACATATTTCGACGTCAGATTCAGCTCTGTGAGGGATGAGGAGGGGAGCTGGTGGATGAAGCCGCAACGTTTCCTTCACGACCGCTTGTAGATACGGGAGTCTGCTGATATCTGATTCTTCTACTTGTCGACCTAGACCTATGGTATCAATGAGCTCGGATCGAGCCTTTGCCATGGTGTTTGGGTTACGGAGCAATTCCGCCATAGCCCATTCAACGGTGGAAGAGCTTGTGTCACTGCCAGCAGTGAATATGTCCTGATCCGTATAATTTCCAAGTTAGAATTTGAGGAAAAGTATGCAATGGTTTGCTGGCCCCCACAGGCTCCTTTATTTGCATCCACTTGTTTTTTAAATAGGAAACTCGCGACTTCGTTGGATCAGTGGGAGTCCATCTATCTACAATGCATTTGGTAAGACTAATAATCGGACAGTTCATATATTGGGCGACTGGCATGTCCAAAATATAACACCATTTAACCTGTGCCGTCCGGAGGCCGATTGGGTACTACCCTGCCAGTACCTAGCTGGGGATGGACGGTCCTGTAAGGGGATCTGTGGGGCCCACTGTGATGTATGGTTTTTTATCCTTGCCGTCGGTATATTTTGAAAATTCATTTTAATTAGTGATGACCTCAAAAATAAGGCAGCTAATGATCAAGTACACTACATCACATAAACAGTGAGGATTGAACACCTGCAGCTGAAAACCTATGGGGGATGATGTCACGCCCCAAACTCGGAAACCGGGCTTACAAAATTCCCGATCGTCGAATCTGGCGCCGACAGCCTCCGTAGAACCCCATTCTCGGCTCCCAGCGCCCATTCGCTAGGTTCTGATCCTGGGATGCTACAAGGAGGATTTTCAACATCAGTTTGATTCGTAATAAGCATAACCAAAGGCATAACCCACAAACAACAACCAAAAACTCCATCACATTTCCACCATGATAAAAAACTTTACAAGTACAATGAGCATAAAGGGAAATGCAATGATGATAGACCAAAAGCTCTAAAATGATCCGCCATGCATCCAAGCCTCAGCGCTGCTGCGATCCAACGTCACCTGCACGCAACGGTCGTGCATAAGCTTATAGAAAGCTTAGAGGGTGGTGAAAGTGTATGCTCAAGGTGGTAATGCAGTTATGCAGTATCAGAGTAATGCGGAACATGCTGATGAATGCCAAGAATACCATAGCCGTACCAAGGCCATGCGGTGCAAAGGATGATGCCGGCCATGCCATGCGAAATGCAACTCAAGCATACAAATCCTCGTCTAAGTCCACATATCGATACAGCTCAAAATCTGAAATATCACCGGGGTCTAGTACACTCCAAGCCAGATTGCCGCCCCATCGTGTGCAATAAGGTGAGTGAAAAAGACCTCACTATCTACCTGCCAAAATCGGGCTCGGCTCGTCAATAGCGGACCCATTTATGGACTGGTCAAACTCAGCTTAGCTTTGCCCTCTCCTCTGGGCGGGTAAGGCCGCACCCCTTTCAACCGACCACGACACGTGGAAAGCGCAACCGTCCGGTAATCGGACTCGGCGCTCATGCACCCACTCGTCCAGACGTTGGAGTAACCTCTTGGTACCATAAGGGTTTAGGGACTTTCACCCAGGGATATCTATCGCACCCCTATGTAGAACAGATTTCGGTATCCAATCCCGCCAACCATGATACGCGTGGAGGCTACGCCCGATGTCGCAGCGTACGAACCATATCACACAATACGAATGCATGAATCACACTATCTAGTCATGCGGCAATCCTGCGCATATCGTGTGCTCATGTAGGGCAACACCCCTGTACGAGAGCCCTTAAACAATCTGCCTGAAGGCATATGCTATGATCGGTCATTTCTCATATCAAGCATACATATGATGCATATGATCATGAATCATGGAACTAAACATGTTATATGGGATGGATGATGTTCATAACGAAGATGAGCCTAGACGGCCTACACATAACACGTACGAGCCTAACAATGGGCCCTAGGAAAAGTCATAATGCGGACATTTAACCAACATTATACTTGCAACGTGGACGTTAAACCATCATTGCTCCCAAGGCCTAGCCCAACGTAAACATCATTACATATATCATGTTGGGATTGCACATTGCAATGGACCTTAGGTATATCCCATTGGGCCTTCAATACATCAAATGGGTCATATCATATGGGCCTCATATTCATCAAGTGAGCCACATCAATGGGCCACACCAATGGGCCTTGTGTGCATTAAAATGGGCCATAACTCGTGGGCCTTAGAATGCATCAAATGGGCCTAATCTTATGGGCCTTATGTGTATCACATGGGCCACACCAATTGGGCCCCATATGTACATCAAATGGGCCTCAACCCATAGCCCCAATACATCTTAATGGGCCATAACCCATGGGCCCCTAATACATCAAATGGGCCTCGACCCATGGGCCTTACATATAAATCAAAGTGGGTGGGCCTCAACCATGGGCCAGAAGTAAGCTGAGATGGGCCTTAAATACATATCAAAGTGGGCCTCAACCACGGGCCACAAGTAAACTGAGATGGGCCTCCCATCACCAGCAAATTATATATAATAAAATATATAATATATATATATATATATATATATACATAGTACATTCAATATTATATATAATATAATATTATGTATATATATATATATATATATACATACACATGTACACACCCACACACGCACACACACGAGCACACTCACTGTGGGCTCAACACAAACATCACAGCGGCCTCCACCGTCCGCTGGACGGTGGCAATAAAACACTTACATCACTGTGGGCTCCATGTGGGGCCCACCATAGTGTTTACGCTCCATCCAACCCGTTGATAAGGCCACGTGGGCCTAGATGAAGGGTGAAACAAATTTCACCCTGATCCAAAACTTGTGGACCCAAAAAGGGTTTCAAAGGTAGAGGTTCAATCCCACTGTTTCATACGGTATGGGCCACCTGAGCTTTAGATCATGTTGATTTTTGTGGTGGGCCCACTTCAGAGAGTGGCCCACCCGATGAACGGGTTAGATGATGGAAAAACATCAAGGTGGGACCCATGGTTGGAGCCATGCTTGGCTGTCTGCTCGCCCGTCCGCCCGGACGCTGTGCGCAGGCAGCGCCTGCTGCCGTCTGACACAGCAGCAGCTCCTGCTGCTGCTGTTGCATTTTATTTTTTATTTTTTTTATTTTTTCATGGTTTTCATAGGTAGGGTCCACATCTAGGCAATCCACTCCGTCCAATGGCCCTCCATGGCTCCAGACAAGTAAAACAAGTCCAATATTGGGCATATTTCGTCGTATAAACAATCAGGGAAGATTTCAATGGTGAAAACCACCATTTGGTATGGTATGGCCCGCCAGGACCTCGGGTTGACACCATTTTTCGGTTCAACGCCTAAGAGGAGGTTAGGAACGGAATGGACGGTGTGGATTGAAGACATACATCGAGGTGGGGCCAAAATGAGTAGGCCTCCTCCATTGGCTTGGAACCAAGCTGACATTTGTGTTTTCCAACAGAACGTCCAGCGTCCCTGGACGCTGGATTGTTGGGCCATGCAAGGTGGGCCTGCTCATGTGGGCCACCACTGATGGATGGTGTGGGTATGATACACACAAAGTGGGCCCCACTTATAGATGGTTTGGATGGAATACATACCTTGTGGTGGGATTCATTCAAGTGGGCCACACAACCTCATTATCATCACACATAAAAGAGAGAGAGAGAGAGAGAGAGAGAGTGGGACACGCTTAATGGAGGGACCCCGGCACTGTGGGCCCTCCCTTCGATGATCTACAACATAAATCAAGTGGGCCATTACATGTGGGCCTATAAATTAAAATTCAACGGTGGAGATCCCTTTTCCACTAAATTAGACGGTCTAGATGACTCTAAATATGCAAGAAAAATAAACATCATGATGGGGTCCATAGAGAATGGCCCCATCATGGAATGATCATGATGATCCAAGTGGGCCATTGGCCACATCTTAGGGTCCAAAGTGAGATCCAAACCATTGATCGGTTGGCCTCACTTGGCCCATCTTCAAAACATCAAAAACTACCCTATCAAAACACCCACCGCTTGATCTTCTTGCTCCATTGGCTTCCTTAGCTCCTTGTGCTTCTCTTTGATGGAGGAAGATGAAAAATGGATGGCTAGGATGGAAGATCTAGGGATGGAAAGGTGGGCCACACTTACATTTTTCTCACCATGGGAGGGCTTGGACGTGAGGCTCTCTTGCTTGGATTGGATTTTTGAAAATGAAGGAGAGAGAGAGACTTGAAAAGGGAGAGGGATGGGTGATGTGTGATGGAGTGATGGATGGGAGAGAGAAGGATGGGTGTGTAAGGCTTCTTTTTGACTTTTGTGGTAAAAGTTGTAAGAGAGGGTATGGGTTGATGGGATTGATGGGTTGATTGATTGATGTGACATCTTGTAGAGATTCTCTCAAAATTCGCACGCGCGGCGTTTTCCTCGTACCGAACGCTGGCCCACATCTCCCAACCAGGGTATCGCCTCAGCGCGCAAGTCGCGGCATCAGAACCGCGGCGACGACGCGGTCACTAAGGTACAAGTCCTGGGTTGAGTCGACTCGGGTTGCCGGCATGAGAATTATGGTCGCGCGCAAATACCGGTTAAAGGTCGAAGGTTGCCGAAATTCGACCGGGAGGACCGCGGAAGCCTATGGAACGGTACGGTTTAGGATACGGGACTTACAGATGACTAGTTTTGGATCACCTTCATATACATGCTTTGGATCCCTTCATCCAGTATATGAAACCTCATGAATAAGTTGGATGGCAAATAAACATCACGGTGGGGTCCAAGGACTCAACGGTGGGGTAATTGTCATCACTTCTTCTTGTGGTGCGGTCCACTTTAGCCTTTGATATACCTCCTTCATGGACTCATGTCATAAAATGTGAAGACGGATAGGCAGCTAGGATAAAACAAATATATCATAGTGGCCTCAGAGAGCCCCTGATAGGACTGTCCGTCTCTACCTAGGGTGTACACGAACCGATTTAGCTCGGTTAGCTTGCTCGACTTGACTCGAAAAAGCTTGATTCGACGCGGTTCGAAACTGAGCTCAAGCCAAGTCGAGCTTATTTTTTTAGCTCGTAAAAATTTTGAGCCAAGTTCGAGCTTGCCCGAGCTCGATTCGACCAGATCGAACCAGTTTGGTGACCCAGTTATTTTGATATTAATGCTACTCAGCAAGTATTTGATGAAATGACTTCATGAAGTGTCAACTGGTGGCGATGAAGGTATGGATATGAAACAAATACCCTTGTATCTTAATTTTTATGTTGTCTGTTGAGTGCTAAGTGCTTGATGAAATACCTATAAATCGATTCTACTGTTTTACATTCCGTTAGAAATTGAAGGTGTACTCCATGTGTTTGAGAAAACACCGCAGAGGCTCGAACTCGACTTGAATTGACCCGAGCTGCTAATCGAACCGAGCCAAGCTGGCCAATCAAGCTTGAGGACCGAGCCGAGCTGAGTTCGAGCTGGGGTCAGGTCCTAGTGGCTGAGTCGAGTCGAGTTGTGCCAATCTTGACTCAGTTCAACTTGTGTACACCCCTATCTTTACCTAGGTTCTAGTGGGGTATAGCACCCAATTAGCGCCCATGGGACATGGATTGCTTATTAACAGCCAGGTGACTACTCACAGTGCTTTGTGAGCCCCACCATGATGTATGTGTCTTGTATAGGTTATTCATCCATTTTTTTTTTTCATACTATTTTATAACATGAGCTCAAAAATAAGTCAGATTCAAATCTCATATAGACCACACTAAAGGATATAGCAGTGATTGAGCACTCACTGTTAAAAACTTGTTACATGCTACAAAAGTTTTGGATCAAATTAATATTCTTATTCTCTTCATTCAGGCATGCACAGCGTAATCAACAGGTTGGTTTACAAATAAACATTACGGTTAACCTTAGGAATTTTTAACAGCAGGCATTCAGTCGCCACTGCTTTCTTGTGGTGTGGTCCACTCGTGATTTGGATCTTCATCATTTTTGGGATCATATCTATAATGATATGGAAAAATAGATGGACGGCTTGGATAACTTACGTATATATCATGCAGGGCTCACAGACCACTGTCAGTAGCCACCTCGCTACTGACGCTGTCAGTACGCAATCCGCGTCAGCGCCCGTGCGGTCCAGGTTACAGTAGAAAACCAAAATAGTCAACAATCAAAGATTCGGTGAGATACTGGGAAAACGAGTGGTAGTAGTAATATATGTAGAGTGGTCTTGACCTTTAATCCATAAGCCATCGGGACTAAAGTCGGGTGGGCCCCGTTTTCGCAACTAACTGATCACCTACAGCCAATGAAACCACAGGGCAATCTTATCATGGAAATGGCAGGCGCCTTACCCTGAAGATATCCTAGCACATAAGTAAGTCCACACATGAGAATCAATCGACAGTCAGACTCAACACATGATAGAGGTGTTGACGAACCATTAAGTGGATCGGCCTGATTTTTCATGTGGTTGCTCTTTATGGTGGGTCCTACTGTTTTGATGGCACCAAGGCCCTACAAGTGGTGTCAATGTCAGGGACGTGGATTGCCTGTAGCCTATGGACGCAGATTGAACAGTGACACTGGCTGTAGCCACTGGCAGTGCTGTGGGCACCACAATATTATACGTGTTTAAATCGGGCTGTCCATTCATTTTGCATCATTATTTAACGGCATGAGAACAAAAATTAGGCTGATCTAAATCTCAGTGGACCACACCACAGGAAACAGAGGTGATTGAACACCACTGCTAAAAACTACCTGGGGCCTACTGTAATGTTTATTTGCCAGTTAACCTGTTGATTAGTCTGTTGGGTTGTAAACCCAATCCTTTTGCTGAGAAGTGGCTGCAGCCACCTCAAAACAGAAAATAAACTTTTTAAAAGAAATAGTGATATGCCGCTATATTAGAATCGTATTCAAACGGAAATGAATACACGGTGCGGTTATAGGCTTTTCTTGTTACGTAAAAGGACTAATCTATCCCCGTCCAGATACATCTCAGGGGCAGCTAGAGAAAGAAAAAAATCTAGAAAAAATCTACTGTTTATCTTTTCTTAGCTAGCATAGTAAACTTAGAAAAAATCTCAACGGCTAGAAAAAATCTCACAGGTAGCAATCTAATTTTAAAAAGAAAATCTAATCTCACAGCTAGCACAGCTAGCTCAGACGATGCTCACACGGTTTTGGATTTGCACAAATCCATCACCGCTTCCAACATAGTCACAGCGACCAGGATGAAGGGAAGACATAAATATCAGCTTCATACAAAACTTTTGTGGCCGTTCAATCACCACCCTTTCCTGTGGTGTTCCACCTGAAATTTTGATCTCCCTCTTTTTCTGGGGCTCATGCCTTGAAATGAGCTGGCAAATGGATGGAGGCGTGGATAAAACACAGACATTATTGTGTGGCTAACAGAGCACGGTCTGGCACCGAGTAGCTAGTCGCAGTGCCAGTAGGCAATCCGCGTCCGTAGCTGATGAGGAGAGTAGATTATGGAAGGAGATGTGAATAGTACCACAAGAAGCACATTGATGTCGCGGCGGCTAAGTTGGAAGGGATTGTCATGGCTGTGGTCGAGAAGCACATCCAAGAAATCAGCTCTTCTTGAAGAGTTAGAAGAAGACGTGGACACTAGTAGACGCTGCTCGATCATTCCATCAAAGATTGCATATAATCTTTCCACACAGACTGTCAGTCGCCTCCTTATCCCTTGCAGATCCATGGCCCTGAGCCATGGGAAGTAGTCCGTGACATTCGGCCTTCCCACCTCTTCCATAATTTCCCGCACCAGTTCCTTGAATTCTTGTACTGAACTGGAGTTAGGATCAACCAAATCGACGGAGAAGACGGTGTTAGATATCAAATTGAGGGAGGTGACGAAGGTAGCCCGCCCAATATCCACCGAATGTCCCTTTATCCTGTGTTCTGAAACGTGGGCCATGAGTTCCTGGACTTTATGGCGTCGGAGGCCTTGGTTGGCCTCGAGTCTTTGGGTGGTGAATATGTTAGTGTTGCATATGGTTCTGAGCTTCCGCCACTGCTGCTGGGCTGGTAACCATACCATGGATGACTCATTGTGGTGGAGCACCCGAGCAGCTTCCACAACGTTCCGACCCGCAAAGGCCTGGTCATGCTTCTGGAGGATCTCTTTGGCTATGTTTGGAGAGGAAACAGCCACTGTTGTTATGCTTCCCAGCCTTAGAGTCATTAGGGAGCCATACGACTTGGCGAGTCGGCAAGTGACTCGTTTGGTTTCTCACCGAGTTGGAAGAGGTTTCCAGCTATTGGAAGAGGAAAGGGACCTGGTGGGAGTTTGGCTGTGCCAGATTTCTTTCTTGCTAGAAGGTAGATAAGATGGGTACATGCCCATAGGGAGGAAATCCACAATAGCAAAGTAGAGAAATCCATAGGAGTTTGGCTGTGCCAGATTTCTTTCTTGCTAGAAGGTAGATAAGATGGGCACATGCCCATTGGGAGGAAATCCACAATAGCAAAGTAGAGAAATCCATATACTCTCTCTCTCTCTCTCTCTCTCTCTCCCACCTAAGTTGTACTGCGCCACAAACGAACGTGGAAGCATACATAACAGGTATTACTGTGCCCTGGAATTTAATTGGGCCACGTCATCAGTGCTATATCAACACATCAATTTAATAAGGAGTGCGGACGGTCTACCGACAGGTTGAGCAGCCAGGCTCGCTACTGAAGTTACGTTACCACGTCCTATCCGTCTCACCACGCTTTACCACCACCCATTCATCTGGATGGATATTTTAGGGTACGAGAATTCAGATCCATAGCTCGAATGGATCCCAGAGTGCCTACCATAGTTGAAACCTATTTAAGGTCCCTCTTAATGCTTATTTGAGATCCGACCTGTTAATAAGTTAACACAGACATAAACTAAGTAAAAACACAAATATCAGCTTGATCAAAAACTCGTATGTGTTAGATCCACACTATTCGTTATTTTTTCTCGCCTAATCCTTCGAATGCGTGAGCCCAAAAATGAGGCACATCTAAAATTCAAGTGGACCACACCACAGAAAGGAACAAGGATTGAATGACTAGAAGATTGATGACCAAGCTGATATTTTTGTCATCTAACCTCTTCATAAGGTCACACACACCTTAATGAAAGGAAAACACAAATATCAGCTTGATCAATCTTCTATAGCCCCAATAAGTTGTCAATTGTAGACGTCAAATTCTCATTATTTCCTGTAGTATACCCCACTTGAGCCTTAGGTATGCCTCATTTTTGGTCGTATGCCCTAAAATGGTATGGATCAATGAATGGACAATGTAGATCTGATACATACATACATGTGATAGAACCCACCGAAGTTCCATACGTCAACACTCCTGGTTCTCTTCTCTGCACAAGAAGCAATTGAATTTCTTAACGTATGAAATTTATGTGGACCTCAAGATGATGTATTTCTTAGGTCTACATCGTCCATCCATTTTATCGGATCATTCTAGGATATGAGCGAAAAAACAATGAAAATCTAAAGCTCAAGTGTACCACACCACAAGAATAAATAAGAATTGACACTAGCTACCATTGAAACCTTCTTGACGCCACAAAAGGCTCTATTTGAGATGACATTTGTTTTTAACCTTTATCCAAATATGTATGACTTTATGATTAGGTTAGATAACAAAAAAAAGAGGCATGGATGGCCCTAGGAAGGTTTCAATGGTAATTCGTTTAATCCCCACTGCTTTCTATATTGTGGTACACTTAAGCTTTGGATATGCTGCTTTCTATATTGTGGTACACTTGAGCTTTGGATTTGCCTCATTTTTTGGGCTTGTCTACCGATATTGCAACATGAACATGACAATCGTGACCTCCAATGCTAACATGAGGCCGCTCAACATCACGAATACAAGTCTACCTAAGGCCTCCGTGAAACGGTGGATCACTGACTTCAGTCCTGACATGACCAATATCATAGGATTGTCCCCTAAAACACAATCCATAGGATTGTTGCCCGCACCATCATTCAATGCAATCAAACCAATGAAAAGCATCGCTTCCATACGTCACTTATAAAGAAAAAAGCAAAAATCATAATTAGGAATCTTAATTCGAATAAACTAACATTTTCTTGAAATAGTAAATTTTACTAAAAGTAAGAAGTAATAATTTAATTATGTCGGATTATTCCTAGCATAATTAGAAACAATTCCTAAGAAAATTACATATACTAAAACTCTAAAACAAAGAAGATACATCTAAATTAAAACATACTAAAAATAATAGGTTTTTCCTAAAATTATGATTCTGAATTGGATTGAAGTTTTTTTCTCGCTAAACGAATTTGCACAACCTATTATTGGGGTTGGTTGATCCCGGATGGCTGTTACAGTAAAGACCTGACGATGGACTTTAAGAAGGTTTCAATGGTACTTAACGCAGAATTTGAAAATTTTTCCGTGTTTAGTGGTGTTTGTTAACGCATAAGAAGAAAAGCGCTCCACGATTTTATGTTGAAATTTTTCCGTGATGGGAGTATAGCTTAATGCAGAATGAAGAATGCGCTATGTGATTATTATTTTTTTAATCCAAAATTACCCTTTGCAAGAGAGATTTTCTCCCTTATGTTATACACGTCCCAACTTTTAAGATGGGGGCAATTCTTTGAGCCCATCATGATGTATGTGTTTCATCCATTCCATTCATCCATTTTTAAAGATCATTTTAGGGCTTTATACCAAAAAAAAAATGAGAGGAATATAAATCTCAAGTGGACCTCACCACAGGAAAACAATAGTGATTAGATATCCACCATTAGAATTCTCCTAAGCCCCAATGTACTATTTATTTGACATCCAATCTATTGATTAGGTCAGATAGACCTAGATGAATGGAAAAAACAAAGATCAACTCGATCCAAAACTTTTATGGCCCCCAAAAAGTTTTTAATGGTCGACATTCATTCAACACTGCTTTCCTGTAATGTGGTCCACTTGAGATTGGGATATACCTCATTTTTAATCTAAAAACATAGATGGACAGCATGGATGAAACACATACATCATGGTGGGGTCCACATAGCATCAACCATCAGCCATTGGCTAGTGGCAGGGAAGTAGCCAATTTGTTTCGACGGACGCGGATTGCATATTGACAGGTAGGGGTGTACACAAACTGAGCTAGCTTAGTTAGCTCGCTCGACTCTGCTCGACTCGAAACTAAGTTCAATCCGAGTCGGGCTGTTTTTTACAGCTCGAAAATGAGTTTGAACCGAGTTCGAGCTAACCCCAACTTGACTCAACTCAGATCGATACTCGACTCGACTTGGATCGAC
Source organism: Magnolia sinica (assembly GCF_029962835.1). Classification (NCBI taxonomy): domain Eukaryota; kingdom Viridiplantae; phylum Streptophyta; class Magnoliopsida; order Magnoliales; family Magnoliaceae; genus Magnolia; species Magnolia sinica. Next base: position 16,144,091 of record NC_080590.1, on the reverse strand, counting down.
TCGGTATATATATATATATATATATATATATATATATATATATATATATATATATATATATATATATATATATATAAGTAAAAAAGGTAAAACTTTAAATTGACCGCATTGGACCTGGCTCCCAGCGCCCTCTCCCTGCCCTGGCCTTGCTCGTCTGATGCCCCTCAGCTCTCTCTCTCTCTCTCTCTCTCTCTCTCTCTCTCTCTCTCTCTCTCTCTCTCTCTCTCTCTCCATGGGTGTGTGCAATTGGAGGCTGTGTGCGGACGTTGGATCTTAACAGTGATCGGGTGATGGCATTGCGACTTGAGTTGAGTTTCAGCGCTGTCTGTGCTGATAAGGTTCATTGGACAAGACAAGATGTCTGAATGTTGGGGTTTGAAATGGGTTTGGGGATGCAATGGTAGTGGCAATTTTGGGAAGAAAATGGGTTGTTGTTGAGGTTTCAGATAGGGACTTTGGAAGGGAATAGGTTTTGAGGCTGGGGATCGATGATTCGAGCGTAGACGAGGTAGCATTAAGGGTTTAGGTTTGGCTCTAATGCGTGCACGGAGGGTTCCCACCATCTGATCAGTTCAAAACTCCATACGTAGTCCGAGGACCATAAATGAACCGTACACGTAAAATTTCAGCTCCTGGATCACTGTGAAAGTGGCCCAACGGACAGATCAGCCCACAAATTACTGATCTGGGGCCCACCTGATCGCTGGATACACCTCATCTTCGGTCTCAACGCCTTAAAACATATGAAGAACCAGACGGACGGTGCAGATTCCTCGAAAAAATTCATACGTGGACCCCATATGAGATGAGTGTGCATGGTGTACATGTGCACTGGCCGTGCACAACAACACAAAGCCCGGTCAAACGGTCCATTGACCGAGCTCTCCCTCTCCAACTCGACTTCATTCCTGCGGCAGAAGCAGAGGCTGCGGGTGAATTTTGTGGCCCACCACCGTGATGCAGTGAGATGATCCGGACCGTCCATGAGATTCGTATGGCCTATGCCACTAAGGCCTAGGTGGCAAAATGCGAAGAAACAGTAATGATAGGATTCCAGCCGTTCAAACATAGAACGAACGGTAGCAAGAAAGATTCTCTGGGCCGCACCAAAACTGATCCAAACAAACCCATACTCGACTGAAATTGTTAAGGAAATCTGGTGGACGGTTTGGATTTCTCAAGCGACAAGGTAAGTGGGTCCCACCGAGAGTCCAGCGTCTAAAATCCGGGCTCTGTTTACGCAGCCCGCGCACGACCGTAAAAACTGGAGCTTGTGGGGTATACTGTGATCTCTATCACTGTCGGATTGCCGATCCAAACCGGCCAAAATCCTTATAAGTGGGTCTTTTCCCCAACCAAGAAGAAAAAAAATGGAATTTAGGACGTTCCGCCATCTCAAAATCCATTCAAACGCAACTGTTTTGCGTTCGTATGCAAGCTGGCTGCGTAAAAAACGGGCTCCGCAACCTATTCCGTTCGGGACTCGTCAGCAGCTCTGGGAGGAGGCTGTTCATCTTTAAAAGGAGGTCTCGGTTTGGAGAAAAGGGGGGAAGAAAAGGGGAGCAGGAGTATTTTTGCTGCTGCACGTTGAACAAGTTTCTGGCGGTTTCAGTTGCTGCTGCACGTTGAAGAGAAGGCTGGCGGTTTCAGTCGCTGCTGCACGTCGAGGAAGAAAGGAAGAAACGAGGACGAAGGGAGGATTGAAAGAAGAAAGAAAAGAGACAGGGAGCTACGGCTGCTGCTGAGTGGGAAGGCTGGATCTGTTCTTCTCCTTCCTTCTTGTTCTTTTCTATTTTTTTCTGTTTATTTACTTTGTTTAAGAGGTTCTAACATGATCATACTAGGCTAAACCTCTTAGCTAGGGCTAAGAGGTGAAGCCTGTAGCGAGATGGGAGAGTCTAATTATATGCACTTAATTAAAATTTCTGAACTGAGTTTAAGTTGATTTTTCAAGGAATAGTTTTGATAGTCTTTAATGGTCTGTTGTGAATGAAATTACAATGGGTCTGCAATGGCTTTGAATATCTCTTTTTCTTTGTTTTTGGATGTTTATGACGTCAGGAAGCCCTGTTGTTCACCATCGTCTCCTGGGCAAGGATGACAGTACCTCTCCTAACCTTCATAATCATGTTGATTGATTGGTAGTTAGATTAATTCTGTTGTTTGCTTTGTCTCATGGGCATGGTTTGGTGATGGAATCCATTCTAATTCATCCATTCTTCATCTCTTGAAACCTATATCAATGGCAGTACAGTAAATTTCCATAATTTGTGATCCTGGCATACGATCTCCCTGATCTCTACAAGTGGATCCTCTGAATCCCTAGTTTTCTTTTCTCTGAATTCCTAAAAGTCGTAGATAATTTTTCCATAATTATTCCTTAATTTCTAGATCACATCTTAGCCTAGTTCTAGTTCTTCTTGGTTTCGGATAACGTACAGTACTCCCTGTGGATTCGACCTCGGTCTTACCGAGTTTATTACTACATCACAACCCTATACTTGGGGAGTGAAGAAGTTTTTCTGTGCTGATAAGGTTCATTGGACAAGACAAGATGTCTGAATGTTGGGGTTTGAAATGGGTTTGGGGATGCAATGGTAGTGGCAATTTTGGGAAGAAAATGGGTTGTCGTTGAGGTTTCAGATAGGGACTTTGGAAGGGAATATGTTTTGAGGCTGGGGGCTGATGATTTGAGCGTAGACAAAGTAGAAGCAAGGGTTTGGGATTGGCTCTAAGGCGTGCATGGACGGTTCGGTCGGTGATGATGGCGATTAGGGTTCGGCGGTGTTAGCTAGCGATGATGGTGGTTGGGCTAGATGAGACATTAGGGTTTTAGGACTAGGGTTTCGAATTGGATTGTGAAATGGGAATGGGTTTAGGAAATTTTGAGATTTGTTCACGACGACGCACAAGGGATTTGTGACAATCGGCTCGAAAGCTTGAAACTCGAAACTGGCTCGAACTCGACTCAAACTGGTCCGATTGCTCACCGAGCCGAGCTCAAGCTGGAGATGTTGGCTCGGTCACCGAGCTGAGCCGAGTTCAAGCTGGGTGTGCCTGGTGACCGAACCAATTTGAGCTGAGGTCAACTGGACTCGGTTCGGCTCGATGTACACCCCTACTGATAAGTTGAGTAGCGAGACTCACTACTAAAGTTACGTCACCAAGTTATGTGGGCCCCATCATGATGTATGTTTTGTATCCACGCCGTCCGTCCATTTGGAAATATAATTTTAAGTAAAGATTCAAAGAATGAGTCAAATCCAAAGCTCCAGTGGACCTCACCACAGAAAACAGTGGGGAGAGTGACACCCACCATTAAAAACTTAAATAGGCCCAATTTTTTTTTGATTGAGCTGATATTTGTTTTATCCCTTCTTTCATGTCTGTGTTAACTTGTGAAAAGTTTGGACTTTAAATAAAAATCACGGTGAGCCTTAGGAAGGTTTCAATGGTAGGCATCAATCTCCCCACTGTTTTTTGTGGAGAGGTCAACTACATATTTGGATCTACCTTATTCTTTAACTCATGCTCTGAAATTAAATCTCCAAATAGATGAACAGTGTAGATAAAACACATACATAATAGTGGGCCCACATACATCATAGTGGGCCCATGGAACTTGATAACGTCACTTCAGTAGTGAATCTCGCTATTCAACTCATCAGATGTAGGATGCGAATTGGTTGGTGTACCTCACACCAGCTATGTAGCTGGTGTATTGACGTCAGTGAGTTCTATGAGTCCCATCATAAGGTATGTGTTATATCCAAACCATCCATCCATTTGGCGAGCTCGTATTAAAGCTTGAGACGAAAGATAAGCTGCAAAAAGCCGCAGGAGATTGAACATCTACCATTGAAACCCTTTTTGGGGTCATAAAAGTTTTGGATTAATATGATTTTTTTCCTCTTTATACAGGTATTTGTAACCTTGTGAACATATTGGATGGAAAATAAACTTAAATAGGCTACAAAAGTTTTGTATCAGGCTATATTTTAGGTGTTTTCACTTCATCTATTTGCGAATGACCTAATAAACAGTTTGCATAGCATATATAAATATTTTAGTTGTTTTCACTTCATCCAATTGGGAATGACCTTATAAACGGTTTGGATACAATATAAATATAAGGTGAGCCTTATTTGAAGGTTTTGTTGCTACTGGTATTCAATCCTATACAACAATCTTTTCGCTAAGAGGATTTGAGTGCCTTATGATGATATTTTAATTTTTTATTAAGTATTTTAATTTATTTGAATTAAATATAATGATTTTATTTTCATTTAATAAAAAATAATTTCATTATAATGTAAAACATTTCCAAACGAGAGATAGGGGTATCAACTTAACGTGTTTTAGACATTTAAGATGTTTGTTAACAAACAATTTGTTTCAGATTTAGTACTTAATTTTTAGACTTATGCCATAATTATCAAACAAGTTTTTTTCTTTTCTTTTTTTTTTTTTACTTAGATTTCAGATTCAGGCTTTAAATTTCAAATTCAGGCTTCAGATTTCCGATTCAGTCTTTAGACTTCAGATTTAACAAATGGGGCCTAAGTCCACTTCCATTTGGGATTGGGATTCTCTCAGTCTAGTTGTGCCAAAAATGTTTCTGCAGCCCTCTCTATATCACTTTGTGATCCCGTGAAAAAATTAAATGGATGAAAGGTATTTTGTTCATTTTGCTCAAATAGATTGTTATGCGACTCCGTGAAAGTTAAGGGCTTTTTCCTCCCGAAAACTTAGAAATCTTAAGAAATTTTCAATGAAAATACTTTTAAATGAAATAGGTTTGCTCAGTCTCATGTGAATTGTGCGGTGGATATATATTATACTACTGTATATAACGTAAGCAGCATGAAATTTATGGTGCGCAAACCGTGTCAGAAGCTCACGCCATTTGCAAAAGAATTTAGAACAATGAAAAAACGGCTCATATTAAAAAGGTAAAAGGTTAGGATAATCACTGAAGCATAATCACAAGATAATAACTTATTTATGGTATAAACGAGAATACAAACAGTTCATATATATATCATCAAAACATTATCGCGTGAGCAAGTGGACGACAGCACACTGAATCCTGAGTAGGAATGGAGGCAATACAAACTCTTAAGAGTCCATTACAGAAAGTAATAGCACATGGTCCATAATCATTCACAAATCATACTCAAACTTTGGTAGGTATGGCACGTAATGGCAGAGCCATATGTAACGTGATGCCGAAGTTGTCATGCATGTCCACATCCGTCGGTTCTATACCATCTGGAAGCTTCCAATCAAACAGTTGTAGAAGCGAAGCCAACATTAGGTGGACCATCCTATAGGCAAGTGGCAAGCCTACGCATACCCTACGACCTGCCCCAAATGGTATAAGTTCGAAATGATGGCCTTTAAAATCAATGTCACAGTCTAAGAACCTCTCCGGGAAGAATGAAGTAGGGTTAGACCAGATGTCGGCATCTCTGCCAATGGCCCATGCGTTTACGAGCACTTGGGTGTGTTTGGGTATGACAAAACCATGGATTTCCACGTCAGCTTCAGCTCGTCGAGGGATGAGTGGAGCTGGTGGATGCAGGCGCAATGTTTCCTTCACGACTGCTTGGAGATACGGGAGCCTAGTGATGTCTGGCTCTTCAACTGGACGGTCTAGGCCAATGATGTGTGCGAGCTCCGAGCGGACCTTTGTCATTGCATTTGGGTTGCGGAGTAGTTCAGCCATTGCCCATTCGACGGTGGTTGAGCTTGTGTCACTCCCTGCTACAAATATGTCCTAACAGATGGATTTGTTGTTAGAAAAAGAATCTCTTCATGGCCTTGGGTTTGTATAGGTGGGCCCATGGTTGAATTGATATGTTGGGAAATCTCCCACACTGAATGGTTGTATAAGCGTTTGTGCAAGTGTATATTGAGAGAGAGAGAGAGAGAGAGAGAGAGAGGCCACAGTGGTGTGTATTAAAACATGAGACGGAGAAAAGGCTCCAGTGGCGCTATAGCTTCTAGTTGTGCATTGGACACTTAGGTAGTCATCCATTGATATAGGCTGTCCATTAGGTACAGCACACATTTGGTGGGCTACCATGCAAACATCATGATAATCTAACAAACATTATCCATTTGATCAATGGCCTTTAGTTTGGATGGTCAAGATCGCTCGCAACAAAATATATCCAATCAATAATTTGACCCATATATTTCTTAGGAAATTTGTTAAGAAAGCATCCCATCAATGACGTGGAAAAGGATAGCTTTAGCTAATAAAGCCAAAGATGATTAAGATCAACAAATTATTGCAATTTTTGCCTAGTGGTGTCTAGTGTACATATTAAACCGTTCAGATCGGTTATTGGATGAACCAAACTAGTAGCACTATAACTCACCATACCTGGAGAGCACTAGAACATGTGTTGGACTCACAAACACATGTACTAGCCTTGGAGTGAGTGAGCAGGGGCAAGGATTAGAAGGATTTATGGATTTCAAATCTCTCTTATCTGTGTTTTAATTTGTTCAGGATTTCTTATATTCATGGATTTCTCAAATCCGTGCCTGATAGATCCATGGATTCAAATATCGACATGGGAAAAGGAAAAACACCAGGTGCGTGTTTGATTTTCTCAAGTAGGTGTAAATGCAGTGAAAATGGGTAATAATTATTTCCTTGGTACTTACCTTCATCGTTGCTTACGGTGATTTGACTCCTACTTTTTTTCAACCCAAAAATGGAAGAGGCTGCCAGATATAGGGGGCCCATCATGATGTATGTGGATTATCCACACCGACCATCCATCATGCCAACTGAATTTAGGACATGAGCCAAAAAATGAGACAGATTCAAAGTTCAAGTGGACCACGCCACAGTAAAAATATAATCAAACATTTATTGTTAAGAACTTCTTAGGGCCACTATTTACTTTGGTGTGGGCCACTTGAATGTTGGATTTTTCTCAATTTTCGGTTCATGCTTCAAAATGTTACAGTAAAATGGATGGACGATGTAGATATGTCATATACATGATTATGGGGCTTACAAATTTGTGCCAATCATTTTGGACCCTTTTTCAAAGCAGGAACACCCTGAGATTTCCAAGCAGGTGAAACTGTAATAGTGGGCTATTTGCAGGGTATTCACATGAATTTGGAAGGCAATTTACCACAACTGCTTCGTATAAAGATTGGTAAGTAATCGTCTCGAAAATTAGTGAGAAAAAGCCTTATTAATACTGAATTTAATTTATGGGCCCCAAAAAGATGTATGTGAATTATCCACACCATCCATGCATTTTAATATTACATTTTAGGGCATGAGCCCAAAAATGAGATAGATTCAAAGTCGAGTGGACCACACTTCATGAAACAGTTTTCCTAAAAGATGTCAACAGCAGAAAACTGTTTCCTCTAGTGTGGTCTACTTGAGCTTTGGATCTACCTCATTTTTCTGAAGATGTCCTAAAATGAGCTGGCCAAAGGGACGTGCGGTGTAGATATATAGGACACATACATCAAGGTGGGCTTCACCATTTTATATTTTACTCCTTGGTGACGTGACTGGTGTCGTAAGGCTGGCAATATCACTTCCTGAAACATAGCTCGAAATATAGAGGTAAATAATTATTACCTATTTACTTTAGATTCCAAGTATAATTAGAAATTCAAACAGCCCGAATGACTCATTTAAAAGCAATATTACAATGAATACCCTCACGTTGCCATAAATGCATCCAAATTCAAGAATTTGCAACCTTCTTACCAAATAATTGGAGTTGGGATTTACCAAATTTAAGAGCTTGTTTGATTTTTTAGTGCAAGTGCAAATACCTAGTAAATGGTTAATTATAATACTTTCACCTGTTTGGAAAATTTTGAAAATTTTTGTCTAGGAAACCAGTTCAAAAGTGCTAGTTAAAATTTTTAAACCTGGCGATACTGTATATGATATATCTGTTCCATTCATCTGTTTTACCACAACATTTTGAGATATAAGTAAAAAAATCATGTAAATCCAATACTCAAGTGGCCCACACCAAAAGAAACAGTAGCCTTTGAAAGTTTTTAATAGTAAGTGTATGATTTACTTTTTTCTGTGGCGTGGTCCACCAGAGCCTTGGATATGCCTTATTTTTTACCTTATGCCATAAATTCAGCTGACATAATGGACGAGCGGTATGGATAAGCGAAATGCATCATAGTAGGACCCATACTTATTTTGCAATATTCTCAATTTTCGTGTTAAAAAAGTAGGTAATCAAATCAATTATGAGTGAAATGTTGTAAATGCACTAGGAAATAATTATTTCCCCTTTTGCAGGGTATTTACCAATGTCTTGGAATTCAAACAAGCAAACCTATATAAATTCATGAATTTAATGAGTTCATAGATTTATAAAATCTATATTTTCATTTCTTTGGAAGCTTGAAAAATAAAAGGAGAGAGCAACATTTTCTTTAAAAGTGAAATTTCAAGAAATACATGGGAATGATTTTTTATTTTTTATTTTAAGGAGAGGAAAAGGAAATATTTTTATGACTTTTTTTAACGACAATACGGATTTGAAAATATGAGGTGCCAAAAAAAAAAAAAAACCCACATTTCCTTGGAAGTATTTCCCATCCACTACTTTTCTCCAAAGATGTCCTTTATGATAAAATTGGCCAATGATGGAATTATTAGGACACCATATCAGAGATATCAGAGGAGACGCCTTCATATCTTGAAGATATCCAGGCTGGGGCCCATCATATCCATCATTGAACCATGGGCCCACATGCACTGGATCCAGCATGAAACTATAATTCTGCAACAATAAAATCATTTTCCTATACCTTCTAAAAAAAATTTGTAGTAGTTTTGCACCAATTAAAATTTGTGGCGAATTTTTAAGCATGTTGATGGTATAGTCTAACGTCAATCTAGACTGTCCATGTTCACTGAACTTTTTATGGAGCATTACCTAGAAGTTGTAATGTCAGGTCATCTGATTTTCCTTTCAAATTTGGACCGCTCACTGTTTCACTTTTAATGATACATTTCATAGCGATTAATTAGATAGTTACAATTGCTTGACCAGTGTGATAATATTTAAGAGATGTTCTACATAGCTGTCCATCAGTTCAACATGATGGGTCACCACTATTTTTTAAATGGTGCAAATTTAATATAGCAAGCTGCAGGAAAAGAACAGGATTTTGACCATACTAGCCTCATAGTATTGCCAAATGCCACAAAAATTGGTAGGCTTAAACAAATGCCCTAGCTTATTTTAGGGCATTAGTACAAAATGAAGAAGATATAAAGCTCAAGTGACCCACCCCACAGGATACAATGGTGATTGAAAGCTCACCGTTAAAACTTCCTAAGGCCCACCATAATGTTTATTCACCATCTAACCTATTGATAAGGTTGCATGGACATGAATGAAGGGAAAAAGAAAATATCAGTTACATCTAAAACTTTTGTATCTCACAAGAAGCTTTTAAAGGACAATCAGCATTGTTTCCTCTAGGGTGGTCCACTTGAGATTTGGATTTGCTTCATTCCTGGTCTTATGTCCTAAAATAATCCGTAAAATGGAAGGATAGCATAGATACACTATACATATAACAAAATGTAAGACTCCATTAGGTGGGCCACACATGATCATCGGTTTAGATTTGACCATTGGATTATTCAGATTGAGCAATTCAGTGGGCCCCACTATAGTTGTAATTATTATAAATAGGTTTGGTGCGGGATGCTTGAACCATTATCCCTATACACGATTATTAAGCCGGATATGAAAACATACGGTGTGGAGACCTCAAAAGGGAGAAGTGTGATGGGTAAGTTTCTTACCCTCTTTTCTATAAATAGATGTCTTGGTCCCCTCACTAATACAAGTGAAAAAATATAGTTTCAGTGAAGATTTTTTTAAATATGTGAGGTGCGGAAGATTAAGATTCTCGTCGGCGACATTGAGTTTTCGGAATGTCTTCGTAATTAATCAGGTAGGCCTTTTAGGTTATGTTATTGAATCTCTTTTATTGATGCCTTCTAAATTAATCATATACACCTTTTATGTTACAGTGTTAAATCTCTTTTATTGTTGCATAGATGTAGAATCCGTTAGTTCCGTAATACAGATCTAGCACAAGATGCGCCTCAAGGCTGCACCGTGTCTGGGGAGGCCGGGCACGCATCTATTCCCCTTACATAAAAATTATAGTTGGCCGTATTAGCAAGGAGGAAGAAGGGTAAACCGTTTAGCTGGCGTAGCTTTTGTATCGTAGGCTATTCTACAGGGCTCTTCATGCACGGTCAAGATTCTCCATCGGAAGACTCAAGACGGGCTCATCACCAATGGCGGTTGACACGGTGGATTCATCTCCGTGGGAAAAGCCCAAAATAATAATAATAATAAATAAAATAAATAAAAATTGAAAAACTAATATCGTACAGATCCTACTTCATAAATCGATTATTGGTGACTGCATCCCGACGGGGACTTGAATTATGCATTGTAACATCCAATGTCTTTGAGTAGACATGATGCGATATGATTTGATTTCGGTGAGGTTGCTATCATTGTTATCGTAACCGAGTACGAGAGTAACGGGACAATCAAATATCCCTCATAAGTGGTAAAGTAAGGTGGTGTTGTTTTGACGTCACCAAGTCACGTGCATACCACCGTGTTGCATGTGTCCCTACATTTGACAAGATTATTTAACTTTTTTTTATTTTTTTATTTTATTTTTTGCTAGCTTGTTACTGCACCCCACTGTTCATACTTTACTGTTAGCCACCCCCACGAGATCATTTTAACATATGAAATCCATAACTTAAATGGACCACACCACAAAAAATAGCCTGACAATGATGCCCATCGGTGAAAGCTTCCTAGAGTTGTGTTTATTTGCCATCTAACATCTAACATGCTTATACTGTTAGACAAACTAGTTAAAGTAAAAATAACAAATATTATCATAATCCAAAACTCATGGCCCTCCAAAAGTTTTTAATGGCAGGCATTTAACCTATGAAATCCAGAACTTAAATGGACCACACCACAAAAAATAACCGGACAATGATACCCACTGTTGAAACCTTCTTAAAGTATGTAATTGGGTTTATCTGCCCCCTAACATGTTTATAATGTTAGACAAACTAGTTAAAGTAAAAATAAAAAATATTAGCTTAATCCAAAACTCATGGCCCTCGAAAAGTTTTCAATGGCAGGCATGTAATCCCGCTGCTTCCTATGGCATGATCCACTTAGATTTGGTTTTTTTCTTTTCTTTTCTTTTATTTTATTTTCCTTTCTTTTTTAACACACCCTCGTACCTCTACACACATGCACTCATACAATGGAAGGATTTCACCACAATGTTGAATCTTCCTCAATTTTAGGACCATGTTTTAAAGTTATCTCACCAAATGTACGGTGTCATGTAACAAATCTGTCGTGATGGCGCCTACAAAACTTGGTGATGTCTGGGTGGTTAGGTGGGTGGTGTGTAAAACACCGTGCAATCTGATTCCTTGGGACAGCATTTGTGGGTATATGAATCCGGATCTTACACCCGCGGTAAAAAAATAAAAACATATATATAACTTAATTTACAGATTATCCTGCTTGTAAATCTGCACACAACGGGCTGTCTATCCAGATTATGGAAAAGACCTCTGTAGTGTGTTAACTTCACTAAGTTCCTTTGGCCCCCGTATATGTGAGTCTTATATCTACACTTTTTATCCATTTTGTGAGATCATTTTCAAGGTAGAGCTATAAAAAATTGAGACAGATACAAAGCTCAAGTGGATCACTGCATGAAAAGCAGCGGAGATTTAACTCTTACGACCAAAACTTTTTGGGGTCACAAAAGTCACTAAAGTTTTGGATCAATACGATATTTATTTTGGCCCTAAAAGTGTTTCAAACGGTGGGAATCATTGTCTCCACTGCTTTCTGTGATGTAGTCCACTCAAGCTTTGGATCTGATTTATTTTTGAGCTCATGTCATTAAATGATCTCGCAAAATGGATGATCGGTGAAGATATAACACATACATCACAGTGGGGCCTACAGAACTTTGTTACGTCAACACGCGAAGGAGGTCGTGCACCACGCAATCCACTTCCGGCTAATATATCATATAGCTAGCCCAGCAGATGGACGGTGATCAAACCATGTCCGACACTCTCCGTGACCCTGCAACACAATACATGAAAACCAGCTACAAAGGAAATAAAAATCATACCGCAAGTAGAGCTCTGATCTCATCAAGGCCGAGGTCGAAGCCATTTCTATCGAGAATCGCATCAAGAATATCGTTTTTAGAAGCAGAATCAGACGATTCTCGAGCCGTTAGACGCTCCTCAATCATCCTATCAAAAAGTCCATGCAATTTTTTAAAATGAGCCGTAATCCGACGCCTTATGCCTTGCGGGTCCACCCACTTAAGAATCGGGTAACAGTCGACGAGATTCGGCCTCCCAACCTCCTCCATTATACTACACACCAGATCCTTAAATTCCTGTGCGGAATCAGAACCGTGCTGGATCAGATCAGTGGAGAAGACCGTGTTCGTTATCAGATTAAGGGTGGTAACGAAAGCGGCCTGCCCAATATCGACCGCACGTCCCGCCATACATGAACTGTGCACATGCGCAACGAGCTCCTGCACCTTCTTATGCCGAAGGCCTTGGTGTGCATCGAGTCTCTTGGTGGTCAGCATTTGTGTGGTGAAGATCATTCGGAGCTTCCGCCATTGGGAATTCGACGGTAACCAAATGACCGACGACTCATTGTGACTAGCTGCCTTAACTGCATCCGAGATGGATCGGGCGGCGAAGGCCTGGTCATGATTGTGGAGGATCTCTTTGGCCATATTGGTGGAGGAAACGACAACCGTCGTCACGCGACCGAGCCTTAGAGTCATTAGCGGGCCATATGTTTTGGCGAGCTCAGAGAGTGACTCGTTGGGTTTGTTACCGAGTTTGAAGAGGTTGCCAACGATGGGAAGATGGACTGGGCCTGGTGGGAGTTGGATCGAACAGGACCTCCTTCTTGCAAGGAGGAGAAGGTGGATGCATGGCCACAGGATTAAGATGAGGGAGATGCATGACGCTAGCGTGTAGTGATCCATTCTCCTTCTGTCTAAAGGGTAAGAGTAATGATGCACTGCATGACTCCGGTAATATAGACTCGTCTGTTATTCTTATTCTCAATTTTCTCGTCGGAACTCGTAAGCCTTCTCAGTGGGCGAGACGAATAGAAGGCTTCGGTCAATAAAGTGAGCTGTGACAACACACAACACGATAATCACGAAGCCGGCCACCGCAAAAGCCCTCTGTGCTGGGGAGAACTCAGACTAGGCGGTTCCCACCGCAATGTTTTTTACGCTCATTTACGACAAGCGAGACGGATTCAAAACCAAACTGAGTCTCGCGAGTAAAACAGTTAGGGCCTGTTGGGGGGGGGATGGGATTCATCTGGTTCTGTGCCAATTCTCCATATGTTTGGAAAGAATGGAAAAGCTTGGAATTACATTAAATGGAATTGCATTGGTCCGTGCCAATTTCACTCAATGTTAGCAAGTTGTGTAGGTCCCACCATGATGTGTGGACTATATCCACACCGTCCACCCATTTATCAATATTATTTTAGAGCATGGGCCAAAAAATCAGGTAAATCTAAAGCTCAAGTGGACCCTACCATAGAAAGCAATGGGGATTGAATACTTACCATTGAAAACTTCTTTGGGACCACATAAGTCTTGCATTTACCTTATTTTTAGGCGCATGCCATAAAATGAGGTTACAAAACAAATGAACGGTTTAATATAACACGTATGTTATTCTCAGTGATTTCAAATGATGATGGATAAGTCTTGCATTTACCTTATTTTTAGGCGCATGCCATAAAATGAGGTTACAAAACAAATGAACGGTTTAATAATTATGTTTTTAGAATCCCATCCCACCATCCCTTCTAATCCCGCCGCCCAAACAAACCTTCCCAACTCTATCTTCATGTTCATGCCCCATTCATCTCATTTATAAGATTACTCTACCTTGATGTTTATACATCATTCATCTCATTTATAAGATTAATCCCATTAGGATGAAGTGAAAAAAAATGAAAAACTCAGCTTGATACAAAACTTTTGTGGGACATACAAATGTGTCAACGGTGGTTATTGAGTATACATTATTTCCTCTCATTCAGTTAACTTGAGTTTTGGATCCACTTCAATTTTTTGTCACATGTTTTAAAATGAACTTGCAAAATGAATGAATGGGATAGATTACTCACAAACATCAAGGTGGGCCCCAATTAGCACCTCGTGAACTTCATGCCAGAGGCTTTCTAGGAAATCTGCGTCCCAAAATCAACGGATCCAGGCCAAAGGTTGATTTTTTTTGTCGGTTGGCACCGCAGAAACGTAAAATACATTACGAAAAATAGGTGATTTTATCTCCCTTCCTTTCCAGCTCCCTACCGAGATTAGTGGGCTTCTTTTCTTGGACAAAGCCAAGTCGGGGGCCAGGCACTCGAATAGCACCGGGCCTACTTGCCATCTTTTCCTGTTTTCCTCTTTCCCCTGTTTTTCCCTTTACGTTTTATATGATATGCTTCTCCCAAGTCTTTTTCTCTAGGGGCAGCCCGAATGTATATCGGGACGTATATCTATTGTTGGAATGAAATTCATCTTCATTTAAAAAAAAAAAAAAAAGTGACGAAAGCGAAAAGATTTTTCTATTTACTGTGGAACAAACATGTGAATCACATGCTTTTGAGGATAATTTTGTTAGATTTCTTATTTCACCCTAAAAAATATAATGATTTTGTAACATTGTTTGTTTCACCTTTAACTGACAAAAAACTAAAAAATAAAAACAATGGCCATGGAGTGTGTAAATGTAGTCATTATATTGTATTCTATCTCCTTTGGTAAGTTTATTTAACTCTTGATTCACCTGACATAATTCTTTACTAAACAAACACTTAAAAATGATAATGAGCCATTAGACAAGCTCTGCTCTAGGCACCTGAGTGAATCCCCCTCGGTGGATCCCTAACTGCGGAGCCGACTTATGTGCCTTACATTCACATCATCAACAATTTAGGGCATCATCCCAAAATTGAAGCATATCCAAATCTTTGGTGTTCCATACCACAAGTAACAAGGTGATTTTAAAACTTCATGAGGGCCACTTGAGGGCACGTTTGGTCGTGGAATTGAATGGTATTGAATTGTATTAGATGTGATTAACATCATTATTGTATAATGATTGCATGTTTGGAAATACCATTGTATTGTAGCCATCCAATCCCATGTTTGGGATAAAATTTTTGCAATTGGAAAACACCATATATATTAAGAAAAATCATGTTTGGTGGACTATAGAATTGTAATCAACAGACCAAATTCACAATGGATGTCGTTCACTTGTACATATATATAATCAGAATGTCATGTGTAAACAGTGTATATTCATGGACAACATGGATAAACGCATGCATCAATGTGAGGCCCACATGTGTAGTGCATTTCAAAATCCATGGAAATCCTGGGACCAAATGCAATTCTATCCCATCTAATACCCTGTGCCAAACGTCCCCTAAATGTTTTTTGGCCATCCAACCCATTGATAAGGTCACAAACCTTGATCCAAAACTTTCGTAGCCCATGAGAAGTTTTTAATGGTCCTTTATTACTATTTTCTTATTTATGGTCCACTTGATATTTGGATCAACTTCATTTTTTTAGATCATGATTTAAAATGAGTTTTCAAAATAGATAGACAACATGGATATCAAAAACATACATAATGATGAGCCCCATAGTCAAGGATCCCACCCACCTTGATGGATCTCGAGATCCACCTAATCTGCTCTCCCTCAATCTCCTAATGCGTCAGCTCACTTTAGCTGCAAGGCCCAAAAATCAATCATGTAAGTCTGTGATTCTTGTGGGATATATGAAGGGAAATAATTGGGAGAGGGACATCCCACCCTTGATTTTTTTTAGGGCCCACCTTGATGATTATATAAACTTCACTCCAATAGTTAGATTCAAAATTAAAATATAAGCATTCATACCAAAAATCAGGCCCATCCTTGATTCAAGTGAGCCATCAAAACGGAAACGGTTTGGAGGGTTAGCATTACTACTTCCCTTTCTATTGCCCACTTGAATCATGGGCCAAGCCAACATGTAGGCCATATAGCTAAAATGAGGTGATGTACTTGGGGATCGGGGAGGATTTTATATAAACATCATGGTGAGCCATATCTGAGAATTTTTTTAGGCATGATTGGGTTCAATTCTTCAGCACGAAAATAGTGTTAATATGATTTTGTGAATTGGTGGGCCCAATGTGATGTTTAAGTTTAATCCACCCAAACCACTAGGTGTATCACTTCATTTTAGTTGTAAGGCCCAAAAATCAACCTAGTCCATGATTTAAGTGAGACATATATATGAAGGAAAATAGTTGAGAGAGGAACACCCCATATATTATTTCCAATTGTATGATCTACCTACATCACATACTCAGCTAATTTTTGGGCCTTACTGTTATTGGAAAACCACACATTTTCTTTTTAATTATGTGCAAATCAATGGGATTAACAATATATGAGATTTTCCAACATAAGAAAGCAAATTGTCAAACTAGTAAAATGCAAGAGACATATTTTTTTTTACGCGGAAAACTCTCTAATGTGAAGGGAAAAACTATAGGACATAATCTAACATAAATCCATTATAATAGAAATAATGGAAGTACAATCGTTAAGACATTTCTTAAATACTCAAACTACATCACCCAAAAGTGTATCACAAGTAATATGAAAGAAGAAATTTCTCAACAACTAAGGATTGTCGAAAATCTCCAAAACAACCCTTTGAAAAGATAATCGAAGAAACCGACATTATTGATGATTCCTCACGAATCTGGATACAAAGATTTTGGTGGTAAATGACTCTTGTTCTTTTGCTTTTACAAAAACTCTTCTCTCTTCTTCTCTCTCCTTTTTTTCTCCAAGAAAGAAAACCCTCAAATTGTTGTTAGAACTCTCTCTAAACAAAACAAAACAAAACAAAACAAAACAAAAAAAAAAAAAAAAAAAACCCCGTTTTTCTCTCATTTTAGTTTGCTTGTCCAAAAGATCAAAATACCCTCACACATGCGGCAAAATAAATTACTTAAGCCCATACATGTGAGTCCCACCTCCACGTGAGGCACCCCCAATAACGGCTAAATGGAGTGACGCACATGATGATCGAGGTGAATTTTACTTAAATATCACAGTGAGCTACATGTGTGAATTGGTAAAAAGCATATCATACATGTAAGAAAGGTTACAAACGCAAATTTTGAATTCATAATTGTGATTGGCATAAGGAGAGACGTGACGAGGTCGATCACCGTCTTCCTTAGGGGATAACTACTTTGAACAGAGCTCTTTAAACTCTTCACAGAGTTTCCTCAAATCCAGGATGGATAAAAGTAGGAATAATTTGAAATGACTTGATTGATGGTAAAATAAAAAATGAAATTACAACTCTTTAAATAAGGAACTCAAACCTAGGATTGAGTTTTAGACTTAGACTCCAACTCAAGCACCTTAAAAACGTGATTTATTATAAATAGTGAAGTTACTCTTTATAAATGACCTCTATTCCTACTAGAGTTCGTGTTTTGGCCAAAAATAGTAAGTGTTGATGCTAGAATCTGGATCACCCTTGCCGAGCTCTGAACACTCGCGTCGAGCCTTGTAAGTCTGCTAAGGAGAAGGACAAAGGAGACCCTAACTAGAACAGGGGACCCTCTGATGCTAAAGTCGGGCTAGGAATCTAGGTCTAAGTAGCGTAGCGTAGGCTTAGGATATTAGATATTGCGTACCTATTTATGCAAATGAGTCCCTTATTTATACATTTTTCCTGAGATGAACATGTCCGTCATTCTTAGCACGAACCTTGTCGTTGAACGAGAATGGTGTGTGCGCTGATGTTGGCCGTTACCTGGAGATCGTCCACCAGATGTTGCTCCAGACATGTGTTATTGGAGTTGATTCCTGAGCGTAATTATTGGACGCTCCTTCATCCGAGCCGATCCTTACAATCCGAGCCTGTAATTGGGTCGACTTTAGTCGCTTACTGATAAGGGTCTGGTTGTAGTGATCGGGCAAGATGTGTAATGGCTTCTTCCGGATTCCAGGTCGGCGTCAAAGCTCTACAAAAGAACTTAGAAGCTCAACCTAGATTGTTATGACTAGATCAGTGCAGATGAACTATTATCAGTCCAAGGCTCTGCTCGGCTCATCGGCCTCTGTCACCTGTCCCACTATGACGATCTCCTTCACTGATCGAGTCGGGCTTTCCTCAATTAAGGTCGGAATATACCTGTCTTGGCATAGCTCCCCAATCAGCCGATCCAAGTCTACCTCTGTTGAGTTCGGCTCAAAATTTTCCATAACAGTAAGTATCCAATTTGGGCCAACCATGTTATTCTCATTTTCTATCCACCAGAAAATTTCAATTCAAGGTTGTGTATGGTCGAGTTTCCAAATATTCATTCAACATTGTCCATTTATCTAAGTTGCCGATTGTGAGTGTTCTATCAGAAAACATGACAGATCAGATTGTAATAGTGCATACCGATGTTCAAAAAAAGTTATTGAAATCTAACATCAAATACAAGGAAAAGGCTAATATACGTCGATGTCAGAAGGTCTTTGAAGTAGATGCTAACATGCTAATCCATTTACACAATAAGATGTTTTTTTTACTGTGACGTATAATAAGCCGATAAATAAGAAGATATGTCATATTTTGATCCTTAAGAAAATCAATAATAATGCCTATAATGTTGATCTTCCCAAGGGCATATAGATCTCACATACTTTAAATGTGACAGGCTAGTATGAATATCATGAGCCAAGTCCGTTGAATAATTTGATGACAAGTTATTTTCAAGTGGATGGGACTGATGTAGGACTTGGCAAATGCATTCGTCGCATGGCATGACCAAAAGAAGGCCCGGCAAAAGATGAAGTAATATATCATAATCGGTCATGTCCTAAGGCATGACGTAACTAGGCCCCAGGCACATTCAGTTCAAAGAAATTCATTTAGGATAGGGAAAATTTGTCTTTTGAATTGTGAATCATAAACTGGCTATAACTTTTGATTTGGCTATATTATCTACGGATCGATGCACGACCTATCAATCTTTACCATAACAAGCCTTCTGGGTCAATCTAGGTTGCGTCCATCCATTTCACACGGAAATGTACACTTCCTATTCAAAACCATAATTTTCATTAAAAAATTGTTATTTTTAGAATTCAAAATTTTATTGTATTTTTTTTTTTTTAGAGTTTTAGATTTCTGTTTTTATTAGAGATTAATTGTAATCATACCAGAATCCTCCTATAAGATTAATTAAGGACTTTTTATTTTTAGAAGAAAAAACTTACTATTTTGGTAAACTTTTAATTATGGTTAAAAATTTTAAATTAGAGATTTATTTTAATTTTCTTTATTAGTAGTGTAATAAAAAAAAATTATAAATATTAGATATTATTCAATAAAAATACTCGAGTTTTTGCTACTGCTGCGCTTCTTCTTCTTTCTAATTCAAGAAATTACTTGTGAATTTAAGGTTTTAATCACTTAGGAAGATAATAATCTTCTTCTTTATCTATTCACACTCTCCCTGGGTCACAAGCATACATGACACATAAGCATGCTATACATGCTACATGTGACATGCACCACACATGTACTGGTGCATGCGCATAGCGCACATGTGTGTGCACTTTCCAAAACAAAGAGGGGTCCGATTATTAAGAGAAAATGGGGGATTTCCGAGGAAAGGGCAACAACGTGCGTTATATATCCAGCGTAGGGTGGCTGGACACGTTACAAGTTTTTTTTTTTTTTTTTTTTTTTTTTTGAAAGGAAGAATATAGAAAGAAAATAAGAGACGTGAGGAGTCTCTTATCCAGAGACGTTTTATTCAATAAGTTTTTCATCCAAGCCGTTCATTCATCCAGTCTCATGATCCATCAATCTAGCCATCTGGATGCTTAATCATCTCAGCCTTTCCTTTAATCACTAATGTTTATATAATATGTCTAACTGTCTCACATTGATCTCACATATACCAAGGCGACAGTGTGAAGCATTGTTGTGACAACGTATCCTAGGAAACAAAAGACAATGTACCGTCTGAGTGAGAGAGTCCAGCTCCTTTACGTCTGTTTACCCAGTCCAACCCATTCAGTCTAGCCTAGTGTAAATCCCAACTATGCGTTCAGGAGACCATCTCCACCGTTCAAAGACAAGTTAGAAACCCAATGATCAAGACCGTCCATCAGCTGACAGATAATATGTGGATTTCACACAAACATCATGGTGGGCCCCACCTAGCTTTTGAGCACGAGAACTTCCTACAGCAGGGTCTCGCAGGCAATGGCATCCATATTTAGGAGCGTGATGGTTGGGGAAGTGGTGTTCAGCTTTGTGGGGCCCACCAAGGTGTATGTGTTTTACCCACACAGTCCATCCACTTTGCTAGCTCATTTTATGGCAGGACTAAAAAACGAAGCAATCAAAAGCTCAAGTAGACCACCCTGCAGGAAATAGTGGTAATTGAACGCCTACTACTAAAAATTTCCTGGCGGTCACAAAATTTATGGATCAAGCTAGTATTTGTGTCTTCCCTTCGTCCACAGGTTGATGGAAAATAAACATTACAGTGGGCCCTAGGAAGGATCCAATAATGGGTGTCATTATCCCATTGTCTCATGTGGTGTGGTCCACTTGAGCTTCTAGACCTAGTTCATTTTTCAACCCATGTCCTAAAATGAGTGGGCAAAACAAATGGACAACGTTGACATAAACAAACACATCAATGTAAGTCCCACAATGCCCAACAACACCTAGCTGGGTAGTGTTGGGGTTGCTACTCAAATCCCCTTGGGAGGGATGGTACCATAAGGCAAACCAAATATCATGCTTATTAGATCATCCAACTATCAGATTAGAGGGCGTTAGTTAGATGATTAAAAAGGATCCTATTTCAACAAGCAAGTCCCAAAACATTGGTTTTCATAGGGTAATCAATTTAATTTGAGTTAATATTTGCTAAGCGTAAGGCGTTGATGCCCTCAAAGAGTGTGACAGATGATACACATGCACTTACAAATTACTTAAATTTTGCATATATACAAATAGACAAATTAAACCATATAAATCATGTGTGCTAGTTTAGATATGTCAAGAACCAAATTTCACGTTTATTAGATTATTCCACTATCAAATTGGAGGACATTCAAAAATGAAAAGTATCAAATTGGAGGACATTTTAAAATGAAAAGTATACAGGGGTTCTATTTTAAGAAACCGTGTCTAAAAACATTGGATTTTATAGCTAAATCTGTTTAAGTTGAGTTAATATGTGCCATGTGTACAATCTCTAGTTGCCTGCGTTTCAAGTGTAGCCAACCCAAGTATCAAATAACCCTCCGGAAGTATCGAACTCAGGTGGGGTCTAACAACAACTTGCTCCAACTGAAAACGCAGCTCATCCAAATGAGAATGAGAAGGTAATGGATGGTTCCCATTTAAATCAGATTACGGTAGTTCCTCATGCTACAGTTCAGCACCCGGGTGGTGACTTTTCAGCTTCTCAAGCGCCAGGACAAGTCCAGGAAAATGGAAATGCAATTGCAATTACAAGTACAGCTCAGGAATTGGGAGCAGCTCTCTGCTCACATCAGAACCAGGATGGCAAGAGTGCTGCATCTACTTGCCGAGCAGTTCCTATTCAACACATGTTTCCTGACAGCAGGGCTGCAGGAAACGAGCTAGGTCAGTGCCGGGAAAATGGAAATGCGACTGCAAATAGAAGCACAACTCAGGTAACAGCTCCTCATGATCCAGGACAGTGCCAGGAAAATGGAAATGTAACTGCAAATCGAAGCACAGCTCAGGCAATGGGAACGGCCCTCATCTCTCATCGGAGCCAGGGTAGTGATGCAGAAGCCTTTCTTACTCCAGCGGATGCAGAAGTCATTCAAGATCCAAATAATTGCCAAAGCTGGAAGAAGGAATGTACTGTGACCGGAATGGTGCTCGATCTTGGAACAGATCTCAACTCAGATCGGGGTTCGGGTACTACTACTTTGCCTGACCCGCTTATCAGGACAGGAAAATGTGTTCCCCCTACCTGCATTGCAGATGGCACGACTACCGCATCAACTATGTTGACCGATCCTATTCACCATCTGCTTCCTGAAAGTAGGGCTGCTGGAAATGAGCCTGTCTCATGTCCCAGCCCGTCTATCCTACAGTGCCAGCCTCTCAGTCCTTTGCATCAGCCCAACCTTCAGCGTCAGAGGGAGATGATGGATATATCCAGAGAGCTTTTCCTCGTGGACTCTGATCCAACTACAACTTCCCATCGAGTCAATCAACAAGGTGTGGAATTGGGGCCAAAGCACAGCAACAAAAATATGAAAAATTATGGATACAGGTGTGCTAGATCAGAGGGTAATTCCCCCTTTAATCTCGGGGAGCACATATTTCTTTGGAAGGAATCTGATCTTCCTTCAGTTGACGATCCAGGAGCTGAGTTAGATGATGGCACAACTGAGACTCTGGGAACCTCAAACGTCTTGCAGGATGTTTCTCAGTTATCAGAAGGATTCCGCTCGCCACTGAGAAGGGACTGGCTGCTAGACTAGCACTTGGAGGTTGATTTATCTCCTTTCTTCCAAACCAAGATAAGGAAAATGAAACAGCAGTTGTCAGATCCAGGAAGGACCTCTGTTCAGATCCCATCTCCAAACAGAAGGAGGGTGACCAACCGCAGGATGAAGCAGAAACTCAGATCAGTCAGGCAATCCAGAAAAGAACTCTACAAGGAAAGCTATCTTCCAATCGGAACAAGGCTCTTGCAAGAAGAACGCGAGTTCTCTACAGTAAAGGAGACTGGGAATCCAGACTCAGACGCCTCAAACGTCGGGTAGTGAACACGGGATGTGTCACGGATGGATAAAATTCTGGTGTGGAATGCCAGGGGAGTTGGAAACTGCAGAACTATCAGAATGCTGAAACGTCTGATGAGAGCTCATCACCCCGGGATCGTGGTGATCCTGGAACCTATGATCTGCGATGCTAGGCGCATCAGAATTGGTCTTTCCTTGGGTTTTCACCTCTCCTTCTCGAATGTGGAGGAGGGGGGAAAGATCTGGTTCTTCTACAAGAACCCTGTTTCCCGTTCAATTATCAAAGCAACTAACCAGCTTCTATCTGTAAATATGTATGTCCAAATTTTGCAGATCTCCAACCTAACATGTATCTACGCTAGTTGTTTCAAACTTATCAGGAGGCTTCTCTGGGAGGACCTGGCAGATTTGTCCACCTTGCTACAAGGTCCTTGGGGTGTCTGCAGTGATTTTAATGCTATCATTGAAGCATTAGAAAGACGCAGCAGAGGAATTTTTGATCGACATAGTGCCAGGGATTTTAGCGAGGCAATAGACAACGCTAGCCTAATGGATGCAGGCTTCACGGGACCTCGATTCACATGGTGCAACAATCAGTCCGGCTTTGCTAGAATCTAGGCCAAAGTCGACAGAATGCTCATCAACTTAGCCTAGGCCTCCTCCTTCCCGATTTTCCAAGTTAAGCATTTACCGAGGACTAATTCGGACCACATCCCTCTTCTTCTTTCCTTTCCCCCTCCTCCGCCGAGCGGACCAAAGCCGTTTAAATTTCAGAGGATGTGGATTAAGGATAAATCCTTTATGCATGTAGTCGGGCAAGCTTTGAACAGCGTTAATTCGTATCATCCAGTCTTTAACGTGCTAGCCAAATTGAAAAACGTGAAAGCGCAGCTGAAAATCTGGAACAAGAAGCAGTTTGTTGATATCTTTGAGAATCTTAAGATGGCAAAATCTGAGGTAGCAGAGACCGACAGGCAGCTCCAACAGTCGGACTTAAGCCACGGTGACTACACTTCCTTGTATAACAGATTTCAGGTAGCCTCGAATCAGCTTAATTAGTAGGAAATCAAATAGGAAATCTTCTGGCAATAGAAATTTAAGTCAAGCTGGCTGCAAGAGGGGGACCGTAACACAAAGTACTTTCATGCAACAGCGACCGAGCGGCACAGGCAAGCTAGGATTTCCAACATTCAGCTTCAGTCCAGTGTGGTTGTGACAGATAACGATGATATAAAAAAGGAAGCCATCACCTATTTTGAGGGGATTTTTAAGGGCAGAATCAATCCAATAAATTCGCAATTACTGGATTTGGTGCCTAAGCTTGTAATTTGGTGCCTAAGCTTGTGACTCAGCATATGAACCATTTCCTTATTTCTCCACCTTCAATGCAAGAGATTAAAGAGGCCAACCAAGCCATCCCATCTGACAGTGCACCTGGACCCAAACTCAACTTGTTGGGATATCATTGGCACGAACATACACAAAGCCATAACATATTTCTTCCAGGGTGATAAGATTCCTCGTGCGGTTAATTCCTCTCTTATTTGTTTGATTCCCAAGAGGGAGGCGCCTAGAAAATGGTCCGATTTCAAACCCATAAGTCTATGTAGCTGCCTCTACAAAATCTTCTCAAAGATTATTACAGTTCGCCTCAGTTGTTTCCTCCCCACCCTCATATCTCCTGAGTAGGGTGCTTTCATCAAAGGCAGAGCTATCTTAGAAAATATCGCACTTTCCCAGGAATTGTTTAGGGAGGTAAATCGAAAGACCAGAGGAGGTAATGTGGTGCTAAAACTGGATATGGAAAAAGCATATGAGAAAGTCAACTGGAACTATCTTAAGCAAGTTTTGTTACGATTTGGCTTCTAGGACAAATGGGTCACCATTGTTGAAAATTGCTGGACTTCCTGCTGGTTCTCCATTCTCATAAATGGTGAAGTGACCGGGTTTTTCAAGTCGTCTTGCGGGCTTCACCAAGGGGACCCGCTATCGCCGAGTCTTTTCATTTTGGGGGCTAATGTCTTGAGCCGTAGTCTTCATAGGTTGGTGTCAAATGGTAGTTGTGTACCTTTTTCGCTTGGAAAGGGCTGCCCGCAGGTTTCCCACCTACTCTATGTGGATGATACCCTGCTATTTCTTAACGGCGGAAGAGCATCTATGCGTAAGATCATGGCCTTGTTGGAGGATTACCAAACTGCGTCGGGCCAACTGATTAATAAAGCCAAAAGCTCCTTCTTCTGCTCGGACAAGATCCCTGCCTCTAGAATTTGTGCTCTCTCCTCTCTTCTTGGTATTGCCAGATCCACAGGCTCCTTTACCTACCTCGGCATTCCCCTATTGGTTGGTAGGATGAGGTCCTCTACTTTTCAGCCACTGGTGGATAAAGTGGGAGTTTGTATCAAGGGTTGGACTTCCCGATTCTTGTCGCAAGCGGGGAGAATGATCTTCATTCAGCATGTATTGTGCAGCATTCCCATTCATGCTATGGCATCTTCTTCTATTCCAAAACGTGTTCTATCCGATCTTGATAGAAATTTTGCTTCCTTCTTTTGGGGTGGACCGAGGGTAAAAGAAAGATTCATTGGAAGAGTTGGAAGACTATCACGATGCCAAAGGAAGAAGGTGGTCTTGGTATCAGGAAACTTGCTGATGTGTTGAACACCTTTCGTATTAAAATGACGTGGGTACTTCAATTTCACAATGACTCCAGTCTCTGGGCCTCTTTTATAACAACGAAATATAATTTAACCTAAGATCCGATGCGGCCTGATCTCACCCGGGGAAGAGTTTCTCCTTTTCTTAAGATGATCTTTAGCAAGTTCTCTTTCCTTGAAGAGAAGGTTCAAGGGAATGTTGGCGCAGGAGAATGTAATTTATGGGAAACAAACTGGACTGGCCTAGGCCCCCTGCAAAATTTTCTGTCATCTGATGTTGCAGACACAATTCCCCCTCTAAAGGTAATCAAGTGTTGGGCCTTCGGGGTCTGGTTCCGCCGTCAATTGCCCTGTCCATGCTCCCCAAGGAGGTGTCCGACATCATCTTCCACCATGGCTTTTGCATCTCATCTAAAGCCTAATTCCCCCTTTTGGCCCTTCACCTCTTGAAGCGTTTTTTCCGTCAGGTCTGCGTGGGACGTCAATAGGCTGACAGGTCCCAGAAAAGGCTGGGCTAGGTAGGTATGGCACGGCTCGCTTCCGCCTAAAATCTCTCTTTTCCTTTGAAGGCTTCTTCACAAGGCTGTCCCTCTTCAGTTAGCAGTTCCAGCAAGAGGGGTTTCCCTTGCCTCTAAATGCTTATGCTGCAGAGACGACACTGAACCAGGCCCAGCTGTTGAATCCTATTTGCATTTTTTTCTGGACGGACAGATTGTAAAGTCTGCCTGGAATTTTTTTGGTGTGCAGGTGGGGATCTCCATCATGCAGGCATTGATAGTGGAATCCAGAATCATGCAATAGACCAGCGCCTATGTGGACAGGAGAATTCAGGGGAAGTGCCATCTCCTTACTCCAGCTTTTATTTTGTGGGAACTTTGGCAGGCTCGGAATGCGGCTTTCTTCAATGACAGATTGATGAATCACCGGTCGGTCATAGCAAATGTCTCCTGGTGGTTGGCTTGCGCTAGGGAGAAGGTTGTCAGGAACAGATTCTCACATCTAAATTTCTGTCCACACCAAATGTCTCAAGCGGTCATCCGATGGCAAAAACCACTTACAGGCAGGATAAAGGTAAATGTTGACGGATCCTCTAGGGGAAACTCGGGCTTGGCAGGGAGCAGCAGCCTTTGTAAAAACGACAAGGGGGACTTTATTTTCGATTTTGCTTATGGTTATGGTAATTCGATGACGAACACTGGTGCTGAATTCAGGGCGGTCCATGATGGAATCCTTTTGTGCTTGGAAAGAGGTTTCTCCCAAATCATTGTCGAGTCAGATTCAAATCCGGTGATTAGCGCTTTCAATGATGGGACTAAGACTGCCTGGGTTTGGAAAGGTTGGAGAAACCTTATAGATAGGCTCTGAGGTCTCGCAACGGTGAATTTCATACACACCTTTAGGGAGGGGAACGGTACGGCTGATGCTCTTGCTCGAATCGGCAGCTTTTCTCAGTGTCGGTTATATTTCTCCACTTCCACTGATCTTCCTCGCTAGGTAAGGGGAATACTTTTCCTGGACAAAGTGGGGCTAGGAGCAATTAGGGAGAGGAAGATCCCCTGTAATTTTTTGTAAATTTCTGTTGGCGATTTGTTGGGCCTTTACGATAGGTCTTTCTTCAGTCCTTTTTTCCAAGGAAGACCCGAAGCTTTGTAATTTTGTCCAGATATGAATATATCTCTCCTTTTGGAAAAAAAAAAAACAAAAAGAAAAAGAAGGTGGGGTCTAACACATGGCATGCAAGCACTCATATGTATAAATTAACCCAAAATTAAACTAACTAAATTGTTAAACCCACTATCACTAAATCAAATTCCCAACCTTTGATTGTGAATACTTGTTTGTTGAAATAGGATCATTAGTTAGTTTTGGTGGAAGACAGGCTAGCTCAATAGAAAAATGCAGTGGCTCAAGGTTCAGCGGTTGCCCCCATCAGGAAAGTAATCCCAATTCTCATTTGTTGGGAGTTATGGCGAACAAGGAACGGGGCGAGGAAGGATGACTGCCCTATGTCTGATATCCCTTCCATTGCTAGGATAAAATGGCAGGTTATGCGCATTTTGGAGGATCAACTGGACTACCTCAGGGAGTTAGGCGTGGCAAGATTGGTTAACCGGTCCCAGCCCAGACAGGTCCGTACCATGTAGACGGTCAGTTGGGCTAAGCCGGCTATGGGATGGGTGAAACTGAATGTGGATGGATTGGCGGGTGGTAATCCAGGTCTTTCTGGAGGAGGTGGAATTTGCAGAAGGGATGATGGCAGCTTTGTCTTTGCTTTCTCGTCTGCCTATGGGGTGTGTTCGACCAACAAAACAGAACTTCGGGCTATATACGATGGTATTGTCCTCTGTTTGGAAAGAGGGTTATTTAGAATTGTAGTTGAAACCAATTCCATGGTTGCGGCGGGCCTGCTTTCCTCCGCCACCCCTTGGAAATAGAAGCCTTGGGTTTCTAGGATCAAGAACTTGGGCCGGATAGCCTCGTTTGTATTCTCGGTCATTCCCAGGGAAGAGAATGGCCTGGCTGACAGCATGGCTAGGGAGGCTAGCGGGGTTCAGGCATCAGTTGCAATTTCTAATTTTAGGGATCTCCCTCCTCGAATTCGCAGCGTTCTGTTTTTAGATAAGGTTAGTTTAGGTGCTATTAGAGATACCCATGTGAAGTTGTAAAGATGTTTTGTGTTTTGTCTGATTGGTGGTCATCTGTGACTGCCTTTACGATAAGCAGCCCTGTTTTGTCCCAGGGCTGCCCGAAGGTCCTTTGTAAAGCTCTATTGTTAATGGAAATCCTTTTTTGAAAAGAAAAAAAAAAAAGAAGAAATAGGATCATTAGATATTTTTCATTTTAACCATCAAATAATTGTTAGGGGTGTTAATGGGCCGGGCCTGGGTTGGTCTTGGCCTGGATTTTGAACTGTTTCGGGCCAGGTCGGGCACATTGACACCCCTAATAATTGTCCACCAGTCTAGTATATAGTTGGATAATCGACTAAGTGCAATTTTTTATTCACAACACATCTAAAGTGGGGCCCATAACTGGGAAAGTTTGAGTTAAATTCTAAGTATAAGATTTCTAGGTAATTTCCCAATTCCATGTATCATTGAGTACCAAATTATTTTCTTTCCTCAAGATAACAAAATACTCAAAGCAACATGAGACTCATGACCAACGTGTAGAGGAGATAATGTACAAAGAAAGAACCATGGGCTGATAATAGGCTGGGTTGGCTTGTAATACTTAAAATTCAAGCCCGTTTACTAATCGAGCAGGGCTTTAGGTGGAAAAGCTTGTGGGTTTCACCTATTAAAGATTTCAAAAGCACTCTTATTGGTCAGCTTCCCTGAGGACATAGCTTTCTGGAAAAAATGCAACAGCTGATCCAAGTTTGTTTGGCCTCTGTTGCCATTCAAAATCTAGCCTATGTTACCATTAATTGTAGCCTACATTCTAAATATTCTGATACAATTTGAACCGTCAATGTTGTGAATTCCACTATACAAAGCTTACACAACAGATGATTGTGACCCATTCTTAGATAAAGTTAGCAATGAATTAAAAGAATATTTTCAATGCTTCATATTCGTCTATAAAAATCGAAGTCTGGGATCACATTAAAGCATCAGTATAGTACAATGGCTAATTGTGAAGGTGAAAAATATCTCAAAACATCATCAAGGTGGGGTAATACCTAATCCGCTCTTGATCTTTTCCATCCTTGTTTCTTTTCCTCCTTTCAAAGCAACAGCAAGGTGAGCCTTTCCCGATGGGAAGCTAGGTGGGGCCCACCTTAATCACTACACCAAAATTGCAGATTTGGGACGAACTTCGTCCGTCGCAAAAATCGTTAGTTTAAAGACGGATTTCATCCGTCGGTAACGGAAAAAGTCTGTCGCCAATCCTGCCTTTCTCAAATATCGGTAGTTGAAACATCGAGGAATTTTGGGACGGACCGAAATCCATCTATTTACGACGGATTTGGTCCGTCGTAAATTAGAGATGATATCCGTCACAAATTTTGATTTTGCAATGGAATATGATCAGTTGCAAATTCCCCCCCAAATTACCAGTTGGCGACGGTTTTCAGTTGATTTTGCGATGGATAATGGTCCGTCTTAAAAGGACTTTTGCCCTAAACATTAATTTTTTTCATTTTTTTAAGAATATGGCGAAAAAATGTTTTTTTTTGTAGTCTAATAATTGTTTTTAATAGAATTTCAGTGGTTTAATTGTACATATTTATATATAAGATTATTTTTTAACAATTGATTGAATGCAAATATATATATATATATATATTGTTTTTATAACAAATGAGTTTAAATTATTATTTTTTTTAAAATTTAAAACTAATATTTAAATGATTTGTAATATCACATGAAAAAGAATATTGAGAATAAAAAATTTAACAATGTTAGAGAAAAGCATGAGATTTTGAAAAAATAAAAATCTCTTTTGTGGGAAAAAAAAATAAGAATATTGAATAAAGTTGATAAATTTGAAAAAAAAAAATACAATTTGATTTTGAGAAAAAAATAATATCCTGAATAAGAAAATTTAAAATATTTTTAAAAATGTGAAAATTTTCACAATGTTGAAAAATGAAAATATTTTGAAAGAGAAAATGAGAGTTTGTATTTTAAAAAATAAAATAAATTTGAGAAGTTCGATAAAAATTGACAAGTTCGAATAAAATGCTTTAAAAAAATGGAGAAGTTAGAAAGAATTAAAATTTTTAAAATAAAACGATATTAAAAAATCGATACTTTATCAAAAAAACAAACATTTTGAAACGAAAAATAAAGAAGGTGAAAAAATTTGTGATTTTGAAAAATAATTGAAAATGTTCAAAATTTGAAATTAAAAGAAAAAGTTATTTATTAAAACACTTAGATTTTGAAAAATATATATATATCCTTTTAAAAAAGAAAATTGAAAAGTTGAAAACAAGATGATGTTTTTGAAGAAAAAAAAAATCGGCATTTTGGAATTTTTGGGAAAAAAATTTGTGAAAATTTTAGAGATTTTGAAAATAAAAATTCAGAATTTGTATTTTAATTTTTTTTGAAATATTTTATAATAAAAATGATATTTTGTTAAAAGTTTTCAAAGAAAAATTAAGAGTAAAAAAATATACATTTTGAAAAAAAAAATGTTATTTTTAAATGGAAATTGAAATTTATCTGTGAAAAAATAAAATATATTTTCTAATAAATTATTAGGCACATCCACTAATTGAACATTTAACCATTTTTGGACAATCGAATAAGTCCAGATTGAAGAGTAAATAACTTCAGATGTTTAAATCAAATTTCACTCAAATTGTTGATCAATCTTATATGCCCAATATCTTTCTCATATGTAGCTAGCCTGACTGAGACAAGTAACTAGTCAAATTGTGGGTATTGATCAATAAAATAGAGTGAATGGACCAGACATATAAAATGGGCCAAATATTATTGTCAAAATTTTGACCCAACTTATTGACCTCGCGAGAACCTAAGAATTGATGTTAGTAAGTTTTGTGGGCCCATCATGATGTGTGTCAAACATCAATACCGTGCATTTGATGTGTCCCTTTTATGTTATGAGATATCTCAAAAATCATCCGTATACGAAACTCAGGTGGGCCATACCATCTAAAACCATGTGAAGACATCTTAAAAAAATATAAAAGCACTTGGTGGGGCCCACATGAGTTTTAGATGCGGCTAAAACTTGGTCTGACCCCTCATCCAAGTGGGACACACATAATGAGTGGGTTGGATATGTGAATCACATTTAGGTAGGCCCAATATATGATTATGAATGTTTTAAGGAAACCCCTCTCCACTACATTTAGGTGAGTTACTCATTACCCTTATCAAAGTAATCTTTGTGGGGTCCACTGTTATTTATTTATTTTATCTACTCCGTTCATTCATGTTAACAGATAATTCAAAGTCTAAAGAACAAAAAGGAAGCATATCCAAAGCTTAAGTGGACCACACCACAGGAAATAGTGTGATTGAACCTATACCATTGAAAGATTCTTGGAGGCCATAGAAGTTTTGGATGAAGCTGATGTTTGTGTTTTCTCTTCATTCATATCTTTTTGATATTATGAACAGGTTCGATGGAAAATAAACATTACTGTGGGCCCCAAGGAAGGTATCAATGGTGGAAATCATTATTCCACATTGTTTCATGTGGCATGGTCCACATGAGTTTTGGATTTACAGAAAATTTGGGATTAACCCACACTGTTCATCCATTTTTCAAGATCATTTTAGAAAATTATCCAAAAAATGAATCATATCCAAAGATTAAATGGACCACACCACAAATACCAGCATGAATGGGAATGGATTGGCTACTCCCTCCGCCACTAGCCCAGTGGCTGGTGTTCGGTGCTCTGTCGGACCCACCATGATGTATGTATTACATCCATTTTTACATATCATTTCAGGGCTTGATCCAAAAAAAATGATAGGGATAAAAATCTAAGGTGAAGCACTCATAGGAAAACAATATTGATTGGATATCCACCATTAAAATCCTCATAAGGCCCACTGTATTGTTTATTTGACATCCAATCTATTGATTAGATCATACAGGCCCTAATGAAGGGAAACAACAAAGATCAGCTTGATCCAAAACCTTCATGGCCCCCAAAAGGTTTTTAATGCTCGACACTCATTCGACACTGTTTCCTGTAATGTGGTCCACTTGATATTGGGATATATCTCATTTTTGGCATCGTGCCATAAAATGATGTGGAAAAATAGATGGACAGAATGGATGAAACACATACATCATGGTGGGGCCCACAGAGCACCGACCATCAGCCATTGGCTGGTGGCAGGGGAGTAGTCAATCCGTTTCGAAATCGGATTGCATACCAAGTTAAGTACGCTCTTATCGTTCTGAGTAAACTCAATTGGGCCCACCTTAAATGCATGCAGTCTATCCATGACGTCCATCTGTTTTTCCATCTAATTTAAGGGGTTGATCCCAAAATTGAAGCATATCCAATGATCAAGTGGATCATACCACTGGAAATAGTGGAGATAATGATTTCCACCGTTGAAACCTTTCAAGGCCCATCATAACGTTTATTTTCCATCCAATCTGTTCATAAGATCACAAAGACCTGGATGAAGAGGAAAAACAAATTTCATATTGATCCAGAACTCCTGTGACCCCCAAAAGGGTTTCATGGTAGACACTCAATTCCCCACTTCTTTTTTCAATGTGGTCCACTTGATAGTTAGATCTGTCTTATTTTTCGTCTCAAGCCTTATGACATCTTGCCAATGGGATGGACGGTTTGGATATAAGACATACCTCATGATGGGACCCACAGAACTTGCTGACGTCAGCCACCTCATTCCCTTCATTTCATTTCACCAACACTAAACCCTCCCCGTTTGTCTCTGCCTCTCATACGCTCTCCTCTCCGTCTATCCCTCTCCCAGCGCCGGCCCTACAGATCTCTCCCACCTCTCTCTCTTCCTGTCGATCTCTCCACGAACATTGAGCTAATTCTCTCTCTCTCTCTCTCTCTCTCTCTCTCTCTCTCTCTCTCTCTCTCTCAATCGATTGATAGTGGTTGTTCTCATTCCTACTATTCCCCTGTGGCGTGGCCCACTTTTGAGTTTTGTTTTGACCTGATGGATTCGGAACCCCCATGATTGGAAACCCCCTGGATTCGGAAACCCCCATGATTGGAATCCACGGTGCCAAATGACCCTAAGGGCCTGTTTGGGAGCGTGGATTTGGAACTATTACAAGCCTTGGATCGTGTAGCTTGTTAACCTGAGGGAGTTCACATTTCGTCACACGCTGTTCACAGTGAATACCTGCAGCACGATCCGGGCGTCATTTACAGGCCCATTAAGAAATCAGGTCTCAAGTTCGGGTCTTGCCTTTACAAGCCTGTGAAAAATCAGGACTAGTCAGGTACAACTAGTTTTAATAAAGGGAGCTTCCTTGGTAGTAAATATTTTCGATATGCTTGAGAAGATCTCTCAGATACCACCTTTCCAATTTTCGTTTAGCACACAGGATGATTAAAATCTATTTTTCAACATTCAGTTGAACACAACAGCAAAAATTCATAGAAATGAGTGGAAGTTACAAACCGGGGCTAGCCTCATTCCATTCATAATCAGAGAATAACCCTCAAATACAACAAAGACTGTTTCAGGTCCAACCTCACCAAATTGCAACTAGGGTTTTTGTTTACAAGGTCAATGGTCACAACACCACAATAAACCTGCACACTGGGTGGAAGTTATATTTTCCCCTAAAAGTTCTCTTAAATCCATACCTGGATCAGGGCATAATACATAAGCTTAAATTCATATTAAAAAAAGAAGTACATATATCATGTCTGCATCCACAAGATTTCAATAAATAGAAGCATTAACCAACTACTCGATCTTCGACAACTAAGACTGCAGATAAATAGAAACACTTGATTAAAAAAAAAAGTTGTCGTAACGCTTGCATCATGAATATCTTAAAGAAAATCAACCTCATTTCAAAATATTCATGACAATATAAGTGCCCAAGCTTCTACAACAGCAAAACAATAGTACATACCCTGTTGAAGTGATATCTTTGATGCTCCACCCATTCGAAATGATAGAGGTATTTCCATTCAGAGACATGTTGCCAAGATCCCGGGCATGCTCCAAGAGAAGAGATGAATGGTAAGAGCTGAAAAGTTGCAAGGAGGAAGAGTAGGCTACCGGAACCATTCATGCTTTGCGTCTACTGCTTTCACATTTGTTGATACAAGAGGCATAGCTCCATAGAGGGAAATAAAGTCATTGAGGCATTTGTTTCACCTCTTGCTATGGCCCTTCAAGCTGCTGATGTCAGAGGCTCCAATCTCATATATCTTCCCTGTATAGAACAAGTGCAGTTTGACACCATTCAAATTAAGTATGCATCTTTTATGAGAATTTAAAAAACTCGAAGATACCGCAACAACTTTGACTTGCAAGTCAACAGATATAGCTTTAAATATAAAAAGGTACAAGCAATGAAATGGATCTCTGAGTCCATGGCTAAGGAGATTATATCCAAGGGTTGTTTATTTATTGATGGTGGGGCTTAGCTCGGGTGTGATTTTGAGTGGTTTTGTGTTGTAGGATGCTCCAGGTGTACTGAAACTTCTTCATTTTTTTGCACAGTTGTGATGGTGTTTCTTTTTTCTCATTTTCTTTATCCATCATACTGATGTGAGTTGTTTTGTTTTGCTCTTTTCACTAATGTTCTTGATTGTTTTATTCTCCTAGGTCGCTGAATGGTAATCTTTTAACTGGAGAATTGCTGGATGTCTTTCAGGGCCTCACCGGATTAATTAATTTGTCATAATGTCTTTCTAAAGTTGGAAACCTTTTGTTTTCCAATATTTATATGCCGATACTAACATGTTTCTTGGTGTAGTGATTTGTCTTTTAATAACTTGTGGACAATTGCCGCCCTTTTTGGGCAACTTATCATCTTTAACTACCTTGTGAGTTTCTTCCTGAGGATTTTTCTTTTATTTTTTGTAAATGTTGTTAATAGTTGGATGGACGATGAATGTATTTGTGAATGTAAATAAAAATAAAGAACTTATAATATATATATATATATATATATATGTTATCAATGGAGGATACATTGTTTAGGGGGACATGAAATTCTTGTACGTAGCTTATGGTATGGTGCCCCAATATTGAATGTATGTTACTAGTATGTAGTAGATAATACTAGGTTCATCTTGGTGCGACTCCTTCGAATGAATTAGATGGTAATATAAATTTGCCACTAGAGATCATATTTCTTTTTGGTATGGATTACCAATTATCATGATAGTCAACACTCATGCAAAATTACAATCAACTAGAATGTAATGAACTGATGATTTTTGGTGTCTACCAAAATGGCCACTAGAAAATGAATAAAGAATTTGGAAAATACCATTGAAATCTCATGGGCTAGCCCCTCTGCAAGTCCTTGTAGAAAAAGCTTATTTTACAAGGGCTGACATGGAGTCCACTGTGATATTTGTCTGCCACAGAAAAGAGTTACCCCACCATGAAATTTGGATGCCCCAAAAATAAAAATCAATTCAGCCCACATGAATTTAGAGGTCCCAGTGGATTTTCATCGTTTGCTATGGGCCTGAGTTTTGGAGAATCCAATTAAAATGACAATATGTAGATCATTTGACCCAAAACCAGCTATAATTTAAGATGAAAGCCAGATATGGAAGGAAGAAACCTTTTGTTGTTGATGATCGTGGACAACATTTGAACGACTTGGACAATGCATGGTTAATCTGAACTTTAGATGATTAAATGTGCAGTCCTATTTAAATCATTAAAAATCTGTTAGTCAGTTCAGAGATCAATAAGCATGTAAAAAAATGAGTTTTAGCAAATGAAAGATTAAGAGAAATTGGGATACATATGCAGTGAATGTCCTTACTCTTGCTCGGGTGGTAGACTCTCAGGAGTTTCAACACCGGGTCAAGGGTTCGAGTACCCATAGGTGGTGAAATTCCACTAAAGCATGAGTGTGTGGTGCGTGCGTGTGTTAAATTTTTTTTTTTTTTTTTTTAAAAGAATTGTTGTTGATCCAATAACATATTAGGTGTTTTAACCGAAATGAGTTGTGATCGACCATTGAAATGAGCTGCAATCGGCCATGGGAATGAGCTTGTTTGTGGCAATAGGATTGTTGGGCATGAAAACAATTAATATTTAACATAGCCTATTAAACGTGTAGAAACATTTTTCATGTGTGCTCATAATGCTCAAAGAATCATTAGGTGAATATATGATTTTAGTTTGCTTCTTTATTACCTTGGATCTACTTTACTTTGCCATGGTTTGAATTAGTAGAGAGTATTTTGAGTAGAGGTATTTTACAGTTACAGATTAAGATTGTTTGGTACTGCTCAGGTTTTTAGTTTTGTACAAGTGGGGCCTATCTCTCAATGATCCAAATTGTTGATATTATAAATGTCAGTATGAAGTATGAACACTCCATGCACCAAAAATCTCCCAGATGGGAAAAATCGTACAACATGACAACCACGACCCATATAACATGACAACCACGACAAATGATAACTACGACTTATGTAACATAATAACCACGACCCATATAACATGACAACTATGACCCATGACAACCACGATCCATTTTTTGTAGTGTAAATGGATCGAAGGCTACAAATTAAGGTCATGGTATGGTGCAATTGATCTTTGCATATGCTTCAATTTTGGACTAAACCCCATAAATTAGATGGAAAAATGGATGGATGGCGTGGATAGACCACATACATTTAAGATGGGCCCAACCGAGTACTCAATCCAATTTCCTCTCTCGTGCGCAACTTACATTGGGAAAGAAAGAAAAACTGGCCAACCACACTCCTAGCTCATGACAACCACGATACTTTTATCATGAAAACCACGACCCATATAACATGGCACCGACAACCCATACTTGAGTCGTGGTTGTAATGTGGTAAGGGTCATGATTGTAATGTAGTAAGGGTCATAGTTCTCATGTTATATGGGTCGTAGTTGTCATGGGTCACAGTTTTCCCATATCGCGATTGTTACATGTTCACTTCCTTTACTACCAAATGAAAGGATAACCATTGGTACAATAGTCTAAGGCCAACAATGGGGAGATCCGTTCCATCCATCTTGTCGGCCAGCTCGGCGTGGACCCAAAAAGTCCTGAATTGGACAGTGTCCACTTCTAACAAACATCACAATGAGCCTGAAAAGTTTCAACAACGGGTTCTATTGCCACCATTATTTTCTATTATGTGACCCACATGAGCTTTGGATCAGGCTGATATTTAGACCCTAGCCCTAAAATGACACGGTAAAAAGGATGGACGGCATGGATTATACACATATATCAATATAGGCCCCACGAGTTTAATCCTTTCCCACGCGCAAAAAGGGTTCCATACACATCACTTTACTGGCATTAAATACTACATAACTTCTTAGTCCCTAGAAAACTGTGCAACTACTGAACTAAGGTTAGGGGCATTTTCATCCGAAATAAACTCAGAAGGCTGTCAGAAAGCCCTTTAGGGAATATATGGAGTGTCGTAGCGTTCTAGGTAATTTTTCCAAACTTACTAATATATGTAGGGTGGGCTTGACTTTTAAACCATAAGCCATCGGTACTAAAGCCGGGTGGGGCCCCGGTTTTCGCAACCAACTGATCACCTACAGCCAATGAAACCACAGGGCAATCTTCTCAAGAAAATGGCAGGCGCCCTGCCCCGAAGATATCCTGGCACATAAATAAGTCCGCACATGAGAATCAATCGACAGTCAAACTGAACACATGATACAGGTGTTGACCAACCATTAAGTGGATCCGGTTTTTTTTTTTTTTTCTACACGCGCACACACACCCCCACGCACTCACGCCTTAGTGGAATTTCACCACCTATGGATGCTCAGACCCTTAACCGGGTGTTGAAACTCATGAGAGTCTACCACCCGAGCAAAAGTAAGGACCCAGTAAGTGGATCGGCCTGGATTTTCTATGTGGTTGATCTTCCCACCTACTGTTTTGATGGCACCAAGACCTGACAAGTGGTGTCAATGTCAGGGACGTGGATTGCCTGTAGCTAATGGACGCAGATTGAACAGTGACACTGGCAGTAGCCACTGGCGGTGCTGTGGGCTCCACAATAATATGCGTGTTTAAATCGGGCTGGTCCATTCATTTTGCATCATTATTTAACGGCATGAGAACAAAAATTAGGCAGATCTAAATCTTAGTGGACCACACTACGATGTATGTGTTATATCATGCTGTCTATCCATTTTGAGATATCATTCCTTGTATCCAAAGCTTAGGTGGACCACACCACATAAAGCAGTAGTGGGGACAGTAATGCCCACTGTTGAAACCTCTCTAGGGCACACTAATACAAATATCATATTGATTCAAAACTTCTGTGGATGCCACAAAGTTTTTAATGGTAGGTGTTCAATCCCCACTACTTTTTGTTGTCTGGTTCACTTGAGCTTTGGATCTGACTCATTTTTGGGTTCACACCTTAAAAGGATCTCACAAAATGGATGGACAATGCAGATATAGCACATACATCATAATTGAGCCTACGGAACGTTGCCACATCAACACACAACTGAAGGTAGTTGCCACATAAGACAATCTTGTGGCCCAGACATGGGGGTCACCTTGATGTATATATTTTATATCCACACCATCCTTCCATTTTCTGAACTAATATTAGGGTGATCCAAAACTCAAGTGCCACACCATAGGAAACAATAGTGATTGACCATTAAAAACTTATTGTGAGCCACAAAAGATTTGGATTATGCTGATATTTGTTTCCCCCCTTCATCCAGGTCTGTGTGACATTATAAACAGGGGGGATGGAAAATAAACATTACAATCGGCATTAGAGTGGTTCTAGGATTTTTTTAGTGGTGGGTGGTCAATTGCTACTGTTTGCTATGGTGTAGTCCACCTTAGATTTGGATCTACTTCGTTCTTAGGCTCAAACAATACATACATCATCATAGGCCCGACAGCCAAGGATGCACTTAATCTGCTTCCCGCTCTAAGTGAACTATGGACCTTACTCATGCCTTGGTGATAGACTCAAAAGAGTTTCAACACAAGTCATGGGTTCAAGTACCCTTCGTGGTGTGTGAGTGCATGATGGAGCAAATTCAGGCGAGCCACACCAACGAAACAGTGGGAACAGAAACATCTACTATTGAAACTTTCTTAGAGCTGACCATGATGTTTATATATATGTCATCCAAACCCTTTATAGGGTTATTACCGTAAACTTCTGTCACCCCCAAGGTGTGCAATCCCCACTATTTGTGTGGTATCGCCCACATGAGTTTTGGATCTAACTGATTCTTAGAATCTTGTCCTATTGCGGTCTTTCACAATAGATGGACAGACTGGATTTGTAGCGGACCTTTGTGAGCCCCGCACTGCCTCTAGCATAGGGACATCTCTATGTTGGGGTCACAGGCAATCCGAAGCTGATTGTATACTGAGTAATTCAGTGCTGAGTAAATTCTATGGGGCCACCGTGGATGTATGTCTTTTCCACGCTGCCCATCCCCTTTTTCAGATCATTTTAGGGTATGAGCCCAAAATTGAACATATGCAAAGCTCAAGTGGCCCGCCCCACAAAAAACAGCAAGGATAGTGATGTTTGTTTGTCATCCAACCTATTGATAAGGTAACGAAGATATGGATGAAGGGAAAACACAAATATCAACTTCATCCAAAACTTATATGGACCCCAAGAAGCTTTCAAGAGTAGGAGTTCAATTTAGGTTGTTTCTTGTATTATGGTCTACTTGAGCTTTGTATATGCTTTCGATTTTGGGTTCATGCCCTAAAATGATTTGGAAAAACGGAATCCACTATGTAGTCAACACGGCATACATTCCGTCCATCAAGTGGATCACACCATAGGAAATAGTTGGGATTGAACATCCACCATTAAAAACTTCCTAGGCCTCACAAGTTCTTTTCGATTAAACTGATATTTGTGTTTTACCTTCATCCATATCTATGTTTTCTTATGAACAGGTTGGATGTAAAATAAACATCACGGTGTGCCATATGAAGGTTTCACCGATGAGCATCAACTTCAACACTATTGTTTTGTATGATGTGGTCCACTTGAGATTTGGATTTGCCTCATATTTGGGCTTATACCTTAAAATGGCCTAGTGAAGATAAATGGCATGGATGTAACACATACATCAACGTCGCTGCAATCATCCTACAGTTGGGCATTGCTGACAATCAATGTCGGTAACCCTCGCAGTACACAGGTCCTAGTTAATGATGACTTGGTAGGTGATAATCTTGTGAAATTTTTTCAGATGACTATCAAATGTAACAAATTTATAAAAAATTAAAAATTAAAAAATAAAATAAAATAAAATAAAAAAACAAATCCAATTTCGTATTCTTATTTGCAAAAATCTTATTGACATACCAAACACGTCGCTAATTTATAAAACAAGTCTAAAATGACAGATTTGACGTCCAACGGATAGGATCCGTCGTTTATTTGCAACGGATCCCATCAGTCGTTTAGTTTTTGCAACCAGCAAACAGCGACCGATGGGCCAAGCCCGTCGTTAATTACGTTTTTCGACGGTTCTGGTCCGTCGCAAATCCGCGATTCTGGCATAGTAATCTTCTTGATTACCATTTTGTCCCCTCTCAAGTTTCCATAGACAACTAGATGAATCTCTGCCCCATGTTTATATACATTTAAAGTACTTTTACATATTAACTATGGCATTGCAACTTGTCCATCTTAGACCAATAGTTATGATGATTTATGAGAAAGATCATCAATATCACATTCATGTCATCAATGGATAAGATTCACATTTATTTTCCAATGCATAATACCAATAGGATGGTCATGATTTTGGGTCCCACGGTGAACATGTGGCAACATACTTGATGGATGGTTGGATCTCATGGATGTTCCACCCACGTGGATACAAGGTATGCTAGCAGGATTTTTATAATTTGCTGGGAGATATATCACAAGTTGTTCATGTGGAGGAGATGAAGAGATTTTCAAGGCATATGAGAGAAGATTATCAAGAAAGGATTTCACAAATCTATCTATATCCATATCTATCCATATTATATATAATGCAAGCAACTTGTTAACATTTACCCTGCAATTCTAATATGACCCAAAACTTTGAAATTTTCAAAAGACATGGGAAGATATTTTAAATGAAGGTAGGAGTATCTTGAGAATATATGTGTGTGTGTGTGTGCACGCGCGCGCGTGTGTGCATTGCTTAGATTTTACCACCTTTTGATTCTTTAATACAAATGAGTATAGCTTGCATTGCGCGTATTAGTTGGGAGATCGTGCAATAAACCTTTGTAGGACCCACCATAATGATGGCGTGAAATCCATATGGTGCATTTGTTTCACCTGTTCATGTTAAGATGTTAAAGCAAAAATGAAGATCTATAACTCGTGTGAATACAACATATGTCAATTTGGATATAGGTGACGCCGGCCCCCCTGAAACCATGAGCACCTTTCTTTCTTTTTTTCTCTCCCATGCTCTTTATACATGCATTGTGTGCCCCACTTCTCCTAGTGTTATTAACATGCAGGTAAAAGTTATTATCATATTGTAAACTTATTCATCTGTATAGATGCTATCCACTTCTTTATTCGGGGTCTCGTGTTGTGTGCATGCCATCTAACATGTGTATAAAGTGAGTCCCACTTTGGGTTTATGCAATTACTAGGTGGGCCAAACCATGGAAAACAATGCACATCCACCCCCAAAAAGTTTTAAATTCACTTGGTGTCCCATGTGCTTTGCTGTCCCATATGTTTAGGTGCTTGGACTAGTTGGGTGGTCTACAAACATTTCCATATATAGAATGATTTTTCTAGCATGCTATTTATATTAATTAGTTGTAAACTTTTAATATACAAGTCAGGATGGCCTAGTGGTCAAAGGCGCCAGACTCATGTTCTGGTCCTCGTTTGAGGGCCTGGGTTCAAACCTACTTCTGACATATTTATCAACATTTTTTTCTCATATTTTTGTGGATTTTTTTCGCATTGCATAAAAATAAATCTGGTATTTTCAGCAGGTGGGCCAGATTTTAGAATCAGTTAGGTAGGTAAAAATATTCTGCCAAGTTTTTGTCAGCCGTACGTTTGTCTAATAAATTGTGGCCCACCTGACAAGCGCACCGACCCTCATTCCTGGGCAAGAGTATGTACACAGTGGTACAGCTCTAATGTATGGATTGAATCTCATACCGACATGCCACGTTGGCAGATGCATGGCGTGTACATGATATGGCTCGTGAATAACTGTGGGCTTAGCAAATCTCAAAAAATAAAAAATAAAAAATAAATTATTATGAACTTCAAAAAAATAAAAAATAAAAAATAAAATGAACTTACATAAACATGTACCTAAGCTACTATAGGCAAAGATATCAAGACTCGCCCTTTGGTTATTCTAACACAATTATGAATTTTCTTTAATCAAAATTAACTTGGGATAAACATGTGAAGCAATGGCATAAGATTCCAAAAGCAACTCAAATCACAATTTCTCCCTTTTTCTTGTTGAAGTATTTCATTTAGTTCATTGCTTCTATAGTTAGACGCGAATTGCCTGGGACAGCGTGCCGCAAGAAAGGAAGTTTTTGCACTCAGAAGCTAAGTGTGGCCACTGTAATTTTCATTAGAATTCCAATCTATCCATCCTTTTTCCCAGCTCATGTTAGGACGTGAGCCCAACAATTAGGCAGATCCAAAACTCAATTAAGCTGCACAACAGGTAAAGTGTATAGGGATATGCCTACTGTTGAAACTTACTTGAAATCCACCGTGAAATTTTATATGTCAATCATGATGGGTTCACACAATGGGCCTGGCCAGCTGATGTTATATTGATGAAAAAATGTTGCAGATTTTGTGGAAGACGAAATATTTACTCAATTTTCAGGACATGAGGCCAAACCAGTGGATGAACTACAGAAGCAGTGGCCATATCTTGAAGAAGATGAACTGTTTCATCTTCTAATATTGCTTACTTTTACGTTACCTAAGCAATTTTTAAATAACTGTTAACTGCCAGCCTGTCAACGGGCTAGGCCTGGGTTAGCTGGGGCTTAGATTTTGAACCTTCAGGCTGGGCCTCATGAGCTGGGCCTATTCAGAAATTTGCTTTTCCTTGGCTTGAGCCCAGCCCATTAACAGCCTTTTTCCCAAATCAATGCAGCAACGTGCTTGAACTTTGATAACTTCTATGTAGTTGTGAAGCCCCAAAAGGACTTTTCATTTCATATTTTGAGCGTGAGAGCAGTTTTACTTTTGATTTTTTTTTTATTAAATTTTTGGAAACCCTCTCTATCTGTGGCAACTCTCTCTCTCTCTCTCTCTCTCTCTCTCTCTCTCCATGGCAAAACCAACCTCAAAGACAGATTGTTCCATCTTCATCAGTGCTTAGTTGAGTTTTCTGTCACTCCATTGAGTAGTCTAATCAACAGGAGAATTTATTTTTATTTTTTGTAAAATTAAGTTATTGGATATTCAGCCAACAATCTGGACAATTCCGAGGGGATCTGCCCATCCCAAAGTCGGATCAGTGAGCTTTTCAAAATTCATGCATCACACAAACCGACCTAGCAAGTGAAACACGGCCACTGAGTAGGTGTCCTCGTCATGAAGATGACCATCTTATTGGAGTGATTAAAAAGAAAAACGAAAAAAAACTATAAAAAGGAGGCCATAAACATAGTATTTCTTTTACTTTAAGTGCAAAACTTTTGTTTACAATCGGATAGGAATAAGTTTGTGAATAGAGTTATAAAGCTTTCATTGAAATGGTTTTTTGAAAGAGTGCTACATTATGCTCTAGACTATATCTGCGCAAGAGGCCAGGCCGAGAAAAAAGGATAGAAAACTTGATAACTGGGCGTATACACTCAAAACTTACATGAGAGTAAGAAATCTGGCTCTAATAAGCTTGAGTACGTCCATTCAACAGGTGTGTTGTTATTTATTTCTTGATTTATTATTTTTCTAATATTTTTCATAATACCATTATTTCTAACACATCCGACTCTGGTGAAGTATGGGCAAGTTCCATACTATGATCATTCTGTTTGTACAAGTGGCCACCCTGATGTACTGGAGTTGCTTCATTTTGATGTGAGGTCATCTCCACATTGATGGCCACATAATGGACCACTATAATATCATGCACAGTTGCTCCATCTACAAATGTGTTGAAGAGGTGCTTTCTGGCAGATGTTTTGGTGTAAAAGATGTGTGGGGAGGCAGTAACAGTGACTCCAAAGTATTACATGAAGGCATTAGCTGATGTAGTTGATGTGATACAACCTCCTAGGTACTAAATTTTTTAGAAAGAAACTTTTAAATGATTGGTAAAATGCTAAAAAATGTATATGGATTTAATGTGTTTTTTTAGGCATGTATTTAATATTGGAGCAATGGGTGTGGCTAAAAC
This sequence comes from Magnolia sinica, assembly GCF_029962835.1. Classification (NCBI taxonomy): domain Eukaryota; kingdom Viridiplantae; phylum Streptophyta; class Magnoliopsida; order Magnoliales; family Magnoliaceae; genus Magnolia; species Magnolia sinica. Next base: position 16,099,355 of record NC_080590.1, on the reverse strand, counting down.
TATTGTGTGAAGTAATGAAAGTCAACTAAATAGGCCTTAATCCAGCATAAATCAAGCATAATTTGATGGATTAAAGCCAATTACATATACTGTTATGGAAAAATGTGAGCAAACCCGATAAGGACCGACTCAAGCAAACCGACTCGATCAGTATGTCCTCAAAAGGAGAACACCGTGACAAGTACGTACTTGCTTCCGAATTATGATTCCAAAACTAGGGTTACTGGAGAGAGACAGACGAGGCAATCTGAGCCGAGCTCTCATCTGGGGCTCTCATCCAAAGAACTATGGCCTTGGATCAGCCGAGCCGAGCTCTTGTCTGGAGCTCTCATCCGAAGAACTACAGTCCTAGATCAGCCAAGTCGAGCTCTTGTCTGGAGCTCTCATACGAAGAACTACAGTCCTGGATCAGCCAAGTCGAGCTCTTGTCTAAAGTCCTCACTAAAAAAACTATGGCTCTGGATTGGTCAAGCCGAGCCCTCATACCTTAGAGGCTGGAGACGTACTCCGGCTGCGGACTCCGACCATAAGGTCTGACCAATGGCTCGGAAGGCCAAGTTGGACCAACCCCAGTATGGACGTGGCCGAAGATTATGCCTATAAATATGCCCCATTAAGGCATACGAGAGAGTGCACAATCCAATGATAGCGGCCGACATCTTCGCACGCATGACATCTGCTTGATTGAGCAAATCGTGTCGAGATTGATGGCCATGATCCCATCACATCATGGGTATAAATATTAAAGGAACCCATTACAACAGGTATATACTATCTTGCACCTTCTCTCTACACTATGCAACTTGGACCCAGATTCCTTAACCTGACTTAGGCATCGGAGGATCCCCTGTTTAAGCTAGGGTATCCTTTGCTCACATTTTTGTGCAGGACTAGAGTTCGTTCCGAGTTCTCAGCATTAAGTGGAGGGTGGTCCAGATTTTGACCTCAACATATACATAAAAATAAAAAATAAAATAAAAAAACCAAAACAAAACAAAACAAAAAACACACAAAAAACAAAAAATAAAAATAAAAATAAAAAAATAAAAAAAGAGAAATGAGAAAAGGGTAACCCCATATATCAATTGTGAAATCTGATCCATTGGTTATAATTCTTTGGTATCCAAAACGTTGGCTTCACTTAATAGAGTATTTTTACCTATGGAAGAATTTGACCCCAAACATGGGCTTGGAATGGTCAAAATTCCATGGTATTTCCATACATGTAATCAGTAATAATGATGTTAACTCCACCTAATTCAATTCACTACCCCTAATCCCACATTCGAAACAAGCCCTAAATTTACATGGTATGGCCCACTAAGTCTTGTAATACCGTGATTTTGGATTTCTTCCGTAGCAATGAGGTGCATCAGATGAATGGATTGGATGGTACATAAACAACAAAGCAGACGTACAAAAACAAATGTTGGTCATTTCTTTCCAACTATTTTGCATGGGGTGGCCTAACTTGGTTATGGTTGACCACAGGCTAGCTCTTGGGTTAATGATTAGAATGAGGCAACGTAACTGATGGAAGAAGAGGTAGATCCTGTGAAAATTCCACCCACTTGGTTTTCTTTTTGCGCAAGTAACCCAATACGTGGACGTGAAATTGGGCTTAGGTGAAAGAGAGAGGCCCCAGCTTTTAGATTTTGGCCTTCTCCGAGAAAAAGAAACCATAAAGTGGATCACTGTAAAATAGACATTATAGAATTTCTAAAATACATTACTGTAATTTAAAATATCTTTTCATATCCCTTAAACACACAAATATTTATTTAGGCTTTATTTAAACGACTTAATTTTAAGAAGCTCGTCGTAAAGAGAGCAGCGAAATATATATAAGAAGAGTAGTTCTCTGATATCTGTTTTTCGGGCGCGCGCGGACTAAACACCCAAAAGGTATCTTCATGTGGGCCATACCCCATCCAGCGAATTCGAAATAATACGTTGATCATCCTTGCACGGGGATAGCACGAAGAGGAACCAGTTTCTCCAAAGCGAGGCCGAACTTATCGCGCATGTCCAAATCATGTGGGGCCATTCCATCAGGAAGCCTCCATTCGAACGAATGGAGAAGGGAAGCAAGCATCAAGTGGACCATACGATAGGCTAGTGGCAAACCTGGACAAATCCGACGGCCTGCGCCGAATGGAATAAGCTCGAAATCTCGGCCTTTGAAATCAACATGAGAGCCTATGAACCTCGCAGGAGAGAAAGTAGTGGGGTCCACCCAAACATTGGCATCCCTGCCGATTGCCCATGCATTGACAAGTACTTGTGTGTGCTTGGGTATGGTAAAACCGCATATTTCCACGTTAGATTCGGCTCTGTGAGGGACGAGGAGCGGACCTGGTGGATGAAGCCGCAGCGTTTCTTTCACGACCGCTTGTAGATATGGGAGTCGGTTGATATCTGATTCTTCTGCTTGTCGACCCAGGCCTATGGTCTCGATAAGCTCAGATCGAACTTTTGCCATGGTGTTCGGGCTGCGGAGCAATTCAGTCATGGCCCATTCAACAGTGGAAGAGCTTGTGTCACTGCCAGCAGTGAATATGTCCTGATCAGTGAAATTTGCAAGTTAGAATTTATCTTGATCGGACGCAGATTAGGTGAGGTTGCCAACATCGTCCCAGTGGTGGTGTATTTGTTGGAATTGCAAACCAAAACATTTACAGCAACTACCTGACTGTTTATCTTCCAATGCACAGCAACACTTCACATGAAGCTGTTTTGGAAGATGAAATGCTATGTATTTTCTAGGAACATTAAGCTCCTAGTAGGGGCAGTTTTGTCTTTTCATCTTACATTCAAATGCCTATAAATGGGCATCTTGTGTATCCAGTTGTAGCAAGCAAGTGAATAGCAAGCAAAGCAGCAAGTGTGAGAAGTGCAGCAGCAGCAAAACAGTTTAAAAAATAAAAACTTCTGTTTGGTTTTCTTCTCTCTTTCTTCCTTCTACACCAATCAGATTTTTCTGAGCTGTGCTATGGCTTTGTAAAGCCATGAAAAATCTGTTATCTTGAAGCAAAGAGAAAATCTAGCTTATACAGCCAACAAACTGGTATCAGATCCTAGTTCTTTTCCTAAAAAAGGTTTCCAGCAATTCTTTTTCAGCCAAAAACAGAATTTTTTCAGAAAAAATCTGTTGAAGAAAAAAAAAACAGATTTCAGCAGTTTTTCCAGCTAAGAAAAAAATCCATTTTAAAAAATAATCAGATTTCTATTTCATCCCTCTCTCCTTTCATTTTGAAAAAAATCAGTCATTCCTTCTTTAAAAAAATAGAAAAAGATGGATAGAACAATCCAGCCACAGATTCCTAAGTTGTCAAAGGACAACTATGAAAAGTGGTGCACCCAAATGAAGGCGTTGTTCAAGTCGCAAGAACTATGGGAGATCATCACCGATGGGTATGTAGAAACCATTATAGAGGAAGAAGCTGCCTTCACCAACGAAGAAAATACCGCTCTAAAAAATCAAAGGCAGAGAGACAACAAGGATTTGTTTCTTCTCTATCAAAGGTTGGATGAATCAATCTTTAAAAATATTTTCGAAGCAACATCAAGCAAGCAAGCTTAGGATACCCTTGGCACCATCTTCAAGGGTGTTGATCGAGTGAAGCGGGTTTGCTTTCAAACACCAAGAGCCGAGTTCGAAATGGTGCACATAAAGAAAAGTGAAAATATCTCTATCTACTTCTCACGTCTAATTGTTATTATTAACAACTTTTTTTAAAAAAAATTGTGAAAAAGTTGAAGACATACGTATCATGGAAAAGGCACTGCGATCTCTCACAACCAAGTTTGAGCATGTGGTTGTAGTGATCAAAAAATCAAAGGACTTAGAAAAACTACCCATTAAAAAGTTAATGGGATCGTTGCAAGTGCATGAGTAACGAATGCAAAAGAATGCAGAAACGATGCTTGAACATGTCTTAGAATCTAAGCTGACTTTAAATGAACAAAGAGATGGCCATACACATCGTGGGAGCCGTGGCACTAACAATCGTGTAAAAGGAAGAGGGTGTGGATATAATCCAAGCCATCCACAAAGCAACAAAAATTTACCAATTTCCATGGTAGAGGAAATGGTAGAGGCCGATCCGCACGCGGTCGCGGAAATATGAGAAATATTCAATGCCAGAATTGCATATGAGAAAAGCTGTGATCGACCAAATGTATGGTATCTCGACACAAGTGCAAGCAATCACATGTGCGAGAACAAAAGTCTATTTGAGGAACTCACAGAAGGAGTTCACGGTGATGTGACATTCGGTGACTCGTCAAAAATGCCGGTGAAAGGTAAAGGCAAAATCAAAATCTTTCAGAAGAATGGTGTTCCAAACTACATCTCCAATGTTTAGTACTACGTACCCAACATGAAAAGTAATATATTGAGTCTCAGACAACTCCTCGAAAAATGGTATGTCATACACATGGAGAACTCTTCTCTTTCCATAAGAGATATACATGGACGTTTAATTACAAAAGTCCAGATGGCGAAGAATCGTATATTTCTTCTCCATATAAACACAATGCTCGAGAAGTGTTTTTATGGAAAAGTAAAGAATGATTCTTGGATGTTGCATCTTCGCTTTGGCCATCTAAATTTCAGTGGCTTGAAACTTCTGTCCTCATCAAGCATGGTGCATAGCTTGCCTGCTATTAAAGCTCTAGAACATGTGTGTAAGGCATGCACACTTGGAAAACAACAAAGGAACACCTTTTCGAGTAGAGTATCCCGAAGAGCAAGAGAACCGTTGCAGTTGGTTCACACTAATATTTGTGGACCATTGGAGCGAATCTCTCTTGGAGGTAATAAATACTTTATTACCTTCATTAACGATTTTAGTAGAAAATTGTTGGTATATGTAATCAAAGAGAAATCTACTGCTTTTACAATTTTTAAAAATTTTAAGGCCCTTATTGAAAAAGAAAGTGATCTTAAAATCAAAACTCTTAGATCTGACAGAAGTAGGGAGTACACCTCAAATGTTTTTCGAGAATATTGGATGAAACATGGCATTAAGCAACAACACACTATAATGTACATGTCATAACAAAATGGAATGGCAGAACGGAAGAACCGCACCATCCTCGACATGACGAGGACCATGTTGAAGAAGAAAAGTCTATCAAAGAATTTCTGGGAAGAGGCAGTTGCATGTACTACCTATCTACTCAATAGGTGTCCGACCAAGAGTTTCATATTCAAGACACCGCAGGAAGAATGGAGTGGATATAAGCCCAACGTGGCGCACCTTAAGATCTTTGAGTGTGTTGCCTACACTCAAGTTTCAGAAGCGAGAAGGAAAAAAGCTTGATGATCGTGGCAAAAAGTGTATCTTCATCGGTTACAGTGAAGAATCGAAGGTGTACAAGCTCTATAACCCATTAACCAATAAGGTAGTGATAAGTAGAGATGTAATGTTCTGCGAGGAAGAATCCTGGAAGTGGAACCAGGAATATTCGGCTAAAGAAAATCAGGTCGAGGCCGAAGAATATGAAGAAGAGAGGCATGTGAATCAAAAGTAAACACCCACATCACCCCCTTCAGATCGCAGAAGTCCAGGAGTACGTTCCATCTTCCCTCGAAGTACTTCATCAAATCAGAATTCAGTCAGTACATCTTCATCCAATTTTCCTTCACCCTTGGGTCCCATCAAAGTGAGAAGCCTTAACGAGATCTGAGCAGAAACTGAAGAAGTGAATTTGCTCTGCCTGTATGCAGACCATGAGCCTCTCACATTCGAAGAGGCCGTGAATGAAGAATGTTAGAGAAAGGCTATGGAAGAAGAGATTCATGCCATCGAGAAGAATCGAACATGGAAGTTGATCTAACTCCCTAAAGGTCAGAGGACCATTGGTCTCAAATGGGTGTATAAAATCAAACGGAATGCCGATGGTATAAGATCGAACGATATGAGGCAAGGCTCGTAGTAAAAGGCTACAAACAGAAATATAGGATAAACTATAAAAAAGTTTAAGCCTCAATTACTCACCTTAACACTGTGAGGATGATTATCTGCCTTGCAGCTCATCACAGCTGGATGATCTACCAACTGGATATGAAATCCGCATTCTTAAATGGAGTACTCAAAGAAAAAGTCTATGTTGACCATCCTGAAGGCTTTGTCATGCAAGGGGAGGAACATAAGGTGTATGGGCTGAGGAAATTCCTATATGGGTTGAAGCAAGCTCCATGTGCTTGGAATGCATGGATCGACGGCTATCTTCAAGAGAATGGTTTCGTCAAATGTCCGTATGAGCATGTCGTCTACATAAAGAAGAATATCTGTGGTAATATCTTATAGTTTGCTTATATGTTGATCATCTGTTGTTCATTGGAAATAGACAAGTGATGTTTAAAGAATTCAAGCAGTCTGTGTTCAAAGAGTTCGAGATGACTAATGGTGGATTGATGTCCTTCTTCTTGGGCATCGAAGTGAAACAATGTAACACCCCATACTTCCAGTACTCGGGTATTACCGGGAGGACATGGATTAGCATAAACACGAATCGAACTTAATCGAATGTCCACCTATGTTATAGTCTAAATCGGATCAGTATGAGAAATCTTATCCATAAATAGGGCCATCCAACTGTTCATGGATACTTAGATGGTCAGCAAATCGTGCCAAAGACAAATCAAGTCATTCACCATCAATATATGACCCAACAATGTCCCTTTCGATCAATCTAACGATTGAATTTCCTAGTTTGACCATCAAATTATAGAATCAACCATAAACATCTCGATGACATTATCATTTATGACCCGTATCGAAGACAAGTCCTACAAATAAATAAGTAAATAAGTATATACGTATTACACACATAATAACAATATATAAAACAAGTAATAATGGCATAATATATGAATAATATTATTTAAGGGATGTTAATAACAAAAATGGAGTCATCCACACAAGGAAAATAGGCCTGAACACACACAAACGATCCTTAGAGTCTTTTTTTACCAATAATATTCAAAACAGGATCAATCCAATCATTGGATCAATGAGGATCAATAAATACGGTGAAATTCATTAGGTGTGGCCCATTGTTGAGGGTCAAATATTGCATATCAGACCCCAGTTATTGCCTGAATTTACGAACATGGTACTGTTTAACGGCCCGATTTAATCGTGTTTGTGATGTAAGGTGTATTTACGAGCTTGGATTGAAATAGGATGTCAAAAGCATGGATTTAATGCTCATGAGATACCAAGGCAAGGGATGGACCCCAGGGGACCAAGACCGACGGATTTACACGCCAGAGATCCGAGAAAATCACACCACTCACATTAAACTGGCCTGAAAATCGTCTAGAATGCAAGATCACAGGGTTCCCACCATCTGTTCAGCTCAAAACTTCATGTATGGCCTGAGGACCATAAATTAATCATATATGTCAAATTTCAGCCATTGGATCCTTGTTAAAGTGGCCCAATGAAAAGATCAGCCCCTAAAATCCTGATTTGGGGCCCACCTGACAGCTGGATATGCTTCAAAATCAATTTCAACCCCTTAAATGATGTGAGAAAACGGATGGTCGGAACGGATCTCCCACAAACATCACAGTGGACCCCACAGTGTAGTGTGTGTACGCAGTGTACACAAGGCCCGGACGTGTACCATTACACCAACAGTCGGTCAGCGCATGTTGACTGACTAAATCTCTCAAAAATTCTAAAACGTCCAGGAACGGACGTGATTCTGTTTGGGTTTCGATGTGGGCCCCAACCATCACATATTTTAATGATCCAGACCATCCAAAATCCAGATAAGAGGGTGTTGACCCTGTCCAAGAAGTCAAATTTCTTGAATGGGTTGATCAGTACTTCAAAATCAGATCAAACTCAGCAGGTTGTGTTTTGTTGCGCAAAACAGAGGTGCGCAGTTTGTTTTTCTGCGAATTGGCGTGCGTAATCGAGGTCGGTTCCTTGCAATCGACCTCTCCAGCCAACTACATCACCTATATAAAGAAGACGTGAGAGAGAGGAGAGATCGATCCATCCGGGGACGTTTTGCAAGACAGAGAGATTAGACGTTTTGTTTTCTTTCTTCTTTTTTTTTCTGTTTTAGTTTTTTTTCTTGTCTTTTGAGACTTAGTTAATCATGCCTGTGGTTAGCTAACCTCTTAACTAGGGCTAAGAGGTGAAGCTTGTAGCGTGATTAGGAAGGTGGCTTTGCTTTGATTCACGATTATTGAACTATTATGGATTCTACTTTGATTATTAAGGAATACTTTTAGTTTTTTTTTAATGGTTTATTGTGACTCAAATTACAATAGATCTGCAATAGCTTTAAGTATCTTATTTTCATTATGAGATTGTGAACTTAGGAGCTGTTGTTCACCATTGTCTCCTGGGCATGGTTGGGTGATAGAACCCTTCCTAACTTTCACAATTCTCTTATGATTGGCTGTGAGATTAGTAAATTGTTGTTGTTTGCTATAGTCTCTGGGCATGGTTAGGTTACAGAATCACTTCCAAATCTTCACTACTCTCATCTATTGATGATTAGATCCATGAGAAGTTTAGAGATCTGACAAATCTCTTCTTACCAACTGGATAGGATACGACTCTGATTCCAGTTGTGTCCTTGAATCATTACTAGGCAACTTTCCAATTGTTACAAGTGGATCCTTGTTACCCTAGTTCACTACCTTTAAATTCTCTAAGTTTTAGATTACTATTTCACCATTATTCCCTCATATTCAGTTGATTTAGATTTCATCTTATTCTAGTTCTAGTTCTGGTTAAATATTCAGTTGATTTAGATTTCATCTTATTCTAGTTCTAGTTCTGGTTATTTTCAAATTACGTACAGGTTTCAGTCCATGTGGATTCGACCTCGGTCTCACCGAGTTTATTACTACATCACAACCCTATAGTTGGGGTGTGAACACCCACTCAAGTTTTGAATCCGTCAATCTCTGGACAAAGGCTCTAAATGAACCTGTTGCACCTCGTGAGCAGGGTGGATTTCACAAATCATTAGTGTGGGACCCACTACACAACTGTGATATAAATAAACATGTATATGTATATGTATATGTACACACACACACACACACACATGTAATAATAATGGAAATCTAAATTAAAATTTAAAATTAATATGATCGGGTGGATAATAACGAGTATTGAACTTACGGGTGACCCGTTAGAACCTTCTGGCCGTTGATGGTCAGATTAGAGTTGATTCGACCATCGGATTGATGTACTCAGCGCCTAAAGGCCGTGATTCGACTAGTATGGCCCATCTAAGCATTAGATCTATTTCGTCTCTAGTCAAGATGGCCCAGTTGAGCCCCTGAGCATTTTGGACGGAGGGGATTCCTCAATTTCATTTCTGTGGGCCCCACAACCATTTTGTGTACACCATAGGTGGTGCACTCAAGGTGCACCAGATGTTGAGGGTCAAATATTGCATATAGACCCCAGTTATTACCGGATTTTATGAGCATGATACTGTTTAACGGCCCGATTTAATCGTGTTTGTGATGCAGGGTGTATTTAAGAGCTTGGATTGAAACAGGTGCTAAAAGCTAAGATTTAATGCTCAAAATTCACTAGAGCATGGGACGGACTCCAGGGGACCAAGATCGACGGATTTACATGTCAGAGATCCTAGAAAATCGAGAAACTAAAGCTAAAGTGGCCGAAAAGTCAGCCAGAATGCAAGATCACAAGGTTCTCAGCATCTGTTTGGCTCAAAACTTCATACATGGCCTAATGACCATAATTTAACCGTACACATAAAATTTGAGCCATTGGATCCTTGTGGAAGTGGCCTGAGAGACAATTCAGCACCTAAAATCATGATTTAGGGCCCGCGTGAAATTTAGATATACTTCAGTTTTAGTCTCAACCCCTTAAATGAGGTTCTAAAACAGATGGACGGAACAGATTTCCTAAAAACATCATGAGTGGACCCCACTGGTAGTGCCAGTGCACAGTGCACAAGTGCACTCGACGTGCACCGGACTGGGACAACCGGTCAAAGGAAGGAGACCCGTCTCCTTCCTGCAAAAGGAAACAGCGGATGACCAACATCTGTCGGTTTTGCTTAGTGGGCCCCATTAATCATTCAAACGAACGATCCAGACCGTCCATTGCATTCATAGGGTGGGTCTAACCCACGTCTAGGTTTCCTTCTGGTTCATTCACGTAAATAAAGGCAGATCACCGTTCAAAAGCACGATGAACGGCTGACGAAAAACATCAGTGGACCGCGTCAACAACAATCCAAAACCATATATTCCTGACCTATTTCTCGCCAGAAATTCAATGGACGGGGTGGATTTCATCAAAAACATCATCTTGGGGCCCACCGAGAGCTCAGCGCAGCCCTCGTGCGTAAGCTTAAGCGCGTCCGTTAAAACCGGCGCTTTGGGGCCGTTCTGTGATCAAGGGGACGTCTGAATCCATGATCTGGACCGTTCACAGGCTGAAACAGGTATCCATAAGCACAGCCAAGAAGTCAATTTTGATGAATCTGGATGGTTAGCCTCCCAAACTCAGGCCAAACGCAGGATTTTTCAGTGTCCTCTTGATACACAAAAACAAGGTATGCGTCTGGATCTTCTACGCATGGAGCTGCGTAAATTGAGCCGGTTCCATGACTCCAGTGGACCGACTACAGTTTTTATATAAAGAGAAGAGAGAAGAAAGAAGAGGGGATTCAATTTTGCTACCGTGACAGTGGGCAGCTGTGGAGGGGACGTGGAGCAGAGAGAGTAATATTTATTTTGTTTATTTTCACTGTTTCTTTCTTTTAAGATGTTTAGCCTAATCATGTCTCTTCTTGGCTAAACCTCTTATCTAGGGCTAAGAGGTAAAGCTTATAGCGAGATGGGAGACTCTATTTTATGCTTTTAATTTAATTTAAATTTATGGACTGAATTTGATTTTAGTTTAATTATTACGGGAATGTTTTTAGTCTTTAATGGTCTGTTGTGACTGAAATTACAATGGGTCTGCAATGGCTTTGAGCGTGTTCCTTTCCTTTTTATGTTTATGACGTCAGGAAGCCCTATTATTCACCATCGTCTCCTGGGCATGGTTGGATGGCGGTACCCTTCTTAACCTTCATACATCAATGATTGGTTGCCAATTAGTTTAATTCTATTGTTTGCTTTGTCTCCTGGGCATGGTTTGGTGATGGAATCCATGCTAATTCATACACGTTTCATCTCTTAAAAACTATATCAAAGGAAGTTCAGTCTTGATTTTTATGGTTACACCCTTCAACTGGATGAAGATAGACTCCAAGTCCAGATGAGTTTTTGATGCAGGCATAAGATCTCCCTGATCTCTACAAGTGGATACTCTGAATCCCTAGTTTCCTACCTTTGAATTTACATATTTTAGTTTACTATTTTATCATTATTCCTCAAATTCACCTAATTTAGATTTCATCCTTTTCTAGTTCTAGTTCTAGTTATTTTCAGATTACGTACAAGGTTCAGTCCCTTGGGATTCGACCTCAGTCTTACCGAGTTTATTACTACATCACAACCCTATACTTGGGGAGTGAACACCGGACCACCATGCCCGGTCAGACAGGGCTGACCCGAAAATTTCTGAAAAAGAGAGAGACTTCTCTCTCTTTCCTTCTCAGTTCCCGCCTACGGACGATTTGAAAAAGGATCGTCCGTGCGTGAGTTGGTGGGCCACCATGATCGTTCGTCATGATGATCAGAACCGTCCATGATGTTCAGGGCTTGGGCCTTACCAAAACCTAACACTTTGTCTGCGCTGAAGCCCATGAGGATGTGCACAGTTCCAGCTGAATTAGGCTGCGTACAAATGAAGTTGTGTTTCTAGCTGCCCCAAAATCAAACCAGTGTGACCAAGGTGGGCCACCTTGAGCTAATCCAAACCGTTCATCTGATAGAGCAATTCCTTCTGATCAAAACCATGCCGTCCGTACATGCTTACACACACGTGCATGTGCACAAACTACACCCAAACAGATCCACGTGTGGTATTTCCAAAAAATGAAAATTTTTGTTGTGCCTTCTGTTGTTAGCCTGGCGATCCGAGTGAGGAGGATTCTTACTACAATTAACTTACAATTATTAATTATTTCATTGGTTATCAGTAAGAATTAATGATACAAGTGAGAAATCAAAATCTATAATCAAAGTCTAAAATTGGATTATAGGACGAAGCTAAAGATCTAAGTAATCCAAACCCTAGGTTATCATCCCAACTGTAGGAAGTGTATGCAGCTTAAATCTAACCATACAATTTCACAACTCATGGTAGGATTCGATTCTAAAGATGCACGCGCGTCATAGCAATGTTAGTTGGCGATTCGACTTGTAAGGTGATGATTTCTTCCCCTTGAGCTTTTCATTTTCTTATTAGCTTAAGTTATAGTTTTATTTTAATTCATAAATGATATCTCCATTCTATAACCATATGTGTTAATTGTTGGAATTGAGTTGCTACATCACATGCTTATTGTTTATCCTGTATATTTAATTCATGTTATTGGACTACTTGTGGATTGCTTCTAAGATTTAAACTGGTACATTAGTGAAAAACTCCCACTTATAAATGCACACCCATACTTGGGATGTAACTCGATTGACGATAATTGCAATGGACCTTCGATCTAGTGGTTATTGAATGGTGGTTTAAATTGACCATTGATGTGGGCTTACCATCCAGGGTTGTTATGTCCAATGGTTTTCAAGGATGATCTTTTATCGCATGGTTTTAATACTCGCCCTACGTAGCCTATTTTGATAATTGCCCTATGTGGCTTGTTTTAATATCGCCCTATGTGGCTTTATTTTAGTATTTTCCTTATATAGGCTCGATGTTTTATACTGTACAACTATGCGATGGTAAGTCCCATATACTATAATATAATTGGCCACTAGTCGATGGGTTTCCATTAAACATCCTAAGATGGTAGTCTCATGAGCCGGGGATGGTGGTATAGGACTTATGCCCAAGCTGTCGGCCTACACTGGTGACAAGCCCTCGTAGTGACCTTAAGCTTATTTAAAACTGGCTGATTGTAACTGGACTAATAATGGTTTGGCTAATCATACATACATGGCACAGACCAGCATCTATCGCTAACGTACATGATGTACGATATGCAGTCGTTACGCCGCACGTAGTATGCTTTCGTTGATGACTAGCCCCTTTCCGACTGGATGATTTTTCCAGGTTTAATGATTGCATGGGTGACGAGCTCAACTTTCGCACGGATGTGCATCCCCGGGGCAATGACTGTATTTATGCATCCATGCATCTAGTAAGACCTGCATCATGTATTATTTTGTATGCTTTGTTTAATGACTATGCTATCCAATGCAGCCGTGTATAATCTTGAGAGAAATTCACACTGAGTTGGTCACTCATCCATCAAATATATAACTGTATAGGTAGCACAGGTGGCTTAAGTGGTATGCAGGTTCAAACTGATGAGGAGCCGTTATGGTGGTCAAGGATGCGTGGTTGTACCTGTCAAGGAAGCTGCGCAATCTTGCGGCTTTCGTTTATATGTTTTATATGCTTTTAAATTTCTCATGTATGTAATCTTGTAATTGTTAATGTGGAGACATTGGGTTATATAAATCATTATGGGCAACCTTTGTATATTCTAAATTTAAATATAAATTTTCTTTTATGTTGACTTGTCCATTCTACACTTATTTATTAACTCTGATGAAGAAAAAAATATATATGAAATTTGGCTCTCTACAGGTTAACACTCGGGCTTTTGAAAAACGGGTCATATACCCAGGTCCTGAAAAGTTGGGGCATCACAAACAACAAGTCGTAGTATTTATATATCACAGAAGAAGTACGTAAAAGAACTTCTTGAGAAGTTTCGGATGACCGACTGTAAAGCCGTGAATACACCTGCTGCAACAGGCTTAAGGCTTACAAAAGATGGCGAAGGAAGAAATGTTGACTCAACTTTATTCAAGAGCCTAATCGAAAGCTTAAAGTACCTCACAATCACTAAGCGAGATATAGTCTATAGTGTTGGGCTTCTAAGCCGGTATATGGAAGCGTTAAAAGAGTCACACTGTCTAGCTGCAAAAAGAATTCTAAAGTATATCAAAGGGACTATTGAATTCAGTCTCTTTTATCCATACGATGATGAAGCGATTTTGTATGGATACTCTGATAGTGATTGGGGTGGTGACCAAGACGAAAGAAAGAGTACCACAGGCTATGCTTTTTATCTTAGATCAACAGCATTCACATGGAACTCAAAGAAGTAGAGTACCGTAGTGCTGTCCACATGTGAAGCCGAGTATGTAGCAGCTTCGTCCACTATATGCGAGGCAGTTTTGTCTTTTCACCTTACATTCAAATGCCTATAAATGGGCATCTTGTGTATCCGGTTGTAGCAAGCAAGTGAACAACAAGCAAAGCAGCAAGTGTGAGAAGTGCAGCAGTAGCAAAACAGTTTAAGAAATAAAAACTTCTGTTTGGTTTTCTTCTCTCTTTCTTCCTTCTACACCAATCAGATTTCTGAGTTGTGTTAAGGCTTTGTAAAGCCAAGAAAAATCTGTTATCTTGAAGCAAAGAGAAAATATGGCATATACCACCAACAGTGTTAATGTGTTGGTGCTTTGGGGACCAAGGGGATGTATGTGTTTTATATCCACACGGTCCATCCATTTTACTCCCTCATTCAAGTGCATGAACCCAAAAGCAATGGAGATCCAAAGCTCAAGCAAGCCACACCACTGGGAACAGTGGGGATAATGACACCCACTATTGAAACCCTTCTATGGCCCACCGTTGATAAGGTCACTCGGACCTAGATAAAGGGAAAACACAAATAATCCAAACTTTTGTGACCTGAAGAAGTTTTCAATGGTGGCATTCAATCACCACTGTTTCCTTCCTGTGGTATGGTACACTTGAGCTTTCGATCCATTTTTTTTTCTTCTTCTTTGTTGGGGGTTGCAAACTGATAAACCACGTGGATATAAAATAGATTCGTCACGTTGGGCCCAGCACCCAACACATCGACACACCGTCGCTGGGGTGGTGTTGGCAACACCTCTGCGTCCCTGAAAAGAGAGTGGATTAGAGAGACCCCGGACCCACCAAAGTCGGCGGGACCCCTGACCGTTGGGCTCACAATGTTGTATGTGCTTTAATCCACATTGTCCAACTGTTTTGAAAGCTAATTTTAGGGCATGATTCTAAAAATGAAGTAGATCCAAATCTTATGCGAACCATACCGCAGGAAACAATAATGATTGAATCCTCACCATTAAAAACCTCATGGGGACCACCAGAATGTTTATTTGTCATCCAACTTATTGATAAGGTCACACAAAGATTTGGATGAAGAGACCACAAAAATATCAGCTTGATCCAAAACTTTTGTGGCTCAGAAGAAGCTTTTAATGATCTATTATCATTTTTCCTATATTATGGTCCACCTGAGATTTGGTTCTGGATAATGCCCTAAAATGAGCCTTCAATACTGAAGGACGGCATAGATATAGGGCACATACATCACTGTGAGCCCAACAATCAGGGGTCACACCCACCTCGTTGGGTCTGGGGTCTCACCTTATGGGCTACCAAACTTGCAACTTCAATGTATCAGTGACCCATGCCCACCACCTCACCGATCGATCAGTATCAAAATTTTAAAAACAAAATTTTAAAAATAGAAAGAGAAAATAATAGGAAATCTAGGGGTGTCCATGGGTTGGGCTGGCTGTTGGGCTTCCAGGAGCTGGTTTGGGCCTGTAACATCAGGCTCGGGCTTAAAAATTAACCCCGTTTCAAAATCGGGCTAAGCTTGGATATAACTAAATCTGTACATGAACTAAGTTGGCTTGGTTAACTCGCTTGAATTGACTCAGAAAAGTTTAACCCGACTCAAAAAAAATTTCAATCTGAGTCCAAACTAGACTGAACTCGGCTCGGCTCGGCTCAGAACTCGAATCAAACTTGACTTGGTTTGAATCGATTCGACTCAGATCTGGTTCACATAAGATAAATATTTTGTATATATTTATATATTTAAATAAATTATATATAATATATATTATATATTATAATATATACTATATATATTAAAAACCCTAAAACATAAACTTGAACTCAGCTTGTAAGCTTGAACTCGAACTTGGATCAAAAGATTGAGCTCAAGCTCAGCTCGAACTCCGCTCGAGTTGGCCCTAACTGCTAATGGAATTGAGCCAAGCTAGCTAGTCAAGCTTAAGGACTGAGTTGAGCCGAGTTCATGTTGGAGTAGCTTGCAAGCCGAGCGAGATGGGCCAAGCTCGACTTGGTTCGGCTCATGTACAAATCTAAATATAATTGTCTCAATGCCCAAAGGCTCAGCCTGACCGCTGAAGGATTTCAAATTTTCATTTTTCTTTTATAACATTTCTCTCAGGCTCTCCCCACTCCACCCATGCCATCTCTCAAGCTCTCCCTGCTTCAACCCACGCGCTCTCTCTCTCTCTCTGCTACGACATTTTTGCGTACCCTTCTCTCTCTTTCTCACTCTAAAAACTCCTCGGGATCCCTTCTATTGTCCATCAGTTCCTCTCTCTCTCTCTCTCTCTCTCTCTCCCCCCCCCCCCTCTAGCACATCCCAAGTAAATCTCCGATTAGGCAAGATCTCTACCACCAAATTTCAAGAAATCTTCAAAACAAAGACACTGTAGAAGAAACAAAACAAGATAAAGGAACCCACCTACATTGTCAGTTGGTTCCTCTCTCCCTCCCCGCAACAACCCCATCTTATTTGGACTCAGGCTCGGGCTAGACTCGGGTTAGGCCAAGCATTATCATGTTGGGCTGGATTCGATCTGAACATGGGCCGAGCCAAGCATTAGCATGTCGGGTTGGATTTGGGCTAGACTATTTTAGCCAGGCAAGCCTTAACTCAGCCTGTTGACACCCCTAAGGAAATCTATCTATGTGAATAAATGCCCAACTTCCCTTCCTAATATATCTCTTCCTCTAACCCAATCAATGCGGCAATATATGCTTGATCTTTGATCACTTCCATGGAATTGTGAGGCTCCAAGGACTTTTCATTTCATTCTCTCTCTCTCTCTCTCTCTCTCTCTCTCTCTCTCTCTCTCTCTCTCTCTCTCTCTCTCTCTCTCTCTCTCTCTCTCTCTCTCTCTCTCTCTCTCTCTCTGAGAAAACCAATCTCCATTTCCAAGTCAGATTGTTCAATCTTTGACAATGCTTGGTTGAGTTTTTTTAGTCACTTAATTAAGTTGTCCAATCAAAAGGAAAAAAAACTAAAATTGAGTTATTGGAGATTCAGCCAACAATCTAGGCAATTCCAAGTGGATCTGCCAATCCACAAGTCAAACCAGCAAGCTTTTACACTGCATGCATCACACAAACCGACCAAACAAGTGAACATGGCTAAGTGAGTGGCCCTGTCATGAAGATGACCATCCTTTTGGAGTATTTTTCCCCCAAAAAAAAACATAGAGTCAAAAAAAATTATAAAAATGGGCCAAAAGTAAAGAATTTCTTTCACTTTTTAATTGCAAAACTTTTGTCTTATATTAAATAGTATAAAGGTTTGTGAAAGCGTTTAGGGATTTAGACCCCACTGACCTTCAAATTACCTAATAAGATTTAACCTTTCAAATACCCTAAGAGTGGCCTTCTGACAACTTTTGGATATTATTTCGGATGAAAATGCCCCTGTCCTTGGTTTATAAGTCTTATGGTCTTGGAGTGAATAAGAAGTTACCTTCTTATTGCAATCCTGAGAAAGTGACGGATTGGCTACTCCCCCTGCCACCGGCTAATGGCTGGTGCTCGGTGCTCTGTGGACCCCCACCATGATGTATCTGTTTCATCCATGTCATCCATATATTTTTCCAGATCATTTTATGATATGAGACCAAAAATGAGGTATATCCCAATATCAAGTCAACCACATTACAGGAAACAATGTTGAATGAGCGTAGACCATTAAAAACTTTTTGGGGGCCGTAAAAGTTTTGGATCAAGCTGATCTTTTTTTTTCCCTTCATCTATGTCTGTATGACCTAATCAATAGATTGGATGTCAAATAAATAGTACAGTGGGCCTTAGGAGGAATTTAATGGTGGATATCCAATCACTATTGTTTTCATCTGGTGGTCAACATGACAACCATGACCCATACAACATGACAACCATGACCCATACAATATGACAACTATGACCCATGCAAACCACGACCCAAATGGGCCACAGTTGTATGGATTGCAGTTGTCACGTTATATGGGTCTTAGTTATCCGGTCGCAGTTGTCCTGTTATATGGTTCGCAGTTGTATGGATCGTAGTTGTCCTGTTATATATATGGGTCGCAGTTATCCTGTTTTATGGGTCACAGTTGTCCTATTATATGGGTCATAGTTGTCATGTTATATGGGTCACAGTTGTCATGTTATATGGGTCGCACTTGTCCTATCATATAGGTCGCAGTTGTATGAATCGCAGTTGTCCTGTTATATTGGCACCATGGCGATCGAGTTGGCCGACAAGGTGGATGGAACAGATCACCCCATGGTGGGCCTCGACTCCTATTATTTAAAAATAAACAAGTTATTGATTACATCAACCCGATAACCACGACTCTTACTCGTAGACAACCACAATCCATTTGAAGAGTAGTGGTTCACATTCAATATACATCGTTGTTGTCAACCACGATTCTTTTGTGGATGAAAACCATGATCCATTGTGCATGTGAACCACAACTCTTCAAATGGATCGTGGTTGTCATATTATATGGGTCGTGGTTGTCACTCGGGTCATGGTCGCCATGGGTCGTGGTTGTCATGTTATATGGGTTGTGGTTGTCATGTTATATGGGTCGTGGTTGATATAGGTCGTGGTTGTCATGTTATATGGGTCGTGGTTGTCATGTTATATAAGTCGTGGTTGATATGGGTCGTGGTCATAATGTTATATGGGTCATAGTTATCATGTTATAGGGGTCGAGGTGGTTACATGTGACGTGTGCAGTTCGTGGTTGTAACATAGTAAGGGTCGATGTTCTCATGTTATATGGATCGTGGGTCCTGTCGTGATTTATGTGTCGAATCCAATCCGTCCATTAGATTTAGAATTTAATTTAACGTCATGGGCCAAAAAATGAGTTACATCCAAAAAATTTATGCCCCAAAAGGTTTTTAGTGGTACGTTTTCAATTTTATTGCTTTTTATGGTGTGGTCCACATAAGGCTTTAATATGCCTCATTTTTTGGCTCATTCCTTAAAATGATCTTTCAAAATGAATGGACAGCATGGATAAAATATATACATCACAGTGGGCCCAATAAGACCATTCATCTCTACATATATTGGGATGCGTAAGTCGAGTAACGTGACTTACTAAAATAACATTCCCGATGTCTTGGGAATCTAGACTCCTCGGGGTAACGTGAGAATACCTGACTATGGGGTAACGTGACCGTATTGGAATAGATGCGGATTAGCTACTGACAGGTCGATTAGCGAGAATCGCTACTGAAGTGACGTCACCAAGTTACGTGGGACCCACAACGATCCATAGTGCATGTAAACCACGACCCATATAACATGACAACCACGACCCAATGGCTAGGGTCGTGGTTGTAATGTGGTAAGGATTGTGGCTGTAATGTAGTAAGTGTCGTGATTGTCAGGTTGATGTAATCAATAACTTGTTTGTTTTTAAATAATAGGAGTCGAGGCCCACCATGAGGTGATCTGTTCCGTCCACCTTGTCGGCCAACTCACCATGGTGCCAAAAAGTCTTAACTTGGGCAGTGTCCACTTCAAACAAACATCACAGTAGCCTAAAAAAGCTTCAACGATGGGTGTCATTGTTACCATTATTTTCTATTATGTGGCCCATACTAGCTCAGGATTAGGCTGATATTTGGGCCCTGACCCTAAAAAAAAGTTCCATATACGTCACTTTCTTGACATTAAATACGACGTAACTTCTTATCCCCTAAAAAACCGTACAACTATTGAAACAAGGATAAAGGCATTTTGGTCCAAGTAATTTATAGAAGCTTGTTAGAAGGACACTCTTACTATGTTTGAAAGGTTGAATCTCGTCTAATAAGGATAAAGGCATTTTGGTCCAAGTAATTTATAGAAGCTTGTTAGAAGGACACTCTTACTATGTTTGAAAGGTTGAATCTCGTCTAATAATTTGACCAAACTTCGATGTCAGTACAGTCAATATCCCAAGCGTTTATAAAACCTTCCTTTGAAAGACCTTTTTAATTTCAAAAGGAAAAATTCAGTTAGAAAATTAGATAACCGGAGGTACATGGCCTGTGAAGGGATGACCTTTCATTTACGTGTCAACCAACTCATAACTATTTTTTAATACAATCATTGACTCACTTAACCATGGTGGCTAATCGTTAGAGGGGGAAGAATCCAAATATAGTAAAGCCACCTATCTACAATGCACCTATGGAGTGTAATAATTGGGTCCGTCCATTTACTGGGCCACTGGCATGTCCAAAATATAACACGTGTTAGACAATCTTATCCATTTAACCTGTACCATCTAAGCAATAGTAGAAAGCCAAGGCCTAAAATAGTCCACAATCAAAGTTCACGTGAGATAATGGAAAAAAGAAGTGATGGTAAAGTTTGTATGGTGGGCTCGACATCTGAAACATAAGCCATAGGAACAAAGTCCGTTTTGGCAACGAAGAAAGGAAAGCGTAATATGCGGACGTTTAGAAGAAATCCACTCGGATCATCCTTTTTGGCCGCATCATATTACCACATGTGTCGAAAATGAGGCAGATCTAAAACTCAAGTAGGCAGCACAACAGGAAACAGTGAGGATTGAACGTCCACCATTGAAACATTCATGGGGCGACAGAAGTTTTAAATCAGGCAGATCAACGGGTGGATTTCTCACAGACATCACGATGGGCCACACCTAGCTTCATGTCGCAGGCAATCCTCATCCCTAAGAAAGTATGCTTCGGTTAAGAGAACTGATCGCCTACGGTCAATGAAACCACAAGGCAACATTATCATGAAAATGGTGCGCCCCACCCAGAAGATATCATGGCACAAAAATCAGGTCCGCTCACCAGAATGGACGCGGATTGCGTCCTAACCCCGCCCGTCTCCAGCTGGGAACGGGCAGGGCTTTTGAGTGGCCACCGTTGATGTATGGGTCCTATCCACACCGTCCATCCATTTTTTTCGTATCATTTTAGAGTATAATCCTAAAGAGTAGCTAGATACAAGGCTCAAGTAGATCACACTACAGGAAGCAGCAGTGATAATGATTCTCACCGTTGAAACTCTTGAGCCTTGGATCTGCCTCATTTCTGGGCTTATACCCTAAAATGATACGAAAAAATGGATGGACGGTGTGGATAAGACCCATACATCACGGTGGCCATTCAAAGCTCCTGCCCGTTCCCGGCTGGAGAAGGGCGGGGGTAGGACGCAATCCGCGTCCCACCAGAAGCGATGGAATCAGTGGACAACTGACAGTCCGATTCAACGGATGGTACGGGTGTGGCCCAGCCAGTGAGTGGCCAGTTGGCCTGATTTTCCATGAGGTTGACCTTTGTGTTGGGTTCTACTGTTTTGATGGCACCAACGTCCATCACAAGTGACAGGGAAGGATGATACAGCACCTGTAGCTGATCAGTAGTTTATAGAAGGAGATGTGAATAGTACCACAAGCAATGAATTGATGTCACGGCGGCTAAGTTGGAAGTCATTGTCATGGCTGTAGTCGAGAAGCACATCCAAGAAATCAGCTCCTCCTGGAGACTTAGAAGAAGACCTGGACAGTATCAGACGCTGCTCGATCATCCCATCAAAGATTGCATGCAATCTTTTAAAATGGACTGTCAATCGCCGCCTTATCCCTTGCGGATCCATGGCCTTGAGCCATGGGAAGTAGTCCGCGACATTTGGCCTTCCCACCTCTTCCAGAATTTTTGACACCAGTTCCTTGAATTCTTGTGCAGAACTGGAGTTCAGATCGACCAAATCAACGGAGAAGACAGTGTTCGACATCAAATTGAGGGCAGTCACGAAGGCGGCTCGCCCGATATCCACTGCCTGTCTCTTTAAGCAATTTTCCGTGACGTGTGCCATGAGTTCCTGCACCTTGCGGCATCGGAGGCCTTGATTGGCATCGAGTCTTTGGGTGGTGAATATATGACTGTTGCATATAGTTCGGAGCTTCCGCCACCGCTGGTGGGCTGGTAACCATACCATGGATGACTCACTGTGGTGGAGCGCCTGAGCAGCGTCGGGAACGTTCCGGCCCGCAAAGGCCTGGTCGTGCTTCTGGAGGACCTCTTTGGCTATGTTTGCAGAGGAAACAACCACTGTTGTTATGCTGCCCAGCCTTAGAGTCATTAGGGGGCCATGTGACTCGGCGAGTTGGGCGAGTGACTCGTTGGGTTTGCTACCGAGTTGGAAGAGGTTTCCAACAATTGGAAGAGGAAAGGGGCCTGGTGGGAGTTTGGCTGTGCCAGATTTCTTTCTGGCTAGGAGGATGAGATGGATACATGCCCACACAGTGGAAATACATAACAGCAAAGTATAGAAATCCATTCTCTCTCTCTTAGCTGAGCCCTCACGTATGAATATATATTGAGAAATTTACAGTCCATTCTCTCTCTCTTAGCTGAGCCCTCACGTATGAATATATATTGAGAAATTTACGACTGTGGACCCCACCTTTTATCCAGTGGTTTTTACGAAACAATACAAATTTAACATACGCAATTAGACCTCCTCGTATGGCCACCGAATTTGAGGACGAAAATACCTCTGCCTTCCTCTGGCTGGCGTGCAGAGACGAGCGCCGACGGATGGTCCAGTGATGGGAACTCAGGTGGGGCCCACGGTGATGTTTGTGAGAAATCCTCCCCGTCTTAAGTTCATTCATAGGCTCACAAAGACCTGGATGAAGAGGAAAAACAAATTTCATAATGATCCAAAACTTCTGTAACCCCTAAAAGGTTTTCAATGGTATACGTTCACTTACCCACTGCCATTTACAGTGTGGTCCACGTGATAGCTAAATCTGTCTTATTTTTCATCTCAAGCCTTAATACGAGTTCGCCAAATAGATGGACGGTTTCGATATAACACATACCTCATAATGGGACCCATAAAAATTGGTGGGGATTACAACAGGGAAGAAAGAAAAAAAAATAAAAAAAGACCGGGGAGGTCGGAGCTGGGCCTATAGCTACGGATTATAACCATAGCCATAACTGTAAAGCTATGCACTTTTTTCTCTTTTTTATTTTTATTTTTTACATGGAGAACTTTTTCCCCCTTACATTTTTCTCTAATACATAATTATGTAAATATGTATATATAAGTATATAAAAATATTTTTCTATCTTTTAATTCATTTCTTTGTCTATTTACATAACAAGCATATCTCCTAAACTAGAATGATTTACTTAACTTACCACATATGATTTTGGGGTAGGAGAAGCTAATTTAGCCAACCAACCTAGTTATTTTCCAATATTCCATCGGATTGATGGTCAAAAATCCATTTCATCCAGTTTGTGGTCAATTTCAATCACTTCGCAGTCAAACTGAAAATTCAGCGAGGCAAACATGAAATTGAGCGGGGCAAACTAGAAATTCAGCGGGGCAAACATGAAATTGAGCGGGACAAACTAGAAATTGAGCGGGGCAAACATGAAATTGAGCAGGTGTTCCCCGCTGAATTTCATGTTTTCCCCGCTAAATTTAATGTTTCCCCCGCTGAATTTCATATTTGCCCCATTCAATTTTATGTTTGTCCCGCTCAATGTCTAGGTTCCCTCCCACATATGGGGTTTTGGTGTATACATATTCGGATGAAAACAGAGGGGTATTAAACATGATGTATTACAAATAAAATATCATTGTGGGGCATAGCAAGCGTAATCGAATTGCGTACTGAGTTAGTCAGTACGCTCCCATTATACTAAGTAAACTCAGTTGGGCCCACATTGAATGTATGTAGTATATCCATGCCATCCATCCGTTTGTTCATCTAATTTTAGCGGTTTAGCCCCAAATTGAAGCATATCAAAAGATCAAGTGGATCATACCACGGGAAACAGTGGCCATAATGATTTCCACCGTTGAAACCATATTGGGCCCAATAGTGATGTTTGTTTGTTATCAAACCTATTCATAAGATCTTATAGACATGGATTAATAGAAAACACAATTATAAGCTTGATCCAAAACTTTTGTGGCCCCTAAGAAATGATCAACATTAGAAGTTCAATTCAAAATTTCATTTGGTGTGGTCCATTTGAACATTGGATACGTTTAGATTTATCAGCTCAAGCCATGAAATTATCTGTTAAGTTTGGCCCGCTCAATTTCATGTTTGCCCCGCTGATATCCTAGTTTGCCCCGCTGATTTTCTAGTTTCCCCCGCTCAATTTCATGTTTGCCCCTCTGATTTCCTAGTTTTCCCCGCTGATTTTCTAGTTTCCCCCACTTAATTTCATGTTTGCCCCGTTGATTTCCTAGTTTGCCCCGCTGATTTTCTAGTTTGCCCCGCTGATTTTCTAGTTTCCCCCGCTCAATTTCATGTTTGCCCCGTTGATTTCCTAGTTTGCCCCGCTAATTTTCTAGTTTGCCCCACTAATTTTTATGTTTCTCCCGCTAATTTCCTAGTTTGCCCCACTGATTTTCTAGTTTCCCTCGCTCAATTTCATGTTTGCTCCGCTGATTTCCTAGTTTGCTCCACTGATTTTCTAGTTTGCCCCGCTAATTTTCATGTTTCCCCTGCTCAATTTCATATTTGCCCCACTGATTTCCTAGTTTGCCCCGCTGATTTTCTAGTTTCCCCCGCTCAATTTTATGTTTGCCCCGCTGATTTTAGTCTCATTTCTTTCACCCATTTCCATTGCGTTGCTTTCACTGTTGCCATTTTCACCCTCTTTCTTCACTCTGTTCCAGTAAAGGCCCGTTTGGCCGGGCGAATCCCATGGAGCAAACATGAAATTGAACCAGACAAACATGAAATTCAACGAGGGAAACATTAAATTCAACGGGGAAAATATGAAATTCAGCGGGGAACACCCGCTCAATTTCATGTTTGCCCCTCTCAATTTCTAGTTTGCCCCACTCAATTTCATGTTTACCCAGCTGAATTTCCAGTTTGACCACGAAGTGTTTGAAATTGACCACGAACTGAATGAAATGGATTTTTGACCATCGACCTGATGGAATTTTGGAAAATAACTAGGTTGGTTGGCTAAATTAGCTTCTCCTACCCCAAAATCATATGTGGTAAGTTAAGTAAATCATTTTAGTTTAGGAGATATGCTTGTTAAATAAATAGACAAAGAAATGAATTAAAAGATAGAAAAATATTTTTATATACTTATATATACATATTTACATAATTATGTATTAGAGAAAAATGTAAGGGGAAAATTTTCTTCATGTAAAAAATAAAAATAAAAAAATAAAATAAAAAAGGAGGAAAAAGTGTATAGCATTACAGCTATGGTTACGGTTATAATCCGTAGCCATAGGCCCAGCTCGCTGGTTCCTTGTTCTTTTTTTTTTTCTTTCCTTATTGTAATCCCCACCGATTTTTGTGGGTCCCATTATGAGGTATGTGTTATATCCAAACCGTCCATCTATTTGGCGAACTCGTATTAAGGCTTGAGATGAAAAATAAGACAGATCTAGCTATCAAGTGGACCACACTGTAAATGGCAGTGGAGAATTGAACGTCTACCATTGAAACCCTTTTAGGGGTTATAGAAGTTTTGGATCATTATGAAATTTGTTTTTCCTCTTCATCCAGGTCTTTATGACCTTATGAATGAACTTAGATGGGGAGAATTTCTCACAAACATCACAGTGGGCCCCAACTTTGACTGGGGAGGATTTCTAATGGTTGACGCTCATTCAACACTATTTCCTGTAATGTGGTACACTTAAGATTTGAATATACCTCATTTTTTGTCTCATACCATAAAATGATCCGGAAAAATATATGGACGGCATGGATGAAAAGCATAAATCATGGTGGGGTCCACAGACCACCGACGATCCACCATTGGTGGGTGGCAGCGGAGTAGCCAATCCGTTTCTGTGAAAAGAAGGGGTATTTTCATCCTAGAATTTGTCATCCGTATGAGGAGGTCTAAGTGCGTATGTTAAGTTTGTATTGCTTCAAAAATATCCAATGGATAAAAGGTGGGGTCTACAGTCGTAAATTTCTCATTATATCTGTCCCTCCACCAAGTTATCCTGCCCCGCAAATGAACCGGGAAGCATATCAATTCATGACTATGGGGCCCACCGTGGATGTATATGTTTTAAATCTATGCTGTCCATCCGTTTTGAAATCTCACTTTATTGCATTATCCCAAAAATGAAGCAGATTCAAATCTCAGAGGAACCACAACACAAGAAATTTTGGTGATTTATGAACATTATCCACCATTAAAACTTCCTAAGGCCCACCATAATGTTTATTTCCTATCCAATCCGTTGATAAGGTCACACAAACATAGATGAAGGGAAACCACAAATATAATCTTGATCCAAAACTTTCCTAGTGCGAAGAAGAGAGCCTTCAATGACCACTGTTTTTTGTGGTGCAGTCTATTTGAATTTTTTTTACTTGTATCTGAGCTGGCGAAACAACCAACTACGCGCATATAAAACAAATATATCACGGTGAGCCCCGCGGTCACACATCCAGAAGCTCCGTCCATAGTAGGCTTGCGTTTTAAATCACATGGCAAGGAGACCTGGTCATCAGTGAGCCTTCTTGATTTGACCACTGCTTTTTTTATGCAAAAATTAAGAATGCCACGACATATATGTGGGTCCCACTATGATGCGTGTCGCTTATCCACACTATTCACATACTACGCCTAATGAATTTAGGGCATGAGACATAAAAAGAGCCATATCCAGAGCTTAAGTGGACCACGCCATGGGAAAAAGGGAATCAAACACTTACCATTAAAAACCTCTCAGGGCCGCTGTTTCTTTTGGTGTGGGCCATTTGAGAGCTAGATCTTTCTTATTTTTCGGCTCATACTTAAAAATATTGTGGTAAAATGGATAGACAGAATGGATATATCATGTACATCACCTTGGAGTCCACAAATTTAAACTAACTCTTTTGAACCCGTTTCTAATGTAGAATTTTCCAATTTAAACATGGCACGAGGGCTTGTTTGAATTTTCAACTCACTGGTAATAATTATTTCATGCTTGATTTGACCCATTGCTATATGTTCACGCACGTTGCTTATCCACACCATACATCCATTATGCCAACTGAATTTATGGCATGAGCCAAAAATTGAGGCATATCCAAAGCTCAAGTTAACCACGCATGGGAAAAAGGAAATCGAACACTTACCATTAAAAATCTCTCGAGGCCACTGTTTCTTTTGGTGTGGGCCACATGAGTGTTGGATCTGCCTCATTTTTCATATCAAGCCTCAAATTATTGTGGTAAAACGGATGGATGAAATGGATATATAATACACACCACATTGGGGTCCACAAATTTAAACTAACTCTTTTGAACTGGTTCAAGGCTTCATTTGATTTTCAAACGGGTGAAACGGCAATAATTACCCATTTACAGGGGTAATTATATAAGCTTTCAAAAATCAAACCGTGTGGGGCCCACTTTGAAGAGGGGGCATCGGATGAGTGTATTACCCTAACTGTACATGTGGGGCCCACTTTGAAGTAATTGTTGTATATTTACACCTTTCATCTGTTTTTTCATCTCATTTAGTGCACGATCCCAAACCTTAAGAGCATCCATATCTTAAATGGACCACACCATCAGAAACAGTTACGAATGATCATTAAAAACTTTTATGTGGGCCATGAAAGTTTTGGATCAAGCTGATTTTTATATTTTTTTCCCTTCATCCAAGTCTTCTTGACATCATCAACAGGTTGGGTGGCAAATAAACATTACAAAAGCCTTTACGATGGGTCCTTCAGAATTTTTAATGATGAGCACTCAAACATCACGGTTTCCTCTGGCGTGGTCCACCTGATATTTGGATCTTCTTAATTTTTTTACACCACATCCTAAAATGAGCTGGATAAATAAGCAGACCACGTGGATATACAACAAATCATCAAGATGGGCTCCACTATAAGGTTTACAACCACTAACATATCACCCGAGTAACACCTAATCCACTCCCTTGAAGAGACCGTTACAAACAATCACTGTTATGGCATGGGACGCAGATTTCATGCGAAAGCCCTTGCTGGAAACATAGGTGGGGCTCACTGTGATGAGTGTGAGAAATCTACCCCTCCGTCTATTTTTTGAGCCCATTTTAAGACTTGATAATCCAAGACTCAAGTGGGCCGAACTAATGGCCTGTTTGATTTTTCGGCTCAACCGTAATTATCATGTAAACGGGTAATAATTATTTACTTGGGGAGTTACCACATCTTTCCCAATGCAATGGGACAACTTACTTTTTTTAACACTTAAATCCAGAAATTTATGAAATCAATTTGGGGCCCATCATGATGTATGTGACTTATTCACACTGCTTATTTATTATGCTAGTTGAATTTAGGGCATATAACGTCCTGGATTTTTGATATTTTGAATTTACAAAAATTCATGAAAATTTTCAATATAATTATCCCACATTGTCACTTATTGGCCCTTAACTCTCAAAGTAAGCCTATACATGAGTAGTACTAGTAAAGAACTGCACAAATTAAATAAATCAACCGTAGAAAGTCGATGAACCCGCCCGATCACTTAAGTATCGAGTTTAGCCTGGTGATTTGTTCACATAAAGCCCAAATCTAGCCGACCTATCACTGACTAATCAAAACTCTACAGCTAGATTAAAAATCTACCCAAAGACGAGACAACTAAAGGTCGGATCCTAATTAATAAACTAAAGTGACCCAATTATACATTTAGCCTATGAACCAACGGTTTAAAGTGATTATGACTGAATCGTCATTTTCACTAATTGTAAATAAGCTACACTATGAACATAGTCAATCCAAACCCTAATCATTGCCCACGAGAAATCTCGCTACCTAATTCATATCGAAAATGCCCCGATTTTTCAAATAAGCTCTAGACCACTCGTTAGTGGGCCACTAGTTCCGAAACTATAGAATAATGTCCGCCTCGCTGGGCTTGACGTCCATTGTGGGTGGAGAATCAAGATAATACCTAGAACTGCGCAACTTCGGCCAGATGCCAAGTGCTTGAAATGCACAAATACCTTATGCTGAAGCTTAAAACTTAAGTAAAATAAGTTCATTTGTTCTTTCAGGAAGTTATAGCTTTATGATCGTCAATTCATGGCTAAAGTTGGAGTACCAACTAAAGATATTTCTCCACACATATCCATATAGCCGTGGCCCCGATCGACCATCAATGACCATTGAACATACTTCTGATTATACTCATCGATCAGCGTATCCAAAAGGCGGGCCGATCACATTCATACGTAAATCATCATTACACTATCCTACGGTGTATATCGATATGTATACCCCATAATAAGCCTAAATGATTGTATTACTTTATGCATGCCCACATATTTGATTTAATGCTTTAGTGAATGTAATACCTTATGGATGCTCATGTGTTCGATGAAATGCCTAAGTGGTTGCGTAGTAAAATTTACGCTATAATTGTTTATATAAAGTTTAGTCCATAGAAACACTTAAGATTGTTAAGATGTTGGGTCAGTCGGTACATCACCCAAATTAAAGGGTGGCCTAAGTTAAGGCGACCACCCTAGGCCTATTCAATCGACCCGGGTGGAACACGGATGACCGACAGTAGCTGGACTACACGGGCTGCTTACACCCAATGCTAGTTGTGTCGTGGTTCTCCTATGTCAATCAAATTAGTCCGCTAGCCGACTGATCATATATGACACGACTAAATGAAATCTAGGATACCATGTTCCCAATGGATGTGTCCATTCATAACCGTTAGTGCGATACGATCCCACTAAAACTCATAAGTCGAGCATGGTAATATGGGACACCATGTCCGAGCTATCGGCCTACATTGGGGTGACGAGCCTCCCCGTAGTAACCAGTGAGCAACTAAGACTCATGAGTCGGGCATGGTGGTATGGGACACTGTGTCCGAGTTGTCGGTCTATGCTGGGGTGACGAGCCTCTCCATCATGACCAGTGAGCACTAATGGAGGTGATAGATCATTGTTTGAATGACCCTTGTCAAATTATTTTGCCAATGATTCCATGCCAGAGTACCATTCAAATGACTCGGGCGTGAATGGAATTAGGTGACGAGTCATTTCCTTGTGGTAATTTGGTTTTATATAATAAGCTCATGCCTCTATAACGTCTCAGCTACTCTTCATCCGGGCTGTGGTCCGAGCGTGGGTTGAGGTGAGCTGTTTAATCCGGACCCCCTTCGAAAATAGCTCTCCAGTTGGTCGAGGTTGTGTGTTGTAGGCTGTTATAACCTCAAAACAGAGTGATCATACTTGGTTTATGTGACGACCACTACCAAAAAAACGACCAAAGGCTACGAACTATTCTGGTTTTTAGCTACGGATATAAACTGTAGCTCACTTGCTACGGCTTAAAACCGTAGATGAAACTGTCCAAACCGTAGATAAAAGCTAACTCTACTAGACATACATACAACATTGGATGACCCCATAAGGGACTCTACGAGGCCCATTAAAATGTGTGTACTCCATCTAATACGTCTATCCGTTTTTAAAGAGTATGTTAGGGCAAGAACCCAAAAATGGAAGTATATCAAAAGCTCGAGTGGACCACACGGTAGGAAAGAGTGAAGATTAATCTATTAATCGATGGTGTACGTGCAATTAGACCTTCGATTTGCTTAGATGTTGGGAGCATTCCCTATAAAAAAAAATTACAAAATTAATAGACAGAGTGGATATATCGATTGCATCAAGATGGACCCCACAAAGCCCTTAACAAGGCCATCCGTTCGGATCCCGTGAAATGTGCACTCGTGGAGGGCCGGTTACGGATTGTACAATGGCTATGGTCATATTGGCTTTTAGCTACAATTAAAAACCGTAGCAGGACCGTAGCAAGTGAAAATATGGAAAACCGCGCTGCCTTTTTCTTTTCCCCCTCTCACAAAAAGTTCATTTCCCTCCACTCAACCCTATTCCCTCTCACGTTCGTCCCTTTCTCTCTTTCTCTCTCTCAATTTCCCTTGCCCATCTTTCTATCTCTCTCAATCTCATCCGCCTCGCATGCCTCGCCGACTCAATGGCCAAGTTCGTCGAGGCCAAGACCAAGCTCTCCGTGGGCTCCATCGAGCGCCCATCGATCGTGTCCAGGAACCAGCTACTCTTACTCGCCGCCCTTTTTGTAATATCGATTCTGTTCATGATTAAGAAAGTGATTGTCGAGAAAACCCTTCTCCACGATTCAAAAGTTTGGCTGGCATTCGCCATCTTCATCTACTTCTTCAGCGTCTCAGGGGCAATGCATAACATAATCCGGAAGATGCCCCTATTTATGACGGACCGGAATGATCCGTCGAAAATAATTTTCTTCTATCAAGGGTCAAGGATGCAGCTTGGAGCAGAGGGATTTGCAGTTGGGTTCTTGAATACGGTGGGTGGGGTTGTTGTTGGGGTTTGTGACGCACTTCCTAGTGCGGGTCCAGAATGGGACTGTCCAGCGGGCATTCATGTTTGTGGTAGTCTTGGTTTCGTTCTGGGCAGTGAAGAAGGTGGTGTATTTGGATAATTGGAAGACAGGTTATGGGATCCATGGGTTCCGGCCATCCAGCTGGAAATGAGAGTAGGCTGCATCTTGAAATTTTCGGGTAAGGATTTTCTGGGTCGAAGTGGATTCGGTAGTTTTGTTATGAATTTTGTTGGATGGAATGATTTTGACCTTTTGATTATTATGTTTTGATGATACTCTTACTTGGGATGTTATAAATCTTGAATAGATGTTAGAAAACTTGCTTTGATTAATGATTTTAAAAAAAAAAAAAAAAAAATCTTATGCATCCCTTCTCTCTCTCTCTCTCTCTCTCTCTCTCTCTCTCTCTCTCTCTCTCTCTCTCTCTCTCTCTCTCTCCTGCGCCCCTTTTCTCTCTCACTCCAGAAGACATCTCGGCAGTGAATTCAAAACTTGGTAAGCTTCGAATATGAGCTTTTTTCCTTTCAGATTTGTGTATGTGGATCTTTCTGAATACTTCCCTTGCATCCTTTTACTTCCCCTGCAAACTTAGAATGCAAGGGAAGCCGAAATGTGGAGTTCCGATTGCCGGTGGTCTGGCACTTCACATTGAAAGAACTGTATTCTGGCTCACATGAAAGAATGGCATTATTATCTAGGTCATCCGTCTTGCCGGTCCCAAGCCCAGGTAAAGGAGGAGGGAGAAGGGCTTCAAGGTGAGCTTAAGCCCTTTTTTATTGTTTTCCCTTGACATTAGTAATTCCATTCGATATTTACTTTTGTTCATGTTGTGGGCTTTGTAGCAAAACTTGGAAAGCTTAAAGATCATCTCAGACAAGTGGAGGATGAATTTGTTAAGTCTCTAGCAGGTATGAATTTGTTAATTCTGGATGATGTTGAAACAGAACAACTGCTTCAATACCAATTAGATGATGCAATGCCTTCATCTCTTAGGAAACATTTTGAAATAGACTTTTGCAGCCATGCACTGAATGATGTTGGTAAATTTTGTTTTGCGATCAATGGATCATATGAAAATCGAGGCTGGCCAATGCATGTCAACCTTTGCTGACCATGGTTGACATATGGTTATTCATCATGGCAAAAAAGTTTTAGAGATATTTTGGAGGGATATTTGGATCATAGAGTACATGAATGGTGCAATTAAGCTGTATTGGATAGTTGTATAGTTCTTTATGTACTTGTCAAGGTATTTTCTTCATTTGAAGGTATAGGAAGCCTATGAACTCATTTTCAACTATATTCAGGCCTGTTTTGGAGATCAAAACACAAGATTTGATAGATTTAAATGAGATTAAAACTCATTTTCAAGGTATATTTAATAATCAATTCTACAGTAAACTCCAATAGTTGCACTGTCAATCCACTATTAAAAGCCTCCCTAGCCTCTAAACTGCTTCCATGGTCCCTTTTTCTGAGTTCATTTCTGCTAGATATTTAACTACATTCCTCTTTCCTTTTGTGAAGATTACACTCAATACCATGGAAAGCAGGATACACTCTCATCTTTTCTTTGCTGGAGAGGTGGTATTTTTTGTCCTGCTTTAGTTTAGAAAGCTTTTAAGTCCGTCCATAAGGCCCACTCATGATGTCCAAAAGTTGATTTCTTTACAGGTATTGAATATTGATGGCATAACTGGTGGGTTTAACTTTCAGGTAATATTTATTTTTTGAGGAATTACATGATCCTTGGGCACACTCCTCACTGGGTCCTCTTCCTTTTGATAGGCAGCTTGGTATCTTGAATGCTACTCAATCCCAAGTACATAAAACATACTGGCCCATCTATGAGCAATCCGCCACAAATCTGACTATGCGATGAAGCTAAAGCAGGCCCCAATTGCGATGTCTAGGCGGCTGAACTGTCTAGGCAGGCCCCAATTGCGACCAAGCGAAAGCAGGCCCCAGTAGCTCTCAACCTATAGTTAACCTGTCTTTTATTCTCTAGTTTGTGATTGTTGTAGATGATGAAAATGGTGATGAAGAAGGAGATCTTATCATGGAAGCATCTCTTACAAGTTTGAAGTCATTTTTTTAAGGGTGATGTTGTCTGTTGAAAATGACTGGTATTTTTATGTTGTTAAGATCCATCCACCTTTAAACTTGCATATGTGCCATGTCTGTGGTGGAATAATTGTCCCAACTTATTGAGTTGTGGCAATACAAGTTGTTATCTAGCCCTTTTCTCAAAGGTTTTTGCTAAGACCATGCATGGGTGCCCATGATGCATAAGGTACTCATTCCCCAGCTTCTGGAAATGAATCATCATCATCATCAACATTTATAATCAATTTTTAGCAATTGGTTTAGGTTTTTGAAGCTATGCATAAAGTTTGAGAAATGGATGATTTTGACTTTTCTACTTTGCTGAAAAACATTTTTCATGTAGTACAGCTGCTAGGAATCCTAGTTTCTGAAAATCTCTAGTGCAGACCTTGAGTTTTACTATTGTTGTCAATGTTGTAGCTGCCTAGACTTACCAATAGGACTGAGTAGATTTGCCCTACCAGGGTGTGCCCAAACTCACTTGTTCCACATGTGCTTGAAATCTAGGCTCTATTCTACATTACTAATTCTGCTACATCTTATGGATTGTGTTCATGCACAACATAATTTCGTTCTTATTCAGTGATTGATTTTTGTTTAAAATGAGCAATCTCACTAAGGTTCAGAAACCGTAGCTCAGTTCTACTCATGGATTTGAATATTCGTATCAGATTGGCCAATATGTTTGCATTTGATCCATATCAGCGGGTTCCCATATACATACAAGTTTTGAAATGGCCTGGCCCAAATTTTGATATGGCACACTGTATTGTTGCGAGATGATACATCTATAAATACCCCTTCTTTGATTTTATTAGTCATAGGGGCAAACCATTACTTTTTATTTCCGTTTTCTTCTTCTTTTGTTGTATTGCGATGTAGTCTCTCTAACCCATCAAATCATACTTGATTTGTGTTTTTTAGGGCCTATTCAGCTGATTTTCCAAAAATTTCACATTTTAACCGTTTTTGCCGATTTTTGAACAATTACGTTCACGCATGTTGAACAGATAAATTGCATTTTTTAATAAAGTAAAATGGCATCTACGATATGCTTTTGGGGACGACCCTATTTGTTGTGGTCTTGGGTCAAGTTGGGTTACATGCATATGGTCGTCATCTAAGCCTCATCTCAAGTAAGTGGGTTACATGCATATCATTACTATAATAGTGAGAAAGCTGTGAAGGAATTTGGTACTTGTTTGAAGATGTTTTAATTATGTTTGCATATAATTAGATGTAGTTCTTAATTGTGAAAAGAGGTGATAGACAATGCTAGACCAAATTAGATGTGTGAAAAGAGGTGATAACAATGCTAGACCAAATTAGATGTAGTCTATGAAACTAGCCCCAAATGGCAGGTGAGCTTGTTTCTTCTAATAGAAGAAATCAGCACAATGGCCATTCCACTCATTGAGAATTCAAAAGTTGAAATGCAGCTCCATTCACTGATATATTGTTAATGTCACTGCTTTCTCATATCATATGATTCATATCTAGCGATTAGAAGTGTGATGATCGAGCATTCAATGCAAGTGATACTAAGTGATGGTGCCCTTTCAAGTTTAGCAAACCTAAAATATAATTTGGAGCTGAATCAATTGAGGAAGGAACTGAGGCATCAGAAAGTGTGATGATGGAGCATTCAATGAAACAATTATCAATCCATCCATAATTTGGAGCTTTTAAGTCCGTCCATAAGGCCCACTCATGATTTTTTTCTGGAACAGTTTCAGTATTGTTCATCTGATTTTCTTTCTGGAACATTTTCAATAAGTATGCTATTAATCTAATTTTTTTCTGGAACAGTTTCGGTAATTATGTTGTTCATCTGATTTTTTTTCATGGTAACCTTAATCGAGAAACTTATTCTGGCTTTGCTTGTGGACTGCAGAAACAAGCTTTATAAGGTTTGTTCTTTGTTTAGTTTTAGCCCTGTTTGGTAGATTGTTTGCTTAGGGTTCATCTCTTTTTGTAAGCATTTGAAAAAAGAAAAGGAAAATTAGAACACCTAATCATAATTTCCTTGGGGCCTGTTTGACAAGCAGGAATCTGTGGGAGAAGAAAGGAATTCTTTATCATTATTTCCCAATGTACCAGTTCCAGGTTGGCAAGCTGCTACACCTCATGGCATGGGATTTGGCATGCAATGGTAATTCATATGCCAAGAAAATCACTATTGTTTTTATCACTATTGCAGCACATCTGTTTTGCATTTGGTCACTCATGGTACCTAACAATAATGGAAAATATTGATTTTTCTTGCAGTCAATGCCTGCATTTCCCCAGATATCAAAAACTACTAACCCATTTGATCTTGGCACTGAACCAACTCCAATTCATGCCCCAATGGTGAGTATTTTTTAATTTAATTTTAACTTGTTTTTGCTTGAGTTACTGCTTTAGATTTTTCTTGCATTACGTTCTACTAGTATACTGAGGGAACAAGTAATGATTTTTCAAGTGGGCTTGGATCATTCCCTTAGAAGCACAATCAAGACTGTTTAGCACCATTGGCAACATTCAGATTGATGTGTGGTACAAATTGGGGTGGTATGGATTCAAATCTCTATTTGCACTTTGAG
This sequence comes from Magnolia sinica, assembly GCF_029962835.1. Taxonomy (NCBI): domain Eukaryota; kingdom Viridiplantae; phylum Streptophyta; class Magnoliopsida; order Magnoliales; family Magnoliaceae; genus Magnolia; species Magnolia sinica. The sequence goes on along the minus strand of NC_080590.1, from coordinate 16,062,990 downwards.
GGCCTGTTTGGAAGGATTGCCAAGTTGGAATTGGCATGCTACTCGAGCAGAACCCATCTACTTTGCATTAATTGGGTTGGCACAGGAAAATGCAAACTGTGTTAAGTCAGATTTCTTTTACGCTCTATTGCTGCCCCAAATTGCAATTGAGTTTGCCCATTGCTTATTCTCTATTCCAAAAGCGAAGCTTCCAAATGCACCTTAACATTTAAACACCTTTCAAGCTCTTTTTAGAACTTTTCATATTATTGCTAAAGCAATTTGTGAGGGGAAAAAAATGTGAATCACAGCATGTGTATACCCATGCCACATGAGCCGACTCAATCATCCAGCGAGCCATGCTTGTGCTAGGAAAATGGACAGAAAACCACCAACTACAGCATGTTTGGCATAGGAAAATTAATAGACAGAAAACCACCAACTACAGCATGTTTGGCATAGAAAAATGGACAGAAAACCATCAACTACAGCATGTTTGGCATAGGAAAATCTCTTAGTTCGGAACATCCTAGCCACCTATCGTACATGTGATCCAAGTTGAAACTTGGTTGTGTACATGATTCCCATCCACCACTAATGGATGGTTGGATATCTAGGAACAAAGTCTCATTTAGAAACGAGAATGCATGAATCTTGCTGTAGAATTATTTTAACTGCTCCAATTTTATCTTTGTTAATTATAGTTTCTGTTGCAGGTTGTGAAATGTGAGTTGCTGGTTGTCCCTGTAAGGGAATTACCATCTGAGAAATGTCCAACCTAGCTCTCTAGTTCCCAATCAGGTAAATTTAGAACCACCTGCTTTCTAATTCCTAGTCAGGGTGAAAGAAAAACATTGCTACCTACCGGAGTATACTGTGCATTGGACTCTGGCTCCTAGTCCTGCTTCCTACCTATTTCTTTTTCTTTTTTGCCTGCTATCTAATTACCTAAATTTCCTTCTATGCAGCTATATTTTAATCCTGCTACTGTGAAAATGTTGAGTAACCTGAAGGTATATATTGTTGACATATGGATTGTCTTTAACACTTTGCATTTTGCATTTTAGCATAACTGTTGCACACTTGCTGTATGTTGATAAAGTTTGGTTTTGCAGTATGAAAGCAATGCGTGGTTCGTAAGGTGGTCAACCATGTGCAGTAAGCTTTCAGATCAGAGCGAAGCTAAGAATAGGGTGTTAGTTGATGGAAAATTGATAACCAGTAGAGGCACATCCATGGAGTTGTCGCTTGCGATTGTTGAGAAGCTATTTGGCTGCGAGAAGGCATTGGATCTTGCTGTCAATGAGAACTTTAAATAGACATATAACTATTATGTTGGTATTGTACTTTTGTCAATGGATTAAAATGAATGATTGTATTTGATTGAATGAATGAAAGATTGCATTTGATTGAATGAATAAATAATTTAGCCATGAAGTATTTATCTATATTAGCTTATATAAGTTGATCTGTCATGTCATGTACTACAATGGTAAGAGATGCCATTATTATATTTTCTTTAATTATTTTTTAAAAAAAAATAGGCAGTAGCTACGGCTATTAACCGTAGCCCTTTATCTATAAACTGTAGTTGTTTCTAATTTTAGCCTATTGCTACGGTTCTTGCTCTACTTTTAGCTACAGATATAATCCGTAGCTGTATATACTTTAGAGCTACGGAAAGTATTGCTACAACTTTAATCCGTAGTTATTGTCTCTATGGCTACGGATTAAAACCGTAGCCATAGCTTTAAGACCTATGATTACGGCACCAATGGCTACGGTCGTGCTACGGACTACAACTGTAGCCATAGGCCTTTAGCTACGGCTTTTATCCGTAGCCTTTACCCAGTTTTTTGGTAGTGGACTCATACCAGGTTGATCCTCATACATTTAGGTATCATACTATACCTTTGAAATTATTGATTTGTGAGATAAACGGGTGACACCTAAATTTGGATCAAATAACACTGGTAAGGAGTCGGTACGTGTGGCAACAAGCTACATGATCTTGATAAGGACTCATGATATAACGTCGGTATCCTAGCTTCGCCAATATGCTAGATGAATCGAACTTAATAATTACTCGGCTAACATGATCATTCATTGGATCGCATTAGTTTAGAATGTGCCTAAACAGGAGTTGAAGTCGCATGTTGAAGAAGTGTTGTCATTTGCAAACCAAGTGGTCGGAGTCACGTGTAAGGGAGTGTTGTTTGGAAAGGGCATACATCATGTCATGTCTTCATATGCACATTTAACAAAAGTATTTAGGAATTGTTTGATTTCTTATTTATCATTAACTGTGTTAATTGTGTTGATAACATGTGTAACTTAGAACTAATGGAACCACTGAGTTACCTACTCACTCCCACCTGGGACAGTGTTTTAAAACAACAACCAAGAGTATCATCCATGCAGGTACTAGTGAGACCTCAGACTGGTAGGCTTGTATTGGGTTGTGCCAATGCCATTATGTTTTGAAAAATTGGGCGTAAACTGAAAGCTTATTACTTTAAACATCTTGGGTATCTATATTGTGGCTTATATAATCCCATTTTGGGCGGTCATCACTACTAGAATTGTATTTTTGACTCTTAGCCTTTTATTTCTGAATCTTTCGTTATCTCTACTTCGCTTTGAATCCGCTAAGTGAATTGCATTATTCTGATTATTCATTTGCGGAATGAATGTGAATCTAAATGAGGTCACATATGCATTCTCATTAAATTAACACCCGGGAACTTGGGATCGGGGTCTTTGTACTCAGGTGCCGATTTTCGGGGTGCTACAGGGCATGAGCAAAAAAATGAGACAGATCCAAATCTCAAGTGGACCACACCACAAGAAAGAGCAGGCATCGAACGCCTATCATTAAAAACTTCTCGAGCCCCTTAAAAGTTTCAATCAAGCTGATATTTGTGTTTTCCCTTTATCCATGTCTGTGTGACCCTATGAACGAGTTAGATGATTAAAAAACTTCAATGTGGGCCCAATGAAGAAAATAACTTTCAATGGTGGATAAATTACGACCATTGTTTCCTTTCGTGTAGGCCATTTGGGTGTTGAATCTGCCTCATTTTTCGGCTCATGCCCCAAAATGTTCTGAGAAAATAAATGGACGGTGCGGATATATCATATACATTACAATGGGGTCCACATATTTAAGTCAATACTTTTATATTAATTTTCGAGGTGGAATTACATCACATCTCCAAACAAGGTGAAAAAGTAAAATTACTTATTTACCAGGATTTACCCGTATCATGGAAAATCACAGCCCGACGAATAACATCATTCCTACCAGGATTGACCTGTATCAAGGAAAAGGTGGGTAGGAAATTGCTACCGTTAAAACCTATATGGGTTTGACAGTAATGTTTACATTCCATCCATAACATCATTCCTACTGGTATGAACTAAAAACACAAATATTATCTTAATTCAAAACTTCTGCGGCCCCATAAATATTTCAATTGTGGACGTTCAATTCTCCCGTTTTCAGCACACTTAAGAACTGGATCTATCTCATTGGCCACATAATGTAAAATGATCTCAAAAAATGAATGGACCGAGTTTGTTTCTCACAAACATCTTGGTGGACCCCAACTAGGTTTCTACCAAAGAAACCACCTGCTAAAGGCTTTAGCATGAAACGCGCGTCCTTTACCATGAACCCTTGACTTTTATTTGTCCCACAAAAAAGACGATGTCATAGTTAAAATGAATGAAGCGCTCTCATTATTGTGAAACTCAGGATATGCCAGCCACATGGTGGACAGTGTGCGCCAGATCCAACCATCCAAACAGCGCACCTCACCATGGTGATTAGATGTCCAAAAAAATCAACCAGATCATTCAACCATCACGTGGGCCACATCATTGAAATGGCAACTCAAAAACTCTTAGTGCTTGTTGGTTTCACTAATTACTTAGTAATGTAAAGAAAAAGTATCATGCCTATAATTTTAACACTACCAACTTAAATATGAAATTCATAGTTTAAATATGAATGTATTCTAGATATTACCAAAGAATTTGTAATCCTAGCAGCTTTCCACTTTTTCATTGCATTCTTATATAAATATTGAATCCATTAACCAACAAAAGTATATTTTAGTGGTGATTTGCCATTAAAGTTATGAAAAATACAATTATTATAATTTCAAACACAGGAATCAACCATCAAATATTGCAAACATTATTTGGAGAAAGTAATTTACCATCAAAACATTATCACAGGCCTAAGTGGACGGCAACACACTGGATCTTGAGTAGCAATGTAGCATATGTCCAAAGTTGTCCCGCAAAGCTTCCAATTGAACAGTTGTAGGAGCCAAAAGCCAACATTAGGTGGACAATCCTATAGGCAAGTGGCAAGCCTACACGGCGGCCTGCCCCAAACGGTATAAGTTCGAAATCATGGCTTTTAAAATCAATGTCACATTCTAAGAACCTCACGGGGAAGAATGAAGTAGCTAGGGTGCGCTAGCTCCAATCGGACCTTTGTCGTGGCATTTGGGTTACTGAACAGTTCGGCCATTGCCCATTCAACGGTGGTTGAGCTTGTGTCACTCCCTGCAACAAATATTTCCTAACAGATGGATTTACTGTTAGAAAGAGAATCCCTTCATGGCCTTGGATCTGTTGAGAAATCTCCCATACTCAACAATCCTAACCTTTGCATGTGGGCCAATGGTTGTACAAGTGCGTGTGCAAGTGTGTGATGGGACTAGCGAGAGAGGGGCTCTAGTGGGGGTGTATGTGTTGAGACCAGGGAGAGAAAGGGTCCAGTGCCCACTATAGCTACTAGTTGCATTGGTCACATAGGTGGTCCAATCCATTGATATATATTTTTCATCGGGTACAACACACATTTTGATGTACGACATCCCACATGCATTCTTAGCACATCTAGAATCTCAAACAAAAGTGAAAGTAGCTCATCAAAATTGGACCTAGCTCTACATAGGGCATGACATAACTGAGTTTGGGCATTTTTCAATTTGAAAAGACAAATTCTGAATATGGGAAAAAATTGTCATTTGAAGTGTTGACCATAAAAGAATAGTAACTTTTGATCCAAGTATTGTTAGGAAATGTGTAACCTATTGATATTTATGCAACAGTGATTTTGAGATTGACCGACCTGATAACATACACCCGTTTTAAGATAAACGCTCGTCTTAAGTATCAAAATTAAGATTTTAAGAAAAACTTATTACATACGTTTCACCATTTTCATTTATGTTGTACCTTCCTATTCTTGTAGTTTTTGGATTTTTATATTCTTTTAGATATTACTTGTAATAATACTAAAAATGCTCCAGTAAAATTAATTTGATGTTTTTATTTTTAACAAACTTAATCTTTAGTAAAGTTTTTTGCTCTTTTAAGTAATTATGAATTTGGATTTTGAGTCTCTTAGAATTATTATTCAACAAAATTTTAAAAAAAAAAATTGAATTTTCTCTCTTTTCCCGTGGACTCAAAAATCATTTTTTGTGAATTCAAAGTTTTGATTAATTAGAGAAGACATCTGCTTCTTCTTCGTTACACACTTTTTCCTGCATCACATTTCAGAAGCTGCCATGCAATCCTCATGATTATCAGATGTACATTAACCATTTGGTCAATGGCCTTTACCATGATGGTCAAGATTGCTTAACAATTTTATCCATCTATTTCTCAAGACCGCCAGTGGATTGCTTACGATTCTAATGAATCATTTTTTGTTAGGTAGCCATCCCATCACGGTCATTGAAAAGGATAGCTTTAGTAAATAAAGCCACGTACGTCAACGATGATTTCCATCATCAAATTGTTTTAAGTTCCACCAAGCAGACGATGAAATGTCTTATCTACCTGACAAAATGTTCAAATCGGTGGGCGTGTTTGGGCAGTGGGATTAGAAGGGATTACGTGGGATGGGATTCATCTGGTCGTGTGCCAATTCCACACCATGTTTGGGAAGAATGGAAAAGCTTGGAATTATATTAGATGGGATTGCATTTGGTCCCATGCCAATTTCACTCCAATGTTGTGTGAGCTATATTCCACCTAATCCCTTCTAATCCCACCGCCCAAGCATGGCCATAGGATATTCAACAGAAAAGCAACTAGCAGCACTATAACTTACCACACCAGGAGGGCACAAAAGCATGTGTTGGACACACAAACACATCCTAGTCTAGCCTATAATCGGAGGCTGTATAGGATGAGAGATTCGGGCTAAGATTTGTGAAATCCACACAAATAATTTATATAAGCTGTCCAAATTATAATCCTTGCATAGATGTATTATGAACAGAGAATTAAGATTACTTGATCAGGTGATCATCCGATGAGGGGACATTGATTAGACGGTTGAAAATGGAAAGCAATGTACATGAATCGGACGTTAAATTTGTAATCTGATTTTGGGGTGTGACTTAGCGACAGTGAGTTCCACAAATTAGTCAATTTAATTTGAGTTTAATTTGAGATAATCTATGCCACGTATAAAATTTCTTGGTGCCTGTGTATCACGTGTCATAAGCTACCAGAGTAAAATTTAGTCTTGCACTTGCGAGGGTGGGACTTTCTAGGTCTCTTGTGTTTTAAGATTGCCCGATGATACTGGACTTCTTGGATTTCTTGCGATGTTGGTTAATCCCAAATGACACAGTAAATGTGATCGCAAATCCACATCGTTCATTAGTTAATATCATCTGGCAATCTTAAAATAGGTAAAATGTCCGCCTTCAAAGGGAAGAGTTTATTAAAGGGACGGCTATAGTCATTCAGTTGATGCAGTTTTTGTGCGGTTGGACATCCACGATAGGGCCCACCAAATGGACGGCCTCAACCAATTCCTGGCTGCACTATCACGCCTGGTGGTGAGCCTAAGTGGATTTCTTTCCTCTTCTACTTATTGGAAACTGCAACACAGGCACAAGGCCATTCACCACAGGCTCCTATATTTGGACATTACTGGACGATCAAAACGGTGGCCCTATCTGAATCATCCCTCAGAGAAATCAAAACCATCAACGGCCATCTCCATCGCTTTCATTCCGTGGGCCATTTTATAGTGCTCTTCATGCATGGTTAAAGTTCTCCATAGACTGGTCCATCATCAATGGTAGATAGGTAAAGCCATCTCCATCGGAAAAGAAAAAAAAAAATTTTAAGTGAGTTAGATGGTAAAGCCACCTCCATCGGAAAAGAAATTTTTTTTTTTTAAGTGAGTTTATACGGAACTTGTCAATGGCCGGTTGGTGGCTTACGCTATCCTGACAGGTACAATGTGGCCGGATTGGAAGCAGATTGGGACGCGGATTGCGTACTAACCCCGCCCGTCCCTAGCTCCGAACGGGCAGTTCTGTGGGCGGGCTCACCGTGATGTATCTGTACATCCAATCCGTAAATCCCTTTTCTCAGATTATTTTAAGGCATGAGCACAAATATGAGGCAGATCCAACGCTCAAATGGACCACACCACATATAACTGTCGCATTTAATGCAACTGACATTTAATGCTTTGTGCATTATAATGCAACCAAGCTTATTATTTGGTGTGGTCCACTTGAGCGTTGAATCTGCCTCATTTTTGTGCTGATGCCTTAAAATAATATGAGAAAAGGGATTGACGGCTTGGATGTACAGATACATCACGGTGGTACCGCCCACAGAATTGCCCCTTCGGATCTAGGGGCGGCCGGGGGTTGTACGCAATCCGCGTCCAGCAGATTGGCTGTTGCACAACACGCCAAAGTTACATGGGCTCCACAATGGTATATTTATTATATCTGCAGCATTCATTCATTTGGGAGATTATTAAATATATATTTTTCATTTTAACCATCAAATAATTGTTAGGGGTGTCAATGGGCGGGGCCCGGGTTGGTCTCGGCCTGGATTTTGAACTATTTCGGGCCAGGCCAGGCACATTGACACCCCTAATAATTGTCCACCAGTCCAATAGTTGGATAATCGACTACGTCACATCTAAAGTGGGACCCATAACTGGGAAAAGTTTGAGTTAAATTCTAAATAATTTCCATTTATCATTGAGTACCAAAGTGTTTTCTTTCCTCATGACAACAAAATACTGAAAGCAGCATGAGACTCATGACCAACGTGTAAGAGGAGACAAATGTACAAAGAAAGAACCATGGGCTGATAATCGGCTGGGTTGGCTTGTAATAGTTAAAATTCAAGCCCGTTTACTAATCGAGCAGGGCTTTAGATGGAAAAGCTTGTGGGTTTCACCCGTTTAAGATTTCAAAAGCACAAGTAAAATGCACATAGATCACCCCTTGAGGGCAATTGGCACCCTTTTTGGTCAGCTTCCCTGAGGACAGCTTTCCGAAAAATAATGCAACAGTTTATCCAATGTTTGTTTTGCCTATGCCGCCATTCAAAATCTAGCCTATGTTACCTTTAATTGTAGCCTATGTTATGGGAGAATCTGACCTGACCTTAATTGAAGTCAGCTTGACTTGGCTACGTCTTTGAGTGAGTCGACCGAGCTCCATTCAAGGTTAGGTCAACCAGGCAAGTGGTCGGATCAAGTACTTCAATTGGCAAGATGGCAAGGCTACACGACCGACCCGTGATGCAGTATCAGCTCATCTACGCAAAGTCAAGACGTCCAGTTGAGATAGTACTTAGCTAACAAGTTCTTTTGTAAAGCTTTCACATCATCCTGAAACCTAGAAGAAGTCATTAAGCTTTTCAACCGTCAACCCCAACCAGATCCTCGTCAACAAGCGACCGGGCTCGGCCCACTTATGGGCTCGGATCGTTTTCATAAGTATGATTTAGTGTATGGGGTTGGCACAGACGAGAAGTACCCTACGATCATGCTTGGAACTGACTCTAGTAACGTCCATGAGGAGCAACATCCGGCACACGATATCAGGGTAACTGCCCACATTTCCACTCACGCAGTTCTCACCTAATGGGAAAGATCACGCCGAGAATGACAAATACGTTAAACTCAACTAAAAGGTATAAATAAGAGACTCATCAACAAGAACAGGTACGCCATATCTCGCATCCTAAGCCCCAGCTATACTACTTTGACCCAAATGTCTAGCCTAACTTTGGCATCGAAGGGATGCCTATCCTATCTACGGTCTCCTTTTTCTTTTTCCTGTGTAGGCATATAGAGCTTGAAGCTCGGTGAGGGTGAACCGGATTTTTGCATCAACGGCGTACATGCTAAATATTCTGATACAATTTGAACCGTCAATGTTGTGAATTCCACTGTACAAAGCTTACACAACAGGTGATTGTGACCCATTATAGCAATGAATTAAAAGAATATTTTCAATATGCATCGTAGTCGTCTATAAAAATCAAGGACTGGGATCACGTTAAAGCATCAATATGGTACAATGGCTAATTGTGAAGGTGAAAATTATCTCAAAACATCATCAAGGTGGGGTAATACCTAATCCGCTCCTGATCTTTTCTATCCTCCTTTCTTTTCCTCTTTTCAAAGCATGGTAAGCCTTTGGCGATGGGAAGCTAGGTGGGGCCCACCTTAATGTTTGAGAGAAATCCATCCTGTTCATTTTTTTATCGGATTATGTTAGGATATAGGCCCAAAAATGAGATAGATCCAAGATTCAAGCAGGCTGCACAATGGGAAGCAGCGAGGATTGAACGTCCACCCTTCAAACATTCATGGGACCACAGAAGTTTTGGATCATGCTAACAGTTTTGTGTTCTCAGTTCGTTCCGGTCGTAATGACCTTATCGAATATATGGATCGCATATAGACGTCACTGCGGATCCCATGGAGGTTTCAACGGTAGGCATTTCCCTTGCCAAAATTTTCGAAGTCGTGAGGCCCATTTGAGCTTTTAATGTACCTATTTTCGGGCTCATGTACTAATATAATCTGGCAAAATGGATGGACAGGGTAAACTTCTCACAAACTTCACGGTGGGCCCCACCGTAAGCAGTGTGATTCCATCCTTCCTTAAACATTAATTACAGTTAGATTTTCTTAGAACTTCCCCAATTAGCAAACCATAATAAATCAAGCACATTATTTTTAAATTTATTAAATAAATTCACTCGAAAATTAAATGCTATAAGATCAAATTTCAAATGGATGGCATCTAAGCTCATCTAAGCTGGTTGTACCTGAGTTATATAACCCAACCGTTTAGACTTGAGAGTACCCCTTATTTAAATGACTTTAGATGCTACGCTTGTAAAGGTAACTTCATGCGGGCCCAACACCATTCAGCCTTGGAGTTGATCAGCCTTGCACGGGGATGGCACGAAGAGGAACCAGTTTCTGCAGAGTGATGCCGAATTGATCGCGCATGTCCAAATCATGCGGAGCCATTCCATCAGGAAGCTTCCAGTCAAACGTATGGAGAAGGGAACACAGCATCAAGTGAACCATACGATTCGCTAGTGGCATGCCCGGACAAATACGACGGCCTGCGCCGAAGGGGATAAGCTCGAAATCTCGGCCTTTAAAATCAACATGAGAGCCCAAGAACCTCTCAGGAGAGAAAGTAGTGGGGTCCACCCAAACATGGGCATCCCTGCCGATTGCCCATGCATTGACAAGTACTTGTGTGTGCTTGGGTATGGTGAAACCGCATATTTCCACATTAGATACGGCTCTGTGAGGGACGAGGAGCGGAGCTGGTGGATGAAGCCGCAGCGTTTCTTTCACGACCGCTTGTAGATATGGGAGTCGGTTGATATCTGATTCTTCTGCTTGTCGACCCAGGCCTATGGTCTCGATAAGCTCAGATCGAACTTTTGCCATGGTGTTCGGGCTGCGGAGCAATTCAGTCATGGCCCATTCAACAGTGGAGGAGCTTGTGTCACTGCCAGCAGTGAATATGTCCTGATCAGGGAAATTTGCAAGTTAGAATTTATCATGATCATCGGACGTACGCAGATTAAGTGAGGTTGCCAACACCATCCCCAGCGGTGGTGTGTTGATGTGCTGGGCGTTGTGGGGCCCAACGCGATGTATGTGTTTTATATCCACGCTGTCCATCCGTTTCGCTCCCTCATTCAAGTGCATGAACCCAAAAGCAATGGCGATCCAAAACTCAAGTGGGCCACACCACTGGGAACAGTGGGGATAATGACACCCACTGTTGAAAGCCTTCTACGGCCCACCGTTGATAAGGTCACTCAGACCTGGATACACGGATAATCCAAACTTTGGTGACCCGAAGAAGTTTTCAATGGTGGCATTCAATCACCACTGTTTCCTTCCTGTGGTATGGTCCACTTGAGCTTCCGATCTGTTTTTTTTTTTTTCTTATTCTTCTTTTGTTGGGGGTTGCAAAATGATAAACCGCGTGGATATAAAGCAGATCCGTCACGTTGATCTCAGCACCCAACACATCAACACACCGCAGCTGGGGTGGCGTCGGCAACCCATCTGCATCCCTGAAAAGAGAGTGGATAGAGCTGGGCATTTCATACCCGAACCGGTGGATCCGACCCGATCAAACCCGATCTGACCCAATTCGAACAGAACCGATGGTCAGGATCAGGTAGCATAAGTTAGAGCCGAAAGAACCGACTCAATCCGTAATCCGATCCGATTGGATCCGATCCGACCCGATCCAGAGATATATGTGTTTCATCCATTCCGTTCATCCATTTTACAGATCATTCCAGGGCTTTATACAAAAAAATGATAGGGATATAAATATCAGGTGGACCACACCACAGGAAAACAATAATGATTGGATATCCACCATTATAATCCTCCTAAGGCTCACTGTACTGTTTATTTGACATCTAATCTGTTGATTAGGTCATAAGGACCCAGATGAAGGAAAATAATAAATATCAGCTTGATCAAAATATTTTATGGCCTCTAAAACGTTTTTAATGGTTAACATTCATTCAACACTGTTTCCTATAATGTGGTTCACTTGAGATTTCGATATACGTCAGTTTTTTTTCTCGTAAATAAATTGATCTATAAAAATAGATAGAGGGCATGGATGAAACACATACATCATGGTGGGGGCCACAGAGCACCGACCACCAGCCAGTGGCAGATGGCAAGGGGAGTAGCCCGACCGTTTCTGGTACAGGGTACCAGCGTCTGGCGCTCCTCAAGCTCCGAGTTGTATGAACGGTTCAAAGGAGATCAAAGTGATATGGCCCCACAGTGATGTATTTATTATATCTACACTGTTCATATGTTTTTAGAGTAAATTATAAAGAATTATCAAAAAAATAAACAATATCCAAAGATCATGTAGACCACACCACAAATAACAGCAGAGAATGATTCTCACTGTTAAACAATTCATGTGGTCCACTTGATAGTTAGATCTGTCTTATTTTTCGCCTCAAGCCTTAAGAAGTGCTTGCCAAATGGATGGACGGTTTGGATATAACATATACCCTATGATCAGACCCACGAAACTCGCAAACGTCAATAAAATATTCATGACGTGGACGTTGTGCTTGTGTGAAAGGCGAGCTACTGCCATTTCGTGCAATGCGCCGTGCATGTCAAAAGTCAAATTTCAGTAAAAGTATGTATACGGTAGATTGAAATCTTCTAGAGTCATGTGGGACCCACCTTGATGTATGTATTTTATCTAAGCCGTTTATCCATTTTGAAATATTATTTTAGACCATGGGCACAAAATTTTGGTATATTAAAGACTGAAGTTGACCACACCACATGAAATAGTTGAATTAACATTCATACTATCCGAATCGTACCTAACCCGATCCGACTCGGTTTCCCTGACCAAGTCGAATTCGGTTCGGGTCTAGCTAATCATGCATTGGATCTATTCGAGTTCGGTGACCCGGATTGGGTCTCGGATTGGATCGGGTTTGGGTCAAGCCTTTAGAATTTCGAATAGGATCAGGTTGGACGTAATCCATTCCAATCCGGACCGTTGCCCAGCTCTATGAGTAGTTTAGGAGAAACCCTGAACCCACCAAAGTCGGCGGGACCCCTGACCGTTGGGCTTGCAATGATGTATTTGCCTTAATCCACACTGTCCAACCGTTTTGAAAGCTAATTTTAGAGCATGATTCTAAAAATAAAGTAGATCCAAATCTTATGCGGACCATACCACATGAAACAGTAATGATTGAATCCTCACCATTAAAAACCTCATGGGGGCTACCAGAATGTTTATTTGCCATCCAACTTGTTGATAAGGTCACACGAAGATTTGGATGAAGAGACCACAAAAATATCAGCTTGATCCAAAACTTTCATGGCTCAAAAGAAGCTTTTAATGATCTATTATCATTGTTTCCTGTATTATGGTCCACCTGAGATTTGAATCTGCTTCATTTTTTTTTGGATAATACCCTCAAATGAGTATTCAATACAAAAGGACGGCATAGATTTAAGGCACATATATCACTGTGAGCCCAACAATCACGGGTCACACCCATCTCGTTGGGTCCGGGGTCTCACCTTATGGACTCCCAAACTTGCAACTTACGGTGACCCGTGCCCGCCACCTCCCTGATCAGTATCAAAAATTTAAAAACAAAAATGAAAAAATAGAAAGAGAAAATAATAAGAAATCTAGGGGTGTCCATGGGCTGGGCTGGCCGTTGGGCATCCAGGGGCTGCGCAAGGGCTGTAATTTCAGGCTGGGGCTTAAAAATTGACGATGTTTTGAAATTGGGCTAAGCTTGGATATAACTAGATCTGTACATGAACCAAGTTGGCTCGGTTAACTCACTTGAATCAACTCAGAAAAGTTCAACTCGACTTAGAAAAAGTTTCGATTTGAGTCTGAACTCGGCTCGGCTCAGAACTCGAATCGCTCAAACTCAAACTCGGATCAAAAGATTGAGCTCAAACTCAACTTGAACTAGGCTTGAGCTGGCCCGAGCTACTAACGGAATTGAGCCAAGCTAACCAGTCAAGCTTTAAGGACTGAGTTGAGCCGAGTTCAAGCTGGAGTAGCTTGCAGGCCGAGCAAGATGGGCCAAGCTCGACTTGGTTCGGCTCATGTACCCCATAGACCAAAAGTTCAGCCTGACCTCTTAAGGTTTTCAAATTTTCAGTTTTCTTTTATAACATTTCTCTCTAGCTCTCCCCACTCCACCCATGCCATCTCTCAAGCTCTCCCTGCTCCAACCCACACGCTCTCTCTGTCTGCTACGACATTTTTGCGTACCCCTCTCTCTCTCTCTCTCTCTCTCTCTCTCTAACCTCCTCGGAATCCCTTCTATTGTCCATCAGCTCCTCTCTCTCTCCCCCAGCACATCCCAAGACTAGGCAAGATCTCTACCACCAAACCCACCAAATTTCAAGAAATCTTCGAAACAAAGACACCGTAGAAGAAACAAAACAGGATAAGGAACCCACCTACCTTGTCAGTTGGTTCCTCTCTCCCTCCCCGCAACAACCCCATCTTATTCGGACTCGGGCTCGGGCTGGACTTGGGTTCGGCCAAGCATTAGCATGTTGGGCTGGATTCGAGCTGGACCGGGCTGGGCCAAGCATTATCATGTTGGGCTGGATTCGGGCTGGACTATTTTAGCCAGCCAAGCCTTAACCCGGCCAGTGACACCCCTAAGGAAACCTATCTCTGTGAATAAATGCCCAACTTCCCTTCTTATAATATATCTCTTCCTCTATCCCAAATCTATGCGGCAATGTATGCTTGGCCTTTGATCACTTCCATGGAATTGTGAGGCTCCAAGGCTTTTCATTTCATTCTCTCTCTCTCATAAAACCAATCTCCATGGCAAAGTTAATTTCCATTTCCAAGTCAGACTGTTCAATATTTGCCAATGCTTGGTTGAGTTTTTTGAGTCACCCTATTGAGTTGTCCAATCAAAAGAAAGGAAAAAAAAAAAAAAACTAAAATTGAGTTATTGGAGATTCAGCCAACATTAATCTAGGCAATTCCAAGTGGATCTGCCAACAAGTTGGACCAGCAAGCTTTTACACTACATGCATCACACAAACCGACCTAACAAGTGAACATGGCCACTGAGTGAGTGGCCCTGTCATGAAGATGACCATCCTTTTGGAGTACTTTTCCCCAAAAAAAATAAAAGTCAAAAAAATTATAAAAATGGGCCAAAAGCAAAGAATTTCTTTCACTTTTTAATCGCAAAACTTTTGTCTTATATTAAATAGTATAAAGGTTTGTGAAAGCGTTTATAAAACTTTCCTTTGAAAGGCCTTTTTAATTTCAAAAGGAAAAATCAGTTAGAAAATTAGATAATTGGAGGTACATGGCCTGTAAGGGGATGACCATTTCATTTACGTGTCAACCAACTCATAACTATTTTTTAATACAGTCATTGACTCACTTAACCATAGTGGCTAATCGTTAGAGGGGGAAGAATCCAAATATATAGTAAAGCCACCTATCTACAATGCACCTAGGGAGTGTAATAATTGGGTCCGTCCATTTACTGGGCCACTGGCATGTCTTATCCATTTAACCTGTACCATCTAAGCAGTAGTAGAAAGCCAAGGCCTAAAATAGTCCACAATCAAAGTTCACGTGAGATAATGGAAAAAAGAAGTGATGGTAAAGTTTGTATGGTGGGCTTGACATTTGAAACATAAGCCATAGGAACAAAGTCCGTTTTGGCAACGAAGAAAGGAATATGCAGATGTTTGGAAGAAATTCACTCCGATCATCCTTTTTGCCGTATCATCTTACCACATGGGTCGAAATTGAGGCAGATCAAAAACTCAAGTAGGCAGCACAACAAGAAACAGGGAGGATTGAACGTCCGCCATTGAAACATTCATGGGCCACAGAAGTTTTAAATCAGGCAGTTCAACGGGTGGATTTCTCACAGACATCACGATGGGCCACACCTAGCTTCATGTCGCAGGCAATCCTCGTCCCTAAGAAAGTATGCTTCGGTTAAGAGAACTGATCGCCTACGGTCAATGAAACCACAACGCAACCTTATCATGAAAATGGTGGGGCCCCACCCTGAAGATATCCAGGCACAAAAATCAGGTCCGCTCACCAGAAGGGACGCGGATTGCGTCCTAACCCCGCCCGTCTCCAGCTGGGAAAGGGCAGGACCTTTGAGTGGCCACCGGTGATGTATGGATCTTATCCAAACCGTCCATCCATTTTTTTTCGTATCATTTTAGAGTATAATCCTAAAAAGTAGGTAGATCCCAGGCTCAAGTGGATCACACCACAGGAAGCAGCATTGATAATGATTCTCACCGTTGAAACTCTTGAGCCTTGGATCTGCCTCATTTTTGGGCTTATACCCTAAAATGATACGAAAAAATGGATGGACGGTGTGGATAAGACCCATACATCACGGTGGCCATTCAAAGCTCCAGCCCGTTCCCAGCTGGAGATGGGCGGGGTAGGATGCAATCCGCGTCCCACCAGAAGCGTTGGAATCAGTGGACAACTGACAGTCCGATTCAACAGATGGTACTGGTGTGGCCCAGCCAGTGAGTGGCCAGTTGGGCTGATTTTCCATGAGGTTGATCTTCGTGTTGGGTTCTACTGTTTTGATGGCACCAACGTCCAACACAAGTGGTATCAATGTTAGCAGGGAAGGATGATACAGCACCTGTAGCTGATGATCAGTAGTTTATAGAAGGATATGTGAATAATACCACAAGCAACGAATTGATGTCACGGCGGCTAAGTTGGAAGTCATTGTCATGGCTGTAGTCGAGAAGCACATCCAAGAAATCAGCTCTTCCTGGAGACTTAGAAGAAGACCTGGACAGTATCAGACGCTGCTCGATCATCCCATCAAAGATTGTATGCAATCTTTTAAAATGGACTGTCAATCGCCGCCTTATCCCTTGCGGATCCATGATCTTCAGCCATGGGAAGTAGTCCGCGACGTTCGGCCTTCCCACCTCTTCCATAATTTTCGACACCAGTTCCTTGAATTCTTGTGCAGAAATGGAGTTCGGATCGACCAAATCAACGGAGAAGACAGTGTTCGATATCAAATTGAGGGCAGTCACGAAGGTGGCTCGCCCGATATCCACTGCCTGTCTCTTTAAGCAGTGTTCGGTGACGTGTGCCATGAGTTCCTGCACCTTGCGGCATCGGAGGCCTTGATTGGCATCGAGTCTTTGCGTGGTGAATATGTGACTGTTGCATATAGTTCGGAGCTTCCGCCACCGCTGGTCGACTGGTAACCATACCATGGATGACTCTCTGTGGTGGAGCGCCCGAGCAGCGTCGGGAACGTTCCGGCCCGCAAAGGCCAGGTCGTGCTTCTGGAGGACCTCTTTGGCTATGTTTGCAGAGGAAACAACCACTGTTGTTATGCTGCCCAGCCTTAGAGTCATTAGGGGGCCATGTGACTCGGCGAGTTGGGCGAGTGACTCGTTGGGTTTGTTACCGAGTTGGAAGAGGTTTCCAACAATTGGAAGAGGAAAGGGGCCTGGTGGGAGTTTGGCCGTGCCAGATTTCTTTCTTGTTAGGAGGAGGAGATGGATACATGCCCACATAGAGGAAATACATAACAGCAAAGTATAGATATCCATTCTCTCTCTCTCTCTCTCAGCTGAGACCTCACGTATGACGTATGAATATATATCTCTTCTCTGCACCAAGTTATCCTGCCCCGCAACCGAACCGGGAAGCATATTGATTCATGACTGTGGGGCCCACGGAGGATGTATATATTTTAAATCTATGCTGTCCATCCGTTTTGAAATCTCACTTAATTCCATGATACCAAAACCGAAGCAGATTCAAATCTCAGATGAATCACAGCACAAGAAATTTTGGTGATTAATGAACATCCACCATTAAAACTTCTAAGGCCCACCATAATGCTTATTTGCTATCCAACCCGTTGATAAGGTCACACAAACATAGATGAAGGGAAACCACAAATATAATCTTGATCCAAAACTTTCCTAGTGTAAAGAAGTAAGCCTTCAATCACCACCGTTTCTTGTGGAGCGGTCTATTTGAATTTTTTTTTAGCTTGTATCTTAAAATGAGCTGGCAAAACGACAAACCGCGTGCATATAAAACAAATATATCTCGGTGAGCGCCGTGGTCACACATCCAGAAGCTCCGTCCATAGTAGGCTTAAACAATGAATGCAACTTATATAAACCATAGACTGGTTGACTTACGTTAACGCCTCGTTTGAATTTTGAATTCGGTGGTAAATATCTTGTTAATGGATAATAATTGTTCCATACTTGATTTGACCGGCTGTTCTTTTAAACACAAAAACTGAAAAGGTCATAAAATATTTGTGGGTTCCATTGTGATTCATGTTTCTTATCCACCCCTTTCATCTATTATGTGGGCTGAAGTTATGGCATCAGCCAAAAAAAAGGAGGGTATCCAAAGTTCAAGTGGACTATCACATGGGAAAAAAAAAATCGAATACTTACCATTAAAAACCTCTTGAGCCCACTGTATCTTTTGGTGTGGGCCACTTGAGTGTTGGATCTGCCTCATTTTTCGAATTATGCCTCAAAATATTGTGGTAAAACGGGTGGATATAATAGATATATAATACAAATCATGTTGGGATCCACAAATTTAAACTAACTCTTTTGAACCGATTTTCAAAGCAAAAATTCATTTGATTTTCAGACAAGGTGAAACGGTATTAATTACTCATTTACAGGGATAATTACACAAGCTTTCAAAAATAAACCATGTGGGGCCCACTTTGAAGAGGGGCAGCGGATGAGGGTATTACCCTAACCATGTGGGGCCACTTTGAAGTAATTGTTGTATATCTACATCCTTCATCGGGTTTTCCATCTCATTTAGCGCACAATCCCAAACTTTAAGAACATCTGTGTAACACCCAGGCCAATCAAAGTTGTGTATGAGGCGTCCACTAGTGGATTGCCGTAGGACCGCACTGGACGGTCACACGTGCGGGGCCCACCACTAATAAATTAGAATAAATCAAGCCGCTAACGTGAACAAGTCTTAACATGCTCGGGTCAAGCGCGGGCCGTAGAGTTGGTCAGCCCAATAATACTTTGCGACAGTTTGTACGAGCCGTGCAATGCCCAAAAAGGGGCTAATAAATCCGAAACCATGGGAAGTTGTGAACCTCACTGGGCTTGTAGTCTATCACGGACAATAGACTCAAACGACGCCTTGAAATGGACAATTTACACCGTCCAGCCAGCACTCGTGAGATGCAACTCTCGAAATTAATAGCCTAAAAATCTGAAATTTAAAACAATTAGCCCCGCCACTTAGGACAACAAATTACGACATTTCAGCCGTTAGATTTCATCCAAACTCGCACCATAGATCAGAGATATTTCCCTACCCTCTTCCACCGAATCAGACCCTTAATCGAAAGACAGTGACCGTTGATCGCAAATCGGACCCCTGCGATCAATTTCCGCATCCGTTTGCCACCGAATTTTGGACAGCCCCTCATCAGATCATGGGACACCTATCCCATGGCACGGATGGGCCAGGGGGCCACTAGGACAGCCCCAAGGACCGTAAGTAAACCCCATAGGGTCACATGTAATGAACTTTGTCACCCCAGGGCCATGTGGGCAAAAGCTTAGGCTATATAAGCCTTAAGCCCTCTCTCTCCCTCACTCCCACACAAAATTTCCAGCAGAGAGAGAGAGAGAGAGAGAGAGAGAGAGAGAGGAGAGTGTAGAGTGTGAAAGGGGAGCTAGATTTAAGAGATCTCCCTCTCCTACCACAACCACTCGCCAAAAATCACAGCTCCACCCTCACAAAAGTGGATTGTCGCTGATTGGAAGGTAATCACTCAAACTCTTCTCAGATTTTCGTATGTTAGGCCACTTGCATGTGTCCTGACATGCAAAGTCAATTGGCACAGGGCCCCGGCGCATTATTTCCTCGACCCGACACCGTTAAAGAAACTCCGCAAGCCTTCAGTCAACCCTAAGTACGGACCATTACCCTTAAGTGGCTGTTTATCAAACCTAGGATGAATTTTAGTAATTGTGATTGTTAATTTGTTTTGCATGTGATATAATTGTAAAATTGAAGTTTGGTCTTGGATAATTTCTAGTTAAGGAAGAAATGTTAGACCCCAACCACCCCAATGTTTGCATTGTCTGATTTTTCTGTTAATTATGGAATCCTAAGCATGATATACCCAAAATTTTAAATTCAATAGGAAGAATCCTGCTGCATGTCCCTCATATGCATGAATTGTGTAGATTAACTGTTAAATTCACCCCATGCATGTCTAATTTTCTCTGAAATCAGTCTTTGTACTCAATTCTCCTATGATTTTAAGCGACTTAGGATTTGTGTGCATGTTATCTAGAATTACACTGGATATTGTAAACCCATGACTCATTGTGCTAATTGTGGTTGTGTTTTATCATTATGCATGTCTATTTCTCTCACAACTAGAAGTAGGTCGATTTCTACTTTAAATTAATTCACTATTAAACTACCCCCTTTCCAGATCAACCAGTAAATTTCAGAATCCATATGGGCAGCCCCTCTAGTAGGACCGCCCACGGGCAAATTTGGCCCAATTAGTCAAATTGCGGATTGTTGGCTGTAGTCGGACTACGCGAGACGTCGCTCCCAAGCCATACAATTCGTAGTTCGTCTAGTGGGGACGAATTGGCCCACCAGCTGGTCATCCATGTTCGTTAACCATGTATGTCCTGCGTCCATTTTCTCCCACTAACAAACTGCTAGTTACAGCCCATAAGTCTCGAGAGCCGGGCATGGTGATATGGGATAGGGTATTAATCTATCAGGGTGTCCCAGTTTCTCCAAACTGCTGGATGAATGGACCTAATTAATCAACTCGGGTAACATCTCACATCACATTGCATTAGCCAAAATTGGCGATTTAGCAGTCAAGGTCGCATTAAGGGAGGTTGGGCATTGCGATCGTTAGACGTTGTCGCTCGAAAGAGTGTTGGAAGTAAGGGCATGCATCATATCATGAAAATATGCACTTGTATTAATAAGAGTGATTAGGATTTTATGGATGATTGCTTTTCATTAAATTTGTCCATGTGTATGATGATATGTGCAACTTATTGTTAATGGAACCACTGAGTTAGCTATTCACTCGCACTCTAGGACGGTGTTTTAAAACATCAACCAGAACTTGTCTTAGATGCAGGGATTATAGAGCTCGACGCACTTGATGGAGAGAGCGTGGATGATGAGGAGGAGCTGTCATCCTTTCAGATCTTCGATGGATCTTTATAGTCCGCTATAGGAACAGCCGCGGGGCACAGGACAGGGGTCCAATCATTTTGGAGAGGATGTATTTGCGAGACCGGTCCCTCCTGTTACCTACATTATCGTTACGTTTGGACATGAATTTTTTTTATTTACTTATTTAGCTGCACTTGATTTCATTATGTTGGCCCTGATTTATGTTGCATGGCCTGTTATACCCCTCGCTACTTATGAAATGAATAAAATATGCCAAATTCCGAAGCCCAATAGGGCATATGTGGCACCCGGGAAGTCGGGAGCCGAGTACCTACTCGACCTCCAAATTTCAGGGCGTTACAATCCGTATCTTAGATGGACCACACCATTAGAAATAGTTACGAATGACCATTAAAAACTTTTATGTGGGCCACAAAAGTTTTGGATCAAGCTGATTTTTTTTCCTTTCATCTAGGTCTTCTTGACATTATCAATAGGGTTGGGTAGCAAATAAACATTACGAAAGCCTATACAATGGGCCCTTTGGAATTTTTAATGGTGAGCACTCAAACATCACTATTTCCTCTAGTGTGGTCCACCTGATATTTGGATCTTCTTAATTTTTTTACACCACATCCTAAAATGGGCTGGATAAACAAGTAGATGGCGTGGATATACAACACATCATTAAGGTGGGCTCTACTATAAGGTTTACAACCACTAAGCTATCAGCCCGGTAACACCTAATTCGCTCCCTTGAAGAGGCCATTACAAACAATCACTACTATTGCATGGGACGCAGATTTCCTACGAAAGCCCTGCGCTGGAAACATAGGTGGGGCCCACTGTGATGTGTGTGAGAAATCTACCCCTTCATCCGTTTTTTGAGCTCATTTTAAAACTTGATAATCCAAGACTTAAGTGGGCCGAACTAAGGGCCTGTTTAATTTTTCAGCTCAACCATAATTACCATGTAAATGGGTAATAATTATTTACCTAGGGAATTACCACATCTTTCCCAATGCAATGTGGCAACTTATTTTTTTTTAACACTTAAATTGAGAAATTTACTAAATCAACGTGGAGCCCATCGTGATGTATGTGACTTATCTACACCGCTCATTTATTATTCCAGCTGAATTTAGAGCATGAGCAAAAAATTGAGGAAGATCCAAATCTCAAGTAGACCACACCACAAGAAAGAGCGAGAATCGAACGCCTATCATTAAAAACTTCTTGGGCCCCTTAAAAGTTTCAATCAAGCTGATCTTTGTGATTTCCCCTTATCCATGTCTGTGTGACCCTATGAACGAGTTAGATGATGGAAAAACCTCAATGTGGGCCCAATGAAGGAAACAACTTTCAATAGTAGACAAATTAAGGCTACTATTTCCTTTCGTGTGGGCCATTAGAGTGTTGGATTTGTCTCACTTTTCGGCTCATGTCCTAAAATGTTCTAATAAAATAGATGGACAGTGCGGATATATCATATACATTACGGTGGGGTCCACAGATTTAAGTCAATACTTTTGTATCGATTTTCTCAAGGTGGAATTACTCTCATATAGTCAAACAAGGTTTTTTTTTAAAAAAAGTAATAATTACTTATTTATCAGAATTTACCTGTATCATGGAAAATTACAGCCCTACAAATAGCATCATTCTTAACGGGATTTACCTGTGTCAAGGAAAAGGTGGGAAGGAAATTCCCACCGTTGAAACCTACTTGGGTTCGACAGTAGTGTTTACGAGCCATCCACACCGTTAATAACATCATTTCTACTGATATGAACTGAAAACACAAATATTATCTTGATTCAAAACTTCTGTGGCCCACTAATATTTCAATTGTAGACGTTCAATCCTCCCGCTTTCAGCACACTTGAGAATTGGATCCGTCTCATTTTTGGCCCCATGATGTAAAATGATCGCAAAAAATGAATGGACAGAGTTGATTTCTCACAAACATCATGGTGGACCCCAACTAGGTTTCTACCGAAGGAACCACCTGCGTCCTTTACCATGAATCCTTGACTTTTATGTGTCCCACGAAAAAGAATATGTCATAGTTTAAATGAATGAAGCACTCTTATTATTGTGAACCTCAAGATATGCCAGCCACATGGTGGACAGTGTGCGTCGGATCCAACCATCCAAACAGCGCACCTCACCATGGTGATTAGATGTCCAAAAAAATCAACCAGATCATTCAACCATCAAGTGGGCCACATCATTGAAAATGGCAACTCAAAAACTCTCAGTGCTTGTTTGTTTCACTAATTACTTAGTAATGTAAAGAAAAAGTATCAAGATTATAATTTTAACACTACCAACTTAAATATGAAATTCATAGTTTAAGTATGAATGTATTCTAGATATTAGCAAAACAATTTGTAATCGTAGCAGCTTTTCACTTTTTCATTGCATTCTTATATAAATATTGAATCCATTAACCAACAAAAGTATATTTTAGTGGTGATTTGCCATTAAAGTAATGAAAAATACAATTATTATAATTTCAAACACAGGAATCAACCATCAAATATTGCAAATATTATTTGGAGAAAGTAATTTACCATCAAAACATTATCACAGGCCAAAGTCGTCGGCAACAACTGGATCTTGAGTAGCATATGTCCAAATTAAGTTGTCCCGCATGTCCACATCTGTCGGTGCTAAACCATCAGAAAGCTTCCAATTGAACAGTTGTAGGAGCGAAGCCAACATTAGTGGACAATTCTGTAGGCAAGTGGCAAGCCTGCACGGCGGCCTGCTCCAAACTGTATAAGTTCGAAATCATGGCTTTTAAAATCAATGTCACAGTCTAAGAACCTCACGGGGAGGAATGAAGTAGGGTTAGGCCAAACATCGGCATCTCTGCCGATGGCGCATGTGTTCATGAGCACCTGGGTGTGTTTGGGTATGACAAAGCCATCAATTTCCATGTCAGCTTCGGCTCGTGGAGGGATGAGTGGAGCTGGTGGATGCAGGCGCAATGTTTCCTTCACGACTGCTCGTATAAATGTCCTACTTTTCAACTGGACGGTCTAGGCCAATGATGTGCGCTAGCTCCAATCGGACCTTTGTCATGGGGCATTTGGGTTACGGAACAGCCATTGCCCATTCAACGGTGGTTGAGCTTGTGTCACTCCCTGCAACAAATGTTTCCCAACAGATGGATTTATTGTTAGAAAGAGAATCCCTTCATGGCCTTGGGTTTGTACAGCTGGGCCCACGGTTGAATTGATCTGTTGAGAAATCTCCCATACTCAACAATCCTAACCTTTGCATGTGGGCCAATGGTTGTACAAGTGCGTGTGCAAGTGTGTGATGGGACTAGCGAGAGAGGGGCTCTATAGTGGGGATGTATGTGTTGAGACCAGGGAGAGAAAGGGTCCAGTGCCCACTATAGCTCCTAGTTGCATTGATCACATAGGTGGTCCAATCCATTATATATATTTTTCATCGGGTACAACACACATTTTGATGTATGACATCCCACATGCATTCTTAGCACATCTAGAATCTCAAACAAAAGTGAAAGTAGCTCATCAAAATTGGACCCAGCTCTACGTAGGGCGTGACATAACTGAATTTGGGCATTTCTCAATTTAAAGAGACTAATTCCAAGTAAGGAAAAATTGTCATTTGAAGTGTTGACCATAAAAGAATAGGAACTTTTGATCCAAGTATTGTTAGGAAATGCGTAACCTATTGATATCTATGCAACGGTGATTTTGAAATTGACTGACCTGATAACAGACATCAGTTTTATGACAAACGCTGGTCTTAAGAATCTAAATTAAGATTTTAAGAAAATTTTATTGCATTTGAAGATTTTTGTTTACGTTATACCTTCCTATTCTTATAGTTTTAGGATTTTTATATTCTTTTAGATATTACTTGTAATAATACTAGAAATGCTCCAATAAAATTAATTTGATTTTTTTATTTTTAACAAATTTAATCTTTAGTAAAGTTTTTTGCTCTTTTAAGTAATTTTGAATTTGGATTTTGAGTCTCTTAGAATTATTATTCAATAAAAAAAAAAAATGAATTTTCTCTCTTTTCTCTCGTGACTCAAAAATCATCTTTGTGAATTCAAAGTTTTGATTAATTAGAGAAGGCATATGCTGCTTCTTTGGTACACACTTTTTCCTGCATGACATTTCATCAGCTGCCATGCAAACCTCATGATTATCAGATGTACATTGACCATTTGATCAATGGCCTTAAGTATGGACGGTCAAGATTGCTTGCAATAAAAGTAAGTTAAATTAACAATTTTATCCATCTATTTCTCAGGACCACCAGTGGATTGCTTATGATTCTAAAGAATCATTTTTTGTTAGGTAACCATCCCATCACTGTCATTGAAAATGATAACTATAGCAAATAAAGCCAGGTCAGAGATGATTTCCATCAACAAATTGTTGCAAGTTTGACCTAGTAAACGATGAAATGTCTTATCTACCTAACAAAATGTTCAAATCTTTGAACTGAAATGCAACTAGGAGCACTATAACTTACCATACCAGGAGGGCACAAGAGCATGTGTTGGACGCACAAACACATCCTTGTCTAGCCTATAATCGGAGGCTGTTTGGGATGAGAGATTCGGGCTAAGATTTGTGAAATCCATATAAATAATTTATATAAACTGTCCAAATTATAATCCCTGTATATATGTGTTATGAACCAAGAATTAAGATTACTTGATCAGGTGATCATCCGATGGACCCATGTCAGAATACACACTCCATGTTAACCACCCCCCCTAGGGATCGGTACCAAGACCTCAAGTGTTGAAAAAGCAATATACATGAATCCGAGGTTAAAATTGTAATCTGATTTTGGGGTGTGACTTAGTGACAGTGAGTTCCACAAATTAGTCAATTTAGTTTGAGTTTAATCTGAGATAATCTATGCCACGTATAAAATTTCTGGGTGCCTGCGTATTACGTATCATAAGCTGCCAGAGTATCAAATAACTCGCCATAAAATTTAGTCTTGCAATTATGACGATAGGACTTCCTGCGTTTCTTGGGTTTTAAGATTGCCCGATGATACTGGACCTTTTGGGTTTCTTGCGATGTTGGTTAATCCCAGATGATACAGTACATGTGATCGCAAATCCACATCGTTCATTAGTTAATATCATAGGGCAATCTTATTTTTACAATTTGTGGCTTCCTAACGGATGGTGGGAAGTAAATTAGGTCAAAGGTCCACCTTTAAAGGGGAGAGTGAATTAATGGGACGGCTAGTCATTCAGTTGATGCAGTTTTTGTACGGTTGGACATCCACGATGCGGCCCACCAAATGGACGGCCTCAACCAATTCCTGGCTGTACCATCACGCCTGGCGGTGAGCCTAAGTGGACCTCTTTCCTTCCTTCTTTTTCTTTTTTTTTTTTCGGTTAGCTTGTTGGTACACCCGCTGTCAGTTCACGCTTTACTGTTAGCTACCCCACGGGGAAAACGATACCAAGACCTCAGTGGTGAAACCTGCAACACAGGCTCCTGTATTTGGACATTATGGGACGATAAAAATAGTGGCTGATGTATAGCGGGTCGCGGACAGTTTCATGGTTAAGATGGATCAGAAAAGGTTCAGTTGACGACAGAAGTGATCCGAACTGTCAGACCTTAATTAGATCGAATGTATCTCCCAATCCGGAATGAGTTATTAGGCGTAAAATATATGATTTTGGGATAGAACGATCTACTTTAGTCAACCAACCTAGCTATGTCGGGTTGCGTAAGCCGAATTTGCGAAGTACCCTCGGATCAACAACCATTTCCATATTTTTATTTCGTTTTTACTATAAATAATAATTTTTAATTTGATTATAGCCAAATAGGACACTTACTATTTTTGGCCAAAAACCTTACGCACTAGCAGACATATGACCGTCTATAAATAGTAATTTTATTATTTATAGTAAGTTGCCAATTCTAAGAGTTTTAATTGTAGTTTGCTTCTGATTTCTCTCTCATTGCTTGGTATCCTTATTTAAAGGGTTGTCAACTCGTTTATTTAATTCATTAATCAATTTCGAATTTTATAGAATTTATTTTTTATTTTACCTACTTTCTTTCCCATTGATTTGAGATGGCTTTGTGAGGAGTCTAGAGAAATTCCGTGGATTCGGAATAGTTATCCTCTTGAGGAAGATGGTGCTCGACCTCATTACGT
The DNA here is from genome assembly GCF_029962835.1 of Magnolia sinica. Classification (NCBI taxonomy): domain Eukaryota; kingdom Viridiplantae; phylum Streptophyta; class Magnoliopsida; order Magnoliales; family Magnoliaceae; genus Magnolia; species Magnolia sinica. Next base: position 16,035,703 of record NC_080590.1, on the reverse strand, counting down.
CCATCCCTGCGTTCATCCCTACATCAATGGCCCTATCTGAAGCATCCCATAGAGAAATGAAAACCATCAAGGGTCATCTCCATCGCTTTCATTCCATGGGCCATTTTATAGTGTTCTTCATGCATGATTAAAGTTCTCCGTAGACTGGTCTATCATCAATGGTGGATAGATACGGTAAAGCCATCTCCATTGGAAAAGAAAATTTTAGAAAAGTGAGTTTATATAGAACTTGTCAATCGCTAGTTGGTGGCTTACCCCAATCCTGATAGGTACAGGGTGGGCCGGATTGGAAGTGGATTGACCAGTATGTGTCGCTCAAAGAGGAGCGCCACTCCTAGTTGTAGGAACGGTTCAAAGGAGATCAAAGTTACATGGGCTCCACAACAATATATTTATTATATCTACACCAATCATTCATTTTGAGAGATCATTTTAGAGCATGAGCACAAATATGAGTCATATCTAAAGCTAGTGGAGAACACCACGAATAGTAGTGGGACAATGATTCTCACAATTAAAACATACATAACGTCCATTATAGCGTTTGTTTTCCATATGTTCATGAGGTCATAAAAACTTAGATGAAGAGGAAAAACAAGTATCATATTGATTCAAAACTTGTACGACCCCAAAAGGGTTTTAATGGTAGATGTTCAATCTCCCACTATATTTTGCATCTGGGTTCTCTTGATCTTTGAATTTATCTTATTTTTCGGCTCAAGCATTATGGAGAGCTAGTTAAATGGATGAATGGGAATCATAGAACCAAGTGATGTCAACACACTAGCCAGGTCAGTGGTATGTAAGGTACACCAGCGAATCCCCTTCTGGCCGGATTTGCCTACATGGCAGGCATTGTCTAAGCAGATCGGCTGGTGTACCGGCCACCACTGACCTGGCTGGTGTGGGTACCCATTGTGCCAAGACGAGCGTTATGCTTCTCAAGCTTTGAATTGTACGAACGGTTCAAAGGAGATCAAAGTTACATGGGCCCCATAATAATGTATTTATTATATTCACACCATTCAACCATTTGGAGATATCATTTTAGAGCATTAGCCCAAAATGAGTCATATCCAAAGTTCAAGTAGACCACACCCCAAATAAAGAGGTAAAACAAATATCAATTTAATCCAAAATTTATGTGACTCCATTTGTATATATAAATCTTTATTTGCATGCATAATTAGGATTTTCCCACATTCATCAAATTTCTTATGAACATTTTTGTCATTAGCCGATTTTCTATATAAATACTATTTTATTTTCTTATCTCCGTTGTAAGGGAAAAAATTTATATACAAAGTGACCAGCCCTACCCTTAGATACGCACAACTTTGATGGAGGGTGATAATAGGTCGAGGGCTTGAGCCCTAAACTTGATTGAGAGCTAGGCTTGGGCCAAGCTAAGCAAATAATGAATGGACCAGCTTATTGGCTTAGTTCAATCATTAAGTAGGTTATTTTTGTACAAAAGATCGAATGGCTCAAAGACATTTGTGGGTGGTCTCATTTAATGTACATGTGCAGTTTAAGAGCACTTCTAAATTTATGGTCGTGATTTTATGATCAAAATCATTTATATAATGGAATTCATCATGGAGAGAAGAGATACTTATACGTATGTAGCTTAGATTCAGATTATTCCAAACCTTTGTTCGTGTCATTCTTTTCCTTATAGGACTATCACTATAAAGCTAGGGCCATGACTTAAGGGACTAGGCTTGGCCAAGGCGAACCCTAGCCTAGCCCTAGCTTGGCAAATTGCTACTTATATATTTAATGCCTATAATTTTTTCAATTAAAATAATTTTATAAGTGCTAGTAGGTTTTGAAAAACATGAAGACATAACAGTTCTACAGTTTTTTTTTTTAATCTCTACATAAATCATCATGTAAATGAAATCAAATTTCAAAATCTCAAAATTGAAGGGTTGAGATTGTGTCTTGGTTTTATGTTCTTTTGATCATGTATACAAGTGTTGACATTTAATTTTTGGTACTTAAACAAAACAAGCCTCCATGCACCCGATGGACTAATTACACCACTCAAATTCATCCGCTCAAGCCTACGCTACAAGATGATGTCACTTCTTTGTGACTAAAGGGTAAGCCATCAAAAGCCATCCTTAGCTAGAGGTGGGCATCGATCGAGTCGAGTCGAACCGGATTGGGTCCAACTCGACTCGGTCCGAAACTTTCAATGCATGACCCGAACTCGATCCAATTCGGGACCAAGTTCGGGTCCTCTGACTCTATCCAATCCGTTGCATTACTGGCCTGACCCAAATTGAGTCTAACTCGGTCAAGGAAACTGAGTTGAATCGGGTTGGGTATGGTTCGGATCGAATATTCTATTTAAAATTTATATTTTTTGCAATGTGGTCCGCTTGATCTTTAGATCTATCTTATTTTTCAGCTAAGGCCATAAGACGAGCCCACCAAATGGATAGACGGTTTGGATATAACACATATCTCATGATGGGACCCACATAACTTGCTGACGTCAATACACCAGCATGGTATACCTACTAGTCTGCTTCACGTTAAAAAGTTGAGAGGGGTTGCGGGTTACCCTCCAATAAAACATTCATAATCATGTTTTGGGCCCACTGAGGTGTGGTTCACAAATCCAGACCATCCATTATGTGTCTCCCACTTGAATGAGGGGTCATACCAAGTTTCAGATGCATCCAATTTTTAGGCGGGCCCCACCAAGTGCTTTTATAGGTTTTAGGAATGTCTTCACATGATTTTAGATGGTATGGCCCACCTGAGTTCCGTATACGGCTGATTTTTGGGATATCCCATAATTTAAAGGGGACCCATCAAATGCACGGTGTTGATGTTAGACACACATCACGGTGAGGCCCACACAGCTTGACCTCATGGGAAGTTCCCATGAGCTCGACCATAGAGAACCATTTCTTGTCTCTTTCTTTTCTTTTGGCAGTCTGGCAAGCTCGGTGCTCAATGCATCTCGAGTCATGTGTTGAGGCTGAGAGGACATATTGGCTACTCCCCCGCCACTAGCCAATGGCTAGTGGTCGGTGCTCTGTGGACCCCACCATGATGTATTTATTTCATCCATGTCGTCCATCTATTTTTCTAGATCATTTTATAGTATTAAACCAAAAATGAGGTATATCCCAATCTCAAGTGGACAACATTACAGGAAACAATGTTGAATGAACATTGTGCGGATCGGGTCCATTCGGATCGAATCGGTTCGGATTGACCACGATCTGAACTCGATTTGATGTACGATCGGATCGATCCGAATTGACCACGATCCGAACTCGATCCGATGTACAATCGGATCTGATCGATCCTACTCGAACCGCACCGATCTAGGCCTTCGATTTGGTTCGGATTGGGTTGGTTTCTACCCAGCTCTATCCTTAGCACATGGGGAAAGATACCATGTGCTATAAACCTCCAAAGCAAGCGCTAAGGTCTAGACAAATCAATTGCATTTGCAAGCTAGAAAAACCAAATCAATAAACTTATAAATACCCTTTGCACACATTCCAAGGGAATACTTTGATTACTTCATACAACCACTTTTGAACATTCTTTAACTCCTCTAGAAATAAAAATCCAAGTGCAAACACACACACACCAAGATGAGTTTCACTTGCCTGAACATTCTGTCACACTAGGAGGTCCCTACCATGCACCAAGACTCCTAGGAAAGCCATGAGATTCTATATGACATGCCTCATAAGTAGGGTCATATGCTACGACACAAACCATCTCACAAGATCTCAATGATCAAGCTTTCCTATGGCATAGACTTATTGCAGCATTCGTGCCAAGGTGCAGAGCTCTCTTTCAACTATGAGAAAAGGCACAACCTACATGAGATTTTAGTCTCCCTATTGACCAGATCCATAAAGAATTATGCAAACTTACTACAACATCAATACCAAGCGTCAATGGTCTTGTCACAATGTGATGACCCACTAAGACCTAGTCTCGTCTCATCTCTGACATGTGCGATCCACAACATTGATGGACTAATCCCAGCTTGTGTATGTTAAGGCCTTCATAAGCTTCTTCTTCAACCCAATCAACAATTAATCCCACTACACTAGAGACGAGTGATCACAAGATAGGAGTAATGCTATCATGAGTCATGAAATATGATACTCTAATCAAGTTTTATCTTTTAATCAAGAAATTTCCCTTACTAATCTAATTAAAGGCATGTGCCAGACCATAACTTATAATATAATTTTACCCAATACATTAATGAAAACTACTCGGCATGAATTATTTCGAATGCATAACATGTATATCACATACTCTTTTGCGAATTAAAATAAATAATCATATGATATCCTTGATTTTCTTGAATATCCAAACAATTCATATTGAGTTAACAACTCGAGCTAGTTTTCACCAAAAATCAGCTACTACACACCCTCTCAGCTATAAAGTTATCAAACGCCTTGCTGGCTACTAGGCAATATGATATTATCGCCTTTTATGTGTTGGATTCTTTGGGTATAAGCGCAGTGGATACATATACTTTTTATTGTTTTTCAAATATTTAAACTCCAAGAACACCTCGTATTCAATAATAATTATATTTCTACACTTGATTAATGTTCACTCCCCAAGTATAGGGTTGTAATGTAGTAATAAACTCGGTGAGACCGAGGTCGAATCCCAAAGGACTGATACCTGTACGTTATCTGAAACTAAGTAGAACTAGAACTAGACTAAGACGAAAGCTAAATCAAATAAATTTAAGGAGTAATGGTGAAATATTTATGTAAAATTTAGAGAATTTAGGGAAAGGGAACTAGGGATTCAGAGGATCCACTTGTAGAGATCAGGGAGATCTTATGCCTGTTTTAAGAACTCAACTGGACTTAGGGTCCCATCTTCATCCAGTTGAAGGGTGTAACCATGGAAATCGAACTGAACTTTCTTTGATATAGTTTTCAAGAGATGAAAGGTATATGAATTAGAATGGATTCCATCACCAAACCATGCCCAAGAGACAAAGCAAACAACAGAATTAAACTAATTAACAACCAATCATAAGATGTATGAAGGTTAGGAAGAGTACCGTCATCCGACCATGCCCAGGAGACGATGGTGAACAACAGAGCTCCCTGACGTCATAATCAAAATAAGGAAAGGAACATGCTCAAAGCTATCACAGACCCATTGTAATTTTAGTCACAACAGACCATTAAAAACTAAAAACATTCCCCATAATTAAACCAAAATCAACATTAGCTCAGTCTAAACAAAAGGCACAAGCAAAAAGTTATCCCATCATGCTACAAGCTTCACCTCTTAGCCCTAGCTAAGAGGTTTAGCCCAACATGATTGGACTAGCTCTCAAAATATCATAAAAAAATAAACAGGAAGTAAAAAAAATCTCCAAACAAACTCTTGTGCAGACCTCCTAGCTTACCCTCGAAAGTTATATGCCTTGCTCTCTCCTTTTCTTTTCCTTTTATAGAGCAAGGAGGTCGGTTGGAGAACCTATGCACATCGAGAGAGTGCTGAAGTCGGTGCGAACGCCTTCTTTACGCAGTTGGAGTCGGTGGAATGTTCCGCACTCGCCTGCGTAAGCTTTGTTATGCAGTCACGAAGACAGCGCCAAGATACCCATTTTCCTTCCTTTCTTCCCAAAGGAATAATGTCCCCTGGGACGTTTTGGGGTGGTCTTCATGATGAACGGATTAGATCTGTCATCTGATCATGACCGTGATCGTACAATATCCTCAAAACCTGTCAGTTTCGGACACTGAAATAGGGCCCTGCGTAATAGAGCTTACACTGCGACGTTGGTGCCGCCCATCATCGGCCGACGTTTGGGAAATCCACTCCGTCCATTGGACTCTCCTCGAAAGCCCAATTGAAAATGTCTGGTTTTGGATTAGATTCGGTGCGGCCCATTGGATTTCTCATTTCACCGTTCGTCCTGCGTTTGAACCGTTGATATCCGATCTCTGCTGCCTCTTGAAACTTCTTCACCTAGGCGATGGTAACATGGGCCGTGTGATTCTAATGGACGGTTCATATTCATCATGTGGACCATGATGGTGGCCCACAGAGCCCCAACCGCAAGTCCCTGTGCAGACGTCGTTGCCATGAAAACGGAAAATCCGTTTCAAAGAAGGAGAGCTCGGTCAATGGCCTGCTGATCGAGCTCCTTGGCGCGGTGCACGACGGGTGCTCATGTGCTGTGCACATGCACTCACATCAGTGGGACCCACCTTGATGTTATGAGAGATCCATTCCATTCATCTACTTTTCCACCCCCTTTAAGTGGTTGAGACCAAACTTGAAGCATACCAAGATTCAAGTGGGCCCCAAATAGGAGATTTGGTGGGCTGATCTAACCATTGGACCACTTCCACAGGGATCTGAGGCTTGAAATTCTACGTGTACGGTTAATTTATGATCTTTAGGCCCTATATGAAGTTTCGAGCCGAACGGATGGTGGGAACCTTATGATCTTGCATTTTGGATGTCTTTAAGGCCGCTTGAGCTTCAATTTCACAATTTTCTCGGATCTCTGGCGTGTAAATCTATCAATCTTGGTCTCCTGGGGTCCGTCCCTTACCTTGGTGAATTTTGAGCATTAAATCAATACTTTTAGTACCCTGTTTCAGTCCAAGCTCGCAAATATACCTTGCAGCATAAACACAGTTAAATTGGGCTGTTAAACAGTACCATGTTCATAAATTCAGATAATAACTGGGCTCTGATATGCAATATTTGACCCTCAACAATTAACCATATGGATGGTTTAGATTATTCATTTATATGATGAACCACGTGACACATTTCTTATGTTGAAATCACCAATGCAAATCATTTAAACTAAAAAGGTCTCTCCCTAATCTATTGTAGGTGAAGGAAGATGAGAGAGCAATATTAAATCTCTAGTAGGGGTCAAGAACGATGCCAACTTTCCATAGAGGTGGATCACACACGAAGAATGAATAAGGATGATGGATGTCACTCTTCCCACTTTTCTCTGATCCTCTCCCTAATACACAATAATGCCTAGGAAGGAGTTCAAGTTCTCTCCGCTCTGGATAGCTCCCTCTCTGCAATAGGATATATATATATAAAGATGTATTAGAGTTTTTAGTTGATTCTCAATATAGCACTATGGCCTTTAGTGTACCATACTATGAAAGAAACCTATTAGATCGCATTGTACATGTACACACTCATGTTCTAATCCTTCTACTGTCCAAGCCATCCATCATAAATCCAAATATAAATTTCATGTTGATCATATAAGTGGATCATCATATCATCATCAAGAGTGATCAAAATAGTTTTAATGGTTAAAACAAAATGCACTTAGTAATTTTTATTTATTTATTAATAAGTCATCAATATAATCAAATATAATCCCAAACGGGTCCCTAGATAAACTTACTGGATACTATATTGGCCCGTGCAAGAACTAATGAATCTTAATGGACGCATCCAACATCACACACTTTTAGTATCCTCTAAGAAGTCTGATAAAGTGAGTTAAAGCTACCTTGTCAAGATCTAAAACACACACATGCCCTCAAGTCTAAAGATTAGTCATCTTTCATATACAATTAAGTTAATCACATTCACATAATCATCATTTAGGGTAATGTGCTCTCGAACTATTGACTTAAACTTGATCATCTAATGCAAGTGTCCAAGAGTCCAACACCATGATCCCATGTCCATAGTTTATACAGTACTCCCATATAGAGTAAGGGCAAATTCATAACTAACATCAAGTCAATTCTTGATGGCAGAGAAACTTCCATGCATCTTGACATATGTCTGGCCTCACATAGGATGACTATGTCATTTTGACCGTGCCGTCGCCGCGGTTCCGACGATGCGTCTTGTGCGTCAATACGATGCTCAGATTATAAGATCCGGCCCGTGCATTATCTAGGCCGTTGATCGCTTGATTGTGGGACCCACCTATCCCTATTGTTGTACTTCCCTAAAAACATTAATTACTATGATGTCACCCTAGGGGTGACATCACCCTACCATACCACCTTACCTTCCCTTTTCCCCATAAGTCAACTCATTAATTCCCATTACCTCACCATCCCTCTCTCCCATCACTCCCTTACATCATTTCTCTCTTTCACTTCTCTCCATTCCAAGCAATCCCTCCATGGAGCAACCCACGTCCATGGCTCCCATGAGAGAGCTAGTGTGGCCCACCTCCCTATCTCCCATCTCCACCATCCAATGATCATCTCCGCCATTGAAATTGTTTCTTTGGGGCTCTATCATGCATTGGCGGAAGAAGGAAGAAGAGATTTCGAGGTGGGTGCTCCTTTCTTTTCCTCTCATATTTTTTGTGATGTGTGGCCCACTTGGATGAATCCCATCTTGAGGTATGTTTTATCCCAACCGTACAAGTCATGTGGACCCTACTTTATAGTGATGGAAACACACAAATATCAAGTTGATTTAAATATGGTGGGCCACGTTCATGTGGGACCCACCTTGGTGACACGTGGACCACCTACACATAGGACCCACTATGATGATTGTGTTATACCTATGCTGTCCAACGTCCAAGGGACGCTGGACAGAGAGTGGCTAAAGTGGTGTGCGTGCACTGAAATGGTGGTGTACTAATAAGCAAAGGAGAGGAAGAAGAATAGTATTTGGAGGTGGGCTGCTCATGCAGGCCCCACCTTGATGTATGTATAAAATCCACGCTGCCCATTTCACTTCTCATCTCATTTTAGGCATTGAGCCAAAAGATGAGGCTAATCTGACAATCAAGCGGGCCATACTGTAGGAAATGGAAATTTTTACCGTTGAAAACTCACCCAACGATTCTACATGCTGAAAAATACTCAATATTGGTCTTGTTTGGTCAATATTGAGCCGTGAGATGCAATGGTCAGGATAGATTTTCCTGATGAGGGCCCCACCTAAGAAATTCCCTAGAAAAATTGGATTTAGAGAAAAAAAAAAAAACACAGAATCATAAGGCAGCAACGCTGCTGCTGTCAGAAGACTGCATGGGCGGGCGGATGGCTTGGCTGGACCTCACGGCTTCAGCCGTGGGCCCCACGTGATGCATTTTGAACATCGAAATCGTGCATTTGATGGGTCCCCATGGACCAGCCGTCCATCCCAAAAATTAGCTGTATACGGAACTCAGGTGGGCCATACCATCTAAAATCATGTGATAACATGCCTAAAAATATAAAATCATCTGGTGGGGCCTCCTTGAGTTTTGGATGTGATTGAAACTTGGTTTGGACCCCTAACTTTATGGGACAGATATAATGGACGGAGTAGATCTGGTTAATGTGGGTCCCACCTAGGATTAAAAAAAATATATAAATATATATGCATGCATGTACATTGACGTCCAGACTCTCTGGACGTCCAACGTTAAGTAGGGAGGATCCCATTGGCCCCAATGGTGGACCCTACCATGATGTATGTTCTACATCCACGCCATTCATTTGATAGGTCCCTTTATTTGATACGTTGGTTCTAAAAATCAGTTATAAAACGTTCTCGTATGGCCCACACCATCATCTTTCATGCGGTGGTATGTCAAGCCACATGGAATCAACTGTTGGGGTCCACATGCAGCTTGGATCCACCTGAAACTCTGTTTGGACCCTTAAATTGGTGGGACACACACAATGAATGGGTTGGATTTGTGAACTACATCATGGTGGACCCCAAGATCACATAATCGTACCAAAAGTTTGGTGGACAAATAAATATTACAGTGGCTTAGTCCACGTGACTTTATAAAGAGGTTGTATGGCAAGTAAACATTGCGGTGGGCCCTTGGCCCATGTGACTTTATCAACAGATTGGATGCAAGTAAATGTTGTAGTGGGTCCAATGTCGTGTGACCCTATCAACAGGTTAAAATAATAATAATAATAATAATAATAAATAAATAAATAAATATTGTAGTGGGCCCCAGTCTATATGACCTTATTAACAGTTGGATGCAAATAAATATTACAGTGGCCCAGGTTGAATGCAAATAAATATTACAATGTGCGCCTCAGGTTGGATGCAAATAAATATTATAGCGGGCCCTAGGCCCATGTGACCCTATCACCATTAGTTTGGATGGAAAATAAACATCATGTTGGCCCGATTTGGATGGACAGTATGTTGGGCCCTAGGATGGGTGGAAAATAAACATTTTGGTGGGTCTTACTTAAGACCCATTTATGTATGTGTTGTGTCCACAATTATGGACCTCCATCACGGAATATGTGACTTATCTATGCCTTCCATCCCTATGGGACCCACCACGATGCATGTGTTTCATCCAACCATCCAACCATTTTTGGAAAATGATTTTAAGGGTTAGGATGAAAATAATACAGATTTATTTATCAAGTGGACCATAGTGCACGGTGAGGATTGAACGGCTATCTTTGAAATCTTGAGACCTTATGATTAGATTAGATGAGAAATAAATGTTGTGGCGGGCCTTCGAAATTTTAGTAGTGGAAATCATTATGACCACTTATATTTGAGTGTGGCCCATTTGATATACATGGGGCCCATTAGTGTGGCCCATTTGATGTACGTATGACCATGTTATGAGGTCTACTTTTATGTATTTTGTAGCCCATTTGTCAGGCCCACTTAGATGTATTTTTATCCATGCCATCCAGGGTAGGCACCCCATTATGATATATATCAGGGCTTATGGGTCGAGGCCCATTAGTGCTGCCCATTTGATACAACCCACTTAACGTGTACGAGGCCCATTAGTGCGGCCCATTGATGCAAGGCCTATTGTGACATGTATTGGGCCCATGATGCGTGACCCATTTGATACGTATAAGACCCATGGGTAGGGCCCACATATTATGTATTTGAAGCCCATGAGCAGGGCCCACCTGAGGTTTATATATGGGCCCCATTAATGTGGCCCACTTGTATTTGAGGCCCACGGGTTGTGGCCCATGGGTCGTGGCCCATTGTGATATATACTCGGCTCATACGTCGTGGCCCATTGAGATGTGTTTCCGACCCATTTAGTGAGGCCATTGTGAAATATTCCTGCTCATGTGATGAGGCCCATTGAGATGTATTTCGGCTCATTGATGCGGCCCACTTGTTGAATTGAGGCCCATTGGTGTGGCGTGCGGCCCAATGTATCGACCCACCGTGATGTGTAGGTCCACGTGCTATATGTGTAAGGCCCACTGTGATGACTATTTGAGGCCCACTTGTTGGATATTTGGGCCCATCTTATGTTTGACTCTATGTGGACCACTCCTTGGGAGCAATGTTGGTTAAATGTCCACATTGCGCTGGGCAGTGATGGTTGGATGTCCACATTGTGACCCTTCCTTAAGCCTTATCAGGCCCATTCTCATCATTCTCTTAGTGGGTTAACCCAAATAAGTGGGCCCCATTTACCATGGACGGATGGCTCCATGCTACCAGATTTGATAAAACCATGGTCGAGGGCTGATCTTTATATTATGATTGATCATATGTTCATCTATGGACCCAGTCTTGTCTATGTGACCGGTCGTCGGTGTTGATTATCGAAGCTGATTGTTGGTGCTAATTATCGATGTAGATTATCGGTGTTGATTTGTCGAGGTCGATTGTATTGGCCGGTTCCGATTGTCGAGGCCGATTCTGAGTATCGAATTCGATTGCCACGGCCGATTGTCGAGACCTGCATGATGTATATGTGACCCGTAGTTGAGGGCCATTGTGATATGTATTAAGCCTATGATGCATGGTCCATTTAATGAATTCAAGACCCATGTGTAGGGCCCACATGTCCTGTGTTTGAGGCCTATGGGCAAGGCCCATTGTGATGTATTCATGGCCCATGGGCAAGGCCCATTGTGATATGTATTAGACCCATGAGCAGGGTCCACCTGTTGTGTATATGTGGCCTTTGAGTAAGACTCATTGTGTTGTATATTAGGCCCTTGTGTGAGGCCGTGGGCCCATTATATGTTTGACTCTATGTAGGCCATTCCTTGGGGGCAATGTTGGTTAAGTGTCCACATGGTCGAGGTCGATTATCGATGCTGGTTGTGGATACCGGTTATGAGTATGTGACAACACATAACATCATGATACATGCCCATACGCATCATCTGCATGTTTGTTATGAGAGGTGGTTGATCATTGCATATGTCATTGAGCATGTTGTTATGAGACTCCCTGGTAGGTGGAGGTTATCTCACATGAGCACACGGTATGTGCAAGACTCTGATGCATGACTGGATTGTATGACTCATGCATCTCGCATTATGATTACTATACGCCCTAGCGACATCATGGTCGTAGCCTCCACAGCATATCGTGAATAGCCAGATAGGACACCGAAATGTTTGGTTCTAGCATACGGGCGCCATAGATGTCCCTGGGTGAAAATCCCTAAACCTCCGAGGCCAGGAGATGCCCCAACGTTGAGACCAAGTGGATACATGAGCGCCCGAGTGCCAAATACCAGGAGATCGCGTCTCCCACCGTGTCGTGGTCGGTTGGGAGGGGGTGTGGCCTTACTCGCCCGAGGGTAGGGGGCAATACTAGGCCGAGTTTGACCGGCTCGTGAATGGGTCCGCTATCGACGTGCCGGATAGGTATTGGCGGACTATTAGCAAGGCGGATAGTGAGGTTTCTTATGCTCACTTGGACTGTGCGGCTGGAAGAGTGGCAGTGCCATTTGGAGTGTACTAAACCCCGGTGATGATTCCAGAGATGAACTGTACCGATATGTGGAGTAAGAGTTGCATACTCATTCATTCATTCACTATCCACTTGGGTTGGTGGTGCGTAACTATTTCTTACGTGTACCTTCGCAATGACCGGGATTTCGGTTGGAGCGTGCAACTAACTAGAGATCAGGAGTTTACCACATTGAGCCTGACTATCCAAATTAGGTATGGGACTGGTTTGGATAGAAGTCCCTTGTGATAGACCCCATAGCTTGTGATACTACGTACCATCATCCCGACTTCACACTCCAACATGATCATTCCATTCACACCGCATATTACATTACATTCGCGGCATATGACATTTTGAGTTACTGTATTTCTACATATATATGGTCCAGATACGGTTAACAGTATTCGTGAACTCATCAGGAATTGTATACCCCATTGCATTCTCGGCATTTGATATTTGGCTCTTTATGACTCCTCGTTTGCGTAGCTGTTATATATTGCGTATTCTGATATTGATTGGCTCATGGACTTGCTCGTATTTCCGCTTACTCTGTTATCGTATGATCTATGATCTTGTGAGTATTTCTGCTTACTCAGATAATTCATGATCTTGTTAGTATCTGTGCTTATTCCGATATTGTACGATTTATGGATTACCAATACTTTCCAGTTTTTATGATTATGGAATTGTATTGAATACTTGACACTTACCTTGTACACACACTTACACCACCCTCTAAGCTTTCTATGAGTTTATGCACGATAGATGCGTGCAGGTGTTATTAGGTTGCAGCGGCGTTGAGCTTGGAGCGTGCAGTTGTATTCTGGAGCTTTGATTTCGATATATGTATTTTCCTTTCAATTGTACTCAAATGATTATATTAGTGGATATGTGATGATGATGTTGCCTTTGTCAATTGGGTAATCTTGTGGTTATGCTTATTACGAGTTAAATGTATATACAAAAAAAAATCCTCCTTGTAGGATCCCAGGATCGGAATCTGGCATATGGAACTATTGACTTAAACTTGATCATCTAATGCAAGTGTCCAAGAGTCCAACACCATGATCCCATGTCCATAGTTTATACAGTACTCCCATATAGAGTAAGGGCAAATTCATAACTAACATCAAGTCAATTCTTGATGGCAGAGAAACTTCCATGCATCTTGACATATGTCTGGCCTCACATAGGATGACTGTATATCTCAATGTATGATGTTCACATATATATGTCATATGTATTGTGCTGGTCATGGCTCATCGGGGTATTAAGATTCATAGATCACGACTCTTCCTAGTTAATGACCTTTGTGTTCAATCTTAAGTTCTTAAGGAGTAGAGGAATAACTCCTCACATAACCCACATCATATAAGTTTAAGACAACATTAGATATTAGTAAAGGTATCAGTCATCAAGATTAATAGCTGAGATAAACCTTATCACATCCACATGGCCAATTGATTAGGGTCCACATTAGTTTTTCATGGTGTAACTTCAACAATTACTAACTTGCCCTAAAATCATTCAGTGCTCAAATTCATTAGTACATATATCGAACAAGACTTCTTAACTAGACGATTAAGGAGTTATACTGATCCTCTATAAGTTTATATGGTCCATCTAATCTAGCTAGCTCCCATAGTCTACCACACTCGACCACATGACTCTAGTTCAATAATTGTCATTCACACATCATGTTTTTTTAACTTTTCACGATCATAACTTGATTACCTAACAACCATGGTTCATTTAAGAGATTCATTAGATCCATAAGAGAATGAATTTTTGTGCACATAACACACCTGAATCATCATAAAACTAACTACTATATTATATGCCAAATGACAATGGTATCATATGATCAACTTAACCAACTAAGTGCCTAACACATCATCATGAGAAGCATACACATTCACCAAAGTGAAATCTTTCCGAGATTATTTTAATATGAACATCCTCTAAACATTCCATGGTTAATTATAGTGTCAATTTTCCTCTAGTGATTAAGACATCCTAAGTCACCAACGACTCACACAAGTGCACCATTAGGATCTCGTGAGTAATCAGGCAACCCTGATGGTATATCCTTTACGCACATCTTTTAATTGACATTATTTAAGTAATGTGACGCAGGGATGAACATCATGAGGTTGATCACCGTCTTCCTCAAGGATAACTACTTCGAATCCATGGAGCTTCTTTGGACTCCTCATAAAGACTTCTCGGATCCACGAGGAAAAAAAGCAAGAAAAATAGAAATAAATTCTATAAAATTCGTAATTTGATTAATGAATGAAATAAACAAGTTCGCAGCCCTTTAAATAGAGATACTAGGCAATGAGAGAAATTTCAGAATCAAACTACAATTAAAACTCCTAGAATTCATAACTTACTATAAATAGTAAACTTACTATTTATAGACGGTAGTGTTGTCTATTAGTGTGCAAGGTTTTTAGCCAAAAAATAGTAAGTATCCTATTTGGCTTCACCATGCTATTCTCCTAATTATTCCAAGCACTTTTCACGTTGGGCACAACTCCTAAAGCCCAACGGATGAAGAGTTATAATCAAACTAAAACTTACCATTTATAGTAAAAATGGAATTAAAATAGGGAAATGACCGTCGATCTAATGATATTTTGCAAATCTGGCATGTACAACCCAGTATAACAGGGTTCGGTGGCTAAAGTAACTCGTTTTACCTCAAAATCATATATTTTACGTCCGATAACTCATTCCAGATTGCAAAATACGCCTGATTTAAGGTTTGACGGTCCAGATCACTTCAGTCTTTGACGGGGCCTTTTCTGATCCATCTTGGCCATGAAGCTGTCCGCGACCCGCTCTACATCATAATGCCTCATGTCTAACCAACTTGATATATAGGAATCCACACTAGTAATTGCTCATTTATCATGGCCATTAACATCCAGTCTCAAGTGCTTGTGGTTAAGGTGAGATAGTACATGCCATTCATTCAATTAAGCAAAGCAATTGCTGAAACCAACCATACTTATGATTCATCAAGTATGACCGGTTGATGCAGATAAAGCCATGGCTCTCATCACCACTTCGTAGCACATGCATGGTGGCAGATACAATGATCAAGATATATGACTGATAACCATGTATTATACATGTTCACAATTCCATATGATGAGACGTCTTAAGAGGCAAACAATACAAGCTTGTTCTATAATGTCTTTTAGTAGAATTTAAGTTGCCATTATGCAATATCTCTCTTGAAGTTGATGGGATATTTTAGAGAGTGGCAATGATCAATTACATAGCTTTCCTATTAGAATCACTCATAGAACATTAAAAAAGTGTAGCGTTAACAAGGATGATTAAAACTAATTGATAAACGATTAAACTACTGTTGGATGTGGAGCCCATGTGGCAAGGTCCACCAAAACGCCCACACGCATGGTGAGTGAAATATGGCTTGGCACATATGTTAGGCTCTAAAGATAGCAATTGGATAACTAGCTAGCTGGGAAGATTTCTGCCTTAATAGCGGGCATGATTTCTTCCCGTAATTGGGTAGGGCTCTTTGTTAGATAGCCTATATTTGAAGCCAGCCATCTAAGAGAAACCATTTCTTTCTAATACTTTTCCCTCTTGCAAAAAATGTTCATTGTCCAGGTATGGTAACCTTCGTACCTCCATTAATAAGGCAGGGCTATCTTGATTTATCATTGCATGGGCCATCTATCTTGACCAGAATTACTAGAGAGGTGGAAAATTTACCATTGTATTGTAAATCCTAATGAATTTGTGAGTTTGATCGGGTCATCACAGCAGGACTAACGTGATACATAGCCTGATTTAGGGATCAATACCAGGTGCAACCACTACCGACATTATCAAATGAAAGAATCATAAGATATAATAAAGCATATATCAACAGAGTCATAGACCAACTTTAGGTCATCAGCCTTAATATAAGTCTTCCGTCAGCGGTATCCAACTTCTATGCCTTTGTCCTACCATGCCTCTCGGATTCCAAATCCATCGTTTGGTAAAGATTACAATGCTGTTCGATTTCCAAAGCAGTTGTATGCGGAAAGAATTGTCCACCGTGAATTCCACAACAGTTGATCATCGGTTGGATATCGTCCTTTTGTGGTTGTGTGATTAGCTCATTTCGATTGATCTTCCCTGAAATGCAGGCGTACAGCAATCACGATCCGGCATTCCGTCATCCGGATGGGTACATCCGAAAGAACAAAGAGACCGTAGTATCTAGCCATCTATCGGTGAGTTGCAGATAGGCGAGTTGGACGGTCTAAATTCAATGCCCAAAACCACCACAATCAGGCACTACAATCATCCAATCACCATGGATCCCGGCCGTGGCCTATCCACGGGACGGCCCACCAGGTCCCCTTCCTAAATCTTAATCTCCACACACCGCATCTCATGGAACTTCGACGAAGCCTAGGCATCAGAACATTTCTCATCTTCACATGTAGGCGCCAGACGTCAGTAATTGTTAGCACCATTTAACAAATTCTTAAATAGTGGTGACTTTCACCTTCAGCGCATACATGCCATTGCTTTAGTAATCTAGACCATCCAAAGCTTTGATCTAGATGCAGATGAAGTGAGGCTGCCGTGGATGGAGGGACAGACACGGGATGAGTGGCTAGTGTGAGGTGGGCTCCACCTGTGTGAGGTGGGTGACTCGTATGAGACAATACTCATGTGATTTGGGCCCACGAGAGTGCTCTGCGAAGGTCCTGTTTCATAGAATGTGGGATGAGTTTCACGTTGACGTATGTATGGTATATCCATGCCATCCATCTAATATTTTTTTGGATCATTTTAAAGTATGAGACAAAAATAAAATAGATCCACATTTCAAGTGGACCACATTCTAGGAAACAATGGTAATTAATTTTTAAAAATATCACGTGAGTCACAAAAGTTTTTTACTAATATTTATTTTTTTCTTTTATTTATATTGTGCCAACTTACCGGCAGATTATATGGCAAATAAACATTATAAACAGCCATAGGATGTTTTTAATGGTGAATCTTGACAGCATAAATTTATCACACATAGATAAAGGTGGGCTCCACGGTCAAGGCCGGACCATGTTGGGCCGCACCTAATCCGTTTCCCAAAAATTACACTGGGAAGATTATCACAGCATCTGGTACTGCATTTGAACTTCAGAAAACTGGCTACCTACTTCTCACCATCCATTTGATATCTATAAAGCAAATGGCTAGGATTGCTTTATAAGAATAATTTTAGACGTGTACTGCGTCTACAGTTTTCCCCAAAAGTTGGATGGTCTGGATTGCTGTGCACGAGTGTCACGCAAAACAGACGTGATCAGATGAGTGACCGTCATTTTCAAAACGGTGGTGAACGATCACAGGAGTTTATCCAAAGCCGTATTATACTCTCCTGGAAGAAGGTTCGCCGATTCGGATTAACATTTGCAAACAAACGCTCGTATTAACGCGTGTTTTCTCCTCCTCCCGCTCGAATCGCCTCTTAGTATTTCATTTCCGTTCTTTTGCACTCCGAATCACATCTTCATCTGATTCTATTTCTTCGCAATCAGATTTCAAAGGAAAGGAAAAGGAATATAAGACGAGATCTATCCCTACAGGTATTTTTCTTCATCCCGTGCTTTCATCCTCTCTTTCGTCGATTTAGAGGTCGGGGGCAGCAGATCGTTCTCGATCTTCTGATGTACGACGAAAAACCCTAGCTCTGTAATCTGGATCTCCTTTTACTTATTACAAGTCTTTCGCTTTTCCGATTTATTCGATCGATCGGCTCCAAATTGAGCTGCATTTTGTTTTCCCATTCCTTGAATTTACTGTGAGTCTTTGTATTCGAAGTTGATTTTGCGTTCGTCTTTTTCTGAGGTAAGGGAATTTGAAGCCGTGCCTTGGTATAGATTGGTTTCGGGTCATTAACTATAAAAGTGTATGGATTCGATTAAGTAACCGAGCTTTCCGATAGTTTAATCGTTCAGATTCGGTAGGTTTCCATGTTTTTTCTGCAGTCAACACACTCCGGAATGTAACCATTTGTTTTTTCTAGTTAGTTTATGAAGTCAGGAAATTACAATGGAAGAAGAACCTCAAGAAACGGGGAAAATTTCTAGCACGGATACTGAGGGGACAAGCAGAAGCAGCGCCACATCGCCGTCGGATGATGTAGCTGGCAATGCAGCTGAATTGGGAGATGACCTCGTCTCACAAGGTGTGAGCTCCTCGAATCTGATTGGTGAAGATTGGGTTGGATCACCCCGCGATGAAGAAGACAGTTTTGAACAGGTGTCTCTGAAAGATCATGATGGGGCTATGCCAGGTCGTCTGGCTGATGCGGCTCCTATCCAGTTGTCGGATGTGGATAACGTGAGCCAGGCCCCTGATTCTTCTTTGGGTAAAACAGTGGCTGAATTGGACGTCACTCTGGCTGCTGATACGCAGGACAACCCCAGCGCAGGCCCTGGTTCGGCAAAATTCTCTGATCAGGGTGGTAAGCCATCATTGTCTTCAGTTAGCTTCGATTCTTCCTCAGGTTTCTATGGAGACATTGAATTCTCTTCTCCAGTAGGGTCACCCCAGAAACCAAAAATCAAACCTGTCATGCCCAACGTGTCCCCGGAGCTCTTGCATTTGGTTGATTCAGCTATCATGGGGAATCCTGGGTGCTTAGAGAAGCTGAGAGGTGTTGTCTCTGGCAAGGAGAATCTTGGAACGGAAGAAGGTGAATTAGAGAGCCTGTCTCTGGCGGTGGTCAACTCACTTCTTGTTACGATGGGTGGGGTCGAATGTTTTGATGAGAGTGGAGATGGGAACCCTCCGAGCGTGATGTTGAATGCCAGGGCTGCTGTTGTGGCTGGTGCACTGGTCCCTTGGCTTCCTTGGGAGAGAGATTCTGTTGGATACATGTCCCCCAGGACACGGATGGTTAGAGGGCTGCTTGTGATTTTGAGGGCGTGCACGAGAAACAGATCGATGTGCTCGGCGTCTGGTCTCCTAGGAGTTCTTTTAGGGTCAGCAGAAAATATCTTTACGAAAGCCAATTCGGATGGGCAGATGCTTTGGGATGCTACCCCTTTGTGTCATTGTATTCAGATTTTAGCTGCGCACTCCCTCTGTGTAGTTGATTTGCACAGGTGGCTTCAGGTGATTACAAAAACTCTTTCTACATCCTGGGCTATGCATCTGATGCTTGCATTGGAAAATGCCATGGGAGGAATGGAAACGAGAGGCCCTGCCTACACTTTTGAGTTTGATGGTGAGAGCTCTGGCTTACTTGGCCCAGGAGAGAGCCGCTGGCCGTTCTATAATGGGTATGCATTCGCGACATGGATCTACGTAGAATCATTTGCAGATACTCTCAATACTGCTACGGCTGCCGCTGCTATAGCTGCTGCTGCTGCTGCCAGGTCTGGGAAATCCTCAGCTATGTCAGCTGCAGCTGCTGCGAGTGCACTTGCTGGCGAAGGTACAGTTCACATGCCACGGCTGTTTAGTTTCTTGTCGGCTGATAATCAGGGTTTGGAGGCCTACTTTCATGCACAGTTTTTGGTGGTTGAAAGTGGTAGCGGCAAGGGAAAGAAAGCTTCCTTGCATTTCACTTATGCGTTCAAGCCACAATGCTGGTATTTTATTGGTCTGGAGCATACTTGTAAACAGAGTCTACTTGGGAAAGCGGAGAGTGAGCTGAGATTGTATGTAGATGGCACTCTGTATGAAAGCCGTCCTTTTGAGTTCCCTCGGATCTCCAAGCCTCTATCGTTTTGCTGCATTGGGACGAACCCTCCTCCCACCATGGCTGGCTTGCAACGCCGTAGGCGCCAGTGCCCCCTGTTCGCTGAGATGGGGCCCATATATATCTTTAAGGAACCAATTGGTCCAGAGAGGATGGCTCGTTTGGCTTCTAGGGGAGGAGATGTGCTGCCTTCTTTTGGGAATGGTGCAGGCTTACCATGGCTTGCAACAAATGACCAAATCCGGACTTTGGTGGAAGAAAGTTTGCTCCTGGATTCAGAAATTGGAGGAAGTCTGCACCTTCTCTATCATCCAAATTTGCTTAGTGGCCGTTTTTGTCCTGATGCTTCCCCTTCTGGTGCGGCAGGTCGGTTATAATATTCCTGGTTAGATTTTTGTGGATAGATTATTGCCAGTATGCTCTTTTCATAAGTCGGTCCATTACCGTACTAAAAAAAAAAGAAAAATAAAAAACAGTCACCGTTAATTCTTCTCTAAATAATGCTTTTTCTCACAAGTGACTATTATTATTCTTCTCTTATCCATTGCCTTGATTTTCAGTTTTATCCTTTCCTTCTATTTCTAATAGATCCTAACTGTTAATCGAAAAAAAAAGAGGAAAAAATGAAAAAAAAAAAAAAAAGAGAAAGAAAAAGAGAAAAAAGCTGAAATAAGTGGAGCTTGCCTAAATTGGATCCAGTTTCCAGTGCATGCCTGTTCCCTTCTGTCACAAATCACAATGCACATAATCAACTTATGCTGCTTTAGAAGTAGAAGCACAATTTCATGTATTATTAACTTGTGATGCTTTTGGATCACAATGTCATGTGCATCATTTCCAGCTTCCAGTGTGTATCTGTTTATGATGCTTTTGAAGCACACACATGTATTTCTTTATGTTTGGAATGTCTAAGGATTGATATTCATCCCTTTTTTCCACTGGTGGAACTGTGGTTTTCTGTTAATAGGGTATATATGTTCTAGGTCAGTTGATTTGGATTGCGAACACATCAAGCATCTGGTAATTTACATTTTTATGGGATGGATAAACGAATACATCTGCCTAAAATATTTTGGTGTAATGTGGTAAAAGATTATGGTGAGGAAACAGCAGAGACCTTTCTCACACATGAAATTACAGATTCGGATCCATCAATTGGTAGGGTGTTTGAAGTCCAGATTTAATCAAATAGTAACCATCGTATGCTTTCAGCTCTGCCCGGCAGCAACTACGTCAGCTGGTCGCCAACCTAGGTAAAGGAGGGTTGATATCAGGTGGGCAGCTGGTCACTGAATTATGAGAATTTCTATTTAGTGAGGATTTACACTGACCTGCTGACCTCAAACTTTCTGGGACAAGGTTATGTTTATGACTATCTATCACATGGAGCAGAAATTGAACAGAAGAAAATATGGAGCATCACTCAGGTTATTAATTGACGATCACAATAATATTCTGCTATAAAGGAATTTCCATGGGTGATTTGTGCCACTATAGATTTCTTCTTTGAATTTAAGGGGCTGTTCAACAGAGACAAACCAAAATGTGGACATAGAAAACTGACATAGAATCCTCAGGAAATGGTGAATTGCATGTTCCAACAGTAATTCTGTTGTTTGGTTTTGTACACAGTTTTCCGAGGACATGCTAAAAGGTCAACTTTCAAAAACTGAGGATGGTCCTTTGCAACCTTGAAATTGGCACTCAATGTGTTTTTTTTGGAAGAAATCGTAAGCCACATTTTTCTGACTAAAACCTTTGAAATGGAAAAGGCTTTCCACAGCTACTCTTTTCCCCCCTCAAATAGGGGAAAACTCGGATTTTGTGGAAACTATTTTCATTTCCAAAGTATTTGACATTCCCAAACAACCCCTTAAAGGAGTTTTAAGTGATAGTTTGGGAAGTGGTTTGATGGAGGTTATTGATGACAAAAGCAATCGACCTGTCATTCAATGCATTTGGTGGCCATTGCCAAATGTTATGTGGAAGCTCAACTTTGGTGGAAGCTCCAGAGGCAAGCCTGGGTCAACAGGGATAGGCAGTGTCATAAGAGATGCCCAAGGTGTTATTCATGTCGTTTTTGGAGGAAATCAGGGATATTAGGTAGACCATCTTGGTTTCTTTCTCTCATCTAATATTGAAGTAAATGATGTAGTGGATGAGTTGGCCAATACTCAAGAATCATATGATTGCAGTCTCCCTTCCCCTTTTGTAATTTCTTTTTTCCC
The DNA here is from genome assembly GCF_029962835.1 of Magnolia sinica. Lineage (NCBI taxonomy): Eukaryota > Viridiplantae > Streptophyta > Magnoliopsida > Magnoliales > Magnoliaceae > Magnolia > Magnolia sinica. Next base: position 16,013,023 of record NC_080590.1, on the reverse strand, counting down.
TTTTTAATGTAGTCTAGCCCTGAGAAAACAAGGTAAATGTAAAAATCTTTTAGAAGATGTATTGGGACTAATAAACTGCAGAGGTACTTCTTGTCCTTGGGTGAGCTGTTATGGTTTTCTCAATCTTATGCGGTGCTACAAGTAATTGTTTGTTGGGATGTTCTCCATGGTGAAGTTTATTTCTAAGGAATTAGGATCACTGTTAGATATGTTTTGACCGCAATGTTGTCAAAATCCTACGATTTATGATATTCGATTTTCGATTTTCGATTTGAGTCGAATCTTAAACAAAATGATTTGAATCCCTTCTTATATGAATCCTACAATTTTATGATTTGAATCCTACGATTTACAATTCAAATTATACCTGTTCTCTTCCATTTTAAGCTTCACTAGGCTTTCATTTTATGTTTTTAAATTGATGGGGTCTTTAAAAATCATTTAGAAAAAACCTTTAACTTAACAAGAATCATTTTGAAAAGGTAAATTATTTTATTTTGTTCTTTATAAGAGATTAAATTACATATATTCTCTTGAATGTTTGGGATTACCCAATGCACGTGGTTTGCGGGTGATTGCGTGCATCTGCAGTGATTAGTCTTGCCTTAAAAAGGGGCGGAGGCACCTTGTTGTCATAAAAAGAAATTCTCTTCAATGATAAATCAAAGAGCTTATATTTATATATAATTTCTTACTTCTTAACTCGTTGAAACCACCAAATTGATGTATGACTTATCTAGAATGTTTTTATGGATGGTTATGATCATATTGACTAACATGTATTGTAGAATGATGGTTAGAAATCAAAATATCTTTTTTCGTTGGTCTACGAAATCAAATGCCACTTTTCTAATGCAATTCTACATTCAAGAAACGTAACACGAACACAAATTATTAAAGGATCCTTGTATGTTTTTTAAGGAAAATTTCTTGAAAGGCAAAAAAAAAAAAAAAAAAAAAAGAAGAAGAAGAAGAAGAAAGAAAGAAAGGAAGAAAAAACAGAAAAAGAAAAAAAGAAAAGAAAAAAGGAAAGGTAAGAATCATTTAATTTTTAAGTAATACCATGTCATGATAGTGTTGAAGTTTTTAAGTTTTTCTAATTTATTTATATTTTTCATATTTTGAAGAAAATCATAAAAAATCTTACGATTTACGATATGATTTTGCGATTTGATATGATTCAACCCCTATTACAATTTGCGATACGATAACGATTTTGACAATATTGCTGACTGGTACTATTGTAGAAGAATGCTATTAATTGTCAAGGGCCACCATTAGTTGACCAATCTTTTTATTAACATAAGCTTAACACAAAAAGACCACTCATACAAAGTATAGATATGCATGCACATATGCCACTACATGCACAATATTTTGTAGCACTTGCCTTCAAGTTGTAGCATATACACCAATCATTTCTAACTTGGAACAATAACATATAGTTGATCACTAGCAAGATACATGCCAAACACATCTGCTAGTTGGTCACTAGTCACCACCTTCTCAGGCACAAGATGACGATAAACTTCAATATGCTAGCTATGCTAAGATGTTATTAGTGGTAACATGAATAGTTAGTTGATTATCAAAGGAGTTGTTGATGATGAACATGAGGGGGACTAATCTCTTGTAAGTTATAACTATGTCCAAAGTTGCTTAACAGTTAGTTGGCGGCATGCATTTAGGGCCCATTTGGATCCCTATATTAGTCAATCCAAGGGGAGTTTCTGGTCCTGGTAGTGGTCAATCCTGAATTGGTGGCTACTAGATTGCGCTATGTTTTGTTGGTTATCATCCTAGATTAACTAATACAAGGATTCAAAGACAAATAGAAGATGAACTGTGCATTGACCAATACCATGCGAACAAGCCTCAGTTTATCTAAGTAGACTGTTCTTGCTGCACGTCCTGAGAATATGACTTGATGTAGAAATACATTATACAAAGTACAAATTACAAACTAAAACAACAAAAAACACTACAATGTTACAAATACAATTACAATTTAGAAACTACAAATGAGTTACAACTTACAAAATAAAAAAATAAAAAAATAAAAAAATAAAAAATAGGCTATACTATACACATTGATCCCTAATCCATTGTGACACATCATCACTACAATCATTGTCACCATTGTCCTTATTGGAGTCATCTCCTTCTTCGACATATACTTCACCTTCTTATGTTTCTTGGTTACTGGTTCGCACTAGTTGCTTATCCACATCCAATGGTCGATCTTGATAATCTTTTTCTTGTATCTCTTTAATCTCGTCTACTTATTGGTCTTGACTGCTACTAGGCCTTGTGCTCTCCCATCTTCTTCGCCTTTGACTTGAGGATTTTTCTTCAGGTGCCCATCCAAATGTGGCATATTTTATTTGGGCCCATGTTAGGTCCTTGCCTGCAAAGGTCAGGTCCTCTATTTCTATAAATCACTCATTGTCTGCCTCCAAATTATGTAGGCATATGGGATCATAGAAACCATGCTTTTCTTGCCTAGCCCGGAATTGTTCTCACAACTTTTGGTTGTATTGGACAAAGACCAGGTTATTTAGCTTCTTTTGTTTAAGACGATTCTTTTTTTGGTGTGAATCTTTATAACATTTCAATTGAAAGTGAATTAACGATTACTATTGGCTACGTTTAAGTTTTAATATTCACTCTAAGTCTAAATTCAATATTTGAGGAGTGAATTGAAAAACTTACCTACTTGAACATACTCTAGTTGTACTTGCAACCACTTGCAAAACATGTAAGGATAAGAATTTTCATGGCCAACTTCTTCAGTGCTGGGTCGTTCCATTCGGGTCCACTTCTTTTGGGTCCACTCTGTTCGGGTCCACTAGTCAACCGTGTAAACAACGGTTAAAGTAAGTTACACTTTGTAGATTGTAAGAAATTATTCTTAAGTTAGAGCAACTTGTTAATATGTTTATACTTGGTAATTTCATAGTTCTATGCCCGATGACTATCTCTTGAAAAAATCCCCATACCCTTCATGTAGAAGTTTGGTAGGGCAAAATTCTCCTATCCTGTTCATCTTTATTTAGAACCATTCACTTTAAAACATCAAGAAGGCCTACCACATGCGTCGCTTCTACCTCACTCCAATTGGCGCAAGCGAAGAATATGATTGGATTAAGGATGTAGGCAACTGAATACAATACAAATGACATTTGACTGCTCCATCTCTTATCTATAATATCTAATATAGGCTTATAATCACGTTCTTTATAATTAAAGTGATTTGCAATTTGTTTTTAGCTATTTCCATCGCATCATAGATGTATCTTATTGGTGGCTTCTCATCACTGTCCACCAATATTAATACACCTACTAAAGGTTTTGATGATTTTAAGGTCTTTAACACTTGTGTTTAAAATAATTGCAAAATGATAGTTTGTTGGACTAATTTTCCTTTGGTCTTCTTTGACCAAGGCCGATTATTACAATCAACTGACACAACAAAGCTTCTAAGCTTAGATTTTTTTTGTATACCACCTTTTTAGTGTTAAAAAGGTTGTTGTGCATCAGGTGACGATTGGATTAAACAAATTACAACCAATGTGTTTTTTCATGTGGAGAAGGACATGTTTATACATACACATAGTTATTCTTCTGGCACTATCAATCACTTATATAAGATGCGTACATCTTTTAACATTAAATTTATACAATGTGCCATGTATGAAATCCAAAATAAACCGTGTCTCTTCTCCATGAGAAGGCAACCGACGGCTACATAGGAAGCTACATTGTCTGTGATAACTTGGAAAACATATTCTTCTCCTATTTCCACAACTACACTAATTTAAATGAATATTTGGCCGTGTTGGAATAGGCAAATGCATCCATAGACTTAAAAAACATACATCCCAATTGGACATTTAATGAGAAAGTTAATGAGTGTTCGATCGGATCTATATCCATCCATCGGCCATTAATGTACCTCAATATATTTCACAAGCCTCCTTGCGTTTGTAGTAAAGCCTCTAGTAAATTCAACATCGGTTTTGAGGCAAGTTTCCCTCACTTCATGATATGAAGGGGGCTTAAGTCCAGGTCCAAATTGACCTATTACTTAAACCATAACTTTGAAGGTCTTCAATTTAACAATGTTAAAAGCAACACCGGTTTGGTATAATCGCTTAACAACGTACTGAATTGTGGTTTTCTTATCTTTATTTTTATATCATTTTTCGAGTGTTGTTTGAGTAGGTCCTTTTCCTTTATCCCTTTGGTCAACCACATCCTTGGGATGTGGTCTACACCACCTATCCATTGGTCCATGCCCACAAGATCTTTTGGGTGCCGGTGGTCTAGATAGCCCTATGGATGTAGGTGTGGCATCATCGACATCAACAACATCAACATCAACATCTATATCAATATATTCATAAGCTTCACGTTCTTTCAATTCTTATTTAACTACCAAATTGTCATGCCTTTTTCGAGCATGTTTGTCTATGTACTCCATGATTTCCGTTCGGATCTCTGGAGTAACATTGAGACATGCTCTTGCACTCTATCCTCAGGGTGTGTGCAAGGTGTTGCTTGTGCCGGCCAGTGGCACTGACACTTACAAACCTGCAAAGCTCGCACATTATACACGATTTTTCAAAAGTGCTACGTTAGTGCCCATGCTTCCATCCCGGGCCATTAGACTTCTGTTTCAAAGAAGAAGATTGGAAAGAAGACATGATGAGAGATACGGATTAGATAGAGCCTAGACTTTAGAAAGCCCTTACACATAACACAATCAAACTTGGAAAAGATTAAGACATGATGAGAGATACAGATTAGATAAGAGTCTAGACTTTAGAAAGCCCTTACACATAACACAATCAAACTCGGAAAAGATTAGCAATGTATTGAGTGCAAAATTAAGAGTAGAGAGAGAGAGAGAGAGAGAGAGAGAGAGAGAGAGAGAGAGAGAGAGAGAGATTGTCCGATCGTGTAACCCCCCAAATCGCATGCCATGATGGCATCCATCTGTTCCAAAGATTGTCTGATCGTGTAACCCCCCAAATCGCATGTCATGATGGCATCTATCCGTTCCAAACTGCATAAGCAATCGCACAAGACAACACTTCACATCACGTGTCCCAAAGTACCACATGAGTGAAAGATCTGGAACTTTCTTCAGCTGAGTTCCACCATGTGCACGTTGTGGCCCAACAGTCATTTTTATTGCCCACCATGTACATTATTTGGGATGCCACTCTATACTAGCTCGTGTGAGATGAACAATATGGCACGCCTTTGTCACAGTTGATTAAAGGGAAACACTTAGGTGAGTGACTCGTGGCATGCTTGCCAAAATGACACACATGTAAAAGATCAGGCCTCTCTTTAGATGGTCCCATCGTGAACATTCCTTGGCCGAACATTCCAGCTAGTCTGCTCATCAAGTTTGCAACTCATACGGTGAATAGAGACTGTTGATTGCCTTTTTTCTAACCAAACATTCTAGCTAGTCTGCTCATCGAGTTTGCAACTGATACAACAAATATAGACTGTTGATTGTCATTTTCTAACTGGCCATTTTTCCCATGTATGGCCCACCTGATGAGTGGATTGACCTGGTTTCTGGCCAGGCATGTTCATGATGAGTCCCACTTGACGAAAGGTCTGGATATTGCGCATATTTGCTGTGTATTGCATCTTCATTCTCTCCCTTTTGAGGGGATATTTTAGAGTGGATTGCTCCATCCGGGAATGTGCAATCACATTCTTTTGAGGGGCCTCAACAAGGGATTGGGAGCACATACATTGATTGGCCAATCCATGAACCAATACAAGGTGGATAATGGGCTGTTAGTGATTCCATATATCATTCTCTTGGATAGTACTCAGGGATCATTTGCCGATCCTTCCTATTGCTTCTCATCATCTGCCGTTGTTGATATAATTGAGAATCAATTTGGCATCGTCCACTGATTGTCATTTCGGTGTCCTTAGCTACCTGACATGTTCGTTAAACGTGCGTATTTTTTGACTGCTTTGGCAGAGAACTTGCTGCTTTCATGTTTGTGGCTGAATTGAAGTTGTGAACTCGTGTTATATTTCAACATATTCTATTTGGTTCTCCATATGGCAAAGTGGTTGGTTGTGGAATGGCCTAGGGCTGATAATGTATTGATTGGGAGCCCCAGTCCAGGCTTTTAATGGCAGCTGGGGGAATCCTCATCTTTGAATTAGCTGGACGATTTCTCATCATCCTTTTTGTTTTCTTTTGGCTTTCTTTTCTATTTCCAGTTATCCTTCAAAAAAAAAAAAAGAAGTAGAAGAAGAAGAAGAAGAAGAAGAAGAAAAATAAGAATAAATCTATTTGGTTCTAAGGCAGTGCTTTATGTTTCAGCTCTTGAAATTGACATTTTATTGTACTCAGGAACTCACCGGAAACCTGCCGAGGTTCTTGGGCAGGTTCATGTTGCTGCTCGAATACGCCCAGTAGAGTCATTGTGGGCCTTGGCTTATGGCGGTCCAATGTCTTTGCTACCACTGGCAGTAAGCAATGTGCAAAAAGATAGCTTGGAGCCCCAGCAAGGGGAGTTTGCTTTGTCTCTGGTCACCGCTTCTCTGGCTGCCCCAATATTCAGAATTATTTCCATGTCTATTCAACATCCTGGAAATAATGAGGAGTTGTGTCGCACCCGAGGGCCTGAGGTTCTGTCATTAATACTACACTATTTGTTGCAAACTCTTTCTACATTGGATCACGGAAATAAAATTGGAGTAAGAGAAGAGGAACTTGTTGCTGCAATTGTATGTCTATGTCAATCTCAGAGAAAGAATCATGCACTGAAAGTGCAACTTTTCCGTACTTTGCTGTTGGATTTGAAGATGTGGAGTTTATGCAATTATGGACTACAGAAGAAGCTTCTTTCTTCACTTGCGGACATGGTTTTCACTGAGTCATCAGCTATGCGAGATGCTAATGCTGTCCAGATGCTTCTTGATGGCTGCAGGAGATGCTACTGGATTGTTCGTGAATCGGACTCTGTTGATGCATTTTCATTGCATGAGGCATCACGGCCTGTGGGTGAAGTGAATGCCCTGGTTGATGAGCTCTTAGTAATCATCGAACTTCTTGTGGGAGCAGCATCTCCTTCATTGGCTGTTGATGATGTCCGTTGCTTGATTGGTTTCATAGTTGATAGTGCACAACCTAATCAGGTACCATATACGTTTAATTTCATAGTGTTTTAGACTGTGATTAATATATGTTAGTTGCATAGTATCTGATTTAATATATTAGGAACTATACCACAATACTTTTCTTGCCTTTTCATTGGTTCTCATTTTCATTATGCTTATCTCGGCCATTTCCTGGGTCCCTTTTCGTATGTGCCTAGTTTAGTCAAACATGTGCATGGTAGTTTGTCATTTGATTGCTAAAAATTTAACTATAATATTCTGGACCTCTGGTGTTTAATTACATCTTACTGGTTATTCATGCTCTCTAAACAAAATATAGTTATTACTTGAGTGTGTGTGTGTGGAAATATTCGTAATGGTTGTTGCTTGTTTGGATAGATGGTTTGGGCTAGAGGCTTATGTTTCTTCATGGCTTGCATCTATAAATTTTCTCAGCCTGGAATTAGACTAAGCATTTCATGCATCCATGTAGAGGTTTTATCCAAATAGATATCACTACCACCATCACTGCTGCCCTCATCATCATAACCTTGTCTGAGCAAGTTTCATCTAAATATTATATATGCTTGTTTTAGGCAAATGCTTGAGGAACTTGTCTCTTACGTTTTCTTCTGGTGATTTATTGTGGAAAGAGTTTCTAATTGTTGCACCTTTCCAGGTTGCCAGGGTGTTGCACCTGATCTATAGGCTAGTGGTACAGCCAAATACATCTAGGGCACACACATTCGCAGAGGCATTCATTTCTTGTGGAGGAATAGAAACACTTCTTGTCCTTTTGCAGCGGGAAGCAAAAGCTGGTAATCATTCCATTGCAGGAAGTTCTAGTGTGAAGGGTACTGACTATGTATCAGCTGCAGAAAGTTCTACTGTAAAGAGTACTGAAGATGTAGCTGCAGAAAGTCCCAGCATGAAAGTTCCTGAAAATGTATCAGTTGAGGGATCTGGACTGAAAACTAGTGACGACCAACAAGGAAGCCCAGATGACCGTCTTGGATCTCCTGAGGAAAAAGAGTCTATTTCTCAAGAAGGTTTTCAATTGCAGTCTTCTGATAGTGGTGATAGCTCCATCATGGTTTCTGTGGGCATTAATATTGGAAGATCAACATCCTCCTCTGAGAATCAATTTATTAGGAATCTAGGGGGTATCAATTTCTCAATAAGTGCTGACAGTGCTAGGAATAATGTTTATAATGTTGACAATGGTGATGGGATTGTTGTTGGGATAATTACCCTGTTGGGTGCATTAGTGACATCCGGGCATTTGAAGTTCAGTTCAAATGCTGCTTTTCCACTCACATCAAGTAACATTCTGGGTAATGGACTGCCTGATGAAGGCAACGCCATGTTTTCTGATAAAGTTTCTCTGCTACTCTTTGCATTACAGAAAGCATTTCAAGCAGCACCACAGAGGCTAATGACTGCAAATGTGTACATGGCTTTATTGGGAGCAGCGGTAAGGATAGAATTTTGATTCCTTTTTTTGTTACCTTGTCCCTTCGATTTGTTTCTTCCTTTTTCAAAGTTAATCAAAAGTTTGAACAAACATCTGCACAGCGTGCATGTAATTTTCCTCCAATTAGTATTTTTGAAGGATGTTATGCGACCTTCAGTTGTGGGAACATTTCATTGATTTATTTGCTTTTGTCTAGGGAACCGAAGTATGTTTGGTCAACTCTACTAATCATTTAACAATTATATTTCTGACAGTTAAGCAGGGAATGCTGTATCTTTCCTCCCTTGAATGTTTCAGAGACTGCTTTGAATCTTCAGTATTAGGAAGTCAATTTTATTGTAACTTTCTTCATGAGGCATTAATTGATATGTACCTTTGACAGAATTGGCCCCCTGTCATCTCTTCAATGACTGTCACTCAGTTGGGATAAGACTTTAGGGGCTCCTAAAAAGTGCAAAACAGTAAAAAAGGATGAGAATGCCCTCAGAATGGGGATTTCCGAGGGAGATAATAATCATGTACCTGCTTTAATAACTTCTTAGCATGTTGACCACTTATCATCCTTAGGGATCACAACATCTCCATAATCTATCACACGAGAGAGGTAAATGGTGTTGCAATGTTTACACAATAGAGAGTGTTAGTTGTGCATCTCTTGTAAGTTGTAACAGAAATTTCCCTCCCTAGTGATCTCCTTATTCTTAAATAAAATCTTTCTTTACTCTAAAAAAACTTTTCATTAAAAAAAAAAAAAAATTCTAAAAAGAAACTATCACAATGAGACGCATTAACTCTCCCGCACAACAACCACATATCCAGGACTAGGCCACAAGCCTTGTACATGAAAAAAATACATGACAACACTAGTCATGAGCTTTAACATGTAGATATCCTAGCAGTGGAAACTGGAAACCTGATCATATATATATATATATATAAATTTTTTTTTTCCTGAAAGGTAACACTACCAGCGATTGAACCCTGGATTACTCACACACACCAGAGTCTCTACGAGCTCATCTAACGAGCAGGAGACAATATATCTCTATGGACACATAACAGTATCCTATCGGTAGTTGAGGTAAATCTAGTTCCAGTAATGGACACATAACCAATCCCTATGGCTTCACTCCAGATCTTGGCATTCAGAGTAGTGCCACCTTTTTTATTATTATTATATGTTTTTGGATATATCTCACTTTGGCACCTACATCAAAATGTTCATTGACTTATTCCAACATCAATCATGCAGGGGAAAAGATCCCAAAAAACAGAAATATCACTTTATTGAATAAAACAGGAATGTCATTATCAAGTAGGCCCAACTGGCCACATGACCACACAGGCATTAAACATGTGACTGTCTTTCAGGCCACAGTTACCAATACTTTCATGCTATGTCAGTATGTAGAAAATAAGATGAAAAGAAAGAGCCTTGGAAAAGCTCTAATGAAGGTGATGGCAAAATTCTTTCATAAAAGCAGGCTTCTCTTTTGTGTTGGTTAGTACTCCGAAACTATTTCAAAGTGTATACAATTGTTAGAAAAGTTTAGTTTCTGTTCCCACCTACAATTGCCAAGTCAATCACTATAAATCAGAAGAAAAAAATTTGTGAATGATTGGTGGAATGAGGTTGAGTTAATGAGGAAGAAGACGTTTGTGGTTGTGACAAAGAAAGTGCTCATGAGTCATGACTCTGCTTCCAACCACAACACTGAAGAGAACTATTATCTGTACTAGCATGAGTGAGTTTGGTGGACTTGACACTTAAGTGGGGGAAAGCAACCAGTTCTAGGGACTTGAATATCCATTTTACATCTGGCATTATTGTGTGTTTATGACGTATGTTCTTGGGTCATCCTTTCTACTTGCAGTTTTGCGTAGTCAGTCATCCCTTCACCTTTGTATCTTTGCCATAATTAATTTGCAGCATTCTGTTTATCTCTATTTTGTAAGTGGAAATTGGACATGGAATGTTAAGAGCAAAGTGCACAATTTTTTTCTTTAAGTGCATTTTCTTTTAGAAAATGAATCACCAACTTGTTAATTAAGTCATTGATTCTAAGCAACCTATGTAATTGACTATTAATTAGTGCCTGTGAGAATTTTGTGCTCTCATTGCTGGGCCCCAGCCCAGATGAAGGAGGGGGGTTATGTCAGGTTGGCAGCCAGTTTGTATGAGAATGATTTTGATCATAGAATTGGAGTTGGGTGGCTGAAAGTGGAGATGTGCCTCTGGAATTTTATGTGATCACTGCATAACAATGAAACTAAATGGTAGGTTTTATAGGATAGCTATAAGACTAGCCATGCTTTACTGGACTTTGGGCAGTCAAGGGACAGCATTTTCATAAGATGTGTAGCAGGAACGAGGGTGTTGAGATGGGTGAGTGGCAAAACAAGGATAGAGGCAGGAATGGATGCATTCAAGGGAACTTAGGAGTGACACCAATAGGTATAAGGGCCTGTTTGTTTCATGGACTGCCACAATAATGTAGTGTAAAAAAGTAATAATTACCATTACTATCGAAGTTGGAAGTAAAACAGAGTACTGACCGTATACACTACTCTCCCATTTTCACTCCGACATGTAAAGTACTTTCACTGGTTAGATACACTTGGATGTAGTTTCGTCCATATGTGTTATATCTACATGGTCCATCCATTTTGCAATTTCATTTTAGGGCCTGTCCCCCAAAATGAAGAAGATCCAACAACACTTATATGGATCTGCAGAAGTTTTCAATGGCATGCGTTGTCCTTTCGGCTTTGGATCTAACCTCATTTTTTTTTTTTTTTCATTGCATAAAATGATTACACAAGATGGATGGATGGTTTGGATATAACACATCATGGTGGGGCCTATGAAATATTGCACGTCAACACACCTCCGCCAATCCATGCTTGGCAGTGCTTCCGAAGGATTACATTGATTTGACAGTTGGCAATATCCAATCAAAGTGTTTCGAATTTATTTGGATTGGGGAATCTTATTCAATAATAATGAAGAATTAATAGAAGAATAATCACCATCAGATATTTTGTTGATTAAAAAGTTCGTTTACATCCTCATGTTTCCCTTGATTCAAATACAAAATATATCTAATAGATGAAACAAGACAAAACATGGAATGATTTGGATAATGATTTCAGCATTCCAGCTTGTAATGAGCTCTTTTTGATGGAAGATGCGTTGTGCGGATCTAGGACCCTCAAAGATCCTTTATCTCTCTATTGATTTGTCTGAGATGACAATCTCGAGGAAATGATGAATTCCCATCATGAAAGACTGCAATCAGGCAGGAATGGAAAAATGCATGGGCTTCTTGAAAAGATTGCGCGCGCAACAGGGGCATTGCACGACGCGCAAAGGGTCCCTGCTGCGTGCCTGTCGTGCAATAGGGGATTTCCCCATGTCTTCTTCTTCTTCTCTTTCTCCTTCTCATCCTTCGGAATACCCGAAGTGCTTCTTCAGAATCCCTTAGGGCTTGCGAATGAATCAAATGAGAGGGTGGCGGGGTATTTATAGGCATTTCACATGTGTAGCCTCGATCCACATGCCACCTACCCCCATTGCACGGCCCCAGACAAGGGCTCCTTGCGCCGCGCAACACATCCATTTTGCGCGCGCAATGGATCTCTCTCCTCTATTCTTTGAAAAATCAATCTTCCTTTTCCTTTTCTGCTTGAATCTTTGTACTTTCATGACATCTTCTTTACTGATTTTTGTGCTCCAACACAAAGTAAAGAAGTACTGATGTGAATTTTTACACTACATTACTATGGTAATCCATGAAACAAACAGGCCCTAAGAATCATGAGATGAAGGAAAGTAGACTAAGATGTAGTGGAGATCAAGAACTGCATTGGTTGGGAGCAAATTGGTTCAAGTTGAAGGCTCTAAAAGCGTAAGGGGAATGCCCAAAAGGACATGGGTGTAGGTACTAAGAAAAGACTTGAAGATTATGGTTTAACTAAGGATATGGTTTGTGATAGAGTGGAATGGTGTAACATAATGTGTAGCTGAACCCAGTTAATAGAGATAATCTCTGATGATGACGATGACGACGACTATGACAACGAATCACCTTCACTGTCTGCATAGATTGTCATACAGCTAATTGGCTATGAGTTTATGACAAAGAAGTTTGAATTTGAGAGGGTATTAGTTGTTTTTCATCTTTCAATTGGTTGACTGATTATTTACTGTGAAAATTTAAATTATAGATATGCGTTGACATTTCTAATGTTCTACTAATTCTTTTAACCCCTTTTAAACTTCGATAACCTTAATTGACTCTATGGAATACTCAACTGATTCTTGAGTCAACTCAAGGCACAATCTGATATGAGTTTTAATTTCTTAAACTTTGGTGATGATCAGTGCTCGAAGTATGGTATCACTACATGTTTTCATGGCCGGGGATACAAAAACAATATCGATATCGCCGATACTATCGTTAGTAACCAGAAATGTGGGGAACATTGGGGAAACATGGGGAAAATGGTGAAATTTTCTGGTGAAACTTCAGGAGATACTAAAATACACAATTTGCATATTTAGGAATAAAAGAATTGAAAAATTAATGCATAAATAATAAGTTTCCATATAATGGGGGCTTAAAAGCATGTGTTGTCGTAACTCGTAAGAAACTAGTCCAACCATCCCATCCCATCTATCCATCCACATCCAACCATACATCCAACCTTTCATCCAAACCTCTATCGATATTTCAGAATTTCGACAACACAGTATTTCACTGAGAAATCGTCAACAACTGGAAAAGAAACGAAAGACTGTGGTCTCAATATCACCCATGTTTGGATAACAATAATTTCATGATATGATCAATATTATTGTCGACAATTTGAACACTGCATACAACCATGTGCTCATAAAAAAATTTGAAATGATTTTTTAAAAAAAATTTTAATAAATAGATTTTTGGTGATATCAATGCATTGGCAATATTGTCAAAATATCATTGATACATTGGCAATACAATCGACACCCAGAATTTACACAGTTGAAAATATTGGCAATATCGATACATTGGTGATACAAGCAACACCTGGAATTTATACAGTCGAAAATATTGGAGATATGTTGGCAATATTGATACATTGGAGATACTTAGCGATGCATTGCCAATACCTGGAATTTCTGAGACTACCAGTGTTATCGGTATCGCTACAGTGTTATTGGTATTGCTGAGCTGGAGATATGGATAATATTGGGGATACTCCGAACAATGGTGATGATGGATGAGTATCCTTAGGTATGCTACGGGCTATAGGAATTCTCTCACTTTCTGCTTTTATGAAAGTGTGAGTATCTACTGGGAAGGCATAGCAAGTGAGAGGGAGGAGGGATTAGGGAGATATACTCAGAATGTTGCAACAGTTCCATTTGATTGTAGATGTTTCACTGTTTCATCTGGAGTATGGTGCTTTTGGTGCTCCAGAATTTAAAGAGTTGTACCCTGACCTTCTTGAAGAAGAAATATTGGAAGAGATTCCCCTGCTTTGCTGATTTTCTTTTTGTTGATACGTCCCTTTGTTTTGAAAGCCAATATGATGCTTATGGTGCTTTAGAATTTTGAAACATGTACCCTAGTGTTCTTGTAGAAGAAATATTGGGATTTGGGATAGTATTTGTAGGGAAGCCAATATTCTGCTGATTTTTTCTTAGTTGCTATGCAGCATCATCTGAGAAGCCAGTTGTTATCTGTTTCAGTGTTTCTGGTCACTTTTTAAGCTACTACCATTTCACATTTGGATGCAAGTTTTTATCCCATATCTGATGTTGAAGGAATGTTGAAAACTTTATAGTGTTTTGGATAATTTGATTGGTTGCTCTTGGACATGTTTCTCTTCATTGAGCTGGTTTTGTCTTCTTTGCATGGGCATACTGCTTTTAACTGGCACTATCATGCTTCTTTTGATCTTCCTCCTCTATATCTTGGCCATATCCAGACATCTCAATTCACTTCAGTCCTTCCTCTTGACTATGCTAACCCGAAGTTGCATTTTCTTATTCAGATAAATGTTTCTTCAACTGATGATGGCCAAAACCTTTATGATTCTGGTCACCGCTTCGAACATGTTCAGCTTTTGTTGGTTCTTCTCCGTTCATTGCCATATGCGTCCAGGGTATTTCAAGTTCGGGCCATACAGGTAGCTACTTTTTCATGCATTTTATTAAATAAATTCTTTTGTTACGTCATCTGGGTTGCATTTTTTGAAATATCTTGGGTGGTATTTCATCTTGACATAACCATATGTGAAGGTAAAAAAATGCATCAAAATTATGGGATAAACTCCCAATACTAGCAGCCAGTCGTCTCACTCCTTTACCGATGTGGACAAATGAGATGTTTAACCAAGAACCATTATCTTGAATTTCATTAAGCATGAAGGATCCTTTCTGAAGTTTAGACTTCTCAATGGAAGCCGTTGTGATGAAGTTATAAGTATCCCCTTCACAATTAGAGGGCTGGAAAAATCCTTGACGAAAGTTCTTACCACTTGCAAGAGCCTCTGCTTCATGCACTTCTCCCTAATCCATTGGGCTGGAGAAGGCCATGTGCAGCAGTCCTTGGTCATCTCTAAGAACACCTCCAATATCACAATCCTTGAGATGAATGGTAAGAAAGAAGTTTCAATTATCAGCTCGGAGGTCAACACCAGTTGCACTTCTTAGAAGGTTTTTCTATTCTCACTGTTGAAGAGAGTTAGCCACTTTAGACGAATATTCAAAGTATAGACACCATGAACTTGCTGAAGTATAGAGATCCCAGAAAACCTTAAGAAACCCAAGTTGTTTTAGCTGACAGAAAATGAATAAAGAATGGTGTTTCTACCTCCCTTCTGCCTGCCTCAGTCAGCTTTACAGGTTTTGCGGCTCCTCTATCATGGGAATTTTAACAATTCCCAAGAAATTGTCCTTGTTCTATGTATTGGTTGTATTAGGATAATATGGAATTTTATCTCAGCATTGACACCCATATTATTTCTCACCTTTCTTTTTGTGAAGAGCCCTGCTTATCTTGTGGTTTAGGTTTCTGAACTGTTTCTTTCTATATGATTTCAGGATCTTCTGTTTTTGGCTTGCAGTCACCCAGAAAATAGAAGCAGCCTTACTTACATGGAAGAATGGCCAGAGTGGATTTTGGAGGTTCTTATTTCTAATTATGAGGTAAATATCTGATTTATCGCTCAATGTAAATGCTTTCCAAGTCATTCTTTTTAAAATTTCCTAATATATTAATTGGTTAATATTGTGTGGTTGACCCCAATTAGTTGGGATAAGGCTTAGATGATGATGATATTAATTGGTTAATGTTTTGTATGTTTCAGCACAAAAAATAGTTTAAAACATTGTTGGTTGCAGAGAAGTTTTTACTTGTGGAAGGGCTTTTTCCAATAATATCCATGCATTTTTATTTATAATGAGGGTTGTATTCTCTGCCTCTATTGTTTCAATGAAAGTACCTGCTTCTACAGATGGGTTCGGGCAAATGTTCAAACGGAGTGAGCATTTGCGACATAGAAGATCTCATTCACAACTTCCTGATCATCATGTTAGAGCATTCTATGCGCCAGAAGGATGGTTGGAAGGTTTGCCTTTTGTACCTCTTTTCACATTTTTGATTCTGTTCAGCAAGTCATTAGGGTCTATTGCCCCTCTACCGTCTCTCATTTTCAGTTCTGCTGCTTGCACTTTTTAAGCAATATTGTAACCTATCGGAAACCAAAACTGTGACATTTATGTGCGTCTGTACTTTCTTATGTTATTAGTTATTGTGATATCTCTACTTACCATGTTATCAGTTATTATGTGCATGCCACTCATGGATGTAATAATTGTCTGCCTAAATTGTTATGTTTGTCTAGTTTTTACGACAGACTGTTTGGATGGCCTGGAGAACTGTTAGTTGTTGGGATCACCATCATCACAAAACTAACTTCATTATGTCGTTGTCCCTTCACTAAAATGCCAAATAAAGGTGCAACTTGGGTCGGGTTCAACCCAAACCTGTCTGGCCCAACCAGAAAGTTTGGCTGGCTCGGGTTGGGTTGGCCTCTGGCCGGAAATTCTCAATTCAATTTCGGGTTGGGTTGGGCTTTGGTTGAGGCCTTTGGTAACCTGACCCAAATCGAACCCACCTTATCTTATATAGTAGAATTATTATATTTAATGTATGTATAAAATACTAAATTATTGACATATTATAAGATACTAAATCTTTGGTCCAACCCAGCCCAAACATATCAACCCTACTCAACCTGACCTAACCTGATGAGTCAGGTTTGAGGAAATGGTATGTCGGGTTTGGCTGGGCAATGGGTTAACACAACTTGATGTCGGGTTTGGCTCGGATTGACCCTCAATCTGAGCCGACCCACCAAAGTTGCAACCCTACTGCCAAATGTTTTTCTGGCAGGTTTAGGGAATTCACCAGAAACTGCCTGTAAGCTTCTAGAGTTATTCTTCCATGAAAGCCATAGATCTTTCCATGCTGGATGCTTTTGCCAAATCTAGAAGTTAATACTTTTGACCAGCATTTGACAAGTAACAAACTTCTGTAAAACTTTTGAGCAGCTATTTATACCCTTGTTGGTATTCTAGATGCCTGGATTTAGTCTAAAATATTCCGATCGCTAAGAAAATTTAAGGCCTATCCATTATCTTTGCAACATTTTGATATCCTAATTGCTCAAGGTCTGGGACTGCGTCGTTTTCATTGTCACAAAAATTTGGCCTTTTCGGTATATACACCATCCAAGTGTTTGAGGAATGGGAAATACATGGACGATCTATTTTTCCTGGCGTTGATTACTACATCCACCCTTCTTGTTCTGTATTAGAATTGTTTTCTCCTCCTGTATTCTAATAAATTATCATCACCTGAAAATAAGAGAACACTTCCAAACTCTGAGCATCACAACAATCTTTCAATAGTTTGTGGAGCATGCACAGATTAGTTGTATGAGCTATTTCTTCCCTTTTGTTTGCATGCTTTAGATCACTGAATGCCAAAGAGCTTGAGGAATGAAGTAACATAATAGAAGATATGTGGTCCTTGTGTTTCATTTTTTCACTTTTTTCTTGGAACTATTTATTCTAGCAATCTTATATCATCATATAAAAGTTATATTGTTGATGTTAAATTTGGTCATTTCATTTATATTATTTGATCATCACCTTCCTTTTACAGGATATTGAAGCTACAATTCATTGTGCAGAGTGGTTGTCTATGGTTGGAGGATCTAGTATTGGAGATCAACGAGTCAGGTATCTGTTTGTACAAAATAATAGCTATGAACTATAACCTGGAAGAGATGTCCATGATATTGTTCTCTCAAGTTCAGTTTTAGTGCTGCTCATATAGAATAAAACCTTTGGCAAACAAGTACAATCTGTACTATATAATTTTCAATAAATCACGCTTGCAACTTTTGGTCAGTCAATTTATTTGTCTGTTTAATATATTGAGCACCTTTCACTCTCTTCTTGGCTCAATAAGTGCATAGCTTCTAAGTGAAGCCACTCTCTTTTTCTTTGAATGACCACAAAATTTTTTGGAAGTAGAAGAGCTAAGGGGTCATTTGGCACCATGGATTTGGGGGGATTTGAGGGGATTTCAAATTCCCTGGGTTGTTTGGCACCATAAAGTAACTGAGGTTTTCAAATCCAGGGGGTTTCAAATCCCCTCAATCAGGGGGTTTGAAATCCACGGTGAGAGCTTGGATTACATCTAAAACCCTTTCAAGAGTTGCATGTATAACATGTGTCAATAGACTATTAATCTATTGGACACATGGCCCACTAATGATATCCTAAAATAATTAGATTATCAATTGCATCACTTTAATTTCTCTAAGATGATGATCAGCACCGTCCAAACATTGTCCATGTAAATCAACAGTTAAAAATCGTTGGTTAGTCACTCGGATGTGATCTTGTGCTTGTGGCCCATCCGAGCCTTGGAATTTCATCATTTTTTGGCAAAGTATACATTTCAGTGGGCTTATTACAACTATTCTGTAAAAAATTACATAATTCACTAATTAGAGATATTAAAGTTGATTTAGTAATTAAATTCAAAACCCTGTAAATATACTATGAATTGCTACTTTTGGATTAAAGTTGATTCTCAATCTAGGGTGCCAAACACAGCAAGAAGATTTCAAATCCAGGGGGTTCCAAATCCATGCTCTCAAACAGGCCCTAAGTGAAGCCAATTTTACCTTCTACCTTTCCCCTATTCTTTGTCAAAACTTAAACCTCGGCTCACTATTTCTAACAGAATGGTACATTTACGAAGATGAAGCTTTCCGTTTTGCATTTGAAAAGACAAACTTCATTAGCCATGCTTCATGGATAGAAAGTTACATCTCTAGAAAATTTTTATCAGGTCAAGACAGTGAAACTAAAGCTTAGGGCATTTGATCACTCTGAACTGTCAAGTGTATACAATCACTCCAAACTGTTGAAGCCTGTACCTTAGGGCATATGATTATTCCAAACTGTTTGGATCATATCTTGTAAACTTGTTAAGGGCTGGTGAATGGAGCACATTGAAGATGGAGAGAAGCTGAGCGTGTTCATATGTCCATGTCATGAACTCCAAAGAGTGGGCAGCATTTTGAAGATTTTGTTTGGAAGTGAAATTTTCCTACTTACTGCGAAATCCAGGTCACCTCATTCTGTTATTATTCAAGGCAATACTCCACTAAAGAATAGGCTCTTCACCTAGATGATATGCATAAGATAAAACACTACAAGTGTCTCTTGCAACTTCTTTCCTAGCCAAAATTCAACATTTACTGCTGCAAATTCTGAAACAATCAGCTTTGGAAACAATTAAATTAGCTTGAACCAAGCTTCTAATATATATGGGCCTTGCTTGTCTTAAGTGCTGATTGTTCCTCATCCCAATTGTGTAGCATGAATGTATTGATCAATTGGGTGTGACATGCTGAGGAATTTCTGTAATGTACAGCTATAAAAAAAAGACAATTTTAATGTGTTTTCTCAGAATTGCATGTTAACTTGGACCTTTCTAGTCTCCCTTTACCACATTCTTAGGGGGTGTTTGGCGCATAGAATTAGATGGTATTAAGTGGGATGGAACTTTAAATCCCTTGGTTTGAAAAATCATCCCTGTTTGGTTCATCATAGGTTTCCAACATTGGATCCTGTGCATGGAGTAGGGAGGGTTAGGGAGGGCTTTCCACAATTTAACTGGGATTTCCTAAAAGCATGAGCTAGGAAGTTCTTATGCTGGGAAGGGAGGTGGGGCCCACCTTGATATTTGGAATCCACCCCATCCATCTGTTTTACAAGATCATTTTAGGGTAAGCAACCAAAAAATGAGGTAGATTTAAAACTCAAGTGGGCCACACGAGGAAACAGTAGGGATCGAGTGACCACCATTGAAACATTCATATGGTGACAAAATTTTTGTATCACGATAAAGTTTTCTATGTTGTCAGTTCATCCCGGCAGGAATGAACTTATAAACGGTTGGGATGACATATAAACATCAAGGTGGAGCTCAGAAAGGTTTCAACGGTGGGAAATTCTTTCCCCACTCTTTCCTCTCGTATGGCCCACTTGAGTTTTGGATCTGCTCGACTTTTGGTAGCATGTCCTAAATGATCTCACAAAATGGATGGACGGGGTGGATTACTCACAAACATCAAAGTGGGCTCCACATTACTTCTCATTGTAGTTTTCAAACACGATTTTCGAGATTGTAGTTGTTTCCATGTACAACCAAACACTACATGAATCAAAACATGTATTTAAGCCCTAAATCCTACATGATCCAAACACCAAAGTGAATAGCTCACTCCCATGGCATTAAGAGACAATCCACCGACAAGTGCATTTATTGCAAAAAAGCAATTTGATCCCTCTTAAACCATCTAATTCCATGCGCCAAACACCTCTTCATTTAGGGATATCCGGATGCCGACCTTTATTGTGCAGTTCACGTCATTCTATTTTTATTCAAGGCAATACTCTGCTAAAGAATGGGCTCTTCACCTTGATGCTATGCATAAGATAAAGCATCATGCATGTCCCTCATCACTTTTTCTCTAACCAAAATTTGTCCTTTACTGTATCAATTTCTGAAACAGAATCTTTGGGGAAACACTTCAATTACCTTGTCCAACTTTCTAATATGTCTGGTCCTTGCTTGTCCCGACTGCTGATTGTTCCTCATTCCAGTTGTATAGCATGAATATCTTGATAAATATTGAGACATGGTTGGGGACTTGAACTTTTTATACATTCGGCCTCTGTTTCTTTAGAAAGTTTGTTGGGCATGGCATGCTTAGTAATTTCTGTAATGTACTGCTCAAAGAAAAAAAATGACAATTTATGTAATTTTTCTCAGAATTGTTTGTTAACCTGGACTTTTCCAGTCCTGTTTTTACCATGTTGTTATCCTATTTAGTGGTTCTTCATTTGGAGATATCTAGATGCTGACTTTTATTAATCTTTGTAGGAGAAAAGAAACTTCCACTTGCAAATAAGTTATAATGTCCTTTTTTTCCCCCATGTACTAATGAGTTGGTCTATTTCTAAATTCTTTTTGCAATGACTTACATCACTAGCAAGAACTCTTTTGAACAACTTATTTGTCATCAGCTTACCTTATTTTTGTTATTTGTTTTGCATTTGAAGGCGTGAAGAGTCGTTGTCTATCTTTAAACGGAGACTTTTAGGGAGCTTGCTAGACTTTGCTGCCAGGGAACTTCAGGTCCAGGTAATTGTCGTTTCTTAATGCTCATATTGGGACACATTGTTCAAACCCTCGTTATTCAAACACTGACCCTTTTGATTTTCTAGAATTGATCGTGTCAGTGTTTTGTTTGAATTACGGTGTTTGAATGTGCCGCAGTTCAGGGTATGGATTTTATTTTAAATTTCTTCCTGACTATCATTCAAAAGAAACCCAAGTCACGTGTAAATGGAATCACAAGTTCGTATGTTGAGAGTTCTAAATCATGATCAACTGGCTCTTTTCTCCATCTAACATTACCATGGTTTGAACATCGGTTATGTTACGGCTGTATTGTAGAAGTATTGTCTACCTCTGTTACATGATACAGGGTTGAGGTGGTCCATTTCCCAAAGGGCTGTATTGGCCTGTATTGGTGCTGATGTGTGAGGGCTATAGAAGCCGGCTGATACAACCATAAAGGCCCCATTTCAAAATTTCTTCCCAACTTCTCTATTGTTTTTTCTCTTCACTTGTTTCTTTATTTCAACCATGGAGGAAGCTTCAAAATTCATTTCATACTAGATCGAGGCCTGTTTGGGGGTCAAAACACAAGATCTGGGCGAAAGTCTATCAATTTAAGCAAAATGAATTTTTTTGAGAATAGTAGGAGACAATTATCAGTATATTATTTTCCTTTTCATCTTTTTATCGTATTTCAATATAATGGGCCTACTGTAGCAAATCATGATTTGTGTTTGATGAGGGCCTGCCTATTTGGACGACTTTCAGTAGGTCCAGTAGACAGAAAACCTACTTATCAAGGAATGGTCTGAAGTCTGATACACCATTGAATATATGTTAAAAACATAAAAAAAATGATACATTCTGATGGAAGCTCTCAACGCAAAGCTTGGGCCCATGTGCATTGGGCATCTTATTAGAAACAACTGAGGAAAGCATGTTGTTGAATTTTTGTTTCTGGTGGGCTTTGGCAATTCTAGCTTTGTAGAAGCTTTGGCTCTTCTTCAAGGGGTAAGATTGCGGTAAATTTAAATCTAAACCCCATCATTATCGAGAGGAATTCCCAAAATGCAATATCTTGGATAATGGATGAAAGAGGGGTGTAGTCTGTGGAGGCTGGCTCATGTAATAGATGGAGCGAAAGACTTGTTTGAGCGTCTACTGTTGGAGCTCATGCTTACCATTCAGCTAATGACAGAGCCAGCATGCTGCTGCAAGGCAACCAACGCAATGAAATTCTGGTGTCCATAAGCAGTTCAAATATCTTCACCGATATTTGATTCATGGCCTCATAACTTCCTCATAATTTCTCACTTTGCTTCTTGCTTCAAACGTCTAGACCGCTAGTCCCAAACCCCAAACTAGCCAAAGAGACAGAAAACCTAGTTCAAAATCTGAATTTTGGATCCCGAGTACTCTCATACTACTAATATATCTGAAAATCTGACGGTTGGAGCTCGCGTACTCTTCTTAGAGGTTGAGGGGAATCTAAATGCACGTTACCATTCAACAAACCATCCTTAGAGGGAGGAGAATGTATTCTTAGAGGTCTTAAATGCACACTATCATTCAAAAGTGTTCTTAGAGGTTGAACAAATGCCTGAAAAAGATTCTTGGTAACCTAGATAATGGAGAGTTTGGCAACTGGCTCCTAAGAAGTTTCAGTTATATTGGCAAGGAAGATCTCACCCATTGTAGGCATTGATTCTTGACCTGATTCACTTTCAAATCTCTATACTCGGATCTCACCCAGTGCAGGCCTTGATTCTTAGTCCAATTCACCAACATCAAATCTTGATGCTCTTTCTTAATAAATTTGGTGTCAAAATTTGTTGAGTAGGTTGATGCACCGATCCAAGCATTGTGGTCTAAAGATGATGCTGTTCTCGTAGCCCACCTTTAGCGTGCAGAAGCCACTGTGTGCCAACTTATTCACGAGATTGCCAAGTCAAGGGGTAGCCCAAATGCCTCCATCAGGTGGGCTTGATATGGGGCACACCAGAACAATCATTGTAATTCCTAGTAAAAGACCTTTGTTTTTGGGCTTTCTTGAATGCAAATTTGTTTTGATAATTTAAAGTGTTAGGGTAGTACCCCTTTTGCGTGCCTGATTCCTGTGATTTACCAAGCAATGGCTAGGGAATGGGAATTTCCAAGATCAAGAAAATCAATGTACACATTGATAGGAGTTACATGCTACGTTCACCTGGGTGGATACAGGATGCACTGACCCAGGAATTTAAAGCGATCCTTACAGTTGTATGATAATAATGAAGGATATATTTATTGTAAAAATAAATTCATTTATAAACTAGTAAAGTCATGCGTAAACTGCATACTTATTTACTCATTAATTCTGCCTAGTAGTGACGCAGCAGCTTGTCCTCAGCCCGAGTTGTGGAGGGTTGATGTTAGGTAGGCAGCTGCCATCATGATAATTAGTAATCCAAATGGCTCAAACAAACCTATGATGATGATGATGCATAAACTACATAAAACAGATTTTGATGAATAAGAATTCTTTCATGCCTTTTAATTTGTATAGAAATGATTCAGAAAATTAAATTACATGTTGGCCCATCCTTACAGTTTGTTTGGTAATAATGAAAGGTAGATTCATGTTTTGAAAGATAAAAGGCTCCACTATTATTCCATTCCATTGGCTATTGGAGGTGCTTGGGCTTGTACAAAAGCAAACATCAATCAGTTCTAAATATTAATTCATGTATGTGTACGGTATTATGTAGATAAGAGTTATGTATAAACTGCATAATTCATGTATGCATCATCTTCGACTGGTAGGCCTGTCCCCAGTTTGGGTTGAAGACAGTTGATGTTTCGGTAGGCTGCTGCTCATTGAACTTTTGCCATGAAAACATGAAAATTCTTAAAGCCAGCTAGGGCTGTCAATGGGTACCTGTACCCACAGGTACTTAATGAACCCGACCGGGTTTTAATGGGTCAGGGTCCCATGTTTTGGACCCGTTAAGAAGTCGGGTTGGGTTCAGGTCTCACCTTTTGGATTTGGTTAAAAACTGGGTTGAGTTGGGTTCAGGTTGGGTCCATGTGACAGACCCAATTGAAGTGGGGTCTGGTAGGGTCCGGTTAATTTTTATAGTACAATTTTATTTATTTAATTTATATTTATGACTTTAGAATCAAAATGAGCTTTCCTAAGTGGCATATGTAAGTGAGCCCATGTACACACCATACACATGTCAAAGTGGTACATGTGTGTGCAATCTGACCCATCCAACTGTGTAAATGGTCTTATATTCCCGAAGCCAACTTGAAACCTAGATCCAAAGAACCTATGGTTATCTGACTGGATCCTGGTTTGGGTATTCAAGAACTAGACCTGGACCGAAGGGACCCTGACCTGGCAAGACCTGAACCCAGTTACCCTGGGTATGGTTGCTATAGGACCCGACCCTAACCCAACCCTTTGATAGCCCTAAAGCCAACGTCCAATATCTGGGATAGGGTGTGATGCTGATGTATAGACTAGATAACACATTTGCATAAATAAGTATTCTTTTATTCAGTTATTCTATATAGTTTGTGTAGAAGTAAGTCCAAAAATAGTAAAAAACAAAAAAAAGACAAATGAAACACAAGGAAATATAATTTAAGGCTGTACTCATAACAATGTTGGCTAATATCTGCCATGAATGTTTGACAGAACAATTTCCTTTTCCAAGAAATGGAGTAGCGTTTTTGCATACATTTTTTGTTTATCATTTGGGGCTTGCGAATTGTCATTGTTTCAGAATCTCGTCTTCATGTCTGTTTACACACACATCTTTTGCTGATATTATGATTGGTGTTCTTTCCGCATGCCTAATAACCTGACATTCAGGTTGTTGCATTGGGGAATATCAGCACTGTAGTGACCAAGAAAGGAAATTGTATTCAGGCATCTTCTCATGTATTTCTTCATTTGAATAAACTTTCATAACAATCACATACTGTTGGGTATTGTTTTTTCTTTGGTTGACTTTTATACGTGTTTTGTTAGTTTAAAAGGTTTTAAGTCCAGCCAGCCACCATTAATTCAGATGGCGTCTTGCTGTTATGCTTTCCAGTTGAATCAAGAAAAAAATACTGCTGTTATTAGATGACAAAATCTATAATAATGTTTAAATCCACCTTTTCTTTTGCAACAGACTCAAGTTATTGCAGCAGCAGCTGCTGGTGTTGCAGCTGAGGGTTTGTCCCCACAAGAAGCTAAAGCAGAAGCAGAGTCTGCTGCTCACCTTTCTGTGGCTTTGGCAGAGAATGCAATTGTGATTCTGATGCTCGTTGAAGATCATTTACGGTTGCAAAGCCAAATACATGGTGCATCACGTTTTGGGGAGATTCCAGTCTCTCCTAATTCATTTTCTTCGTCCTCTGGTAGCCGTTCAAATTCGTTAGGAAAAGCTGTAGGAGAAGCTCTAGAACCTGTGGGCTCTCGAAGTTTGCCATTATCTAGTGATTCTGGGGGCCTTTCTCTTGATGTATGCATGCTGCCATCTCTGTTTATATTTTACGACTATTTCTGAGTTAACTTCTTGGTGGATCTTGGTTCCGGCATTTCACTGTTTCATATAGTTCTGATTCTGAATCATGTAAACCAATGATTATTTCTTCTTGCTCTTGCATGCTGACTATGCTCATAAGTAGCAAATAGCAACCTGTTCCTAGATTTGTGGATCTGGATTTTCTTTGTTCAGTTTTCTGCCACTCATGCTTAAATTTGCCATAGTTTGCTTCCAAATATATTTTCTCTGACCAGGAGTTATCCTGTGCTTATTGGGATTTGCTTGTGACTAATTCATGTCACCTTACATGTATTTGATTTGACCATTCTCATTGTGATTTTTTTTCTTTTTTACTTTTTCTTCTCGTATATCACAAAGGCTATAGGTGCTTAATTTTTCATCTTATTGAAACAAGACACAGTTTGCTCAATGATTTTGTTGACAAGAGGGGTTATTTTTCATGTGGCATCCATAAACTTTCAGGAGAACACTCAAACCAACTCGCATGCTGATGCCTAAACAGGACAGCTGCCTACTGTAGATGTCTGCTAAGGAAAACATCTAGTAACCGTAGATTTATTAATTGGAATGTGTGTATCTATATACCATTGAGTATTATGTAGGACATTTTGATGACATTGCTAAAGAAAACATCTACCATTGAATATTATGTCGGACAACATTTTTGAGGGTTCTGATTGAGTTTTGCCATTGGCCGAAATGGTTATTGTGATTTTTGTTTATTGAAGAAGCAAGCTCAAAGAATTTTTAGGCCATTCACTCTTTCAGATGAATGAAAGGGAGCCAAGTGAAAGGGAAATGAACGATAGGGAATCTACTGGTAAAGAACTTGGCAAAATCCAAGATGACGAAATAGGAAGGGTGGTATTGAAGGAGGGAAACGAATAATCGCTAATGATGGAGAGGGAGAATGGCAGATGGTGGCTACTAGAACGAGGGTTTCCGGCAAGGAGATGCAGGGAAATCAGATGTCTCGAGTTACCCAACACTCTTCGTTCAAGGTTTTCCCAAGGGTTGGCTGCCGGTGAATTTCTCTAGGGTTTTCGGCAGGGCGGGGGTGGCAATGGATGTTGTTCTTCCCAGAAAGAAGGGCATGTCTTTGTCAAGGGGTTTTGCTTTCGTGCGTATGAGCTAAGAGAAGGAACTAATCCATGCAGTGGAAATGTTACATGGGGAGAGTTTCAGGGGAGGTACAATGAGCGTGTTTCAGGCCTAAAATGAAGCATAAGCAGACAAGAAACCCTAGTTTGCATCAAACAGAACTGAGTGGCAACAAGCAAACTTCGGTAGTGCTTCAGAGAAACAGCCATAGTACAGAACCTTCCGGATATATGGGGGTGGAGTCCTTCAAGGATGTGGTTATAGGTAAAATGGCGGGCAAGGATGGGAAAGGTGTTGAAAGTTCGCTTATGAAGGAAGCAGAGTCAAGCAAAGGAAGCTGGGTCGAGGTGATAATGCATGAAGGGGGAGAAAGTGCTGAAGCTGTCGGAGGAGGACATTCCTCAACTGTGGAATGATTTTTCAGTCATAGCTACAACTAAGGAAGATGCCACGATCTAGCAAGTAAGGGTCTGGTTGGATGACTGTTGCAAGTTAAAACCATAGTTATACATCATCAGGCTATTCAGTTACAACGAAATTTGGATTCAACTGACTCCAGGGGTTAAGGTAGACCTTCTAGCTATGGTTGGAGCGTTGCATAGGGATGGGCCAATCACCAAGATTCAAACAATGAAGAAATTTTCCTCTTTCGGGAGTGAGGATGTGTGGGTGCTCCTTTGGGCAGTTCCTCTTGAAGTCTGGTTTTAAGAATTTTTAGTTGTTGTTGTGTCATGTCTAGGTGATTTGGTCGAGTTAGACCCGATGGCGAAGCTTGGCGAGGAGGTGGGAGTCATTAGAGCCTGTATTAACAGGAAGAAGGAACAACATTTCCTTCTTTCATTTTCGCTTTTGTCAGAGGCAGAAGGATGTATGCCAATGCAGTGGGAAGTGAAAGGATCAATGATTCCTAGATGGGGATCCATGGAGGACCAGGGAGGGGGTTTCGACGTGCGGCAGCCATGGAAGACGACCTAGCGAGGTCGAAGGAGTACAATTTCAATGCACAACAGGAGCATCATATCTCCAGGAGGACACACGACCGAGTCCCAGTTGTTAAGGTAAGGTCAGTGAAGGAGAAGTGAATGAAGCCTTCACACCTAGTGTAATTAATTCTTCGGGAGCAATCTCGGAAGGTGCTCCTCACCCGAGCTTGTCCGGAATGTTAGGTCCGGAGGCCAAACTTGCCTCGAGTGGTGATTAGTGCGACAAGTCATTAGGTGGAGACCCAGTACAGGACGCTTGTCACGAGAAGTTGAAGGTCGGTCCCGAGCTAGAGTTAAGAGGCGATATCATCCTTAGTCACATGTTGGCATGAGGGGTGTGTGAAAGGGATTTCCGATCATCTAACGCCTGCCGCATGTGACACGAGTGCAGTTTCTAAAGTT
This sequence comes from Magnolia sinica, assembly GCF_029962835.1. Lineage (NCBI taxonomy): Eukaryota > Viridiplantae > Streptophyta > Magnoliopsida > Magnoliales > Magnoliaceae > Magnolia > Magnolia sinica. Next base: position 15,984,609 of record NC_080590.1, on the reverse strand, counting down.
GGGCTCACTCATGAGCACATTACTCGCTTGTGCGAAATCAAACAAATGCTAATAATGATGAGGACATCACATCACGTATGCCTTTGCACATGTATCAAAGGAGGCGGGCCCTAGTCTCTCTGTGGCTAGGCAAGTATCCAAGTTTAAGACGCCATAGTGCATGTACGAGCATCTGGCAGACCCCACACTGGGAAAATGCATATAGGTTGCTTTAGGGAGTGATTTGGATTGTTGGATCGCATGGAGTACATGATCGGGCCATTGATCTTGGACAATTTTTCATCATAGGACATATATGCTTAGCACTGTTTTAGGATTTAGTTTTATGGTTGATTTATGCTTTTGGACACTTTATGGGAGGTTTTATATGTATTTATTAGAATATGGTTATTTTTGGTTAAATACAAGTGACATGGACTATTTTGTAAATTTTGAATTTAACTGAAAGTATAAGTAAAGATGATTTGGAAGAGATTGGTGTGAGGCCGATCTTCCATTAATGAGAGCGTGAGGTTCTCAGCTATCTGTTTGTGAGTTTCTTCATTACAAGGTACTTACTGAAACTTCATTTCTCCCATCCAGATATTTCAAAACCTTGTCAAAACCCATCCAATCATTTTCCTTCACCTTTCCCATCTCAAACCTAACCCGATGACCCAAACCCTAGCCGACCTAGCTCCACATGTGTGACTGTATGACCACACGTACGAAGCCTAAGGGTTGTTATGTATGGTTCCACTTCTCCTCTCTTGTTCCCCCATGGTTTCCCTTAAAAACCTCTCAATCCCCGATTTTATAAATCCCCAATTTTATCAACTTTCCCAAACGCTAACTGCCAAATTCCCTAATTCATCTCAAATCCCTAGCAGCCAACCATCCAAAACTCTAATTCCCCTCTAGTTAAAACCTAAATAACCAATCCCCATTTACCCAATTTACCCAATTAAACGCTAATTTCAACTTTTTCCTAATTTCCCTAAACCCTAGCTTACCTACACCCAAATCTAGCAAACTCTAGGTAGTATTAGACCTTCCCCTTTACAATAGACCTAACCCTATGCTATTTGGATGTCTCTACATCCATTAGATCCTAGTTTTCCATGTTCAGTGTTCGTGTAGGACGATGCTTGACAACTTAGGCTTAAACTATGCATGAATTCCTTTTAGAATATTGATATTTGTGATGATGTAAGCATGATTTGTGATTTTTATTAATTAATTTAATTTTACTGATTGATCTCACACATTATTTGATTTCATGCATTGGTCCTATATCAGACGGACTCGCATTTAGTAGATTCGGTGGTTTGTCATGTCTGTTGGTATTTCAGGAGTATAGGGCAGGGAGGACTCTTCTTTACAGGTAAATATGAGCTCGGGAGGGCTCTTGAAGTCTTTTGTTGTTGTTTGCTCTTTTTTTTTTTTTTTTTGGGGGGGGACTCTTCGATCGAGCAGGAAATCATCTCGAAGGACCATTCACCTTCGTTTGAAGGAGTACTAACGCTGGCGAAGATAGGGGGAGAGGAAGAACTGTTTGAAGAGGCACTGCTAATATTCCCCCCTCTGCGTAGAGAAGATGTAGTTCAACCAAATCTGATCTACCCCTGACGAAGAAGAGTGGCTTTCGGCTGATCTTTGGGCACACAGTGATGCGGATGATAGGTCAAAGCAATTGTTGCTTATGTACTTTTGGGAGGTGCGGCATCACAAATGAGCAGTTTGTGTGAGCCAAATATGTGGGAGAAAGGGTGGGAGTTCAAGCAGGTCTCTCTTTTAGTGCCAGAGACGAAGATGTGGAAGACTTCTTCGACTTTGTTCAGGGGAGGGCCCTTCAGTAGCGACAAGTAATTCACAAATTGAGGTCCAAGAGATCTCCCAGAGGCACGAGGGAGCTCCTAAGATTGAAGTGCTCCGTTAATTATGACTCTTTGACCAAGGTTAGTGGGGGCAAGAGGATGAGATCGAGGAAGAGAGGTGACCAATGATTGTTCTCTCTTGGAACATGAGGGGGCTGGGTTGTAGCACTAAGAGGGCCCAACTCAAGAAGGTTTGCAAGTATTCCAAGGCCAATATTGTCACGTTTCAAGAAACTCAGCTCAATCGATCCCCTCAGGTATTCTGTCGTCGATCTGGAATGTTTTGCAATTTGATTGGGTATCTTTAGATGTTGTAGGAGTTGCAGGTGGTATTATTCTTGGGTGGAATTTTGGCAAATGGGGTAAGGTTGACTCTTTTTTGAGAACTTTTTCTGTTTTGGTTCTACTGCGCGATTTATCGATAGGATTCTAATGGGTGATGACATTTGTTTACAGTCCCTTTGCGAAGAACTTGAGAGGTCAATTTTGGGAAGAGTTAGACTTTGTTAGACAAAAATGGGGGTACCCGTGGTGCGTGGGCGGGGATTTTAATGTTGTTCGATTTTCCTACGAGAAGTCTAAAGTGGGGTAGATTACTAGTAGCATGTTAGGGTTCTCCGACTGGGTGAATAGATAGCAGAGGTGGCTAGATTTACATGGTCTAATGGTGAGGTGAAGGTGCTAATGTCTCCCCTAGACATTTTTTTTTTTGTTTCGGCCGAGTGGATCGATAAATTCCCTTTGCCGATTCAACACGGGTTGCTTGGGATGGCGTCTGACCATTGTCCGATTGTTCTGCAAGTCACCGATGTGAACTGGGGGCCTCGACCCTTCTGTTGTGAAGCAGTGTGGTTAGAAGTGGAAGGTTCGATCAGTTGGTGACAAAATGGTGGGTTCTTTCCAAGTGGATGGATTTGCTGGTTTCAGAGTTTGCTGGAAGCTTAAGTTGCTAAAAGCACAATTGGAGCTATGGAAGAAATATGTTTTGGGGGTTAGGGAAGCTGAGTTCGAGAAGATGGCTGAGCAAATTCACATATAGGATATTATCAGAAAATGGTTCTCTAACTGAAGCAGATAGGGATAGGAGAAAGGAATTGCCCATCAAATATGCGCGTAAGTGGTAAAGAGGAGGATGAAATGGTGGCAGAGATCCCGAGTGTTGTGGCTTAAAGAGGGGGATAAGAATACAAGTCGAGTGGTGATAGAATTGGTAGTCTTCTTGTTGATGGGGAACGAACATCGGATTTTAGATGCAATCATATCTTATTATAAAAATCTCCTTTCGGCTGATAAATGGGGGAGACCGAAGCTGGATCTTATTGGCTTTAAGCGGATTATAGAAGAAGAAGCATCGTTTCTGGAAAGGCCTATTGTCGAGGAAGAGGTTCGAGAAGTGCTGAAGTCTATGTGCGGGGATAAGGCTCTTGGGCTAGATGGTTTTCCCATTTTGTTCTTTCAGAGAGTTTGGCATGTGGTTGGGAAGGACATTATGGACTTCTTGGCAGAGTTTGTTGATCGAGGTAGGTTATCTATAGCGATAGGGGCTTCCTTTATTGTGTTGCTTCCAAAAGTAGGAGCTGAACGGTTAAAGGACTTTAGACTGATCAACCTTATTAGAGGGTCTTATAAGATTCTGGCAGTTAGGTTCAAGAATGTGCTAGAGAAAGTTATCTCGGTTGATCAAGGAGACTTCATAGCTGGTCGTCAGATCCTAGTCAATGTGCTGATAGCTCACGAGTGCGTAGATGTAAGATTAAGAGAGAAGGAAAGTGGGTTAGCTTGCAAATTAGACAGAGAAGAAGCCTACGATCATGTAGATTGGGATTTCTTGGATTATATGCTTGGGAGATTGGGTTGTGGTCAGAAATGGAGGGGTCGGATGAAGGCTTGTCCAATCCCCCGCCTTTTCCATTTTGGTCAATGGGTCTCCTAAGGTTATTTTAGGTCCTCAAGAGGATTAAGCCAGGGGGATCCTCTAGACTATTGTCGTACTTGTTTGTGGTCATTGGGGAAGCTCTTAGTGCGATTCTTAGTAGAGTAGTGGAGTTTGGTTTGTTTCAAAGTTTCCAAGTTGATAGAAATAGGCCTCAAGTCTCTCATTTGCAATGTGCGGATGGCACTCTTCTTTTTTGTCAAGCAGAGCCAACTGCAGTTGATAATATTCGGAAGTTGATTGTTTGTTTTGAGGCAGTTTTGGGTTTGAAAGTAAATGTGGTGAAGTCAGAGGTGCTAGGCATTCACATAGGAGAGGAAGAGTTGCAAGACATTGCGGATATTTTTGGGTACAAAACTGGATAGTTTCCTACGACTTATTGTGGTTTACCTTTGTACGTGGGGAAGCCTCCCACTCACCTTTGGGATAGGGTAATTGAAAGGATTGAGAGAAAGTTTGTGGGTTGGAAATGTAGGACTTTATTTTTGGGAGGTCGGTTGATGCTTATCAAGACTTTCTTTTTGAATATGCCCATTTACTTCTTGTCGCTTTTCCGATGCCCGAAGTCAATCATTTCGAGATTGGAAAGGTTGAGGAGAGGATTTTTTTGGTCAGGTGCAAATGAGGTGAGGAAGTTCTATCTTCTTAAGTGGGACGAGGTTTGCAGGCTAATTAGAGGTGGAGCAGGCATTAAACCATTAGGGGAGATGCATACGACATTGTTCTGCAAATAGATATGGAGATTCGAGGTGGAGGAAAGAAAATTGTGGAGGGAAGTGGTGGCTAGTAAGTATGGAACCCAAGAAAGTGGATTGTTCGTGAAATCTTCTTCATTGTACTGGGCTTCCGCTATTTGTAAGGTAGTTGCAGCTACAGAGCATCATGTTTGTAGAGGCATATCCTTCTCAACAGGCAATGGGCATATCAGATTCTGGGTAGATGCTTGGTGTGGCGATCAAGCTCTCTAATCCAGGTTTCCAACAATAGCTAGGCTTGCTCTCGATTGGTTCATCACAATGGCAGAATGTTTTATGATCTTGGGGGGTTTGGAAGTGTGAGCGCCTCCTTGCTGCAGGAATTTGTTAGATAACGAGATTGAGGACTACACTAACCTCCTTGAGATTCTAAGGTACATCAATGTTGACTTGCAAGAACAAGATTCCATGGTGTGGGTCGGAAATGCGTCCAGGAACTTTTTGGTCAGGCTGTTGTTTCACATGGTCTCCAAACTTGGGCAGCATTCTCCTCCCCGTCCATTCCGTCTTCGGTATTACGGGGCCCCTCCTTGGGTGGCGATGTTCGTTTGGTTGGTCGGGCACAAGAGAATCCTTATGATAGATAACTTGCGAAAAAGAGCAATGATTCTTCTAAACATTTGCTTTATGTGTATGGAAAATGAAGAGTCTATTGATCACCTGATGATTCATTGTCCTCTCGCTGCCAAGGTGTGGAGTCATTTTCTATCCTTATTCAATATGCTTTGGGCGATGCTGGAAATGGTGGAATATCTTCTTTGGGCATGGCAGGGGGAGGAGTGGGGAGAACCAGTAAAGTTGGGTGGAGACTTCTCATTTTGATGGTGTTTTGGGCTATCTGGAGAGCTAGGAGTGGTTGTTGCTTTCAAATATCCAGCCTGGGGCTGAGGAGGTTATTAGAAAAAATGCCGAATTCTTAGAGAGTTGGGCCTAAAGGGGTGTTGTTGGCATTGTTTTTTTATGGTATTGTATTGTTTGCTCCTTTTTGTGAGCTTTCTAATAAAATTTATGTCAAGTTGCTTTTTTTTTTTTTAAATGACATTGGATGCCTATCAATCTCTGCTAAAGAAAACATCTATTAACCCTTAGATTTAGAGGGCTTTTGATAAAACTTATTTTCAGCATTTATCACTGAAATTTGATATTTTCAATGATTTTCACTTATTGAGATTGTTTGGCAAATCTAACTTATTAATTGCTAAAATTAATTTTCAGGGAAAATATGGGTCTTTTTTACAGCTTCCCTCTACTAAACTTTGAATGCTGAAAGTGGTGAATTAAAATTTCTTTTCACTATTGACAAATATCCCTAAAATTATTTCAAAATTACAATTCAACACTTAAATTAATTTTTAGAGTTTATTTTTTAGTTTATCAAAGGACATCTTCACATTTGGAATGCGTGTGTATCTATATACAATTAGGGCATCTTAATAATTGGAACGTGTGTGTGTGTGTGTATACACACAATTATATATTATGTTGGACATTATGCACGATAGACGCCATGAACATAAAGTAGAACGTAATAATTTACATTATATTATGTAGGACAGTAGTTTTGAACTTGCTTACTTAGTCTATCTGATGCGGGTGCATCTCCACACTGGGGTGGGGTGGCCCTCGAGGTGGTTACAGGCAAGATGGCCATGGGGTGGGACATGTGAGATGCGGGGTAGCCCACTTGGAGGTCTCGGTTGGGTTGCCAAGGAGGGTCTAGATAAAGGGATATTCTGATGCTTCCCCAACAACTCTGAAGTTTTTGGTGCGTTGGCTAACTGGTACTCGCTACATCACGTGGTATCAGAGTAGGAGACTAGTGTTTGAGTCTCGTTACTGGTGTGAGTGGATGATGCGGGTGTATCTCCACATTGGGGTGGTTTGGCCCACGAGGTGGGGCCTGTGAGAGGCAAGATGGCCACTGGGTGGGACCCACTATGGGACCCGTGAGATATGGGGTAGCCCACGGTGAGGTCTCGGTTGGGTTGCTTGGGAGGGCCTGGATAAAGGGATATTCCAGTGCTTCCCCAATAACTCTTGAGCTTTTGGTGCATTGGCCGGTACTCCCTGCATCACTATCTTGTTTAAATAATTTAAAGTACATAAAAACTTGTAATTCTTTACTATATGTGTTAGAAATACAATACCTGGGCATTGACGTGCCTCGCAGGGATTTCTTCTAGGGGTATTTTAATGATATCCATCTCAGATGTTTGGTATCTATATATTTTTTTAACAACAATAATTTTATTAAAAGAAGGCGAAGCCTGAAAGAATTAGAAAAAAGATTAAAAAAGAAAAAGAAAAGAAAAGAAGAGACAAAATTACAGATACATCCAACTATCAGGGAAAAAGGCCAATCGCCTTTGAAGCAATCACCAATTCCATTACATGCAATTTGGCCCTATAAAACACCTTCGCTTCTGACCTCTGATTTCTAAAACATCTATTATTCTTTTTTAGCCATAGAAACCAAATTCTATCTAATAAGCAGAGGTGCCAAACCATCTTCCCGATCTTTACCTTGTTTGGTATCTATTACACTATCAATAAAGTTAATTGGGTTTGATAATCGTCTTTCTTACTAGAACGTGTTCTAATTCAAAAGAAGTGCGCCAACTCCTCATATCTAAAAATACTGGTGAACTGAGGATAGACTATAATGTGATTCTTGACACATATAATTGGCAAATGGCCATTCATTAGAGAACTAGTGTTGTAACTTCTACCTGTTTTTCAGGATTTTCTATGTATGGAGGATCATAACATTTCCATATGGTTCCAAACATTAATTACTCCAAGATTTTCTTGAGTCTCATGTGCATTGTTCTTCTGTTAGCATTCAATTTCAATGATGCAACTAATTAGATTATAATTGATTGTATATTTGTATTACATGTGCTTCTGTTGTATCTTATGACATTTAACTTGTGTTATCTGGATATTGTATTTGACTTGTTTATCACAAATCACAGGTATGCAAATTCCTAACATACATGTCACATTGTTTGACTTTTGAAGTGTCCATATGATGGAAAGAAATGCCGATTATCTCCTCCTTTTCCTCAAGCTCTTATGTTTATTAATCTCCTCTAATTCTTACCTGGGGTAAAAGATTATGATACTTGGATCATTCAAAAACTCGGAGTACCTTAATTGGATCTGTGGATGCTTGGTAAAGGGTTAAGGATAAGGGAAAACCCTTCCCTGGGCCTTGAACTCCATATCTATTGGTATTTTGAACATAAGACCATTAGTTATCTAGAATGTACAATGAACTGTACCAATTATACGATGAATTATACCAATTGGGCTATGAACTAACCTATTGATAATGGTAGGGAAACATTTAACACGATTGTACTTGCAATTGTAATCAATACTTGCTCCTTTATCCTTGAAATTTTGGATCCAGAGGATCCACAGCACTCAAACCTTGCCATACTTGATACCTATACCCATGCTTGGGTAAAATTATCAGTTTTAGTATTATATTTTGAATTGAAACCATTCTCATCTTATATATATATATATATATATATACACATATATAAACCGTTCTCATCTTATTTGGCAGCATCCATTACTATTGTGAAATCTTTCTTACTCTCATTTTTGCTGTTGTGCTCACAATCAGGTTCTTGCTTCCATGGCTGACGTGAATGGGCAAATTTCTGCAGCAGTGATGGAGCGTCTTACTGCTGCTGCAGCAGCAGAGCCCTATGAACATGTTCGGTGTTCTTTTGTGTCATATGGGAGCTGTGCTTTGGATTTAGCCGAGGGTTGGAAATACAGGAGTCGATTGTGGTATGGGGTTGGCCTCTCCAAAACCACAACCTTTGGTGGTGGTGGCAGTGGCTGGGAGTCTTGGAAATGTGCTCTGGAAAAAGATTCAAATGGAAGCTGGGTTGAACTCCCTTTAGTAAAGAAGTCAGTTGCCATGCTTCAGGCCTTGTTGTTAGATGAATGTGGACTTGGTGGTGGGCTCGGTATTGGAGGAGGCTCTGGCACTGGAATGGGAGGAATGGCTGCACTTTACCAATTGTTGGACAGTGATCAGCCATTTCTGTGCATGCTCCGGATGGTACTTGCTTCAATGAGGGAAGAGGACAATGGTGAAGACGGCATCTTTATGAGGAATGTTAGCATTACAGATGGAATATCTGAAGGATTACATGGGCAAACTGGTGACATAGTGCCATCAGATAATAATAACCGCTTATCAAAAAGGAAACCACGTTCAGCATTGCTTTGGAGGTCAGTTTCTTCTTGTTCCATGTTCAGAGCTAGTGTCAGATATCTTGCTTATTTTCATCGTTTGAAGCTAAAATATGCAATTTCAAATTCTTGTATTATATCCACATGCTTAGTAATTTGGGCATCTCGTTAACATTTGCCGTAGTTAATCTGTTGAAATGAATCTTGAGTGAAGTCTTTGCCACGCCACACTTTCTACATGGAGTTCTCTTTTCAAACTTGTCTTCAGTACAAGTTCAGGGTTCTAGAATCAGCATTTACACACAGTTCTTATTGTCCTATGACTGTCTTGATTTATTGGAAAGCCCTTTTGAAGTACATAAATGTCATTCATTGTTGTGTTTCTGACATCCATGTTATCTTTCTTTGCCATGTTTTCCTTATTGCCTCACATCTTGTAGTTCCTTTCATTTTCTTCTATCTAATGATGTTATTCTTTTCATGAAGACCATGATTACCACCTTGTTATAAATAACAACAACAAGAAGTTGTTCCGAAGCATCATATCTGGCATTTTCATGCATTTGCTGTGTTCTCCCAATTATCTGATTTGTGCAGTGACACAGCATGAAGGTGGAATGAAAGTTGATACACTCAGAATGCCCACATCTACATTTTCTTTTTATAAAAGTGCCACAACATAGCCATCTCTACATTAAAGCTGTCCTCTCCAGTCTACCGTTATACTTCATGTCATTATTCAACTGCCCAAATTCTGTTCTGAGCAAGCTAGAAAGACTAAGACGTGATTTTCTTTGGTTCAGTAAAGGGGATAAGAAAAAATTCCACCTAGTTGACTGGAACAGGGTGTGCCTTCATACTAGAGATGGTGGCACTGGAGTCGGGAAGCTGAAATGGATGAATAGGGCTCTGCTTGGAAAATGGACTTGGAGGCTCGGGTCCGAACCCGGGGCCTTGTGGAAAACTTTGGTTAAATGTAAATATGGCTGGTCAGTCAGAGGGTGGTGGACCAAAGACTCGGTAGCATACAGAGCATCCGCTTTATGGAGAGGAGTGTTAGAGATGAAACAGGAAGTTATTAAAGGGATCCACTTCTTGGTCGGTAATGGAAACAACATTTCTATCTGGAATGACGTATGGATAGGAGACGGTGCTCTTAAAGAAGCTTTCCCCCAAATCTTTCGCCTGGCCCCTAACTGGGACTTATCATTTTCAGACAGCCTCTCCTCCCTCGGTTCCAAGTTAGTGTGGGACATTCCGTGTCGCAGGAATTTGCAAGATTATGAAATCTCCGAGCTAGCGGCCCTGTTGTCTCTCCTTAACAACAGCAATCCAGATCAGAATGTCTCAGACAGCATCCTTTGGTATCAGGATAAGAAAGGGATCTTCTCAGTCAAGTCCTTATACAATCACATTCTCAACAGCCCCCGCCCTTCGACAGCCCTTTTTGCAGATCACATGTGGGAATACAAACTGCTGCCAAAGATTGCGGTATTCAGCTGGCTGGTCAGTAACAGGAGGGTTTTGACAGTTGACAATCTTAGGAAAAGAGGAATGTGTATTCCTAACATCTGTCTTTGCTGTATGGCGGAAGCAGAATCGGTGAACCATGTCTTTATCCATTGCCCCCTAACGCTGCAGTTATGGTCAGCGGTTTTCTCTTGGTTCAAAATATCATGGGTTCTCCCTTTCTCTTCCGTCAGTTTGGTTAAAGTTTGGCACGGGGCAGATTTCGGCAGTCAGAAAAATCAGTTTTGGAGAATGTCGTTAGCAGCAGTGTGGTGGGCGATTTGGGAAGAGCATAACGGGAGATGCTTCTATGGGGAGTCTAACGCTGTTGGGTTCCTTATTAGGAGAGTCCATTTCCTCATAGTGGAATGGGCCTCCCATGCGTTGCAGGCAGACACGTTAGTTTTGTTTTAATTCCCTTATGTTTAGGGTGTTGGTTTGCTATCTCAGCGGACCAATTCCCCTTGTATCTTTTCCTTGTTTTCTTATATAAAATTTCGTCACTTCTCAAAAAAAAACATAGCCATCTCTATATATTGCCTTTTGAGCCTACTTGATTTAGTATGAGTAAAATGCATTAGAGTCAACTGTTTCCTAACTGAAAATTGATCTCTACATTTGTATTCTTTCTCTGCAGCAAGTCCTATGATTGCAATTTTGACCTGTCATAATGCTTTTACAGTGCATTAATATCAATAATTTGAATATATTATTGTGTTTTCTTGTGCATCTGTTCATTTCGTTTTGTACTACACATATATATACATACCTATTCATCTAACATCCTAGCAACACATCCATAAACATCATATACTTGGTTGTCAAACTTGCTTCTGAACCTGTGCCAGCATTTCCATGACTACATTGTGGTTCCTTGCTTTTTGTTTATATGGATGAGCCAAGCTAATACTGTGAATATGATGTACAGTGTGCTTGCACCTGTTCTGAACATGCCAATTTCTGAGTCCAAGAGACAGAGGGTGTTGGTTGCATCTTGCATTCTTTTTGCTGAGGTTAGTTTGATTTGCATTTGCTTCCATTTTTCTACTTTCTCTGTTCTTGAATAAATCTTCTCCTAAAACTTGAACTCATGATTGAAATAATCGTGATCTGTGTTCTCTGTCTGCAATTTCATTTCTGAATCACACCATGTATCTTAAAAACTTCCATCCCATTTCTCCATACAGTTAAAGCTAGTTCTGATTTATTCTATGAAGCATTTGCTTGTTAGATTCTCATGATTGTCTTAACTTTGAAATACTTTTGAGGAAGCTGGAATGCGTTTTTCTCGTCCTCACTGATGCAAGATGAATGATAACTTTCTATGTAGATTTTATTTCTTCTTATTTTTGTTTTCAGTTTTTGGTAATTCTTCTTTCTATAAGTTTTGTAATGCAGGTATGGCATGCTGTTGGGAGGGACAGAAAGCCTCTTCGAAGACAGTACTTAGAGGCTATTTTACCTCCATTTGTTGCCATTCTGAGACGCTGGCGGCCACTTTTGGCAGGTATTCATGAGCTTACTTCTTCAGATGGTCTGAATCCCCTCGTTGTTGATGACCGTGCTTTGGCAGCAGATGCACTGCCTCTTGAGGTGATTGAACTTCCACACTCCTATCTCTTTCCAGTTCCATGGAAACCGTGAGTTGTATATACTCCCATTGAAGAGTTTTGCGATTGAATTATGTACTCTCTCACAATTTTAATCCACTATATTTCTTCCCTGCCATTTAGAATTGATCTTAACTGGATTAGTTGAGAGTTTTCACTGCATAAATGCTAATAAGATTGATTCTTTGTAAAGAAATTTGATATAATTGACATAATTAGTGTTTCAGTTCATTGCATCCATGGAGCTTTTACATAATGCTAATCCTTTGCGTTTGTGTAGGATAACTAAAACAGTGTATAATAAGCCACATTCTATGTATTTCTTTTGCAGGAGAAACAGAAAACTTGAACGGCTAATCCACATGTTTTCTTACACTATAAGGATATGTTTCTAAGGAAAAAATTGGTGAAATTTAAATAATGGCAAGCATCTTCATCCTCTGAAACATACTTTCTTCCTGGCGCTTGTGATGTCACTCTAGCGAAATCCATATCTAGATAATTAGATAATTAGATGTAGCCGTGTCTGGTAATATATAGTGTACTGGAGCTTGTCATGACCATTGTGCTTGTGAAAATTTCAGGGAATTCCACAAATTATTTTGTTGATGCTATACTGTTTTATCAGTCCAACTGTTGTGATTTCTTGGATCCCAAGTTTGTTGTCACATCTGACTTAACTGAATTTTATAATTTATGTTCCAGTATTAGTTAATATTATAACAAGAGGAAGTCATCCCCATATTGTTATGATGGCATTAGAACACCTTCCCTGGCCTGAGAATCTGCCTTCAAATTAGCTTCCCTATGATATAAGAGAAACTGATGCTATAGCTCCTGCACAACCCACAAATTTCTTCAACCAATCCACCAACTGCAATGGATAAGCAGTTAATGAGCTTGCCTACCTTAAAGCATTGGAGTAATTGCCATCAATTATGGAAGAACCCCTGAAAGATTATTATATTTCTCTATAATCCCTATCTTGAGGGCTCTGATTTCAGCTTGTCTAGACTCACAGGACACTAAAGAACCTAGAAATTTCCAGTCTTCCAGCAGAGTCCTGAATAATACCCACAAAAATTGCATATGCCCAGATTTTCCCCCAAATTGCCATTCAAATATTGTTTTCAAGGAACCATATGGTGTTGGGAGTGGACACAATGAAAAGGTTCATCCCATCTCACATCACACACCGAATCCAACCACCGTGTCATCATTTCTTGAGATCATTGGTTCAAACTCTCCAAACCAAAGCCCAAGGGATGGTTCTATCTTCAGCTCTTCATCTACCCTACAAATACCATGTTTATTTTGGACTGTTATATCATTTTGCTCCTTATAGACAGACCATAAGACTGGCACAAGACAGATTCCAAAGGATCCTGCCTCTTCGGGTGCCTAAATCCAAACTTCCATGCTTCCAACAACTTGCTTAGAGAAATTTGGCATATAGTTGCACAGAGTGTGAAGTGACAACAGATTTGGATGTGGGAATGGGCCTCTGTTTCAAAGTGTTAGCAACTATAAACAACTAGGAAGTGGGAGTGTGACTCCAAAGTGTGATTCTAAGTGAGAGTGGTACCTAGTTAGATAGTGCAACTGTGATTTTGGCATGCACCATGCCACCCAAAATTATTATCATCCTCATCCAAGTCTTATCCCAACTAAAGTGGGGCTAGGATCCCTAAAATATTATTTGTTTAATAAAATATTCATTCACCGTCATCATCATCATCTTTTAGCCTTTCTTCCAGAAATTTGGGGCTGGCTTTTAAAAGGTTATTGAAAGTTTTATGATTGGTTTCCGACTAGACATTGACCCTTGTCTTGACTCAGGCTCTTTGGAATTGGCTTGGCGAAGGCTCACATTGACACCACTTGCATGCCAAAATGGCCCCCATCCCAACTATAGATGCTTGCCCCTAAGGGAAAGCAAGGAAAGTAGGACCGCAAATGGGTAGTTACCCAGCAAACTACTAAGCATGACGCACCTACAAACATGACATGTCATGTTTTAGTAGTTGGCTGCATAAAATAGCAGGGAAAACCCTCAATACATGATTGCGATCATAACCTACATGCCAACATAATCAAGCCCTGCATTATGAACATGACTTGTGAGCATCAAAACACAATTGCAAACATGATTCACATGCCAACAGGCCTAACACAGTCAAGCCTTACATTACAGATGTGACTTAAATCACTACATGATTAAGAACACAACTCGCATGCCAAAACAATCAGGCCCTGTGCACTACACCTCTACGCAACTATTCTGCACTATTTGCAAAGGGAAATTTGCGAATAATGACGTTTAGAGCATGCAGTACTAGCTGAGGCCATTGAGCATAGCCAAATTAATGCAGGGGCGCTTTCACACCAGGCTCAAGTGGGGTGGCATGTGGGAGGTAGGGGCACACTCGGGGTGGGCGGCCCGTGTGAGGCGGGCCTCACCCGTGTGAAGCGGGTGGCTCGTGTGAAGCGGAACCCATGTGAAGTGGGGCCCATGAGAGGGGTTCGGCCGAGGTCCTAACCCATGGGATGTGGGGCCTGGGCTATGATATAAAGGGATTGATTTACCATGCTCTATCAATTCGAGCTTTTAGAGTAAGTGGTTAATTGTCCTACATCACAAATGTTCAATAATTGATCTAGGGCCTGTTTGGCACATGTCATACTGCAGTGTGGATAGTCATGTAGATATGGTTATTTTATGATAAGTACTCTTGATGACAATGAGTATCTGGTGTTTGGTGATGGCATTGACTGCTTACCTATGTGAATAGCACTACCTAGTGTTTGGAGGACACAAATTTTCATGTGATATGTAAATAATAAAATGTAACCAACATATTCCAAATGATTTTAGAACTTTTAGATTCTAAAGCTTCCTGCCATAGTCCTAGCTTTGTGTTTTACAACTCCCCACCCCTCTTACACACACACACCACCACCACCACCACCACCGCCACCACCAACACCACCACCACCACCATCACCGACAACAACAAAATCGTGTTGTCAATCAAATTATGTCATTTGTAACCAACATTCGCATTGAGACCTTGTCTTGTAAATACCTCATTAACTCATAATAACCAATGTAAGAAGATAATTGATCAAGTCCCACCCTTGACATAAACCTACAATAACTGGAAACTCACTTGTCTCTCAACTAGTGGTCCTCACATTTGTTGCCTTTCCCTAGTACATATCCTTGATCATGCCAATATGTTCTCTTGAGACTCATTTCTTTTCCAACACCCACTGGAATCCATCTCTAGTGACCTTACCGCTTGATCACGTGTAGATCCTTCTTCATCCTATGTTTCCCCAAGCCCAGATAAAGGAGGGCTGTGATTGTGGATTGACATATCAGTATTGTATCGGCTGATACGGCCGTATTGTATCGGCTGATACGGCCGTATTGTATCCTTATTGGTTTGATATGATACTTGATAAAGGTGGGTTGTGATCATCGGTTGAAATATTGGTCTTGTATCGGCTCATATGGCCGTATTATATCCTTATCGGCTCAATATGATACTCAATATGGGGTTGAATCAGCCCCAGCTTGAAATTTTGGCTGTATCAGCCAATACGTGGTGTATCAGCACTACTATGGCAGTTGTATCGCGGCACTGGCCAATACATGTATACATGCCCATTCTTTGTTTCTTTTTCATTTCTCTCTCTCTCTCTCTCTCTCTCTCTCTCTCTCTCTCTCTCATTCTTTCGCTTGTTGGAGGCTTGTGGAGGGCTTCTATGCCATTTTTGAGCACTTATTTCTCATTTTCAAAGATCAAAACAGAAAATTTCACAGATTCAACCAGGCGTAACTTTGGTGTCCATTTTAGGAAAATAAAAAAATAGGTAAGAATCCTTTTTTTTTTTTTTCCTTGCTGATTTTGTGTCTCTTCAACATAACATGAACAAATCGACCAAATTGTGCTTGATATGTGTTTGATTTGGGCATATTTACTTCAATATTCGATTGTTTCCAATTATCACCAACTTTTGCCTAATTTGCATAGATTTTCTTTTTCTTTTTAAATGATGCATGAATAGTACATGCACAGTATAGATCTATAGATTCATGTATGCAATCAGTTGTGTTGTACATTTTTAAAATAAAATTTGGGTATTTTTTGGCCATTTTCAGGCCATTTTTTTGGATGAGTTAATATCATCCATCTTTGGGCCATTGGACATATATCTAGCATAGATGTCATCAATTCCAAATATTTTTTAATTTTTGGGCCTATTTTTGGGGATAAATGGTAACTACTATTCATTATTATTATTATTATGGCTATGACTATGACATCATCATCATCATTATCATTATCTCTTATTCTTATTCTTTGTGGATTTAGTTGTTTTAAGTTATTTGGGCTTACATTCATTAATGAGATCAATTCATTTTTTTTTTTCCAATCTTTTTTGCTTTTATGGTTTTCTTTATGTTTTTATGTTTTTTTATTTTATTTTAAAAATGATTATATACTGTTTTATACTTTGGATGATAAAAAATGATAAGCATTTTCTTTTTCGGTGTTTTGGTGTTGATTTTTTGTTTCTTTTTCATTGTATAATTTGTCTACATGTAGTTTTTGTGTTTATTAAAGAAATTATAAGTGCTTAAAGCTTTAGTTGTCTATTGATTACTTTTATTGGTTGGTGTTTATTGATTATGCTTTTAGTGTTTTGTGTATTTATTATGCTCCCTTGAACATATTCCTGGTATTGACAAGCTAAAGCACATGGGCACTTTTAGTTAACTAAGTAATTATTTTGTGAATGCATGTTTATAATACATGTTTTTTGATATTGTGAACCGTGGTAGTTATAGTACCATTTCTTATAATCTATGCCTATTTGCTCATGTAATCTATTGATTATACTTTATGCATCATGATTCATGAACATCGAAGATGATAGTTGAAAGGTGGTAGAGTCACATATTATTTCAATTTATGATATAAATTAAAATTTTACAGCTCAAAGACTCAACAACACAGCTCACGACAGGTCAAGTCGACAGACAATGTTCTTACCAAAGAATGGTCCGAGACACCATTAAATACTAGCATGAAACTCACACAGAAAAAGAAAAGAATATCTTATTCCCCCGCTCTCTCTCTCTCTCTCTCCTCTCTCTCTCTCTCTCTCTCTCTCTCTCTCTCTCTCTCTCTCTTCCTAATATTTTCTGTATTTCTGGCTTAAAAATATTTTGACCGATACAATCTGATATGGACCAATATTGATACATGACACCTGTTTTGTATCATTTTTCATCTGGGCCGATCTGTGTGCCAATACTGATATTCAGAAACTTTGGTCACAGCTTTTCCTCATGAATCCTGACAATCCGACATTGTGTGACATTTGACCTTAAATTATTGGCATTTGCTTCAACTTTGTTGCATAATTGGGTGGTGCTTTGCTTCACAACCTTACAGTTGTATATCTGATCCCAATTTCCTTCCAGTGATGATAATCTCTCATATATCTATGCATGCTTCCAACTGCATTCATGCAGTCATTGAGCATGATAGTCTTGAAAAATCACCATGCTTGACATCATTGCATCACTGAGACAATGTTTATATCTGTTCCAGTCTGCTCTCGCCATGATATCTCCTGGATGGGCTGCCGCTTTTGCTTCTCCACCTGCTGCAATGGCATTGGCAATGGTTGCTGCTGGTGCTGCTGGGGCTGAAACTGGGGCACCTGCTAGAAATACGCAGCTTAGGCGTGACACATCAATGCTTGAGCGAAAAACAACTAGGCTACACACATTTGCTAGCTTTCAAAGGCCTTCTGATACACCCAACAAGTCCCCAGCTTTTCCTAAAGACAAGGCTGCAGCCAAGGCTGCTGCTTTGGCTGCTGCACGTGATCTTGAGCGCAATGCCAAGATTGGTTCAGGGAGAGGTCTCAGTGCTGTTGCTATGGCCACATCAGCACAACGGAGGAGTGCCAGTGATCTGGAGCGTGTGAGAAGATGGAATGTTTCTGAAGCCATGGGAACTGCCTGGATGGAATGTTTGCAGTCAGTTGATACAAAGTCCGTTTCTGGGAAAGACTTTTCTTCACTGTCCTATAAGTATGTTGCAGTCCTAGTCGCGAGTTTTGCTTTAGCAAGAAACATGCAACGGGTGGAGGTATGGTTATTGTGATGCTTCATTTTCTGGGTATATTGAAATTTTCATTTAGATTGTTAGCACTGTCCGTGTTTTGGCAGATGGATAGGCGTGGACAAGTTGATGTGATAGATCGGCATCGTGCATACACTGGGGCTTATGAATGGCGCAAACTCATTTATTGCTTAATTGAAATGAAGGTTCTTTTTGGGCCCTTTGCAGACTGTTTGTGCAATCCTGAGAGGGTATGTTGTGGCATATTTCTTACATTCACTCGTGTTTCATTAGGTTTTCTTTCTCTGTTAAAGACGCGATCTTATTTGCTTGTTGTCATTTATAATGTATTAAACTTATTTAATTCTGTAATTTATGCAGGTTTTTTGGAAGTTAGATTTCATGGAAAGTTCATTGAGAATGAGAAGATGTTTGAGAAGGAATTACAAGGGATCTGACCATCTGGGCGCAGCTGCTAATTATGAGGATCATCTACAGCAACTCAAACTCAATGAAGAGAATGCCACATGTCATAGTAATGACCCAGAAGCATCGTTTGCTGCTGGCCTTCCCTCCACTGCTTCCATTCTGATGGCAGAAGCAATATCAACCGAGGAAAGGAATGAGGATGATGAGCAGACAGATACTGATAACTATGAGGATAGAAGATATGATATGGATCAGTGTGGGGAGAATCAACAGAGGCTCTCTGCCACTGCTGAGCAGCCCGTGCAGGGATCAATGGATTATGGAGATGCTGAAGTATCAAGTGGCCGAAATTTTGTCCAAAATGCAATGACTGTTGCTCCTGGGTACATGCCAAGTGAATTTGATGAACAAATTATTCTAGAACTTTCTTCATTGATGGTCCGGCCGCTGAGGGTTATACGGGGAACCTTTCAAGTAAGTTCTAAACACAGTCTAAACTGGAGCTTTATTCTTTATTCAGTGATCACTTTGTGCTTGTATATTCATTTTCTGCCATGCGCTTGCCAGCAGTCCTGCTCAAAATCCTTGCCATTCATGTCATCAGTTATTTTATCTGAGAAAAATTATGGGATAGGAAATTAGGAAATGTCAACTTTTGTATGTCTCAACGTCACTTCTGCAAGCTTTTAAGGTCAAATTAAACTTCCTATCTATGAAGCCTAGATAAGGATAAGGTCACATATATGGGAGGGGTCATGACCATCTCCCTTTTCACCTCTATGCTTTCTCTTCTTTTATACATTAGTTGACCTTCTATTCCCCAAATCCCCCTGTTTCTATGTAGTGTTCAAAGTGTCGGTATCGCTACAAGTTTTGCTAGCCAGGGATATAGAAACAATATTGATATTGCCGATAATATCACCAATAACTAGAAATACGGGGAAATATCGGAAAAACAGTGGAATTTTTCAATGAAACTTCATGAGATGCTAAAATACACATATTTGCATATTTAGTAGTAAAAAAAAATTGCAAAAAAGAATGCATACATAATAGGTTTCCATTTAATGGGGGCCTAAAAGCATATGTTGTTGTAAGAAATCAGTCCAACCATCTCATCCGTCCCATTTATCCATCCAACCTCCAACCTTCCATCCAAACAGCCATTGATATTTCAGAATATCGGCAGCACATGATATTTCCCAACAAATCATTCACAACTGGAAAAGAAATGAAAGATTTTGGTCTCAATATCGCCATGTTGTGATAATGATAATATCGCAATGTTATCAATATTATCGTTGACAAATTGAACAATGTATACAACCAGCCCACAAAAAATTATGAAATGGGATTTTTTTTTTTTAATATACTAATTTTTGGCGATATCAATACATTGACGATATTATCGAAATATCGCAGATACATTGGCGATACAAGCGACACTTGGAATTTACGCAGTCGAAAATATTTGTGATACACCAACGGTATCAATGAATTGGCAATGCAAGAAACACCTGGAATTTACACAGTTGAAAATATTGACGATATCGATACAGTGACGATATTTAGTGATATTTAGCAATACATCGTCAATACCTAGAATTTCTGATACTACCAGTGTTATCAGTATCGCTACCAGTGTTATCGGTATTGCCGAGCTAGAGATACGGATAATATCGGGGCTATTTCAACAATATAAGAGATAATTCAAACATTGTTTCTATGTAAGCTATTAGAAGGTATAGCTTAATAATAGGACCTTGGGTTGAGACCACTAGTAGTGGTGTATATGAATAATGTTTTCAGTATCGACGATATTGACTGATATATCCCACGATACATCTTGTATGGTGCCTGTGCGATACAAAATGCATGAGTAGTTTTTTTTTTTGGTATCACTGGAAATATCGCAATATATCGTATGGTATTGCACATATTGCGAAATATCGCAACTAGTTCTTTACAAAAGATACTTTGTATTTTCTTGATTTCTCTGTACTTCTAAATAGATCTATTATGGATTTCGACTCATCCTTGTGGATCCCTTCGAAGAAGAACATCAATTTCGAGCCTAAATCAAGATCCAAGCCGATTTGGGGCCGTTTTAGATCTGATGAGCATTTTTAATTTTCGATCCATTTTTTTTTATTGTTGTAAATCATCGCAAATCAATGTCAAATGGTTACAAATCCATGATTCTTCATATTTTGCATGAAAAATCAAGGATTTTGATTTTAAGATTTGGGTGAGATTGCCCGAGTTGCGGAAAATTAGAAAAAATTGAAAATTTCCCAATTTCTTTCAATTCGGCTGCAATCTTTGTGTTTAGACACAATCCAACATGTATGTAACCTGATCTAGTGATTCTTGGTAATTTGGTGATATTTTGAAAAAATATTTCTTAATTAAAAATAATTAAAGAATCTAAAAAATATTTTATTTTTCAAAAATCTACTTTGATCTACGGTCAATTCACCCCCATTTCAGAGTATTTAGGAGTGTTTGAAGAAGTCATTATCACATACATTATATTTTTGGGATTTGGGGGAAGATGGGTTGATTTGTGGAAATTTTGTGAAAATTCAAAAATTTCCCAAACAAGTTATAATCTTAGTGTCCAAACATGACATCAAATATTTATGTAACCCAATCTAGTGATTCTTGGCAATTTGGGGATATTTCGGAAAAAAATAAAAAAGTTAAAATATATATATATACACACACACACACAAACACACACACACACACACACACACACACACATATTTCAAAATTTCACTTTGATTAGTGGTTATTTGTCTCCTATTTTAGAGTATTTAAGAGTGTTTGACGAAATCATCTCACATATATACTCTAATTTTGGGATTTGGTGGAAGATGGGTTGATTTGTGGAAATTTTGAAATTATCCAAAATTTCTCAAATCGGAGAGGATGAGTACCAGCTTTATGTTAGAGAGTATCTTCATTGGTGTTATTCTACTATGACCTGGGCATAGTATTGTTGATTTTTGGAGCAACAATATATGCCTAGCCCCATTGAGATGGAAATGATGATTTTGAGCTACCTCACAACTCTGTGTGGGTTTGAGCCATAGCCACCCACATTATTCACATATATATTTCTAGCTTTCTACTTATTTTTCTTTTGAATATATTGCTTGTGTTTTCATACATGTATTCTTACATTTATAAATTATATGAGTTGACTTTGAATATACTTACACAATTCAGCCAGACAATGCATAGATTAGGACCCTATATAAAGGAAACCTATTATGTGCACTTTTTTTGTGATCTTTGGATTTCTAACTGTATATTGATGTCTTGTTTAACAATCCCTGAATTTTCATTGAAAAATCTAACCAATTTCCCCATGTTTCCGAACAACGTAGAAGATACGTTATGCAATACAACCGTTATATCCCATGCAATAACCGGTATGTATCCGTATCCCAAGGGTGCGATACATTACTTGGTAACGATATGGAAAACATTGTGTATGGAGAGTTCCTTTCATTCATTCCTTTGAGACCTTTATTGTCATTAGAATACTTTATAAAAATTTACCAATTTGACATATATTTATATTTATAAAGTGGAGGTCATGTTCCCTACATGGATGAGAAAGGTGCCTCCCACCTTCCAATCCTTATTCATGTGGTCCTTTGTTTCTTTGATTCCCAACATAAAGTTAGGGTCCCATTCTAACAGTTCCGTTGAGGTCAATAGATTGCAGTTAATTAGAACTTTCTTTATTCTTAAGACATTTTAGTGCCGTCTTCCTTCTTTCAATCTGAGTCATAAATATATCTTTTGACTTGGAGAGATACCTTACCTCAGTGCCTGGAAGTTGCAATGCTATATAGGCTTGCTTCCTTGAAAGAGGCAAATATCTCGCAGAGCTATATGGTTGTTGGGGAGAGGGTTATCTAGGCATGGTAGTTATGTTACGGCCATGTCAGCCGTTACGTAAAGGAAGGGTCACGCCTATTATGTGATATAGGAGTGAATCAGCAAGTTATGAAAATAAATGGGTCATATTGGTTAATGCCGGCATACTAGCGCCGTATAAATATAAATGGTCCTTGTTGAAAATCTTTTACTTACAATTTTTTCTCCCCCTTTTCCACTTTATTCATTTCAATGTTGAAGGAAGCTTAGAGACTAATTTTAAATTGGGAAATATTAGAAGGGGTCAACCATCGCTTTGTTTCATCTTTGCATCGCCTTTTTATTGAATTTATACATCACGGGCCAAAATCCACCAAGTCATGCTTGATTTGTGTTCAATTATGTCCTAGTTGGTCGACTTTCAATAGGTCAAGCTACGCTACTTGATAGACACCATTCTTACCAAAGAATGGCCCACTACACTATCAAATTCATGTCCAAGACTATAAAAGAATACACATTTGGGATTCTCAAATTATTTTAGAATTACTTGACCAATAACTTTTGAGACATTTTCCAAAGGGAAAAAAGAGAGAGAAAAAACCTGGTCGCTTTAGGGCATTAGGGCTATATCGTATCTGCTAACAAGTTGGCTGATATGCCGGGCACCCTTCTCTAGCCAACAAGGTAACAAGGAATGTTAAGCCCTTCAATCGAGGTCATCTTTGTCATTCAATCCATTCATGTGAGTAACGACCCTCTTCGTATGTAGCTTGCATAGATAACGTTGTATTAGGGAGCCTGTGCAATAGAGGCTCTATGGGCCCATCATGCTGACTTTTTAAAATCCACTTTGTGCTTCTGTTTCACTAGCTCATTTTAGAACATCATCACAGAGATGAGGTGGATCTAAAATTAGAGTGGGCCACAACAGTAAAAAGTGGGGCTAAGTTGCCCACTCACCCCCCCCCCCCCCCCCCCAAAAAAAAAAAAAAAAAAAAACTATCTATCCATAGAAGGAACAAAGTAATGGAGTCTTTAAATCAGAATCATTGACAAGGTTTTTGGTATGGAAAATGTTAACTTGAAGGCCTTAACGTTGGTCAAAGGTGTGGGGAGGTGATTGTAGCCCTAAGGATTAGCTATCCATAATTTTGGTGGAAAAGGAGGATTTTCATCACTTGCCTCTCTCTCTCTCAGCCTTGTGAGTAGCACTAAATAGGTAATGAGATGAGGGAAAGTAGGCTTAGATGGTTTGGCCATGTGCAATGGAGACCAAGAACTACATTGGTTAGGAGTAAGTCGGTTCAAGTTGGAGGCTCTAAAAGGGCAAGAGGAAGGTCCAAAAGGATGTGGGTGAAGGGCATAAGAAAAGACTTGCGGACTTATGCTTTATTTGAGGATATGTTCCATGATAACGTGGCATGGAAGAACATGTTTGTCCAGCTGACCTCAATTAGTTGGGATGAGTTGTCCAGCCGACCTCAATTAGTTGGGATGAGGCTTGATGATGATGATAATGATGAGTTATCATCATAAAAAAGTATGCATCTGCTGACACTAATTTTGGTATAATTTTTTTATTTTATTTTTCTTGATTCATTAATCTTCTTAGACTTTTCTAAGTTCTAGTTGGTTTATCTCCTTACATGTTTCTTCATTAATTAGACAACGAAACAAATGAGGACAAGACATAATCGGGTTCAACTTCTGTTTAGCGATGCTCAGAATTCTAACATTATTCTTTCTATCATTCTTCTTCTTCTTCTTTTTTCTTTTTTCTTTCTTTCTTCTTTCTTTCTTTCTTTCTTTCGTCTTCTTCTTCTTCTTCTTCTTCTTTTTTGTTTTTTTTCATTCTTTGATACAATCTGTTGCCAGCTTTGCGAAGCCCAAACATGTGTGAAAATGCCCTCACATTACACCCACAGGCCACCCCACTCGAGCCTGGTGTGAAAATGCCCTTATATTACATGTGCTAGTGTGGCTGACAGATGCAATAACCAAGCCATCCATTAGGTGGTTCTGATCATGTAGATGTTCTCTCCCAAAAATAAATCTGGTCCATTCAGAAGGTGGGCTGTAATGTCTGAAACAGTTGGACAATTAAAAAACTTTTGTGAAGTATTTTTCAGCCATTAATTTCTTTTTCTAAACCCTGGCCCACCTGATGATTTGATCAGCTTAAATCATGGGAAAGAGCATCTAAATAGTGGTAGGCATCTGATGAATGGGATAGATCTCGTACCAATGTGCCAGGCTGGTATGTGGTGGTGTGTGTGTTATCAGCATTGTCAGCGCATGTGTGCTTAGCAAAGCTCATCTTTTGCATCTTTTTAGTAAAATTTTTAATGAGTTGTATCTTTTGTATGTTTCTCATGCTTGATGCTTAAGGATTCACAACTTTATTTACTTGCTTAAGGAGGTTATCATATAGTTCTTGACACATACAGTACAGTTTCCAACTCCACTTCTTGTTCCTAACTGCATTGAGGAATGCCTTCTTTCAGATTACAACAAAGAGAATCAATTTCATAGTTGATGAACACATTGATGACTGTATCAAGGAGGATGGGTCAGATTCGAGTGTGCAAAACAGAGATCAAGGTAAGGATAGGAGCTGGTTGATCTCTTCTCTTCACCAAATTTTTAGCCGAAGGTGAGTTGATTACTCTTTTTCAGTCAATGTGTTACACATATTATTATATGCACCTTATTGATACCGTTTAAGCCTCTGCTTTCTATCAGTACAGATGTGAAATGTGTCTGATTGTCCCACCTTCCCATAGTTCCAACTTAGAATAGAAATTGTTGCCTTTCTTTCACCTCGACTGTCTGTTGAATGAGTCCTGTTGTTTGTATCACATCTGTTGCTTGTTCAAAGCTATGCCCCACAGGCATGCCATTTCTACAGGCATGTCTTCTGGGCAGCTAAAACACTGATTATTGTCAAAATGTTGGATGTGGGTATGACTTCCATCTTTGAAGCATCTGGAGGACATGTTCCAAGTTTGGAGGCTTGATACTAACTGGAGTTCTAGAAGTGCCATTGCTAGAGTTTGTGGAGAGCAATCTCCTCTGCTTCATTCTTTGCGCGGGTGTTGCCTTTGATGGTTTGCATGGATACATCATTTCATCACTCCTGTCAACATTTTTTAATGTTCAAAATGTCTAATTAGCTGAAAGTGTATCCTACAAAACATATTGTAGGAAAGCGTGGTTATATGGATGATCTTGCAAATAAATAAATCAATAAGACAAAATCTTGTATATAGTAGATTGAAAAGTTGTTACAGTTCTAAATTTGTTAAAGGATATAGGTAGTGACGAAAGATTGAAATGTTTATAGGATATGGGTGTCAGACTTAAACACCAATTGTCAAAAAAATGTTGGATGCAGTATCCATCTTTGAAGCCTGCAGGCGTAGGTTTGAAGTTAGTAGGCTTGATACTAGGTGGGGTATTAGAAGTGCCAGTTTTAGAAGTGTATGGGAGATATTAGGTTATTTTAGTTGGCAACGAAGTTATTCAACAAGATCGTAAGATTGAAGAAAATGTAGACAAATGGAGGAAAAGTACTGTGGTACATGTTTGTAAGAGTAAAGGAGACAAACAGAGCTACACTAACAGTTGTGGAATTAAACTCATGAGCCATAATATGAAATTTTTAGAGAGAGTGATTGACCAAAACCTAAGGCATGAGATAGATGTATCAGAAAAGCAGTTTGGTTTCATGCTAGGGAGGTCTATCACTGAAGCTATTTTCCTACTTAGACAATTGATAGAGAAATATAGGGAGAGGAGGAAGGATCTGCACATGGTCTTTATTGACTTAGAGAAAGCTTTTGATTAGGGTCTTTAGAAAGTGAATCTAGTGAGCGTTGGGAAAGAAAGGAATTTCAAGAGGATATATTGACATGAATAGGGGTTTATATGAGGGAGTAGTAACAAATATGAGGACAAGTGAGTTCCCAATTACTCTAGGCTTGCACTAGGGGTTGGCATTGAACCCATACCTTTCCGCGTTGGTTATAGACGAGTTAGCGAGGCATTGCGGGAAGAGATCCTATGATGTATGTTGTTTGCAAATGATATAATTTTGAATGACAAGAGAGAGGGCATACAAACAACTAGATTTGTGGAGGTTAGCTTTAGAATCCAAAGGATTTAAAATTAGTCGGACAAAAGCAGAGCACATGGAGTCAATTTAGTAACAATAGGAGCGGGAACGAAGAACTGGTTGAGATTGCTGACCGAGAAGTTTCCTAAAATGACCACTTTCGATATCTTGGTCATTAATTCATGAAAGTGGAGATATTGAGGAGGATTTTGCCCCTAGGATTCAAGCAGGATGGAAATGGAGATGTGCCTCTGGAGATTTATGTGATTGTCCTGTACTGCTCAAACTGAAAGGGAAATTTTATGGGACAAAATGCTTGAGCAGTTAAGGAACAACATGTTCGTAGGTTCACTGTAGCTGAAATGAGGATGTTGAGATGGATGAGTGGCAATGCAAGGAAGGATAAGAATTAGAAATAAAGGAAAGTAGACTTATATGGTTTAGTCATGTGCATTGGAGGAAATTTAGGAATAGCACCAATAGGTATTTGGATGAAGGAAAGTAGACTTAGACAGTTTGGTCATGTTCAGCGGAGACCTAGAATTGCTCCGGTTAGGAGTGAGTTGGTACAGGTTGAATGCTCTAAAAGGACAAGGGGAAGGCCCAGAATGACGTAGGTGAAGGTAGTAAGGAAAAACTTGATGACCTACTGTGGCATAACTTATGGCCCTTCATAGAGTGGAATGGTGGAAAATGATACATGTGCCAACCCAATTAGTTGGGATTAGGCTTAGATGATGATGTTGATCATCATCATCATGTTGCAGTTCTTTGGAATGATAACAACTAAGCAATGTAACATTTGTTTTTGCAGCTTGTTTTATAGGATGCTCTTTCAGCTATCCTTTAGGGTCTGGCATTTCAAGTGTTTTGTTTGTTACGAATGTAGTCTATCTCTGTGGGAAGTATTACAGCATACTAATTATACAAGTTATTCCATGTGCTCAGTATGACGTCAAAGCACCGCTAATCTCACCACATTGATTTTTTATTTTTGTTATTTTTACTATAATTTTTGCACATTTTCTTGCATTTACTAGTCAAACTTCATTTGGAACTGTTGGCGGTTTTGTGGTATATCTGGCTGGAGCGGAGCGATTGGATTTTCAACAATCTTAGCAACGATGCGTTTTGGGTGTTTAGGAAGGTCACTTGGTCAATACAGGAGTGGTATCTTCCTGGGTCCTGGGTCGGTGTAGTTTGGGTTGTGGGGTGGGTTTGTTTTTGGGTTCTTGAGCAGTTTTGTTTTTTGGTTTTCTGTTCAGAGGTGTTTGTAGAGTTTCCTTCCTTTTTTTCCCCCTTGGTCTGGGTCTGTCCAGTTTGGGTGGTGGGTTTGTATTTTCGTTGTGCTTCTCCTTTTTCTTCCTTGTTTTTCTTTCTTCTGTATATTTTTTTACTCTCTTTTGGCTGTTGGGCCTGTCTTGCTCCCAATACCCTTCTTAAATAAAACTGCCTAAATCATTCAGTCGAACTGGGATGAGAATTCATACTGAAGGGTTTTGTCCATGCTCTCGACTCGAAATATGAATTATGCAGGATTTATGGTAGAAACCAACCTTAGAGCTTTGAATGTTTTTATAGATCACTCATTTTGCCAGCTGTCCATACTTGCCAATGACTGGACATCAAATGTCAGTTCGTATGCAATGTGCTACAATCTTATATAATTGTTTCAATACCTTGTAGTGTTTGTAGGATTTTCATTTGACCTCACAAACTATTTACCTTCAGTTGATCCCACAAAATGTATACTAGACTGGTGAGAAAAGTTCTACTCAATAATTCTCTCTATGCTCTAGGTTGTCATGCTTAGTAACATGAACCAGGAGCGAGATCAAATATTAGCGTGCGGATGGAAAGCAGTAGTTCTAAAAATGTTCAGATGCCTAGGAAGCTTCTATATAAAATAATTTAATGAATTAGAAACATATAATTATCTGTAATTGAATATTTTAAACTTATTTAGGGTGCAGTTGGTTGCACCAAATGTCATGATAGTTCAAGGTTAATCAGTCTAATCTGGTGGAAAATATCATGAGATTTCATGATATTTGGTGCAAGCAGATGCACCCTTAATGATAGTTTTTATTGGAAAGTTAGAAAATATTGATTAGGAACGAGGAAAGCTACAAATTCTTGGAAATTGATTGAGGTAGAGATGGTTGCAGTCGAAAGCATAGCAGTGGTAATTGGTGACTTTGTGTCAAGAGCGGTAACAGCCGGGTGAGGAGTGGGATTCCCAATCAGTGAGGAGTGAGATTCCAATTAATAAACTGTCTGGATTTTGTGCTATTGCTGGTATCATGATATGGGTCGCCTATCATATAATTCCTCTCTAGAAGTTGTCCTTTAAACAACTTTTCCAAACCGTAACTGCTTACTAGCAGTTGTTTCTATGCATGTTAACATCTGTACATGCACCCACATGTGCTCATGTGTTTGAGATCCAGGCCATTCATCAGTGAGCCCCCACAGAATGCATAGACCCCAAAAATTTTAGGTCCATGCACCAGGTTGACTGCATGAATACACTGGGAATGGGGCACTTAGAAAAAAGATGACAAACGATCCACATCAAGAGTACATATTCCACCATATGAGTAAAAATGTCTTATTTTCAAACCAGGACACATTCAGCAAACTACCTACCTGATGAACACCTGGATCCGAACCTGGCCAGATTTGGGTCCGGTACCTCAAGTACGGTACCCAGACCTGGACCTGAATCGAACCCCCTTTGGCAGGTCTGGGTGCATGAGTACAACACCTGACTTGAACCTAACGTGTTGACTGCCCTACCTGAGTGGGACCTTTTTTTCTTTTTCTTTTTCTTTTGACGGGATAAGCTACAACATCTAGGAACATGATGATGATGATGCATAATTGCCCCTTATTGTAAGACCTTTCAGCAGCATACAATTCACACCTGTGTCTTGCCATTGGTCCCTGCAACAAGATGACCACTTTCATTCTGACCAATGCTCATTGTTTCTGCCTTGTTGGAGTTCACCAATCACCTCTTCCATGAGTCTTGGGCCCAATAGATTCCCAGCCATCCCCAATGACTACCCCTACCTTGGGTGGCTACAGATCACTTGAAAAAAAATAATAATAATAAATGGAAAACAATGATTGACTAGCTACTTTGGCATAATTGCCCCATATTACTTTGTATAGCTACATATTACCCCATGAATTACCATCAAAATTAAACTTCTAGAAACCCGCAGGAGCAAAACCCTAGCTTAGTTGGGTTTGACACTACCTCTATGATCTTCATTAACCTCCATCCACCCTTTTCATTAATCAGCATATCTAAACACCCGTGATTTTTGCGCATGCTAATGGCTGAGATGATCCTCTCACAGACCCTCTCAACAACGCTCCAGAGCTTTTTCTTATTTCAGATGGCACAACTTAGGCTCCTTCTAAATTGACCACAATGCTACAGGGAGCATCAAAGTTCAAATATTTCCTTCCCTTCAGCAATCCAAAGTCATGGTTTCATGCTGCCAACATCAACCAATTTAGGAATTGATTAGCCATTCTAAAAAAATTAAGGAAATGTGACAGCACCTAGAGTGCAAATAGGCAAATAAATTAATCATAAACTTATTTAGTCTCTCCTAAACACAGATAGCAACCATTGGCGATATTTTTGTCTATTGTTGAGTATGATTGATGGTTTAGATCTTAGCGAAGCCAACCAACCTGATAAAAGCTAATGGCCTGTTGGTTTGCCCAGTGTTGTGCATATTGATATCACACATGGCATCATACCTTTAAGAATGGGAAATATTGTAGATATGAAATAATTTCATAGCCCAAGGTATTCCATAACGGTAATGGTGGCTGTAATGGGCACCACCATCACCATTATGATATGGGCTGTAACTTCCCTTACAGCCTTTTTAATTTTTTGAAAAAGTCTGTTTCCACACCGTTACGTGACCACTATTGGGCTGTTACGGCCTTTTTTTTTTTTTTTCCTGTAACAGCCATTACGGCCTTTTCGGCCCTGTGATGTGGCCATTACATAACCATTTTTTAATACCATGTCACAGCCTCTGGGAAACTTTGGCGAAATTTTATGAAAATCGTGGGATTTTTTAGTGTAACTTCAGGAGATGTTAAAAGACTTGATTACACACTTTGCATAATAGGTCTCCTTTTCTTAAGAGGACAAACTATGGCTTTTCAGCCATAAATAATGCAATTATACCTAAAATGAGTTCATATTATTTAGATGCCATACAATACGAGCAATAAAAATACTAAAAAGAACGAAAAAATTTAACTTGTTCTCAAATCCACATGGACTAACGAGGCCGCTCAAAGTTGTCTCTAGCCCCATTGGGGCAGCCATAATATTGTTTATCCACACTGCAATATTTTGCCCAACTCATGAGGTTGTGATACTAACTCTTGAACATATCAATGGTACTCATCCTGAAAATGTGCACCAGTATGCCTTTCAGTGGATACCAAGCAGTCATGTAGCTGTCATTGTCTTTCTGAATGGCACAGGTTTCAGCTATGGCTGTGGCTGCAACTGTGGTTGGACACCTCCATACCCATATTTGCATCCTTGATACATCTGTTCATAGACATAACCTTGTCCTTTTCTTTAGGCTAATGCATGACTGAAGCCATAGTCATAGCCAGTGTTTTAAACATCGACGATATCTGCCGAGATATCCCACAATATATCTTGTATCCCACCTGTACAATACAAAACACACGGGTAGTGCCGATATATCCCACCTATTCGATCCAGTGAGCATTTTCAATTTTCGATCCATGTTTTTGCTGTAAATCATGTTAAACCAGTGTCAAATGATTAAAAATATATGATTCTTCATGTTTTCCATGAAAAATCATGGATTTGAAACTTCGGGGATAGGTCAAGTTGTGGAAATTTGAGAAAACTAAAAATTTCTCAATTTCTCACAAATCAATTACAATCTTTGTATCTAAACAAAAAATTAAACATGTATGTAACTTAATCTAGTGATTCTTCTTTTGCTGTTGAATGTATTGCTTGTGTTTCCATACATGTCTTCTTAAGTTTATAAATTTTATGAATATATTTTGAATATACTTGCTATATTAGGATCCCATACAAAGGAAACCCCTATCATGTGTACTTTTTTTTTTTTTTTTGTAATGTTTTGATTTCTAATTGTGTATTGATGTCTTTTTCAACAATCCCTGAAGTTTCATTGAAAAATTTGGCCAATTCCCAATGTTCCCATGTTTCCCAACAACAACGATACATTATGCAATACAACCGATATATACCATGCGATAACCAATATTTATCCATATCCCAAGGGTGCGATACATTACGTGATAACGATATTTAAAACATTGGTCTTAGCCATAGCCAAGTACCCTGAAGAGGAGAGTTCCAACTGCATACTCGCCAATGCGACTACAGCACTGGTCGACTATGATCCCTTTTTGGGGCCAAACGTATAAAACCTACTGATGTCCCGATGTTGAATCTGACAATTCAGAAGCACTGTGAATAGAGCAGCCCTTTGGGAGACCTTAGCTAGAACTGGGAATGAAGTAAATCTGTCAAATGGAACTATTCTTCTTCTAACATTTTGATATGCATTTAAGATTCATAGTTTATTGAGTAAGATTTTCAGTAATTAGACATTTTGTGCAATTGTTCAAATTAGCATCCCAATCTTTGATGAACTCTTTTTTATGCTGCTTGTCATTATTCCTTGGAAGTTGTCCCAACTTTTATGCAAGCCATGATTAGGATATACTTTCTAATATTTTCAATATCAGGGGTGTTATGCAGTGCTTAAGTGGCTGATTCATAAAAGTTGTGAGTGTTAGGCAAGTGAGTTTCAGTACTGCACCAAGGTCATATATGGGCAGAGTTATCCCTGTAGCTTGTGTGACTACAGTGTCATGAAACTAGAAACCTTCATAAGTGTTCATTCCTCATTCAGCTTCGTTTGATTTCTATAGAGCTACCTTGTGGTAATGACACTCAAATTGGCCTTGCAGTTCACATCATGCATCTTGCATTCTGTTACCTGCTTGTACCAGACACTGGATTGTGGCTCCCTGTAAGATATAGAAGCAGAAATACGTCAGTTTTATTCATATGGTTTCCGCCATTAACGTTCACTCCTTGAAACCCATTTGGAACAATAACAATGACCTAGAAGTATTAGGATTCATCTTTTGCCATTCTTTTAAATAGATCTTTTTTGTTCTGCGTAGACTGTAATCTATGTTAGCCTTAGTCTGTTTTGCTATTGTTGTCTGAAGGGATAGTTATTTTATTTGCATGGAAAAGCAGAACATTCCGATGCTAGTGCTAAATCTTTATGCTGAGTATGAGTGTATGATTACATCTTGCTGTGCTGGAAACCTTCTTGCATTTATGGAAAAAAAAGAAGCAGAAATTTCTGTTGCTGCTGTTGTAAGATCTATTTTCTGGCCATAATATTTGTCTCACCTTAGTGAGTGCTTGTTTGAATGGAAGAAACAGTTTTTCTCTGCTAGGATAGTGCACAGAAAACCTATTACTTTTGGCATCATTTATACACAACGGTCTGCAAGTTAACATGAAATGATTCCATTCAGGCCATGTGGGTTTCACATCAACTTCAGGAGCTTTTATGTTGCTTAAAATGTTTGATATTTGTCATAGTCTCTCTCTTGTTTTGATTTTATTTTTTGAAAGCTTTATTGTTCTTATTGATGCTGTCATAGCTTTGCAGATATCTTCTAAGAAGAAGTGCACTAGAATTGTTTATGGTCGATCGGTCAAACTTCTTCTTTGATTTCGGGGTATAATCCATGTGAAATACACACTTCTGTTTGTGTTTTGTTTCAATTTATTGACAAAAACCATGTTAACATGGCATCCATCCTTATAATTTCCTTCCATTGGTTTTTGCTGCAGAGTACTGAAGGTCGCAGAAATGCCTATCGAGCTATTGTTCAAGTGCGGCCTCCCCATTTAAATAATATCTATCTAGCAACACAGGTCAATATTTTGCAATGCTTGAACTCTAGATGTTTTAGATCTTAAAGCATTCTATCCTTGTATACATTTTCATGTAATTATTTGTTTGGCTTAGAGACCTGAGCAACTTCTTAAAAGGACTCAGCTTATGGAGCGTTGGGCTAGGTGGGAGGTAAGCAAGACTGAGTTACTTGAAGATTGTGACTTCCAAATCGCATGACTTAAAGCTCTACCTTGCCATTTTCGACAATTAAACATTTTTAAACCAAGAAGAGCTCAGTAAATTACATTTTCCTGCAGATTAGCAATTTTGAATATCTAATGCAGCTTAATACCCTTGCTGGACGTAGTTACAATGACATCACACAGGTGCATTCGCTGACGAGTTGTTTCTGATTGTTGTTTTACCAAGACACTTTTTTGTTTTTATTTTTATTTTTATTATTTTTTTATTTTTTCCATTCTTCCCCTAAGAGTCTATGTTCTCTGCAGTATCCTGTTTTTCCATGGATTCTCGCCGATTACAATTCAAAAAACTTGGATCTTGCAGCTCCCACTTCATATAGAGATCTTTCCAAGGTCACTTTAATTTTTTATTTTTCTCTCTTGGTTACTGCAACACTCCCGGTGGTTTCCTTACCCAAAATTCTTGTATGGTTGCAGCCCATCGGTGCATTAAATTCTGAAAGGCTAGAAAAGTTCCAAGAGAGATACTCAAGCTTCGATGATCCAATCATCCCAAAGTTCCATTATGGTTCACATTACTCCAGTGCTGGAACAGTAAGCGAATTCAGTTGTTGATTATTTTTTCACCTGCTTGAGATTGTTGTTACATTATACTTCTACTATACTACTCTTTTATCAATAAAAAAAATTAGGTAATCACTTTCTACTCTATATAATTTTCTCCGCAAGTTATGTTTTGGTTTTTACTTTTAGTCATAGTTGTGATGACTCCACATATTATTTGCTTGCATGATCAGGCATGTTCCACAGTTTCACGAAATAACAATTTTCAACATTCTCCAGTCACTTAAGCCATGATCATAGTAAGAAGTGAATCTAGAATAAAATATTTAAGAACTTCAACGAACTTAGGAATGGAAATGGGGAATTAGTTAGGATTGCTGACCAAGAAGTTTCCCAAAATGACCACTTCTATTTCTTGTGTCAATAATTCATGAGACTGGAAAAGATTAGGAGGATGTTGGCCATAGAATTCAATTGGGTGGAAGAAATGCAGATGTGCCTCTGGAGTTTTATGCGATTGTCGTGTACCACTCAAAATAAAAGTGAAATTTTATAGGATGGTTATAAGACCAGCCATGCTTTATGGGATAGAATGTTGGGCAGTTAAGAAACAGCATGTTCATAGGTTAAGTATAGCTAAATTGATGATGTTGAGATGGATAAATGGCAAGACAAGGAAGGGTAGAACTAGAATGAATGCATTCCAGGGAACCTAGGAGTAGCATCAATAAGTAATAAGATGAGGGAAAGTAGACTTTAGATGGTTTAGTCACGTACAATGGAGTTGAAGAACTGTGCTGGTTAGGAGGGAGTTGTTATAAGTCGAAGGCTCTAAAAGGGCAAGGGAAAGGTCCAAAAGGATGCAGGTGGAGGTGGTAAGAAAAGACTTAATGACCTATAGTCTAACTGAAGTTATGGCCCTTGATAGTGGAATGGCAGAATAAGATTCATGTAGCCAACCCCAATTAATTGGGATAAGGTTTTGATGATGATGAAGGAACCTCGTGGCCACAGGGCATATAAATGGATTTGCTCTATTTTATCCTATTTGTTTGCCCACAAGTCATATAAATGCAACTTTTTATCCGAACTCATACTTGGTCTCAACAATTAGATAATAGTAGCCTACTTCATTCAAGATACACAATGTCCCTTACATTAACCAATATTTTCAGTATCAATAGCGATCAATGCATGGCACCCATGGGATATGGAAACATGTCGAGTATCATAGGGAAATATCATATATATCACGTAATGTTTTGTTGTATTTGGGAAACATTGGGAAATTGGTCAATTTTTTCAACGAAACTTTAGGGGATGTTAAAAAAGACATCATTACACACTTGGAAATCAAAAGATCACAAAAAACAAGTTCTCTTGAAGCTTGGAAGTTGCTGTCAGGAGATCCATTTATCAAAATTGAGAATCTTTCTGATTCTACACATCCGAATCCAAGATTGCCATTTTTACTGACACCTAATTGACCGAGCATGTAGTTGAGGAATTCCCAATCTATGTAATCATACACCTTTTATATGTCCAGTTTGCAAATAATTCCCTTCCTACCTTTCTTGTGTGGCCAGCATTCATAAACACTTTCAAATTAAGGCCAACTTATTGATCTATCTTTTCTTTTTCTTTTTTTCGTTAATAACTTTTTTCTTTTTCTGAAAAATCCAATAATCTCTGCCAATTTGTAGATCACCCTCAAACATGTCCAAAGTCATTTTTGCATGAAATGGGGGAAATTTCAGATTTTTTTTTTTCTTTCCAAATCAGAGGTTGAAATCTAATAATTGAGCATATAGAATAATGGATCTCAACTTAGTTCTTGTGATTCCAAGTGATTTACAACAAAAAAGGGATTAAAATCGAAAATTCCTTGGGGGCTATTTGGATGGGAGTAAATGGAGGTAAATGAGAGGAATTGGGTGTAAAGGGAGGTAAATGGCCTTTGAGGTGTGTTTGGATGAAGTAAATGGATGGAAATGAAATGAAATGCGAGTAAATAGGCTTATAAATGAAAACCTCTATCAGAGGAGATAATTGGAAGTAAATGGGGTGAAATGCCTTTTTGGGCTCCCTTGGAGAGTTGCACAAGTAAAAAAAGGTGCCGCAACACACATCTGCCGTCTACGTGGTCCACAGATGATACTCCGAAACAATCTAACTATCAGCTACATTACTAAAATCATATCAGTAGAATGATCCAAATGGTCCAAAGGTTGGCCATCTAAATGGATGGTTAAAAATGTTGGCAAGTTGCTTGTTTTTGATCCTTACGTTTATGGGCTGCTTGAGGATCAAATTTCCTCATTTTTGGCTAAAGTATATATTTCAATGGGCTTATTACAATCATTCTATAAAAAATACATATGGACGCTAATTTGAGATAATAAAGCTGATTTGGTATATCACATATGTTTCTATGGATATATTGAAAAATTCCAATGCATTTCAATTCCTCCCATTTACTCCCATCCAAACAGAATATTTGGATTTCAAATGCATTTCATTTACTCCCATCCAAACACAACTGAGTAAGTCATTTATTCCCAATTCATTTTCCTCCAATTCCATTTTCCATTTACAAGCTCCCAAACGAGCCCATACCATTTGAAAATCGGGCCTGCACATTGTCCAATCTCAATTTCCGTGCACGAAAATTCGGTTGTTCCTCCAAAAGATGGAAGAAGATTGGTCAGTTTACCTCAGGAACAGATTAGAAACAAAAAATTCTGCGAAAAATTTTGGGGAAATTTTTTGAAAAAAAAAAAAAATGAAACTTACTGTCAGTGTCAATAGCATCAAGGATACTGACTTGGTATTGTTGATATGAGCTATCATTAAACTGCGATATTGTCAAAATATTGCATTGTGTCAACATATCACTGATACAATGCAATATTCTGAGAGATATCAACTAATACCTGGAAGTCCATAGACTTCCAGGCAGTTTTGTATCACCCATGATCAATACTGATAGTATTGGCCAATAGATATTGCAAACATTGATATTAACTACAATGTTGTAAATAGCTCATGCTTTGTAGTGTAGCTTGGCTTTCATGTTATGTGGCTCATGAAAATAGCTCAAGTCACGTGTAGCCTATGCTACATGCATATTAACCTACGCTACATGCTATGTAGCTTACAAAGTTACAGTACAGGTTACTTTTCACTAAACATTAAAATTAATCAATCTTTTCAATTATTTTGTTATATTTTTCTATTTTCAATACAAATTAATTAATGTTTTCAGCAATTTAAAATAGTATAACCAATAGGATTAATTCAATTCCATTGCTATTTCTTTATCTTTGTACTCTTATCTTTGCCTATTTTTCCTATTATTTTGGGATGTGTTTGGTTGCGTCAAATTTCACCAACCTGCAACCTTATTAAAAATCTAGAAGTAGCTTGTAGCTTATGCTACATGCTATGTAGCTTACACCTCATGACGCTACTTAAATTACACCTCACGCTTTAGAGGGGTGAACGTGATGCTATACACTATTTGCTATTTGAAACACTGATTAACTAAGATATCTGCTTGCTTGACCTCCTTGATATGATCTACTGCTAGAATATGGTGGTTCCTTGATTATACTTTTCATCTGATAGTTACTTCTTTGACAGGTTTTGTATTATCTTGTTAGGGTGGAACCATTTACCACCCTTTCAATTCATCTACAAGGTGGAAAATTTGATCATGCAGATCGGATGTTTTCAGATATAGGTGCTACTTGGAATGGTGTTCTTGAGGACATGAGTGATGTGAAAGAGTTGGTAAGAATCTTCTTAACTAATACATATATGCACTGTCATTAGTTTGGTTCGATGATGGCTTGTGGATTGTGATTAGATATCTCAAGAAGGTTGCTAGTTTCTTTTCAGTTTTATCATATTAGTTTAAATTTTACTCTTCAAAAAAAAATGATATTAGTTTAAATTTTGTATGCTAACATGGTTATTTGTTTCTTTAATTAATGCATATTTAGGTTCCTGAGCTCTTTTACCTCCCTGAAGTTCTTACAAATGAAAATTCGATTGATTTTGGCACAACACAACTTGGGGGAAAGCTCGGTATGCATGTAATTTTGTACTTGGAATCAAAGAATTGCTATATTTTTCGGAAATTGACATCCCAGATTTGATTGTCTGTTGATTTCTGATTGTAGATTCAGTAAAACTTCCTGCTTGGGCTGACAACCCTGTTGATTTCATTCACAAGCATCGCAAAGCTCTTGAAAGTGAGCATGTATCTGCACATTTGCATGAATGGATTGATCTTGTATTTGGGTAGGTCCAAATTGCCTGGACATATCATTTTAGTAGGCACACTCTCAGCTTCTTTCCCTTTATTCTACTTTGTACTGTGCTGTTTCATTCTTGCTACTGTGTAGAATAGCACAATTAAATACTAGTTCTTGTTTTGGACCATTCCCTGATGTTAACATGGGTAAATGTGACCTTTCAGATATAAGCAGCGAGGGAAGGAAGCCATTTTGTCCAATAATGTATTCTTTTACATAACATATGAAGGCACAGTTGATATTGATAAAATTTCAGACCCAGTAAGCTTCCTTTAACGTTTTGGTTGCTAGTTGGGTGATTTATTATAGTTACTTATTGTTATCCCCTGGAATGATATGAAAGGTACAACAACGTGCTATGCAAGACCAGATTGCTTACTTTGGACAAACCCCTTCTCAACTTCTGACAATCCCACACCTGAAGAGGAGGCCATTAGCAGATGCTTTGCACCTGCAGGTACTGTTTGATTTTGTTTTGGAATAAACCCAATAATCATCGTCTTTTACGGAGTAAAATTTTCAAAGTCTAACCCTACAAATGAGTTGTTTTAGTTATAAAATTGTGTGCATGAGTGTAATTAGTGTTGTATATCATCTATAGTGAGATGGCCCAATGGATGAATTTTCGGAGGACCAAAACAAATGATGATCCTGTTAGTAATACTGTTAGTTGCCTGCAAACTGTGGAAGCTAATATAGTCCAAGGATGCATGCTGTTGTCGCCCTTTGGTTCAGAAATAGATGCCATATGATGTCCAGTCCGTTCTTTTGATGGATACTGGAATTTGAAGTACTGTGGTGTCCAT
The DNA here is from genome assembly GCF_029962835.1 of Magnolia sinica. Classification (NCBI taxonomy): domain Eukaryota; kingdom Viridiplantae; phylum Streptophyta; class Magnoliopsida; order Magnoliales; family Magnoliaceae; genus Magnolia; species Magnolia sinica. The sequence goes on along the minus strand of NC_080590.1, from coordinate 15,945,267 downwards.
TAATACTAATTGGATGGTGTTTTGGCCCATATATATACCAGTACAGCTATGTACAACCAACGGCTGAATACAAGAATATATGAGCAATATATAGAAGAGGTGATGAGGACATCACGTCACGTACACCCTTACGTACATGTCAAAGGAGGAGGTGGGCCGCACCACTTTCCCTGTGGCTAGGCGAGTACCCGTGATCGTGCTAAAGACCCCACATTGGGAAGATGCACATGGGCTGCTTTACGGAGTGATGCAGACTGTTGGATCGGAGGGACGCGATGATCGGGCCATTGGATCACATGATCGGGCCATCGATTGTTGATCGTTTACATCAGTTTTAGACTTTATCATATTTTAGGATTTAGTTTTTGATTATTTTATATTTGGACACATTATGGGTGTTTTAGTGATTTTATTTAAACTAGGGCTATTTTCGTTAAAGCTCACAAGACGGAGATTTTTGTAATTTTTGAAACTTCTTGGATCTATAAAAAGAGGAGGGCGTGTGACCTCTCCCTCATTAAATTTTGTGATAAGAAAAAGAGAAAAACTCTTGCTTTCTTCTCCCATCTTCATGCGATTTGGAAGGAAGATTGGTGCGAGGCTAATCTTCATCAACGGAGGTGCGAGGTCTCCGTCTATCTCTACACCGTCTTCCTTTCTTTTTTCCCCATCCAGGTATTCTCTTCAGGTTCTTAATTCTTCCATCCCAAATCTTCTTTTTCTCCAAAATCCAACTTTCCCATACCCATCCACAAACCAAACCCTAACCACCCTAAACCCATCCTCCCACGCCACACGTATGACCGTATGACCACATGTGTGAATCCCACCTGCTTGTTTTGGATTCCCACCGTCATTATATCAAACCCCATTCTTCCATTCCCAAAACCCTAACCCTAAAATTAAAATCCCCAACTTTTCCCAAATTACACAAATCCTCATTTTCACCCTAGGTTGTATTAGGTTTCCTATTTTAAAATAGACTATATCCTATGCTAATTGGATGTCCCTACATCCATTAGATTCTAGTTTCGTTTTATTTAATGATCTTATGTTACAATGTTCGTAGCTTAGGCCAGGATTACGCATGGTTTTCTTTTGATTTTCATGATATTTGTGATGGATATATCGACGTTGTGTTTTTTGTGTTAAATATCTTAATTCGGTTATCTGATCTCACAAGTTAGTTCATACATCGGTCTTGCATCAAATTTGGTATTAGAGAACAGTTTTAGCATAGGGTAGTCTATTGTTAATCCGTCTTTGTGGTGAAAATTTTATACAGAAACCCTTTACATAAAATTTAAAAATCGTTTAGGTTTCGGGCACTCCGCCCCGAACCCCGGGTAGGGGCATGCCGCATGACCGGCTCTGTGAAGGGGACATATTTCGTTGAGTTAGTCAGCCATTTTTCTAGGTTTTGTTGAGTCCCCATATAGATCTAGGCCATATAGGATTATATGGTTTTGTGTTGCATCTAAGTTAGAGTCACATCTAGGGTTTCCTTTTAAAGTTTCCTTGTGTATGCCCACTTGTTCAGGACGTGATTTTGGTTTACATCTTAATATGAATCTAGAGCAGATTGCCAAGGCCCTTAATGCTATCAATAATTGTCTGACGACCATTGAAGCGCATAATAGAACCATTGCCACTCAATTAACTGCAACCAATGCGCGCGTCAATCAACTTAAGGCTTCCTTACAGGCAAACCCCAATACTGGGGATGACGTTCAATCTCGGGCTGGAAATTAAGTTGATAGGCGGGAGCATGATCGTGGCCAAGGCATTGGCCGTGGTCGAGCACACGTGCCACCACCACGTGAGGTGCGTTATGAGCATTATGATCCATATGCACAAGTCATGAAAGGTATGAAAGTTGATGCCCCCAGTTTTGATGGTCACTTGGACCCCAAAGCATTTTTGATTGGTTGGCAGACATGGACCACTATTTTGAGTGGTATGATATGTCTGATGCCCGTCGAGTGAGATTTGCTAAGATGAAGTTGTTGGGCTAGGCCAAACTATTTTGGACCAACATGGAGCATAAAATTGAAAGGAAATGAGGGCCCACTGTTGTGCATTGGACCGAGATGAAAGAGGTCCTTAAAGGAAAGTATTTCCCTCTTTCTTATCGCTAGAGGCTCCTAGACCAGTGGCAGGCTTTGCGTCAGGGATCCATGACCATTCTAGATTACATCGCTAAGTTTGAGGAGTACATGATGCGATGTGACATTGAGGACCCGATGGTTACATTATCTAGATTCAGGATGGGCCTCCGATTTGAGATCCAACGAGAACTTTATTCTCGTGATGTTAGTACATTAGATCAGATGTACCAAGTGGTGCAAGACTTTGAACACTACCTCAAGGCACCGGTTGGTAAGCATTATGACTCTCGGGATCCAAGTGTCAAAACTTACTCTCAAGGGACTAAGCCTAACATGGGGAATCAGTCTAGGACCCAAATTGGGTCCCAACCCAACCCTAGTGCTAGCTCTAGGGGAGGCGAGCAAACGCAATGCTTCAATTGCCATGGGATTGGTCGCTATGTGCATCAATGTCCATCAAAAGAGAGGAACAAAACCCTGGTAATTGATGATGGTGAGAAAGGAGATGAACATGGCGATCTTAAAAAAGAATTTTATCAGCCCAACATTAATGGTGCTAGTAATGAAGAAGTAGAAGGAGAAGAGACCACACCACTTGTAGTAGTCAGGTGTGCCTTAACCAATGCTAAAGAGAACGATGATTGGTGTTGAACTACGATATTTTACACTTATGTAAAATGTGGAGAGAAGAATTGCAAGGTGATCGTCGATAGTAGCAATTGTACCAATTTGGTCTCCACTAGCACTTTGTCCCGTTTGGGGTTGAAACTTGAACTGCACCCTCAGCCCTATAGAGTGTCATAGGTGGATGCATCTTCCATACTTGTTACCCAGCGATGTCTTGTGCCTGTTAATTTTAGATCCTATTCAGATTCATTGTGGTGCGATGTCTTACCTATGGACGTTGGACACATCATTTTGGGACGGCCTTGGCTATTTGACCACGATGTGACGATATATGGCTGCTCAGATGTATGTTCATTCATAAATCAAGGCAAAAAGATATCTCTAGTTCCTCTCCCACCAAAAAGCAATTTGGAGAAAAAAACTGAGGGGAAGTTGGGTAACCCAAGGGATACGAGGAAATCCCAACCTAAGTCTCTCCATGTGATCAACGCCAAGGAGTTTGAGAGAGAGATTACGGTGGATTTGATGGTGTATGCCTTAGTGACGAGATAAATTACACCTGAGGTTAGTGTAGACTGACCCCCTGAGGTGAAGCCAATTATGGATGAGTTTCACGATGTATTTCTAGAGGACTTACCAGATGAGCTTCCACCCATGAGGGACATCTAACATGCCATTGATCTTGTCCCTGGATTAACTCAACCAAACCTTCCTCATTATCGAATGAACCCTACAGAGCATGCGGAGTTGAAGAGGCAAGTAGATGAGCTCCTCAGAAAGGGTTTCATTCAGGAGAGAGTGAGTCTGTGTGCCGTGCCAGCGCTTCTCGTGCCTAAGAAAGATGGCACGTGGCATGTGTGTGGACAGTCGAGCCATCAATAAAATCATGGTCAAGTACGGTTTCCCATACAGCGTCTTGATGATATGTTAAACATGATGATGGGTGCCACAATCTTTTCGAAGATTGACCTCAAGAGCGGGTATCACCAAATACATATATGCTCAGGAGATGAGTGGAAGATAGCCTTCAAGATGAAGGATGAGCTATATGAATGGCTAGTCACGCCTTTTGGCTTGACTAACACCCTGAGCACATTTATGAGAGTGATGACATAGGTGTTGAGACCCTTTATTGGCAAGTTCCTTGAGGTGTATTTTGATGGCATTCTTATCTATGACACATCAAAGTAACAACACCTCCAACATCTGAGACAAGCTCGCAGGGTCCTCAGAACTGAAAAGCTATACGCTAACCTTAAGAAGTGTACATTTATGTCAAAGAGCGTTATCTTCTTAGGGTTCATCGTATCATCTGAGGGCATGAGTGCGGACCCCGAGAAAGTCTGTGCCATAGTTGAATGGCTTGAACCGCACAATATTTATGGGGTGCGAAGCTTTCATGGCTTGACAACTTTTTATAGGCGGTTCATTAGAGGATTTAGCTCCATTATAGCTCCCATCACGGAATGCATCAAGAAAGGGGAATTTGTATGGACTAAAGCTGCCTCTAAAGCTTTCAAGGAGATTAAGAGCAAAATGAGCGAAGCCCTTGTCATGCGCCTTCCAGACTTTTCTAAAATCTTTGAGGTCGCATGTGACGCATCTGGGGTAGGTATAGGTGGCGTGCTCAGTCGGGAAGGGTGCTCCATTGCTTATTTTAGTGAGAAGTTGAATGAGGCAAAGCAACGATATTCCACCAATGACAAAGAGTTCTATGCGGTCATCCAATCCTTGCGCCATTGGCGGCATTATTTATTACCACATGAATTTGTCTTGTTCTTTGACCACGAGACCTTACGTTACCTCAGTTCTTAGAAGAAACTAAACTCTAGGCATATTAAATGGGTCCAATTTTTCAGGAATACTCTTTCGTTCTTAAACATAAGGCTAGGGTTGAGAACAAACTTGTTGATGCCCTTAGTCGCCATGTGGCGCTTCTCCAAAGTATGAGAGTAGAAGTGATTGGGTTTGATTGGCTGAGAGGAGTATCCTACATGCACAGATTTTGGAGCTTTGTCCATGTCACTACGAGACGGTCAATCGATCGACAGTTGCGGGTTCATCATCATCAATGAGTTCCTATTTAAAGGTGACAGCCTCTGCTGTCCTCGTACCTCCCTCCGTGATTTCCTAGTTTAGGAACTTCATTCAGAGGGGTAGTTGGTCATTTGGGGAGGGACAAGACCATTGCCCTTGTGAAGGATATATTTATTGGACAAGTCTCAAGCGAGATGTAGCCAAGATTGTTGGGCAATGCAGGACTTGTCAACTAGCAAAGCAGAGGAAGCAAAATATAGGATTGTATACACCTTTGCCCATACCCTATGCTCCGTGGCAGGATATTAGTATGGATTTTGTGTTGGGCTTACCAAAGACTATCAAGAAACACGATTCCGTATTCGTGGTTGTGGACTGTTTTTCCAAAATGGCCCATTTCATTCCCTGCTCGAAAACATCAGATGCCTCCAATGTGGCTAAGCTTTTCCTTGGAGAGGTAGTGCGTTTACATGGTCTACCCAAAACCATAGTATCTAATCGTGATGTGCACTTTATGAGCTATTTTTGGAAGACACTATGGCACATGATGGGGACAAGGCTTCAATTTTCATTTGCCTATTACCCTCAGACAGACGGTCAAACTGAAGTTGTTAATAGGAGTCTTGGAAATTTGCTTAGATGTCTTGTGGGTGATCACGTCCGAACTTGGGATACCGTTTTTCCTATAGCTGAGTTAGCATACAGTAGTTCCATCAATAGGTCCATAGGCATGAGTCCATTTGAGGTTGTGCATGGCTACGAACCTAGGAAACCTGTAGATCTCATACCTATGTCTGTGTCCCTTAGGCCATTTGAGTCTGCACATGAGTTTGCACGTCATATACATGAGTTCCATAGTAAAGCCAGGAAGTGAATTAATGCAAGTAATGAAAAATATAGAGCGTTTGTTGATTCTCATCACAGGTTTCATGAATTCCAAGTGGGAGATTATGTCATGGTTCGCATAAGGCCTGAGCGGTTCCCACATGGGGCCGTTAAAAAGTTACAAGCACGTAGCGCAGGACCATACAAAATAATGCAGAAACTGGGTCCTAATGCGTATGTAGTAGACCTTCCACCTACCATGGGAATTAGTTCTACTTTTAATGTGGAAGATCTAGTACAATACAAGGGTTCTGCCACTTCACCTGTTGATCCATCCACAGACCCTCCCACGGACCGTGACCTAGTCCTAAATCCATGGCCCTTACTTAACCAATCATCAGAGCCATTACCACTTTTACCTTCCTTGCCTACTCGAAGCGAACAGATAGAAGACATACTGGATACACAAGTAGTTTCCACTCAACATGGAGGATTTCAAAAATTCCTTGTCAAGTGGAAGCATAGGCCGATCTCCGACAGTACGTGGATTACAGAGGACGAGCTACAACATTTAAATCCAGACATTTTGGAGCGCTACAGGAGTTTTAATTTGCCAGAGGCGAACTCTTCTCAGCCGAGGAGAGTTAATGAGGACATCACGTCATGTACCCCCTTACGTACGTATCAGAGGAGGCAGGCCGCACCACTTTCTCTATGGCTAGGCCAGTACCTGTGATCGTGTTGAAGACTCCATGAGCATGTGCGAGCATTTGAAAGACCCCACACTGGGAAAATGCACATGGGCTGCTTTATAGAGTGATCCAGACCGTTGGATCAGAGAGATGTGACGATCGGGCCATTGGATCGCATGGATCACATGATCGGGCCATTAAGCATTGATCGTCCACATCATTTTTAGACTTTATTATATTTTAGAATTTAGTTTTTGATTATTTTATATTCGGACACACTATGGGTGTTTTAGTTGATTTTATTTATACTAGGGTTATTTTCGTTAAAGCTCACAAGACAGGGATTTTTGTAATTTTTGAAACTTCTTGGATCTATAAAAAAAGGAGGGCGTGTGACCTCTCCCTCATTGAATTTCGTGGTTTTTTTTAAAAAAAAAATTTATTTAAAGCTCTTGCTTTCTTCTCCCATCTTCATGCGATTTGAATATACTTCCATGCGATTTGGAAGGAAGATTGGTGCGAGGCTAATCTTCATCAACGGAGGTCTCCATCTATTCCCACACCGTCTTCCTTCTTCTTCCTCGTCCAGGTATTCTCTTCTGGTTATTAATTCTTCCATCCCAAATCTTCGTTTTCTCCAGAACTCAACTTTCTCATACCCATATACAAACCAAACCCTAACCGCCCTAAACCCATCCTCCCACGCGACATGTGTGACCATACGGCCCATGTGTGAATCCCATCTGCTCCTTTTGGCTTCCCACCGTCATTATATCAAACCCCATTCTTTCATCCCCGAAACCCTAACCCTAAACCTAAAATCCCTGACTTTCCCCAAATTACCCAAACCCTCATTTTCACCCTAGGTTGTATTAGGTTTCCTATTTTGAAATAGACTATATCCTATGCTAATTGGATGTCTCTACATCTATTAGATCCTTGTTTCGTTTTATTTAATGATCTTATGTTACGATGTTCATAGCTTAGGCCAGGATTACGCATGGTTTTCTTTTGATTGTCATGATATTTGTGATGGATATAGCGACATTTGTGTTTTTTTTTTTGTTAAATATCTTAATTCGGTTATCTGATCTCACATGTTATTTACTTCATGCATCGGTTCTACATCAAGAGGTCTACTAGAAGTTTGAATCATAAAAGCATTCAATATGTCTTATCTATCTAGGGGATTGTATACTCACCATACAACACAAAATACCTATTCAATTGTATACCAAAACCATACTTATGATATATAAAGAGTTAAGTGGTGTTTAAACTATTTATATCAATTTGTTGGCACTGAATATCTTATACATCAACTGATTGTCTATTAAATTAACTTGTACGGTGCACATAGCTTGTTCCAGGTCTATACGGTTGATATTTTGAGAGGTATAGTTGGTTTAAATGTCTCCAGCTACAGATTCTCTGTCATTTGATTGGACTTAAACTCTTTATATGTTATCTAGACTCTTTAGAGAAAGCTTAGGAGGGACCTAGGCATGTCCTTAAAGTACTAGCTGGGGACTTTGTGAAGTACTTCCCTAGCTGCCTTAAATGGCTCACTAAATGGACTGTCAAGGCAAAGGAAATCTTGTACCTTGGGCATGCCATTTAGTGGTTAGGTGTAAGTGAAGCTTAACCTCCCAGCGCCTAACCTCAACATGGGGGCGGTTTTAGAAGACGGTCTCTGTTTCCGGCAAACTTGAGGTTAACCACCAGAGGTAAAAAGGTGGAAAACCAGCCCCCCCATAGGAAGCTTAGGAGAAGTCCATAAGTGGACCAATAGGGTCTATTTCTTGCTTTTAGTATTAGTTGACCAACAAGGTTCCTCTCGTGTTTTTTTTAACATAAAAAAAGATTATGTGAAGGCTTATACACACACACACACACACACGAGGGAGGGAGGGTTGGCCGACCCTTAGGTTTACTGTGAAATGATCCCATGTAGTTACCTCTATTTGTTCTTGATTTCAATTATTTCTGATTTTTGGAATGGTTTAAAGATATTTTGACATCTTTGAGGAGCTCAATCCCGAACTGGTAGGTACTTTCATATTCTAGTTCTTTAAAGTTTTTGCATCACCATGCTTACCTGGGTGCTGATGTGTTCTGGTTCCAGAACTGCTGTTTTATGTATAGCTTAGTATGGGATTTGATTTGAGGCAATGCCATTCTGTTGTCTACCTAGATTCAACATTCAATAGATGGCAAGTAGTGGGAATTGTAACATTGGGCCATTTACACAGGCTATACCATTCTGTTGTCTACCTAGATTCAACCTTTAATTGATGGCTAGTAGTGGGAATTGAACATTGGGCTCAAGGTGTTCCATATCTATTACGATATAGCCGTAAAGGTCGATACATATAGGTAATGGCCATGATCGTTACACGATACGGGGGTGAAATGGGGCAATTAGTATTTTTGGCCGTATGGACCATTATAGGGGTAGTAATGGCCGTTACCCCCATAAAGGTCGAAAAATGACTTCTTTTTTCTATATAAATTTATTTTTTCACTTTTCTCATCCTAAAAAACTTTCCTACATCATTCTACGGCAGATTTTGACCACTTGCACTATAGTTTTTAGGATTAAAATCGTAGATTGAGGCGATTTGGGCAAATAGAAGCTCTGAGAGCAATTTTTTTAAAAAAAATGGTATATATATGTTCTCTTTTTCTTCTTCTTCTTTTCTTTTTTTTCTTTTTTTTTCTGATTTCTAATTCTAATGCTTGATTATGATGTGTAAACATTAGAGACAACCATATTCATAAATTCACCAGACAAACCAATACAACACTCTCACTTAAGAGTGGACCGTTACACTACCATAAACATGTTTTTTTTAAAAATGAATATAGATTTGGAATATTTACATTATACTAGATTTTCTAAATATATTTTTAGAATTTTTTGGGCAATTTTTTATGAACCGTTACCGGGGTCATAACGGTCGTTATGCTCCTGTATCAGCCGTTACAACTGATACTTGTATCAGTAATGGTGGTGACTGTTACGGCCACTGTAACCGATACGGAATACCTTGATTGGGCAAAATGTCATTTCTTGTGGCAGTCAACTTCAACATGCATAATCCACTAATGAAATATTGGGGTCAACTAGTGTAGTAAATGGAGTCATGTTGAGAATTGTCACTTGGAATAAACCTTGCTTCTAGTAATTCTTTTCTGCTGTTTGTTTTGTTAAATCCCTGCATGGATGCATATCATGTTTCATATTTGCATGGTTTCAGCAAGAGATGTATTCTTATTATTCAAATAGTCTAAAGATGCAAATTTGGTAATGTGTCTCTAAACCAATGTCTCACTTTTAAAGTATGTTTCAGTGGCAAAATAAGGATGATTTGCTTTATAATTGCTAAAAGCCATTGCGTGTATACCAGATTGAGGAGATGCTTTTTTTAACCTGATTCTAAATCTACATTACTCAGATTGCTTGCCCATGTTGAAATATGTGTTGTTTTGCATTAGAAATTGAGTATTCTAAACCCTTCTTTTGTTTGTGTTGTTGCCTTCAGACCATCTTTCGGAATCCGAATGAGATCAGACCGTACATAGTTCCAAATCCAGAGCGGTGCAATGTGCCTGCTGCTGCTATTTTTGCATCAATGGACTCTGTTATAATTGTTGATGAAAATGCTCCAGCTGCACATGTTGCGATTCACAAATGGCAGCCAAACACACCAGATGGCCATGGCACACCTTTCCTATTTCAACATGGGAAAGCCATAGCAAGTTCCACCAGTGGAGCTTTTATGCGCATGTTCAAAGGGCCAGCTGGATCAGGTGTGGAAGAATGGCATTTCCCCCGGGCGTTGGCATTTGCAACATCTGGAATCAGAAGCTCAGCCATTGTTGCAGTCACATGTGACAAAGAAATCATCACTGGTAGGGTAGTCATTGTCCTCAATCTAATGTCTTAAAAAATGGAATGCAATTTCCTTGGTTCAGACAGTCCGTGGCTTCTTGGTAGTGATTGTAGTTTTTAAAAGATGTGTATGATTCATAGAATAAGAGAGCTCCTGTCACACCTTTTCCTAATTGTTTAAAAAGCTGTGCTGATTGTAAAGAAAATGGTTAAAAGCCACAAAAAGTAAAACAGAAAAGAAAATTGGTTTAAACCTGAATTTTGAGCACATAAAGCAAAACAGAAGAAAAATGGGTTGAACATTTCTAACGCCAAAAAGGAAAACAGAAAAGACAAACGGTTTGAACATCTCCCTCCCTCCCTCCCTCTCCTCCTGCCTCTCAGAAATATTTACACTATGGATGCGCACTTACTGTGCATTTATGTTAGCAGCTACCTACCTATTTTCTTCCTGTGTGGTATTTGATCACTTCTTGTGTATGTTAACCAGGTGGCCATGCAGATAACAGTGTGAAGTTGATCTCATCTGATGGAGCAAAGACCATTGAAACAGCAGTAGGGCATTGTGCACCAGTCACCTGCCTAGCTCTCTCACCTGATAGCAACTACCTCGTGACGGGATCTCGAGATGCAACTGTGATACTGTGGAGGATACACCGGACATCTGTATCCCATTCAAGCAACATTTCAGAACCTTCCACCACAGCAGCAACACCTACCGGTAGTCCTCTTGCGGGTGGTAGCTTAAACAGCTTTACAGACGCTAGCCGGAGGCGTCGTGTCGAAGGTCCTATACATGTTCTAAGAGGCCATCTCAGGGAAATAACATGCTGTTATGTCAATTCTGATCTGGGTATTGTTGTTTCATGCTCTCTTTCTTCTGATGTGCTTCTGCATTCTACAAGGCGGGGTAGGCTGATCAGAAGGCTGGCCACTGTGGGGGCACATGCAGTCTGTCTTTCATCCGAAGGAGTAATAATAACATGGAATAAGTCAGAGCGAAAGCTTAGCACCTTCACAATCAATGGGATTCCCATCACAACAGCAATTCTATCTCCTTTTTCAGGCAGCATCAGCTGCATGGAGGTTTCTCTTGATGGAGAAAATGTTCTGATCGGGACAAGCTCATGTTCTGTTGATAAGACAAGAGAGAACTATGGCACTGGTGATAGCAGAGAGTTGGGGTCAGACCAATCCAAAATTGAGGATCTTACATTATTATCATGTGAGAAAAATGTGAAGAGGTTGGCTGTTTCAGTGCCATCCATTTGCTTCCTGGATTTGCACACACTGAAGGTATTGGGAAACTGAAAATTGAAAATGGTCAGCATTTCAATTCTATTCGTTTTGTTAGTCTTTTTATATCTGTAACCTCCTTTTAACAAGCAAGAATCCTGCTCTTCAGATATTTCACACCTTGGAGCTACAAGAAGGGCAAGATATTACGGCAATGGCTCTGAACAAAGATAACACAAATCTTCTGGTGTCAACGGCAGATAGACAGTTGATGATCTTCACTGATCCAGCTGTAAGTCGCCTTTTTAATAGTTACATGATCTTTGCTGTCTTACAATTCAGATTCTTTAAGACTGGGACATACAAAAGACTCAATATTTCCATAGCTTGTAACTGATTTTCAGTGATTTGGCACAAAAACAGAAGGAAAACAGTTCAACTGTTGATGGCGCTAGTCCATATATTAGCTGTGGAGGTTTCAGTTTTTCCTCGGTCTACATTTGGAAGTTTTGGTTTCCAATGAAAATGCTGTAGGCTGGCACCAAAGTAGAAGTGAGATATTTTAGGGACCTTCCTACATATAGCTCCTCTCACTTGTGAAAACGCAGGAAAACAGAGGCCGGCTTAATGCAGCTTCTGTTCTCCATGCTGCCCAAATGCCATGCCTGCCTTCCCCCCCACCCCAAATATCTTAATTGAACCAGCAGTTTTACATTGCTGTATGTCACTGTTTTAATGTTTCTCATCTTGGCTTTATTTAGCTGTGAATTAACAATTCCCCTGGGTTTCAGTTGAGCTTGAAGGTGGTGGATCAAATGCTTCGGCTTGGTTGGGAGGGTGACGGGCTCAGTCCTCTCATTAAATGAAAGTCTCAAGTCCCTTGTATTTTGTTCAGAGGAAGGGGAGTGTAACAGATGCCTCTGAAACAGTACCGAGCTTCTTCGCTGTATCGAATGCAGATGTTAATGTGGTGAGCAATCTTGCAAAATGCGTGATTTCTGTATGTAGCTGAGGGATTTTTGGATGTAACATATGTACCCATAAAGCCGGCGGGATAATTTTACATGTCTAGACTAATCTTGTATAGGGTTTTTTCCACTCTGTTTTGCCTTGATTGCATTCGTTCAGTATTCATTCCTATGGAAGGATCTGGTTTTTCCATGGCCATTTCCAATTTAGTTTTTCTTAGTCTTTTTTATATTTTACTCGCTTTCCAAATGAAAATTTATATTAATTTGGTGAAGGAATTGAATTCCCTTTCTTTTTTGTTTCTCCCTCCCTAATGCATGCTTATTGCTTTTCTTGCCAAATTTAGTTAAACCTGGTTCATTCATATTTTAAAAATGGTGGTGAGTCTTCAACCATACACGTGGCATATTTATAAGGTGATCTGGACTGTCCATTCCCTAACCTGGTTGTGGATGGAACTTTACAAAAATCACAACTATCTTTGGTGGGGCAGGACCATCAACTGCCCCTGAGAATCTTCTTTTCCTTGGATTTGAAATTCTTATAACATATAGATTATTATTATTATTATTATTATTATTATTATATTTTATATCATGTTTGGAAATTCATATTACCAAGGACTTTCTTCAATCTTTAGGCATATAGACCATGCACTGGTACTCGTATCACCCGTGGGCAGCACTACGATTCCCATAATCCTCAATGAGATACCTCGTCTCATTGAGGCGACGCAACACTCAAACCAATCTGCATCCTTGGAAAGGTAGGTGGTGTTGGTAGAGGCTGTCCAACGCAACAATCGAATAAATCTGCATCCTTCCAAAGGTAGGTGGTGTTCATAGGATCAAAAGGAATGCAGGTCTTATTCCACGGAGCACCGGAGGTAATCAATTCCGTCTTGGTATGTCTTAGCTGCAGGATTCCCGCACAGTAGAATTTCATGGACACAGTCGGTGAAGCACAAAACCGTCCACGAACCATGGCAGCCAGTGTCCTTGGTTTCAGCTTTTGGTAATACGCTCATTCTCAAAGCTCAGAGCTGACACCCACTTAATAATAATAATAAATGGTAGTGGCCATCTTATTTTTCTCTTCGAAGTGGGACGAACAGATATTTTACCTTTAACGATCCATTTGTTAGCCATTGGAGGGTTAGATTTTCTTGGTCCATGTCATTTTAGAGATGCTCTCCATCCACATCGTGAACCGCAATTTGGATAATCTGGAAATCTGTACATGAGTGCTACATGTGGGGAGGGATTATAACCATTTTCAAATGGTGGTAAACTATCATAGGAGTCTACATGCGTTGAGTCTTTTGACAGTACATGTACTCTTCAGTATCCACAATCTTCACCTCTTATTCATTGAGTTCTTGATGATTTTCTTGTCGGGAAATTAATATGAAAGAGCTAGTCTCTATCCGGATATGTTCAAGAAGACATTTATTATTTTATTATTATTATTATTTTTTTTTTTAACACAAAAGAGGTAAAAGAAAAGACACTGGTAAGACAACCCTAACCATTTGTTTGTATTACGCCTGTCAACTAATTGACTATTTATGCTTTTTCAAATCCAGCTGAAGGTGACCACCCACCACATGCTGGGATCTTCTCTTCTAGGTAGCTTTTTAACCATGGAACTGTTTGGCTTGAAGTTTGGTAGTTGGTACATGTGTATGATGTTGGGCATTCCATAACCTAATAGGGCTAAATTCAAACCGAATACATATGACACAAGCATCGAGATAGGTAGGAGAAACCATGAGCGGTCATCTATAATCAAGAACGTGGATTCAGCTATTTATTCAACCACTTGTAATAAAAATTATGTGATTTGCAAAGGGAGTAGTTCGTTTTTTTAATGATTTCTTTTTTCCTTTCAATTGAAAGGACTTTCTCACCGTTAAATCTAAGATAAATTGATTCGTGTAATGTAAGATTAGAAAGAACAAAATTGTATTAATAAAATGAAATAAAGATTTTAAAATATAATAATTGGAGATCCAACGTTTGTAGCGTAGATGGTGAGGTCTTAAAGGTAAGTATTCCTTAGTTCAGTGATTTGAGCATAGACGAAGAGAATTCTACTACCGAAAGAAAAGAAAAATATTTTCCTTGGTCTAGCGACTTGGGCATAGACATGAAATTACATTACTCTTGAGGTAAGTCAGTCCAACGTAATAGGGTTCGAGTACCCATGGTGGTGAAATCCCACGGCATGCATGTGTGGGGTGTGTGAGTGTGTGGGGGTGTGTTAAAAAAAGAAGAAGAAGAAGTTAGGATAAACTAAGTTATGTAGCGGTATGCTATAGAGTTATGTTGGGTTGGGTTAGCTAGGGCCCAGAGTTCCTTGATCTTTCTCTTATTTATAGAACTTTAAAGTGGTAGCTAGAGAGATTTTAATAGTAGTTGACTCTGTCGTGTGCAATCGAGATATATGTGACACCCATCCTATAACAATAGCTAACTAAACTTACTCTTTTAAGTTACTCATGACTTTTCAAATTCTGATTAATTTAGCCGTTAAAACAACTACAAATATCTTTAGTTTATCTCTTATCAAGATTTCACTGCAATACAATATCATTTGAATCACTAGATCTGACATGGTCAGATAAGGCGTAAATAGAACCACCATAGGTAAACGGTCCCAGCCTCCCATTTACCTTGCGATGTGTACGGTGGAAAGGGGGTTCTCTGTATTGATACAACCCAACTGGCTAAATCAAACGGTTAATACCGGTAATCAGTATGATCTTCAATCTATGCTCCATACACGTAATATAAAGCAGACAGTGGGCTCTTGCTCGTACTATTGTTACAAAGCATACAGTTTAGCGAAGTGCTGGAACGTTTGATGGGGGCGATCAACCTCCAAAGGGCTGTTATTTCGTCAACAACGATGATCCGGACCATACATTCGTTAAAACCCAGTCCGTGGCGCACTTTCAGTCCAAAAGTCTGTGGAAAGCGAAGAGATGGAGGCCATGGTCCATATGAAGGGTGAACCTGGTGGTGTACGTAGCTTCCTTGTTCTCATCCACGAGCTTGTATTTAAAGAAACGAAGGAGAACAGCTGCCAGGATCTTCATCTGTCTGTAGGCGAACTCCTTTCCCAAGCATATTCTCGGACCCGCCTGACCACAACCATTTCAACCAATACACATGTATACTCGTGCCAATGTTTTAACTAAAGAAATCCTAATATACACCTTTTTTTAAAAAAAAAAAAATTTAATAAAAATTAAAAAATTAAAAAAAACTACCCAGAGTGCTGAGGCTATTGACGACACGTGCCGTCATGGCATGCTTGTGCAGGATCTGGACCACCCGAAGAATAGACCTGCCCGGGCCGAAACAAGAAAATTATCCGCTCATCAGTTGGGCGTCACATCATGTTCAAGTCAGACCATTGGTCCCTTTTTAATTTTTTTTTTATTTTTAAACCTCAATTTCTATCTTGCACATGTGGCCCACTTGATGGGCGGACTGACAAGAGCCTTCGTCCAGGAATTGGTCACAGTATGGCAGACGTGATGAATGGTCGATATCTCATAGGGTGGAAAGGTGATTTTGTAGTTGAGAGAGGGCTTAGATGATGACATGGAATTTCCCTTTCATCTCTCCACGAGTGAATTGCCCAAGATTGCGTTCTGCTCCATTATATTACACGTTTACGAGAAAGCTATAGCATAGTTGGCCAGAGCGACGTGAATTGATACTCGGTTTATGGCAACGATGCTTGGCCCTCAAGCTGATTGGACAACCGGATGGTGTGGCCCACTGGATTGGTTATGAGCTGAAAATCTCATTGTTTGCGATTGCGTGATCTTGTATGATTAAAGAGTTGGTTGTCTCTATTGCCACTCAGGATCAAGTGTGTGTTTGCTGCTCACTGGGGCCCACATGCTGAGTGGTCCGATGACTAGAACCTTCCATGTAGTGGGACTCTTATGCCATACAGCCACCGTGAGAAACTAAATGCTGAACGGATGATTCTGACCATTTCCATCTTAGATGAATTCAGAGCAATGAAAAGGAAATTTTCAATGACTTGCGTTCGACTCTAAAAATCATCTCTAAAGCTTGAATATGGAGCGATAGCTTCTTTGTGGTTTTGAATAGGAAATGGACGGGTGAAATCATATTACCATCTCAGCATGTGGACCCAAGTGGGTGGTGACAGACACTGGATCCTGATCAATGGACTTTTATACGTTGAACGTGTACCATTGCCTGCCTGAGATCACCATCGTACACTGAGAGTTGTTCATATGTTGGGACCAACTTCCAGTGGGCCACAGTGCAAAGATTGCAGCAGTTCGACGTTTAAGTGGGCCATATCATGGACAGAAAACAGAGCTAACATCCCCGTAGATCTTGTTTCAGTCTTGAAAAGTCTGTATGCAGAGTGAAAGATGTTGCTGACCTGAAAGGCAGTGAATTTGAAGGACGATTCGGGACGGAAAACTCCATTGTCGAGCCATCTCTCAGGTCTGAAGTCCTCGGCATTTTCTCCCCACATGTATGTCATCCTTCCCATAGCATAAGGCATATAATTCACCATGTCTCCTTTCTTCACTCTAAAACCATCAGGGAATTCATCATCTTCATCTGTATTCTTCGCATCCTGCAATACAAACAACACCCGAAAATGAACCTTGATTAGATTTTAACTTAATTCCACTAGTCTAATTCATTGAGGCTGTGTTTGGATGTCCCAAAAATGTCAGCCTGACGGCTGGCATATATCGTGTGTGTGTGTGTGTCTATATATAGGAAATCTAACTAAAAGATTGGTATATTACCACTGCAACTGCAGGATAAAGCCTGAGAGTCTCAGACAATGTTGCATGGAGATAGTGCATCCTGTCAATAGCATCTTCTGTTAAACCTGCAGCGAATTCGCTAATCGAAGCATTCTCTCACTTCTCGAGCAACCTTCTCTTGTATGAGGGGATGCTTGCAAAGCATGTAAAAGAACCAGGTGAGCGTGGCTGATGTGGAGTCCCGCCCTGTGATGATGAAATTGAGGATTATGTCTCTCAAGTACTGATCTGTCATGTTATCTGGATCCTTTTCGCTCTCTACAAGAAACCTTGACAATATGTCTTCCTTGCTCCTCTGTTCACATAGACAAAAAGCATGCAGGTGGAATTGAGTGAGATCCTAAATTCGAAATTTGATTTTTCTAACATCCTGATAATTGGACAGCTTGGAGTTAGTGTCCAATAATCCTTTACTATATAGCCCAGTTGTGTAATACAAATTAGTTTCCTTACATCATTCTTTTCATTTTTCATCTGCTCCCTCTTGCGACGAATCAACCGGAACACGAAGTTGTCCATCACCTTTACATGTTTCTTCATAGCAGCTTCAGTACCAATATTTAGAAATCTCTTAAGCTTCCAGAAAACATCAAGGAATCTCCAGTACGATATGACATTCGCTTCATCAAAAGCCTTTGTTGAATTGATTTCCAAACTCATCTGATCCCGATAGGCCATTTAGATCAACACCGAATCCAACCTTAAATATTGAATCTAAGGTTGATTTCATCAACAGTTCCTACAATGAAGTAACACAGACTTTGGATAAAATCAAGAAGTAGGACACTTGTTCATTTGATCAGGGCAAATCCAAATCGCCTACCATAGCTGAAAATCCCACCTGATCAGTGACCTTTATAAATGTCTTCATTTTTATTTTTATTTTCTGACTGTCAATTTGTAGGAAAACCATCAGGATGGATAGGATCATCTGCTTGCTTTAGTTTTCGCTTCAGTCCATCCATGCCTGGGCCCACAATTTGTACAATCAGTGTTAACCACAGCTAAGTTGATCTGTTTTTCTGCAGTGAATCATCTCACTTCCATATACATGGCCATACGGTTGGTGAACATGGCCTATCGATCAAGTGGGCACCACCACCAATGACACATAACCAGAAATTCCAGCCATCCAATCTGTTAGCTTCGACCCGATGGTAAAAAAATCAAAACAGTCAGAG
This sequence comes from Magnolia sinica, assembly GCF_029962835.1. NCBI lineage: Eukaryota > Viridiplantae > Streptophyta > Magnoliopsida > Magnoliales > Magnoliaceae > Magnolia > Magnolia sinica. The sequence goes on along the minus strand of NC_080590.1, from coordinate 15,926,860 downwards.
AAGTTCACATTCGAAGGGCTAGAATCATCTAGCTGGTATATTCTCTGTACCATGGTTGGTCCACAGAAGAGCCAACAAGATGGATGATCCAGATTTACCATAGTACAACCATGTATAAGATCATAGTCCTAATTCACACCAAATCAACGCAAAGAGAGCAAACACATCCCATGAAAAATGCAACTAAAAGAACCTGCATATCCATGGCCATGTTAGCAGTTGCAGCATCTGAAGCCTTTTCTGCCAACTTCACGGGATTGTCTCGAAAGACAGTAACTGCTGAATTCCCTCAAAACTCTGGTGGAAAATTCGTGACTCGCAAGCTTTCTCTGGTGGCGCCATTTATCACCATCCACCGTGAAAATCCCATCTCCGAATAGATCATTACGTTATAAATATACTCTCCCTGGAGTAGATTTTCATACATCAGATACTAATTACAAACAGATTGGTTTTCTTAATTCAGTTTCAGGAGGAACCATTGAATCAACCATCTTGGTGCACCTGTCATGAATGTAGAAGATCCAGACCATTGATCTGCTGGGTCCTACCTTAGATTGGTTGTACCCCAAGATCAAACCAGTCAAATGATCATTGCCCATCCAAATTGAACACTTGGTAAAATGTCCAACCGATGGTCCACAATCAATGGGCGAAAAATCAATCAACGGACCTAGCGTACGGCCCATCTCCATGACAGGGTCTAACAAATGAACAATAGATATGAATGGGAATTACATGATCTTATAATCCTGGATCAGAGGCAAGAATAGTTTCTTGTAGTTTCCAGTTTGAACAAATGGGACCATCCTTCAGTGATCCGAACCCTTCATTTGATGACCCGCCATGAATGGATCAAACCCAAAAAAAAAGCCACAAAAACAAAAACAACAACAACAACAACAACAACAACAACAACAAAAAAAACGAAAAGGGTTCCCGGATTGGAAAATTCTAGCCATGCAATTTTGGTATTTTTCATTTGAAAGCTGAGACCATTGTCGATTCCTTTTCTTAATTATTTGTAGGATATCAACCAAAGAGCTAGAATCATCCCATCAAGGAGAATTCTGAATCGTCATCTATCAACGGTATGGATCACCAGAAAACGGGCCCCACTTGCACAAATTCAGTACTAGAAAATCATATCCTCCTCTACAGGAATACAATATAATTCAACTTCACAGTACATGATTACTTTGTTGAATGTGATTACCTTGCTGTAGTTAGAGAAATTGGTTTTGAGGATGTATTCTATATTGGCTGGATCACAGGTGTAGATTCGACCATGTGGAAAAGCAATCAGACGGTAAGTGGGGTACTTGTGGGCCGGCGATGTAAGGTAATCAAAGAGGGTGTTGAACTAAATGAGCTGACTAAATATGGTCCCTACCACTGGATGCCGCTCATCTTTCCTTACCATTGCCTTCAAGTAGGAGATTTGTAAGGCCAATACAAAGCCTATGAAAACAGAGCGACTGCAGCGATGCCAGCAATGACAAGAGAGATTGCAAAGTAAGCCAATGTAATAATATCCATTGATGAGATTAGTTGGAAATTGGGAGAAAGAAGCAAAGTGGGTTATATAAACTAGAAATGCTCACATCCAACCGTTTGGACGGTAGTTACCGTCCACACGGTGGATAACTTCCAACTTATTATGTGCGTGTGACATCCACCCCGTTCAATAGGTTGGCCCATCACGAGGATCATCTGGTTCAAAAATCAGTCCCATTTCTTATCATGGTGGCCAACATTAGAAAAATAACTTTTAGACGGTTAGATAACTAACTTACTTGAATTTGGGCCTCAATAGGTCTTATTTATACTATCCATTACTTATCCACCGATTATTAAGAAGCCAAATCAATTGAATTTTAGTTTAAGAGCCAGGATCGCATTTTGTACGGTCTAATTTAAGTTTATAATATTTCATGCCGACTATTTTTTACTGCTGTTGCATCGAGTATCCAACTCTACAGAGTAACAAAGGTTTTTCTTTGACGAGCCCCATATGCTTCAGCAAATTACGTAAATGGCCATAGGAGTTTTAAAAATTAATTGCGTCTCTCTGGCAATCACGGAAGCGGATTAGCTGTTACCCGGATAACACCTTAGTGGGCGTTACCCTAACTGTGTGGGGCCCAACTTGTTGCATTTTTTGTATATCCACACCGTCCATATGTTTTTCCATTACATTTTAGTATTTATGTCAAACTTTAAGAAGATAAAAATTTTTAGTGGACCACATCATTAAAAACATTGACGAATGACCATTAAAAACTTTTTGTGGGTCAACAAATATTTGGATCAACCTGTTCTTTGTATTTTCCCTTCATCCAGGTCTCCTTGACATTATCAACAGGTTGGATGGAAAATAAACATTATGTAAACCTTATGATGGGCCATTTGAAATTTTGAATGGTGAGGCACTCAAACACCACTGTTTCCTGTGGTATGGTCCACCTGAGATTCGGATCTGCTTAATTTTTGGACCACATACTAAAATGGCCTGGAGAAACGTATAGACAGCATGAATATACAGCAAATCATCAAGGTGAGCCCTATAGTAAAGGTAACACCCGCTAACGTGTTTCCCGGGTAACACCCAATCCGCTCCCGGCAATCACTTCCTCTCATCTTGTCACGTTGCAGAGCAGAGATGAGGTTAGTTTTGCCGTATGGACGGATTAGAGATGAGGTTAGTGGGACGCGGATTTTCCTGCCAAAGCCTTTCGCAGGAAGTTCCCGCGCTAGGAACCCAGGGGCCCACTGTGATGTTTGTGAGAAAATCTCTCTGTCCATCCATTTTGTAAGTTCATTGTAGGATATGAGGCAAAAAATGAACGGTGTCCAATACTCAAGTGGGCCAAAAAGCGATAATTGGATGCTCAAGTAGGCCAAAAGGTGATAATCGAATGTCTAAAGTTGAAATATTGGTGGGCCAACAGAAGTCTTGAATCATGCTAATATCTATTTTTTCAGTTCATCCCAGTAGTAATGACGTTATTAATGGTATGGATGGCATGTAAACATCACTGATGAACCCAGGAAGGTTTCAAGGGTAACAATTTCCCTAAACACCTTTTCCTTTAGTACGGCCCACTTGAGTCTTGCATACTGCTCGATTTTGGTTTACTTTCCTAAAATGAGCTCACAAAACGGATGGATGGAAAGGATTACTGAAAAATATCACGGTGGGCCCCGCCTACGTTTACAGCGCAGGAACTTACTGCGAGAGGCTTTCGCAGGAAAGAGAAATTTACGACTGTGGAACCCACCTTTTATCCATTGGATATTCTTGAAACAATACAAACTTAGAATACGCAGTTGGACATCCTCGTATGGACGACAAATTTCAGGACGAAAATACCCCTCCTTTTCATGGAAACCTTCTTTTCACGGAAACGGATTGGGTACGCCTCCTGCCACCCGCCCATGACGGATAGTCAGTGGTACGTGGGCCTCACCATGATGTTTGCTTTTCATCCATGCCGTCCATATATTTTTTGAGATCATTTTATGGTATGAGACCAAAAATGAGGTATCTCCAAGTCTCAAATGTACCACATTACAGGAAACAGTATTGAATGAGCGTCAACCATTGGAAACTCAGGTGGAGCCCACTGTGATGTTTGCGAGAAATCCTCCCCATCTAAGTTCATTCATAGGGTCACAAAGACCTGGATGAAGAGGAAAAACAAATTTCAGAATGATCAAAAACTTTTGTAACCCCTGAAAGGGTTTCAATGGTAGACGTTCAATTCCCCACTGCCTTTTACAGTGTGGTCCACTTGATAGCTAGATCTATCTTATTTTTCATCTCAAGCCTTAATATGAGCTCGCCAAATAGATGAACGGTTTGGATATAACAGAAACCTCATGATTGGACCCACACATGCAACACAGTAAAAGAAAAAGCTGTCTGGCAGATTTTATTTTATTTTTACTGGGAGAACTTTTTCTCCCTTACATTTTTCTCTAATACATAATTATATAAATATGTATATATAAGTATATAAAAATATTTTTTTATTTTTTAATTCATTTCTTTGTCCATGTATTCAACAAGCATATCTCCTAAATTAAAATGATTTTTTTTTTTTTTTTTTTTTTTTTACACACCCCTACACACTCACACTAGTGGAATTTTACCACCTATGGATACTCAAACGCTTGATCGGGTGTTGAAACTCTGGGGAGTCTACCACCCGGGTAAGAATCACAAACCGAGATGAGTTACTCAACGTCTTATATATGATTTTGGGGTAGGAGAAGTTAATTTAACGGGGCAAACATGAAATTCGGTGAAAGAAACATGAAATTCAGGAGCAAACATGAAAATGAGAGGGCAAGCATGAAAATTAGCGAGAAAACATGAAAATGAGAGGGCGAACATGATGGAAAGCATGAAAAAGAGCGAGGCAAACATGAAAAAGAGCGGGGTAAACTAGAAAATCGTGGGGAAACATGAAAAGCAGGCAAACTAGAAAAACACGTGGCAAACTAAAATATAAGCGGGGCAAACTAGAAAATCAGCGGGGGAAACATGAAATGCAGCGGGGCAAATTAGAAAATCAGCGGGGGAAACATGAAAAGAAGCGGGGCAAACTAGAAAATCAGCAGGGGAAACATGAAAAGCAGCGGGGCAAACCGAAACATGAGCGGGGCAAACTAGAAAAATAGCGAGGCAAACTAGAAAATCAGCGGGGGAAACATAAAAAGTAGCGGGGCAAACTAGAAAATTAGCGGGGGAAACATGAAAAGCAGCGGGGCAAACTAGAAAAACAGCGGGGCAAACTGAAATATGAGTGGGGCAAACTAGAAAATCAACGGGGGAAACATGAAACGTAGCGGGGCAAACTGAAATATAAGCGGGGCAAACTAGAAAATTAGCGGAGGAAACATGAAAAGCAGTGGGGCAAATAGATTGAGTGTGGATTGTTTGTGTAGAACGTACACTAGTGACGTTGGGTCTCATTTGTCCATGTCATTTCCAAGGACTCAAGCTAACAAGATATGTCGGATTTCTCTCTCCCAAATAGATTACGTTCTATGCTACATGACTTTTTAAAGGGGTAATCCTATATTTTAGCTTGGTTTTTTAAAGAAAAAAAATGAAGTTCTTTATGATGAATAATCACGTATATAACTAATAAATTCATAGATACAAAAAATAAATCCTATATTGAAATATAATAAACTAATATAATAATGAAAATGTTAGCATGCATACACCCGACCAACCCAATCAACCCATCGAGCCCTCTTGTGTTGGGCTTGGGTTGAGAATTCCCAACCCAAGATTGGGTTGGGTTAGGTCAAGGTTTAGGTATAGGAACCTTGGGTTGGGTTAGGGTTGAGCACCAACCCGAACCAACCGGCCCGACTTTCAGCCCTAATTTCATGTTTGCCTTACTCAATTTCATGTTTTACCCGCTAAATTTCTAGTTTTCCCCACTCAATTTCATGTTTGCCTCACTTAATTTCATGTTTGCCCCGTTGAATTTTCAGTTTGTCCACGAAGTGATTGAAATTGACCACAAACTGAATGAAATGGATTTTTGACCATCGACCTGATGGAATCTTGGAAAATAACTAGGTTGGTTGGCTAAATTAGCTTCTCCTACTCCAAAATCATATGTGGTATGTTAAGTAAATCATTCTAGTTTAGGAGATATGCTTGTTAAATAAATAGACAAAGAAATGAATTGAAAGATAGAAAAATATTTTTATATACTTATATATATATATATATTTACTTAATTATATAGCCCACTATGCAGTATGTGTGAAACTACCTTCATCTATTAGGTCAAAACACTTACTTTCACCATTATCTATAGGGTCCCACTGACCCTAATTCACTAGCTTCTTTTTCTTTTTCTTTTTTCGTTATAATTCATACGGCATTTTGTGGGTCCCATTATAAGGTACGTGTTATATCCAAACCGTCCATTTATTTGACGAGCTCGTATTAAGGCTTAAGACGAAAAATAAGACAGATCTAGCTATCACCTAGATCCATAGCTCAACTGGCAGACTGAGTGAAAATACCTCGTTTCAACACTTGAGGTCTTGGTATCGATCCTAAGAGCGGGGCAAGCATGAAAAAGAGTGGGGCAAACATAAAAATGAGCAAGGTAAGCATGAAATATGAGCGGGGCAAACTAGAAAAAGCAATGAGGCAAGTATGAGCGGCAAACTAAAAAAACAACGGAAAAAACAAGCAGTGAGAGAAACATGAAAAATAGCGGGGCAAACTAGAAAAACAGTGGGAAAAACATGAAAAACAACGGGAAAACTAGAAAAATAGCGGGGGAAACATGAAAAACGATTGGCAAACTAGAAAAGCATGAGGAAACATGAAAATAACTGAGAAAACATGAAAAGCAGTGGAAACATGAAAAGCAGTAGGGCAAACTAGAAAACACAGACATGAAAGCAGGGAAAACATGAAAAGCAGTGGGGCAAATTGCATTATTAGAATTTATTTCTATTTTCCCATTTATTTTTATGTTTCCCATTTTTTTCTAGTTTTTTATTTTCTATGTTTCTCCTTTTTCATGTTTCCCATTGTCTTTTATTTTCCCGCTTTCCATTTTTCTAGTTTCCCCTATTTTTTAGTTCCCCAATGTTTCATTTTCCCATACTTTTTAGTTTGCCTTTTCAGAATACCCCTCTTTCGAAGCGGATTGGGTACTCCTCCCCACTTATGGTTGGATCTTCATTGAGGCCCATCATGATGTATGATTTTCATCCATGCCGTCCATATATTTTTCCAAATCATTTTATGGTATGATACCAAAAATGAGGTATATCCAAATCTCAACTATACCACATTACAGGAAACAGTGTTGAATGAGTGTTAACCATTAGAAACTCAGGTGGGGCCAACTGTGATGTTTGTGAGAAACCCGATAAAACTTAGGTTGGGCTTGGGTTGAGGTCTCAGGTTATCCGACCTAACCCGAACTCGATCAATATATTAGTTACTTATAAATTATAATTAAGTGTGGATTGTTTGTGTAGAAGGTACACTAGTGATGTCGGGTCTCATTTGTCTACGTCATTTCCAAGGGATCACATCACGGGAAACAATGGGCATAATGATTTCCACCGTTGAAACCATAATGGGCCCAATAGTGATGTTTGTTTGTTATCAAACCTATTCATAAGATCATATAGACATGGATTAATAGAAAAAATAATTATAAGCTTGATCAAAAACTTCTATAGCCCCCAAGAAATGATCAACAATAGAAGTTCAATTAAAAATTTCATTTCGTGTGGTCCATTTGAACATTGAATAAGTTTAGATTTATTAGCTTAAGCAATGAAAAAATCTGTTAAGTTCGCCATGCTGATTGTCTAGTTTGCCCCATTGAATTTCATGCTTGCCCTGCTCAATTTCATGTTTGGATTTTCTCTTTCCAACTATCCTTATAAACTTCATGTGTTGGATAGGTTCTGACGACCCTTGACCCAAACCCTAGGTTGAAGCATTTAATCGGGTTTTCTCTTTCCAAATATCCGTAAAAATGTTATACATATGTTATATTTGAAGATTATATAAATATGCAAACCCACTGATGTGTATTGTGTTCGACGAAATACCTGTGTGGGCCTGATAATAACATTACTTGCTAAGTATGGTTGACAAAATGAGTTCAAACTTGGTTTTGCTAAGTGAGGTTGACAAAAAAGAAAAATGCCATCAGGATTATTGTGAAGGAAAAAAACTAAAAACACATTATAAACTCACTGTTGTGACTTGACCCGGTCGACCGGGTCGACCCCATCTGGCTGTAATGGCCATTGACCCACTGTTTTGACCTGACCTGGTCAACCCCAACTGGCTGTAATGGCCATTACTTTTTTCTCTTTTTAAAATTTTTTTTTAATTTTTAAAAGGAGAACATTTTCCCCCTTACATTTTTCTATAATACATAATTATGTAAATATGTATATATAAGTACATAAAAATATTTTTCTATCTTTTAATTCATTTCTTTCTCTATTTATTTAACAAGCATATCTCCTAAACTAGAGTGATTTACTTAACTTACCACATATGATTTTGGGGTAGGAAAAGCTAATTTAGCCAACCAACCTAGTTATTTTTCAAGATTTCATTAGGTCGATGGTCGAAAATCTATTTCATTCATTTCGTGGTCAATTTCAATCACTTCGCGGTCAGGTTAGATCGAGTTGAAAGTCGAGTGGGTTGGTTCGGGTTAGTGCTCAACCCTAACCCAACCCAACCCAATCTTGGGTTGGAAATTCTCAACCCAAGCCCAACCCAAGAGGGCTCGACAAGTTGATTGGGTTGGTCGGGTGTATATGTGCTAATATTTTTGTTATTACATTAGTTTATTATATTTCAATATAGGACTTATTTTTTGTATCTATGATTTTATTAATTATATACGTGATTATTCATCATAAAGAACTTCATTTTTTTCTTTTAAAAACCAAGCTAAAATATAGGACTACTCCTTTAAAAAGTCATGTAGCATAGCACTCAATCTATTTGGGAGAGAGAAATCCGACATATATTGTTAGTGTGAGTCCTTGGAAATGACTTGGACAAATGAGACCCGACATCACTAGCGTACCTTCTACACAAACAATCCACACTCAATTATAATTTATAAGTAACTAATATATTGATCGGGTTCGGGTTGGGTCGGGCAACCTGAGACCTCAACCCAAGCCCAACGTAAGTTTTATCAGGTTGGTGTTTGTATAGCCCTTCACGTAGGTAGCCCTTCGCACATGTAGGTAGCCCTTCACGTGTCATTAAGGGCCCTTTTTTACTATGTAGAACATCCAAATTGCGGGACAAACTAGAAAAACAACGGGGCAAACTAAATTATGAGCGGGGCAAACTAGAAAAATAGCAAGGCAAACTAGAGAAACAGCGGAACAACTAAATTATGAGCGGGGCAAACTAGAAAAACAGCGGGGTAAACTGCATTATGAGCGGGGCAAACTAGAAAAACAATGGCAAAAATTATAAGCGGGGAAACTACATTATCCAAAAACTTTTAGAAAAATATCCAAAACTAAAAACAAAAAGTAAAATAATTAAATAAAACTAAAAAAATGAAATCCGAAATTAATTTTGAATGGGCAAACTAGAAAACAATGGGTTAAACAAATGAACTGAAAAAGAAAACAAAGTTTAAGGCCTCTTATGGAGGTGATGAAAAATTCCCCAATAAAAGAAATAGAAAACGGTAAATCTTTTAAATGAAAACAATATAAAACAATAATTTAATAAAAAAATACCATTTTTTCAAATAATATCTCAAATATTGTAGAAAACAAAAGCTCTCCCACACATAAAATCAACAAATCGGAATTCAAGATTAACATTAGGCAATTTTTGTAAAAGAATGAAAGTCCTCTTGTTTCCAACAACAAGCATGAATTCCCGAAAAAGAATCTTTAAGTGTTTTAGATAGTTTATCTCATGTGTCTCTTCATGGATTGGTGATGGATCAAAAATCTCCCCCATAAAAGAATCACAGCCATCCAATCATCAGACTTCTTTTCCAATAGAAAACAAAATTAACAATATTTAAGTAAAAAAATGACCATCTTGACCCTTTCATGTAATAGTGTCTGGCCCACAACAAAAGACACCCCACTCTCAACATAGGCGTCTTTATGCCAATGTTAGTGGTTTTGGAATTTTGAGTATTCATGATGTTATGGTAACTCTTTAAGTAGATATAGATTGGTTTATAGTGGTTACACAACAAGCTGTAGAATTGATTAGTTAAGATGAGAAAAGATTTAAAGTTCCCAATTAACTTTCAATATTTTGGAAGTTTAATAAAAGAAAAGGAATAAAAAATCATCTAAAAAAAATAGCCAAACAAATGCAATGGAAAAAGCTGTTAGAGAAGATAGGAAATGTGTTGATTAACAAAAGGACTCATCGGACACTTTGGAAACTTGTTCGATTTTTCATGCAATTGTTCATGAGTAACCGTAGGATGAAAAGTTGGACCGAGTGTCAACAATGCCTTTTCTAATTAGATCGGAGTGTTGAACATGAGGTCATTGACCACTCCTAAAGATATAACATCTAGATCTTTAATGAATGATTCTAGATAGAAAGTTGGAGAAAGAAGAAGATTGGCCATTGAGAAAGGAAAATGGAAAAATTTTGGGGGAGAAAAAGCAAAGGTAAAAGAAGACCATTTAGTCTTTTTTAGTATGGCACAATACGTTCATTAATGAAAGGTGACATAATCATAATGGATAAGTTTTATAATATGTGTAATTACAACAAAAGGATGAGGAAGGAATCTTTGGATAGTTTATCGAGTAAAGAAAATGGGGAACAATATGGTGGAACCAACGATGATTAATTTATTGTATGGCAAAGCGCTTTCACCTTTTACCAAAAATCCGTAAATGATTTAGCTTTTTTCCTTTTAAATCCAAAAAAAAAAAAAAAAAAAAAAAAAAAAAAAAAAAAAAAAAAAAAAAAAAAAAGCTCCCAAAAATAAAAATCCACCTTATTCTAGAAATAACAATAATCCAATAGTGATAATTCTTAGTTATAATATTTAGTTGTAATCCAAATATACACTCATACGTTGGATTTGATCTTTATTTAATATCACGTAGTCCTTTCAAGAGACACAATCTTGCAGTTGCTCTACTAACTGATGGTGAGTTTTTCCTTTCGTTTGATTGATGTTTTCTAGTTTGCCCCCTCATAATTTTGTTTGCCCATTTTTTCTAATTTGCCCCGCTCATAATTGATTTGCCCATTGTTTTTCTAGTTTGCCGCTCATATTTCAGTTTGCCCATCTGTTTTTCTAGTTTGCCCGCTCATAATTAGTTTGCCCGTTGTTTTTCTAGTTTGCCCTTGTGACTTGTTCCGCTCATACTTAAGTTTGCCCACTTTTTTCTAGTTTGCCCGCTCATATTTCGATTTGCCTTTGTTTTTCTAGTTTGCCTCGCTTATAATTCAGTTTGCCCCATTGTTTTTCTAATTTGTCTCGCTCATATTTCATTGGCCCATTGTTTTTCTAGTTTGCTTCGCTTATAATTCAGTTTGATCAAGTTTTTAGTTTGCCCCACTCATATTTGAGTTTGCCCCATTTACCCCGTTGTTTTTCTAATTTGCCCCACTCATATTTCAGTTGCCCCATTTTTTTTCTAGTTTGCCCCGTTCATATTTAAGTTTGCCATTGTTTTTCTAGTTTTCTTGCTCATATTTGATTTACCATTTGTTTTTAGTTTGCCATTGTTTTCTAGTTTGCCCACTCATATTTCTTTGCCGTTGTTTTCTAGTTTGCTTTCTGCTCATAATGCGGTTGCCCTGCTATTTTTTAATTTGTCTCGCTCATATTTAAGTTGCTCCATTGTTTTTCTAGTTTGCCCTATTCATATTTCAGTTTTGCCAAGCTCGGGTGGTAGACTCTTAGGAGTTTGAACACCCGGTCAGTTTAAAAAACTCGAAGGTGGTGAAATTCCACTAGTGTGAGTGTGTGGGGGTGTGTGTTCATGTTTCCCTGCTAAATTTCATGTTTCCCTCGATTAATTTTCTAATTTGCCCCACTCAATGTTTTCTCAAAGCGATCGTTTTTTATATATCGCAATGGAGAATTACATCGTTTATAGTTGAAAAGAAGAGTCAAAAGAGGTTTTCTAATCTGATGGAATATTAGAAAATAACTAGGTTGGTTGACTAAATTAGCTTCTCCTACCCCAAAATTATATGTGGTAAGTTAAGTAAATCATCCTAGTTTAGGAGATATGCTTGTTAAATAAATAGGCAAAGAAATGAATTAAAAGATAGAAAAATATTTTTATATACTTGTATATACATATTTACATAATTATGTATTATAGAAAAATGTAAGGGGGAAAAAGATCTCTATGTAAAAAATAAAAAAAAAAATTTAAAAAAAAAAAAAGAGAAAAAAAAGTGTATAGCATTATAGTTATGGCTACGGTTATAATCCGTAGCCATAGGCCGAGCTCTGACCGGACCGCAACTCGCTGGCTTCTTTTCTTCTTCTTTCTTTTTTTTTTTTTCCCTTTTTAATCCCCATTGATTTTTGTGGGTCTCATTATGAGCTATATGTTATATCCAAACCGTTCATCTATTTGATGAACTCATATTAAGGCTTGAGATGAAAAATAAGACAGATCTAGCTAGCAAGGGGACCACACTGTAAAAGGCAGTGGGGAATCTAACCTCTACCATTGAAACCCTTTTAGGGGTTACAGAAGTTTTGGATCATTATGAAATTTGTTTTTCCTCTCCGTACAGGTTTTTGTGACCCTATGAATGAACTTAGACAGAGAGGATTTCTCACAAACATCACAGTGAGCCCCACCTGAGTTCCCATCGCCCGACCGTCCCTCAGCGCTCGTCTCTGCATGCCTGCACGAGGAAGGCAGGGGTATTTTCGTCCTCAAATTCGGTGTCCGTACGAGGAGGTCTTGGTGCGTATGTTAAGTTTGTATTGCTTCGTAAAAACCACTGGATAAAAGGTGGGGTCCACAGTCGTAAATTTCTCCGCAGGAAGTCCACGTCCAGGTTAGTGACTCATGCATGCGGGTGTAAGTAATTAGAGCCGTTCATCAGGTGTGCCCCATCATATCCAATGCCCTTTTCAGGTGGGCCATTAAAAACCTCTTGTACGCCACAAAAGTTTTGGATTAACATGTTATTTGTTTTTTTACTTTCATCCAGGGTCTGTGTGACCTTATCAAGATGGTCAATAAACATTACGGTGGACGTTAGGAAGTTTTTGATGGTGGGTGTTCAATGACCACTTTTTCCTGTGGTGTGGTCCACCTGAAAGTTTCATCTAGTTCTTGGGAACATGGCATAAAATAAGCTGGAAGAACAGATGAACGGCGTGGATTTATAATTCATACATCTATGTGGGCCCTACGGTCAGGTCTCACCCACGTTGCTGGTTCGCTCACCCACGTTGTTTGTTTAATCGGTGGAAGTCAACCATCTAGAACGATTACGAGGTAAGGTAGTCTGTTGTATAAGCTACGAACATCCGCGTGCGTTGTTTGGATGCCGATCGGAGAGGAGTCATGTGTGAGAATGTTGTTCATCTCAATTGGAATGTGAAATCCAACTCAATCGTGGGAGATGAGTTTGCGGAGACGAAGCCGTTTAAAGAGCAGCTGACTGCATGTGCACCGTAGATCGTAGATCTGCAGGCCACCGAAACATGTCATGCTGGTTTCTCCTCGGAGATCGCAGCCGCCTGTTAGTCCCGCAACAAGCGGTGATTTCGCCTCACGTAGCGTAGACAGGTCAACATACCTCTATTTCAAAAGTCTTTCGCATGCGCGCTAGGAAGCTAGGTGGGGTCCACTGTGATGTTTGTGATAAATCCACTCCGTCCATCCGTTTTTTCCTGCTCATTTTAGGAATGAAACCAAAAATAAAGAGGATCCAAAATTCAAGTGGGCCATACGAGAGGAAACAGTGAGGATTGAGCGACCACCATTGAAACATTCGTATGGCCTTTCCCAGTTCATCCCAGTAGAAATGATTTTGGAAACGGTTTGGATGGCATATAAACATCAAGGTGGACTCAGGAAAGTTTAAACCGTAGGCATTTCTTTTCCCACTTTTTACATCAGGCGTGCCTTCCTTAACTTTTGGATCTGCTCTTATTTTATGTAGATCCTCTTTTATTTGGTACATAGGGGTTCCCTGATTGCTTTTATGTATGATGTCTTAGAATGAGCAGGTAAAATGGATGGACAGAGTTGATTTATCAAAAACATCACAGTGGGCCCCACCTAACATACCAAAGAAATCCGCTTCCTTGTTTTACAGGTTTTCTCCAAAGGTATTGCTTACCATTAATAATCACATACTTACCAGTAAATACAAGATAATTACAAAAGAATTATAAGAGATGCTACAGTAGAGCCGGCAGAATCTTTCCAAACTACACGCGTCAGGGTGATCTAGATCGACCAAATTAAATAGTAAAAAATCAATGGCTTAGTATCATCTTCCGAGTGTGATTTTTGGCTGGACCACAGTCGACGATTCCTTCCATAATTTGGATGGTCTAGATTGCCTTACAAGATGCCCTGTCTACGGTGGATATTTCGTGGCTTAAGTGCTTTCGTTTCTCCGCCATCCCAGTTTAATTATACGGTTCGTACTTGTCGAGATTATCCATAGATCGTTCCTATCAGCCCACGTGGCTTCATTTTCAGATTATCCAAACCGTCAATATGGTGGCCCTACGTTTGATGAGCCATTGTACAGAATTCATACAGACAGGATAATCCAAGCCTCATGCTTCTCCTCATGGAGCGTTGGCGGTTGGTCATCTCATTTTTTTAACCGTCCATTTGAAGGCCATGAATAATGGATGAAAAAGATTAGCCGACAGATTTGATAATCATATGTTGCAAATACGCTGCGAGGTTCGTATGATGGATGGTCTATGTGTAGAGTTGTTTACAATTGTCATGAAACAGAGGGAAGATTCTTCCGTGAGGTATATCTTATATCCACGCCGTTCATTCCTTTCACTGGCTAATTTTCGTAATAAAATCCTACACATGAGTCAGATCCAAATTTTAGCATTAGGAAATAGGTTCATAGAATACAACTTTACAGCTATAAACGTGGACTATTGATTATAATATGAGTCTAGTGAAGGGTAATGAATTTTCTGCAAAGGTCGTGACTTCAATTCCAACACGCAGAGAATCTTCGGCCATTGATTACAAGCGGTTGGATCCGTTTTGTCTTGCGATGCTCGGGCTCTAAGTTTGTCCAGGCTTTTGTTTTGTATAAGTTGGATCCATGGTTCGCTGATCCAAATGGTTATTACTGCTGTGGATGGCCAACGCACCAAAAATTCCTTGTGTGGAAAAATCCTATCAGCTCAATAAGTGGCTGAAAATAGATAGTTAAGAAAGAATGGAAAAATCCCATAAACATTTTAGGTACTACCCCGGCTGGTCTCTAGCTCGGCACGCACGGGCAGGGTCCGCGAGCTAGAGGTGGGCATTGAGTTGAGTCGGACCAAGTTAGGGTAGACCCGACTCGATCCGGTTTTGAAATAGGCTTGACCCGAACTCGACTTGACTTGGTACCGAGTCCAGCATGCCTGAACCGAACCGAATCCGGGTCTAGCCTCGACTAATCCGGACCAAGTCTAACCCGGTAAAAAGTACCAAGTTGATTCAAGTTGGCACCGATTTGGATCGAGAGAGAGAGAGAGAGAGAGAGAGAGAGAGAGAGGAGGGTGGTGGGTGGTTGCTAGGAGTGGAGAGGAGAGAGAGGAGGGTGGTGATGGTGGTGGGTGGTTGCCAGGATTGGAAGAGGAGGAGGACAAGGGAGGAAGAGAGAGTTTGGAATTGGGTCGGGCTGAGGTCGGGTGTGGCGTATAGGGTTAGAAATACTTAAAAATTAGAATTTTTTTAATTATATATCCAAATTTGAGTCGAGTCAAGTCTAACCGGATTGAGTTTCGGGGTCGAGTCAGGTCGAGTTACTAAGTAACTCGAACTCGACTCAGTTTGAGTTCGGATTGGGTGAAGCCTACTCGGTTTAGACCGACTCACCCATTCGGTTTAGGTTGAGCTGGGTCCGAATGAGTCAGACAAGTCAAGTTAGGCGATTAAAAGTCGTCTCGTGCCTAGCTCTACTACGAGCGGCCATTGTGATGCATGAGTTTTGTCCATATAGCCCATCCATTTTTCCATATCAAATTAAGGTATAAGCTAAAATAGGTTGATCCAAGTGTTGCGGCTAATTCAATTAAACAAGGCCACACATGTAAGCAAGTGCCTGAATTAGTATTATGAGGTGTGATAGATTCTACTCCACTAAAAGGTTTCGATAAATCATTGGTGTCCTCGCATCGAGATGGATAAATTTGAGACTAGACACAGGATTCAATTATCCTCTCAACCACCTGTTTGCACTCTATTCAAGCGATCAAAGGCTCTACTCGATCAATCGATACTTACTAATTCTTTAGTATGCAGTTGCATTTGTTCTTTGATGTTCTTCTTTATTTTAGTACTTGAAGTCTTCAACTTAAGCATGTCAATACTCCCATTCTTCATTGATTTTCTCTTTGACTTTAAATCATCGTTTTGAGCACAAATTTGACTTTGACTTTGAAATTCTCATGTATGATGAATCAATCTAATTAAGCCATACTATCATGAATTTACATGGAAAAGTGATGTAATAGAGGAGATAAATATACAATATTTAGAATTTATCATACTACAAACTAGAGACCCCATGTTATGATCAATGATGGAGCTCAAACTAAACTAAAATAAATAAATTCATAAAAAAACATAATGGACAGGAAAATAAAGTTGTACATGATTGTAATGACGTGAAGCTTGAAGCCATTCGTGGAGTATGGTTTATATAGGCTTTTAAGATGTGGTGGCCTTATATAATCTTTAACATCATAAAGGATTTGGACAATTGGTTGTGAAAACATTTTTTATTCTTCCAGATCATCTTAGCCTATTTCGGATGACCACGTGTACAAGAGATATATCTCATGTGTTGTTGATTAAAGTCCTCATGTCTTCGAACTCTTATATGGGAAAGTTGTTGTAATCATTACATTACTTGACTTTGACATCCAAAAGTTACTTTTGGTAAAGCTCTAACATTTAAAGCTAGATAGAAATCTCTTTTGATATAATTATGACATTTAATACTAAGTGAGTACTTGCTTTAATGAGGCTTTTACTTTTTGTAGTGAGTACTTTTTTTAATAAAACTCTAACAATTAATTCTCACACTCTCTCATGTGCATGTCATTAATTCCTCCTATAGAAGTGCACCACATATAACATGGTTGTCATATGGCATCTCTCAGACTGTTTATCTAAGTGTGATAGATCATATGTAAATAATACTCGCAATGCGCGAGTATGATTTTATCCATCATTTAACGCATAGTACCAACATGTGGCCACATCTCATTGGTCCATGTAAGTGTGCCAAAAACGCGTATAAACACCAAGGCTCAAGTGGACCACACACTGGGGATTAAACGACTACTATTGAAAACTTCTTGGGAGCCTTACAAAAGTTGGATGTCAAATAAACATCACAGTATGACCTACAAAGGTCTCAACAGTGGGTGTCATTATCATTGTTGCTTCTTATAATATGGTCTACTTGAGCCTTAGTTCTGCCTCATTTTTTGGACTTATATCCTAAAATGATATGGCAAAATGACTAAACGATGTGGATAAAACCCATACATCATAGTGGTCACTCTGCTGTGCTTGACTAAGGAAGGGTGGTACCCAATAGTCTAACGATTAAAAGTAAAGAGCATTTTACATATAACACCTTATATTTTAGCTATATGCCAAACAACCTTCCTCCTTTTCAACGTTACTAGATAATTTCTCCCATTTTCAATATATGATCATAAAGCGCTTTGTTTTCAACTTTCACTAAAATTGATCATTAAATGAAATCATTGATTGTTGACCACATAAAATGACTCTTTTGCCTTTGACCTTATAAAGATAAGAGAAATTTTAATTTTTCCCTTTATACAAACATGAAAAGCTATGCATGGTCTTTGGAAGGTTTTGATCCACCATTTGGACAGTCTTAGATCAAATGCTATAGATGACTCATCATTTATTGGTTTGGATCCGGTATCTATGTTGGGGCTCTTATGGCCGGAGGCCTCCATCCAATTATATGATTATTGATTATGCCCAATCAGAAGGTTCGTTTTCACACAAAAACCTTGAATTACTCGTCTCATCTAATTTTGTACAAGTTAGTATACCTCCATCCACATCACCCCTTAATCCAATTTGAACCGCCCCAAAGTCTAGTTTGAGCTATCCAAACCCTAAAATAATGCCAAATTAGCCATCAAGTGATAACAAAAATTCAAAATTCACTTCCACATTTTTTTGGTTAAGAAACTGTTAGGTGTCTCCACATCCAACGATCAAATTTTTTTATTTTATTATTATTTTTTTAACACACGCACACACACTTAGGCCGTAGTAGGATTTCACCACCTATGGATACTCGAACCCTTGACCGGCTGTTGAAACTCCTGGGAGTCTAATACCGGAGAAAGAGTAAGGATCAATTAGTTAAATGTCAAGATTTAGTTACGGATCATAAGCGAGGATTGGATTTTCATTATTTACAATGACCTAGTTATGACATTATTTACTCAAATTTTAATTTTTTTTTACATTCTCCTCATCATAAGTCACTTTCAAATCTTTTTAAAAAAAAATCATTAACATAAAACCATTTTATATCCTTACCTATAAACTTCACCTAAATTATCAAATCACCACCCCAACCATCCAAAAGAAGATAGCAAGTGTCTAAGAGTTTTCAAGAGCCAATCACAACAACCCATACAATATTTCACCTGTTAATTACTACCCACTAATAATAAAAATGTCATCACCCTCACCTATAAGAACCCTACACACCTCTCATTTTCAACACTACAAAAGGCCTTGAAAATTAAGTAAAGACTTACATCCTATAAAAAAGGGTAAAACATTCCCATTTCTCTAAGACTATTTTCAATTCCCATAGGTTCCATATGAGAAGTGCCTGTAATAGGGAGCAAATTGAAGAGCTTCATTAATCTTTTCTTGTTAATGAGTGCAAAGATTCTTCCTTCCCTACTTACATATCTTATTAAAGCCCGCCATCCTGTGATTAAAGATTTTATAGTAGAGTAAAAGATCTAAGAATTCTAATCATCTCTTTCAAAAAAGTGTAAAACTTTTTCTTCTCTAGTTCGGCTAAATAGTGCAACTCTCGTATTATTTTCTTTTACATTACTCTTTATTTATTATATTGTTAAATTTCTCTTATAATACAACCTTTATTGTAGTTTTACTTTATTTTGTGCTCATATCATTTACCATGCAACCAATATTCTACGACTAATTTTCAAATAATGACAAATCTCATAAAGTAAGGCTGTATTTGTACAAATAGGAAATAGTGACTCACACCTTCTTTGTCATTTTGGCTACAGCTCCTTGAACAATAATTGCGCACTTTATATTTATATCATTTAAAACCAGGATGAATATATCTATATATGTTCCAATAGTACTCTTTTTATAATATATATATATATATATATAGAGAGAGAGAGAGAGAGAGAGAGAGAGCTGTGTTTAAATGCCAAGTAACCACTACATACAGGTTACTTGCATTTAATACGTGGACCCCATCCTAGAAAATACACGAAGATTGAGACCTTCCTTAATATGGAGTGTGAACATGGTTTTGTACGTAACTTGCTTCTTCTCATCCTCCAACTGGAATCTAAAGAAACGAAGGAGAACCATCGCCACTATCTTCATCTGTCTATATGCAAACTCCTTTCCCAAGCATATCCGTGGACCCGCCTGCATATCAACACGCACGTACTAATCATCAATCCAACGGCCCCAGAAATGCTGAGTGAACATCTCGAACGCGACACCCGATCGTTCATCTGGTGGGCCCCACCGGGTGTTCTAACTTTTTATAAGTCCGTATGACATGCCAAGTGAGGCCAACCGGATGAAAGATGCATTATATTACAGCTGTTCACAGCATCATATGTGTGATTGTGTACAGAACGCGTATGAAAATGAAAGAAAATAGGGAAGGGTACTAACATGAAAGGATACGAATCTGAAAGGTGAATCGGGTTGGAAAAGGCCGTCGTGGAGCCATCTCTCGGGTCTGAAATCCTCAGCATCATCCCCCCATATGTATGTCATCCTTCCCATGGCATAAGCCACATAGTACACTCCATCTCCCTTCTTCACTCTGTAACCATCTGGAAGGACATCATCTCTTTCTGAACATCTCCCATCCTGCCATGCATTAGTAACGATGGTGATGATTTTCACACATGGATGGAAATGGGACCAGCCCATGATCTATGATACACTAGTCATGCTTGAAAAATGATCCTGGCCGTTGAAAATATTCTTTTCAATGTTCTGCATTTATCTACACACAGTGGTGGTCTGAACCATCCTTTCAGCGTAACTTTATTAATGTGGCCAAACCCAGGTCCGAATCGCAGGTCATGATTTAATATTAAACATTCACAACTACACTTAATTAATTTCATTACAATAACAACGTTCATCAAATATAACATTTAACTATTACATCTTAAACTCACTTCTAAATTCTTATTATACATTTTTTTTTTCCATCGGTACAAATAAAAGATAAGTAAATTGATGATTGGATCTTCACTCCACTTTGCCTTTGACTAAACTCTGATGCCCTGAAACACTGTTATTTTGGGTATGAGCACAACCGCTCGTGGGATCTTATCCAACCAAATATGAAATTTCTAGATTTATATCAAACGAATAAATAATAAAAGTACTCTCAAATTCCAAAACATGAATCAAAATATTAAATATTTCATATGACATGAATGCGATGCTGGAATCATAAAGACGTACTGAATGCCACACTATCATGAATTCAAGAATAAAATTAAATAATCATCACATCTTACAACACCGTACCTAGGTGTATGACCACGTTGCATTAACGCCCACACACCAGTACCTCATGGTGAGGGACTCATTTATACGTTAGCTAGTCAGACTACTGCTCCAGTTGTACCTCTGACGTATGTCCGCGCACACAATTGTACTCATACGCCGTACACAAAGGAGACTCCGAAGGATCCAACGGGTTTTAGGGTCTTTCACCCAAGGGACACGATTGCCCTACTTGCTAGCTTTAGGGTCTCTCACCCAAGGGACACGATTGCCCTACTTGCTGGCTTTAGGGTCTTTCACCCAAGGGACACGATTGCCCTACTTGCTAATACCACAATCATTTCCTCATTTTTCTTTCTTTTTCTATAATTCCATAATCAGTAGAGATGAATGCATGTCATGAATTATTCCAAAATCAGTAGCGAAATAATTTAATTATTTAAATCCCGATACAACAATGCAAGTTCTATACAAATGTGCAGAAATTCGATGCCGTAAAAATTCAATTCCTGAAATTTACTGAAACATCAAGTTATTTTCTTTGCCCTTTTTTTTAAAAAAAAAAAGAAGAAAGAAAATCAAAATTTAGAATCAAATTATTAATATTATTTTAAACCAATCAATATAAATCAATTACTTTAATACAGATTTAAGGTCTAAATCCTAACACCAAATTTCATAAATAAAAGTTAGATTAAAATCTAACTCTACAAATTAATCAGATTCAGTACATGCTAAAATTTAGAAAAGTAGATATTAAGTATAAAGGAATTTGACAATATTAATTTAAAGTCATTATGTCAAATAAATAAATATTCTAAAATACATAAAATCAGAAAGTTCATAAATGGAGGAGAATCACCCACCTGATATTTGGACCGTCGATTTCTGGACTAAACCATACGCCCACGACCTACTTAGCGTCGCATGCTAGACCTGACCCATGCTTACGCTCTCAACGAGTTTCTCCCACTGACGCAACACATGGCATTAACTTGCTGTCTACACTCGCTGGATGCGTGAGAAGTTGAGTTTCAGGACACCATCTACCAAAAGAAAATAACACCTAAGTGGTCTATTTAATGAATGGTTTGGATTTCAGGTTAGTCTATTTAACCATAGCTGTTTCCAATCAAGGTTTTCTACTGTTTGTGTTGTTGGGCTGATATGGTATGTAAGATAAATTACTGTTTTACCATCTAAAATATCAACAATATAAATTTTTATTTCTAATTAATAATTTTAGATATCATTTTATTAAAACTTTAATAATTTAAATACTTAAATAAAATATTATTTTTACTATTATTTAATTTAGGAATTACACTGAAATAATGTACAAGAAATTTTATTTAAATTCTAACTTTAATTAAATTATTTTTTTTACTTAAATAATGTTAAATATTAGCATCAAAATATTTATTATTTTTATTCACTAAATTATAAAATTAAAATTTTTATTTTATTTATCACATAAACTTGACAAATACACACACACACACACACACACACACACACACACACATATTGAAATAACTTGATTATTTTATAACAAATTTTAATTTCTCTTTGATAATTCATTGTGAATGTATATTTAGGTTTAATCGATAAATTATTTAAATTTTAATTTAAACAAAAATTTGGAACTACAAGGAAAAGATATACATATATTTTTTTAGTTAAAAATCTAATATTATACTTTATAAAAATTTTAATTTAATAAAGTTTTAAATATACATTAATCACTAGAATTCCAAAGTATAAAAATCTAATCAATTTAGTTTTAATTCCAAAAATTTGAAAATTTTCTTAAACTTAAGTTCATTTAAATTTAATTTAATTAACTCTTCAAATTTTAGAAATAAAATTTGAATTTTAATCTTTACATAACAAAAATTATCACACTGATTTATATAATATAACATTAATAATGTAATTAAATTATTATTTGATAATTTAAAATTTATTTTTATTATTATTATTTTATCTAACTATTTAAACCTAAATTCAGAATTTTATTATTATTTATTTTTAAATCTAAATTAAATAAGGTTAAGAAAGTTATTAATTTGAATTTTGAATACTATTATTATTATATAAATTATTTGTTATAACATTATGTCAGTATGATTAACCTTATTTTATAATTGATTATCTAAATTAATAAATTTACTCTTGTTTGATACATTTAATATAATTATTATATTACTTTTATGTTAAATTGTTAATATCATCATTTACATAATTTTTTTTTTAGAAATAATAAATTATATTTATTAAAACTTTTATATATTATCAGATAAAATTTTTTTACTTATAACATAATCATATAAATAATATTAAATACTTATGTATTAATTATGTAATATAATATTATCTTACACATGTTTACTTTAATTATGTTATATATTTTTTCATTATTTTTTTTTTAACATACAATTATATTGTATTACTACTATATTATTATGAAACATAATATTTATATTTTACTATACCTTAATGATCTTATAAGCCTTTTTATTTTATTTTATTTTATTATATATCTTATTATATATCATATTAATACTGATTACGTATTACAATTATATAATTTATAATTTGTTATTATTATTATATATTTTTATTTTATTTTCATAATCATATTTGCTTATATATACTCATCAATCTTACATCACTTATATACACAATTCTACCTAATGAATCATCAATTCTTTAAATAATTAATTATATATTCAGTTTATACTGTAAAATATTGTAGGATATTATAATTTATTTGAAATTTAATTTAATAAAAAGTTTTTGCTTAACAAAAACATTTAAGAATTAATAAAATAATTTTAAATAAATTATTTATTTTATTCTGTAAATTTATTTTATTTCATTATTAAATATAAAAAAATAGAAATTCCTAAATGAGTAGATTCCCTACAAAAAAAATATTCAACTGACAATAATATTTCTACGAAAATTTGGATTAATTAAACATAACAAAACTGAAAATGGTAAATTTCAGGTTAAGATCACCTACCTTAAAGTCGACGATCCGGTCCCGCCTTAATCCCTCTCTTGATTTTCGCTCTCTCTCTCTCCCACTCTAATTTTTTTTTTTTTCATTTGATTGATTCCTTCGATTCTTTCTCTTTTTCTTTTTGTTTTCTTTTTTTATAAATGATGCGTAATGGAATGGAGGAGTGGAATTATGGGACGGTTTCATTTAGTGGGAGGTTCGGCGGCCATTACCGTACAAAAAGGAAGAAAAGTGGAGAAAGTGGTTTAGTCGTGCGGAAGATATAACTTTCATTTTTTATTTTATTTTTATTTTTTAAGATATAGTGGGTCCCATTAACAATAATTTAAATCTAATCCGTCCATCATCTCGGTCTGGCCAAGAGAAGATATAAGACAAAAAATGAAGCTGATCCGAAACTCAGGTGAGCCACACACAAGCGGACGGTGGACTTGGTTCCCACAAAAAAAATGGGTTGTTCTTGATTTTTTATTTTATTTTTTTAACAACAATCTAGTGGTTAAGATTAGATTAATCTCAGTGCACAGTCAATAGTTGATGTTGGCTAGATTTGGATTAGTTAATAATTAAACACGTGGTCTTAAGTATATGAGTTGAGAGAGTGCATTATAAATAAACTTATATATATTATACAAAAATCATGTAATCATTAATGACATCAATTAATAGTTCACACTAAGCAAAACGATCACACATCAACGGTTATAATTTACATGAGCCGATAGATGCATGTGTGCATGGGTGCGTGGATGTATGCATGGGTCTATGTGTGTATACTCCAATGAAGGCAATTGTACATACATGTATGTGTACGCACGTGTACCAAAATTTTGGGTCATTACATTCTACCACCCTTACAAGAATTTCGTCCCCGAAATTCAAGCACACCCACCAAAAGAGCTGGTAAGGAGACTTTTTATAATCAGTTGTGTCTAGATGTTTACTACATTCCATGTATAGTAGTTTTGTGTGAGTACAAGCGTGTGTAAATTACTATACAAATTTGGGTTATTACATCCTTTCAGCGTAACTTTATTAATGTGGCCTGTGTAGAGTAGCATCCAGAAAATGGCTGGATCGGATCAAACCAGAACGGGTCCGACCGAGTCCCAGTCAACTTGGATGAGTTGCACGGGTCTTGTCCGAGCGGATCTGAGACTCGAGCATGCTCAACGGGGAAACGGATTGGCTACTCCCCTGGACACCAGCCCCGTGGCTGGTGGTCGGTGCTCCGTGGAACCCGCCATGATGTATGTGTTCATCCATTTTTTAAGATCATTTTAGGGATTTATACCAAAAATTAGAGGGATATAAATCTAGGTGGATCACACCACATGAAAACAATAGTGATTGGATATCCATCATTAAAATCCTCCTAAGGCCCACTGTACTGTTTATTTGACATCCAATATATTGATTAGGTCATACAGGTCCAGATGAAGGTAACAAACAAAAATCAGCTTGATCCAAAACTTTTATGGCCGTTGAAGCTCATTCAACACTGATTCCTGTAATGTGATCCCCTTGAGATTGGTATATGTCTCATTTTTGGCCTCGTACTGTAAAATTATCTTTAAAAATATATGTACAGAATGGATGAAACACATACATCATGGTGGACCCACAGAGCACCGACCATCAGCCATTGGCTGGTGTCAGGGGGAGTAGCCAATCCGTTTCCGCTCAACGGAGCAATTTTATTAAATCTAGGGCGGGCCTATTCATCGGTGGGCCTTAACATCGTATCTGAGATCATGGGCCGAACAAAATTAGATCTAGACCCAACCCTTGGTGGCCCGCAGCCGGGGAAGCGGACTGCCTGGTGTACCACACACTACCGACCTGGCTGATGTGTTGACGTCACCAAGTCTGTAGGTCCCATCATGAGGTATGAGTTATATCCAAACCGTCTGTCCACTTGGCGAGCTCGTAGTAAGACTTGAGCCGAAAAATGAGATATATCCAAAGATCAGGTGGGCCACAATGCAAAAATTATTGGGGGATTGAACGTCTACCATTGAAACCCTTCTTGGGGTCACAAAATTTTTGGATCAATATGATATATTGGTTTTTCCTCTTCATCCAAGTCTGTTTGACCTTATGCACAGATTTTATAGAAAATTAACGTTATAGTGGGCCCTACGAATGTTTTAACGGTGAGAATCATTGTCCCACTGATATTTGTGGTGTGGTCCACTTGATCTTTGGATATGACTCATTTTTTAGATCAAGATCTAAAATGATTTCAAAAAATGGAGTGATCGGCTTGATCTTTGGATATGACTCATTTTTTAAATCAAGATCTAAAATGATTTCAAAAAATGGATGAACAGTGTGGATATAATAAATACATCATTATGGGGCATTTAACTTTGATCTCCTTTGAACCGTTTGTATAACTCGGAGCTGGAGGAACGTCAGCGTTCCCCTTCGCCCGACACGTACCCACACCAGCCAGGTTGGTGGTGTGTGGTAGACCACCCAATCCGCTTCCAGCAGCCGGAGGCCTGATGGTCCAACCTGGCCCATTGACAGTCCTAATACCTCACAGATGCACGGTTTTCCAATGCATTCAATCCAATACATTTTGACCAATGGATCACTAATGCAGACTGTTGATCTGATGGGCCTAATCATGGATGCGTATGGCCAAATCTCCTATAGACCGTTAGATCCAAACTGTTCCATCGGTAGACTACGAACAGATGATCAAGAAAAATGCATTGTCCACATTCAACGAAAATAAAGTTCAAGGATTGAATTGTTAGGACCATCCAATCAACAAGAGTTTTCTAGCCATCCCCAGTCCATGGTGGTGCCACCATCAAATCAACGGTCTGGATCACCGAACCACATGCCCACTTGCACAAAACTGTCCACCCAGCAAACCACACATTTGCCACGAGCTAAAGGCCAGAGCTGAGACTGAGTGAGCCTCATCTAAGGCTTGACTCGGCCAATACGATGGCGAGTCAATCCAAACTCAGTAACTAGGACTTGACTCAACCATGTCCATGAAAGATGGTTATTGGGACCTCAGAGAAATCGTTACCACAGGAACAGCAGGATACAGTCTCAAAGTCTCCGTCAGCGCCGCATGGAGATACTGCATCTTGTCCAGTGTTGAATCTGTTATCTTTCCTACAAAATCTTCCACATTTCCTTTATCATCGTAGTCGATGATTTCCCTCACTTGTTGTGAGATCTTCTCCTGTATTAGAGGATTCTTGCACATCATGTAAAAGAACCATGAAAGCGTGTTTGCAGTCGTGTCTTTACCGGCGATTATGAAATTCAGTATTATATCTCTCAGATAGCGGTCTGTCATCTTGCTCGGATCCTTCTTGCCTTCCACAAGAAACCTTGAAAGTATGTCTTCCTTGTCACTCTGCAATTGGATTCATGAAAACAACATTCAAACACTCAGTAGCTCTATGGTGCATTTGGATCTTGAATTCAACTGAATTGCAATTCATTTGAATTCATATCTAATTGAATTATTGCAATTCTATTTGATTGGGCATCCAAATGTGGCCTTATGGATCACATGGAATCGTGTGTAGGATACGTACATAATCGCCTTGATAAGACAGCTGCTCTCTTTTGTTACGAATTACTCCATACACAAAAGCATCGATTGCCTTGATGTTCTTCCGAAGAACGGCTTCTGATCCAAGGTTGAGGAATCGTTTGATCTTCCACAAGAAATCAACATAACGCCAATAGACCAACGCACTCGATTCATCAAATGCCGTGCTGAATTCATTCCCGGCCTTGTTCGTTCCCCCCGAGCAATTCAAATCCATGCCGAATCCGACTTTGAATATTGAATCCATCGTGCATTTCATTAACAAATCCTGAAAGAAAGAAAGCCCATCTCATCTAGTTCCAGATAATGGAAACAAGAATCTCTCTTTAAACAGTCGTGATACCTAAAACCAGTTGTAGGTCAGCTTAACATACAATGCCTCTCATGTGCCAACATGTCACATGTGTGGGACATCCGAGAGCTCAATAGGTGGCTGATGAGTAGGGTTTGTAAATGGGTGCGTGGACCAAATGGGGTACCTAAACCCGACCTATTTGTTAAATGGTATGGGTCTAGGTCCAAGAACCGATGCACCCAGACCGACTTGTTTGTTAAATGGTAAGGCACTGAGTCCAAGAACAAACCCAATTGCTAAATGGGTCTGGATCTGATTTCCTTTATATTAGACAGGACCATGACCCATTTAGTAAATGGGCGAGTTTAATGGTATATGTTGCAAGGGACCCATTCAAACTCGAATCTGTTCAAACCCAATTTTAAACCCACAAAAATGCTTAGCACCAAACACCGTAGAAGCTTTAACATATTCCCAGGATTAGCTTCGAGCTGCAATTTCTGGAGGTATGTAAATTTAGCTTCTAAGGTTTTAATATTAAATAATTAACTAAATATAGAAAATTATTTCCTATATTTATTGACTAGATTTTATCATTTTATGTGTAATATCTATAAATCTTAAGTCAAACAATCATATACTAAAAGTGAATGATGATTGTAATGAGTTGGAGGATGGATTTAGCGTTGAATCATAGGATATATATCTTATTTAATTTTTTAAATTATTAATTTTATTTCTTGAAATTTTAACTTTTATAAATATTTTTCTTTAAATAATATTTGAGATAATTTCAAGTTCTTGGACAATGCTTGCATCAAAATTGAAGATGCAACCAACATTAAGGAGAGTTCATGGAGACTGCACCATTGCTAAAGTGGAGTAACATATCAAGTAAAGATAATTATCTCTATCATTTTGATCTTTACCTGCACAATTATTTATATTTTTTTATTACAAGAAGTTACTAAATTTAATATTATTAATTGATATTTTATTATTAATTAATATTAATTAATTTTGATATAAAATATAAGTGACCTAAACCCCATTAGACCCGACCAAATACCTTAGACCTATTATAAGTGGATTGATCAAGTTCAAGGTCTAGATGTGACCTGTTAGACCCCACCCATTTATAAATGGGTCTGGCTGGATCTCCCTTTACCAAATCTAAACCCATTTATAAATGGACCTGATGGGTTGGACTCATATCCGACTTAGACTCACATATTTGATAAGAGGGTTTAGGTCTAAAATTTGGACCAAACCTATTTAGTAAATGGGCAGGTCTAGTCTTGGCTAAACTCATCTCAAACCTGATCATTTATAGCTCTGCTGATGAGTGGAGCAGCCTGATTTTTAGCGATCACTGAGCCCACGTGATGGATGGATTAGATTGCACACACGTGGAGAAAGAACCTCTAGTGTGTGTAATAGTATTATTAAAACTAACTTGAACCGAACTGACCCATTTAACTAGCCCAAGTTGATGGACCCCAGACAGACCCGGATAGATCCTTTTTCTTACCGGGTCCAAACCCATGACACCCGAACCCAACCCGATTTCTTAAGCGGCCAACGCAACGAGACCTGCACCCGTTAGGAAATCAATTCGGGTCCTTGGTTACCCGTGGGTCCAGGTACCCATAAACACCCCTACGGCTTAGATATCCTGATCTAACCTACAACTGGTTACTGTTGATAATTATTTTCTCTTTCTTTCTTTCTTTTTTCTTAAAACCTGCTGGTTTTTAGTACTCACTTGGACATCAAAGGCCTGTTTGGTGGCCACGAACTCGGAGACGATTCCTGCCAATTTCGCGGCATTTTTCCGGAACACGCCGCAGCTGAAATCCCTCAAGACTCTGGTAGAGAACTCAAAGCTAGCGAGCTTACGCTGCTGGCGCCATTTATCGCCATCAACGGCAAAGATACCATCACCGAAGAGGTCCTTAACGATGGTGCAGTCATATTCGCCCTTGCAGTAATCTTCGAAGGAGCTCTTGAGGATATGTTCAACGTTCCGCGGGTCTGCCGTGTGCACCGCGCTGTGAGATAAGCCAAGGAGACGGAACGTCCGGTGCTGACGGAGGACGTCGGTTTTCTGATCATAGAGCCTGTTGAAATAGAAAAACTGGTGATAGACGGTTCCGATTACAGGTGGGTAGAGAGAGCTGTTGATTGATTTTCCTGTGTAGATTCTGAATAAGAAAATGGAGAAGGAGATGAAGAGAAGGAGGATCGCTGTTGCTGCTAAGATGAGAAGAGAGGAGAGTAAAGAGGAGAGAAAATCCATGCCTGGGGTTGGCTGAGAAATTAAAGTAGATGAACGTGTATTGAAAATGGAAGCTTTCTGATCATCTCATATAGAGCGAAGAGATCAAAGGAATTGACTCTCTGTTTTTAGAGGTTATGGTCATTATTTTACTTGGTATGGACCACCTGATTATTTTCTTAGACTAATTTTTCGGCTCCATCGAAAACACAAGAGTGCTTACCTTATGGATGGATTGGATGTCATTTACACATCGGTACGGTGACGCTGTGGTATAAGTTTCTTCTGCAAACGTTATTTTATTTAGTTTCGAAACCGCCTCTGGTTCAACGCCACGTACTCTGTCTGGTTCATTGCGGCTCATGACTCTAAATGGGCCCATCTTTCCGGGCTGAGATTTAAACATTAGGCCCCAAGCCCTCCCTGGCCTACTGGCTTAACCGTGCATGACCGCACCAGGACAAGCACACCAACCAATCAGCAAGTTGGGCTGGGTCAAGATGTGTTTTCAGGCCTTTAGGTGGATCCAAAACACAGGTCTGGCGCATTTGTTATGGGATCTCAAAAGTCATTCCTGTCCCGAACCCATGGGCCTAATAAGCTTCGGCGAAACGAAAATCTAGAGAGTTCATGGGACGAAAGAAAAAATCCGCTATTGTCTTATCGACTTAGGTGTGTCAATAGGTCCAAGTGGTTCACCTGAGGAATCTCCTTCAGTGATATGGGTGGTACGAAAGGTCAAAAACCACATTCACGGGATAATCCTAGCCATCCAAAAAAGGAGCAAAGTTGTCACCCGCCCAGGCTCAACCGGGAAAAGTCCTTACGTTGGTCGGCTTGGATTCCTGGATCAATGTGATAACCACTATGAGGCCCACCATCCGGAGCTACCATCCGTACATCATCATGTACGGTGGTAATCCAGACCATCAGTCTGTTGCCTGACACTGTGCATTGACCATGCTGGAAGATCTCAGCGACCAATCTTGAATCTTATTTCAGTTCATTGTGGAACGTTATCGTATTTCTTTTGTCAACCGTTTATCCGTGGGACACAAATCAAATGGTTTAAAATTATCCTGTGTATGAGATTTTTGAGGTGCAGTCCATCCACGGTGGGCTGCAACAGATCAAAAGCATCGATTACCAATCACCGACTCAGGGACCCCACATCAGAATTCAAAACCCAAGTATACTGTGAAAAGACGCGGGTCATATCAGAAATTCCCGGCTTGAACATCGTTTTATTCACAGGTGCTATCTTTTGGTAATTTCCGCTACTTGCTCCGCGCGTGCGTACGAGTATTTGGAATTGTTAGTGATTTTTTTAAAACAAACTACCAGGGAACCAAGTTATCGATTATTTTATTGCATGATCCTTTTCTCTGAATATGAACGGGGCCTTTATTCTTATAATAAGGGATCGTTTGGCACCGTGGATTGGAAGGGGTTTGGCAACATAAAGGAACAGGAGGTTTCTAGGGGTTTCCAATCCCCTTTTGATCGAAGCGGATTACGTCCTACCTTTGCCCGGACGGTAATCCATCCGGGCAAAGATCTGTGGAGGCTAATAACCAGTGTGATTCCAACTCATCAAAAGAAGAAGTATAGCCTTAAAAAATCTGCTAGTTAATGACATATTCTGCACAGCTCACTCTGACTATCTAAAATATCTTGTACTAAAAATACCTTGTACTGACCTCTATAAAAAAGAACAGCTTATGGCTCTTGTACTCACGTTCACTTTTATCAGTAATAAGAAAGCTTTTACTTTTCTTCGTGGTATCAGAGTTGTGTGAGTACCCAAAGCCCACTACACATAAATTTCAATGGCATCCCTTTCACTCAACATAGGAAACTTCATCACCCTCAAACTCTCCCAAGAAAACTACCCATTATGGCGTGAGCAAGCCCTTGCTCTAACTGAAAGCCAGGATCTGGTTGGACATCTCACAGGTGCAACAACAGCTCCTACCAAATTCAAACTATCACCATCAACCGATCTTACAAAAGAATTTATTGCTTGGCGAAAATCTAATAGGCTACTCCGAGGTTGGCTCATAGGCACTCTTACTGAGCAAGCTCTCGGCTTAGTCATTGGTTTAGTGACTTCACAAGTTGTATGGAATGCTCTCAAGGAGGCCTACGCACAGGACTCTTAGAAAAGGGAGTATACTGTTCATCAGCAACTCACATATCTTCGCAAAGATGAGACTGTCTCTCTGGCTGAATATCTTCGCAAATTCAAAAGTCTGTGTGATAGCCTTGCGCTATTGGTTGCCCAGTGACGGACAAGGTCAAGGTTTTTTCTCTGGTCACAAGTCTTGGTCCAAACTATGAGACCTTTGCCACTACGATTCTCAAACCTCCACATCCAAGCTATACTGAGCTGGTATCTCTCCTTCAAGGATATGAACAAAGACAGACCTTGTTTGGAACATCCTCTCAAACTCCGCAATACGCCTTCTATAGTCAGAAACAACGCAAATATGAACAAAGACAAACCTTGTTTGGAGCCTCCTCTCAAACTCCACAATATGCCTTCCATCGCCAAAAATAATGCCCTCAACAACAAGCTAATCACAGCCGAGAGTCACAAGTTTCATTCAACTCCCATGGTAGAGGTTTCAAGCCTATAATAACTCACCAAATCTTGCGGGCTCTACTCTTTTTGCAGGTTCAAACTCCAATCAAGAATCTCGCCGTGACAACAATAATCAAAACCCTCAAGCTAGTATGGCCCGAAGACCATCACCACCTGGCCAACGTAGAATGACCTCCGCTAAAAGAGAAATGTATCGTGATGATCGGTGCCAGTATTGTGGTGTCATGGGACATATTGTCAAGATTTGCTGGTATGTACTAAAGCCTCCACTGCAGCGTGACGAAGTGCCACAAGCCTTGACTGCTCTCACCCTTGACAACACCCTTGCCGATACTAAATGGACCACAGACATAGGAGCTTCCAATCACATGACAGGTAACAAAGGTATGTTAAAAAATTTACATTCTTATATAGGTTCAGACTCTGTTTTGATTAGTGATGGTACACCTCTGCCAATTAAAGCCATTGGAGATGCCTATATCAACAATAAAACCACAACACTTCTTTTACATGATGTTTTGCTTGTACCACACTTGGCCAAAAATCTCCTCTCCATTAGTCAATTAACTAATCAATATCATGTTACCTGTGATTTTTCTAATACAAATTTTTGTCTTAAAGATCGGAATACAGGTCACATGGTAATGACAGGAACCCGCAAGGGCGATCTTTATGTCCTCAGCAGTCCACCTGAACTTCACTATTCCAATCGGTCTAGATCCGGGTCTGCAGAAGTATGGCATCAGTGTCTTGGCCATCCTCAAGAGTCTACTGTTCACGTTCTCAAAAATAAGGGATTGATTGATGTTTCAGGGTCCAATAAATTAAGACATGTTTGTGACAATTGTCAGTTTGGCAAACTGAGTAAACTATCTTTTTATTATTCAGACAATACCAGTTCAGTTTTTTTATTAAAATTCATTGTGATTTATGGGGACCTGCGCCTATTACCTCTCTAGGAAAATTTCGTTATTATGCTTGTTTGGTTGATGATCATTCACGATACACTTAGATTGTTCTCCTAAAAAATAAGTCTGATTTTATAGATGCTTTTCTGGCCTTTGAACAATGTCCTGCGACAATTTGATAAAAAAAAATTTTAAAATCTTTCATTCTGATGGCGGTGGTGAATTTGTCAACACAAGACTATCGTCTCACTTTTAAGCACAGGATATAGTTCACCATATTTCCTGTCCCTACACACCAGAGCAAACAGGAATGGTTGAAAGATGACATCGCATTATTCGAGAACTAGGTATGACTATGTTATTTCACTCTGGTGCCCCTTTATACCTATGGGTTGAGGCTTTCCAAACTATGGTATATCTTATCAACCGTCTTCCTTCCTCTGCCTTTAACAATGATACATCATTCTTTAAACTCCATGGTACTCATCCAATTTATTCCTCCTTACGTATTTTTGGATCTAAATGTTTTCCTTATACTTGGGATACAAGGACAAACAAATTTGATCCAAAGACCATAACTTGTGCTTTATTGGATATAGTGACAGGCACAAAGGGTACAAATGTTTTCACCCCTTCAACAAAAAAATCTTCATCTCACGACATGTAGTCTTTGATGAAACCAGCTTTCCTTTCAAAGATAATCGTACACATACCATGTTACCAACCCTGGATCGGCAGCTCAGTATTTTTGACTCGTGGATTACATTGCCTATTGATCAATTTAACTCTTCTATCTCTTCTGCAGGTTCTAGTGATTTTGACATTCCTCTACCAAATCCACACATCCTAAGCAATACGACCCCTACTCATGACAAATGACAAAATGTGCAAGTGGTTCAACACCTGAACAGTTCGCCTCGATATCAAAGTCATTTACCTGAACCGCCAACTTCACCATCATCTATGAGACACGATTCAGTAACGTCTCATCTAGACCTCCCAGCTTCATCATCTAATACGCACCTCCCAACTGAGCATCCCTCCTCTCCACCAAACTCTCTTCGTGACGATAACACTGCCCATCCTAATACTTGTCTCCCTTATAATACTTCTCAACAGTATATGCTTTCTAACACTGATTCTTTGGTGCATTTACAAGACCATGGTACACAACCCGAGGAAACAACAGTGTCAACTTCGTCACCCCCACACAGAATTATTACCCGATCACAACATGGAATTCAGAAAACAAATCCAAAATATGCGTTGATAGTAAGCACACAAGATGTCCCTCAAGAGCCATGAAATGTGCAGTCTGCTCTCCGTCATGCAGGTTGGAGGTCGGCAATGCTTGAAGAGCTTGAGGATCTACATCATAATCACACTTGGAAGCTCATTCCTTGCCAACGCCACATGCATGTCATTGGCTCGAAGTGGGTATTCAAGTCAAAACTCAAAGCTGATGGTTCGACATTGGGACATACATCAACTTGATGTAAAGAATGTTTTTCTTCATGGTAACATCACGGAGGACATCTACATGGACCAACCTCCTGGCATGACTGATCTCAACCATCCTTAACATGTTTGCAAGCTACAACGAGCTCTCTACGGTTTGAAACAAGCTCCACGAGCCTGGTTTGATCGCTTTAGTGTTTTTCTGATCCATCATGATTTTTTTTGCAGTTTAGCTGATCCTTCATTATTTATGTTACACTCTCCACGTGGCACCTTAATTCTACTGCTACATACGGATGATATGCTTCTCACAGGTTCTAGTCAAACGTTATTGGACAACTTCATCAAAATCTTGAGTTCCGAATTTGCAATGAAGGATCTTGGCCCTCTTCACCACTTCCTGGGTATTCAGATTACTCCAACACAAGATGGACTTCACTTGTCACAATCTTACTATGCTCTTACCATCTTTGAAAAAACACAATTGGTAGACTGTAAACCCATAAGCACTCTCATGGAGTCTAAAACCAAAGTTCTTAACGACACCACACCACTGGAGGATCCCCAACATTTCAGAAGTATTATAGGAGCACTTCAGTATCTTACACTTACTCGACCTGACATTTCATTTTGTGTTAATTATGCTTCCCAATTTATGAATGCACCTACACTTGCACATATGAAGATGGTGCGACAGATACTTCATTATGTCAAGGGTACTATACACCTCGGTCTCCATTTTTCTTCACACTCTACACTTGATCTATGTGCTTTCTCTGATGCAGATTGGGTAGGATGTCCTTCCACCAGACAGTCCACTTCTGGTTACTGCACTTTTCTCGGACGAAATCTCATTTCTTGATGTGCAAAAAAACAAAACACTGTCTCTCGCTCTAGTACAGAGGCTGAATACCGAGCCATGGCCCATGCCACTGCTGAACTCATCTGGCTCACTTTTCTACTTCGTGACTTAAAGATTCCAATGTCACGTCCACCGGTTCTATTCTATGATAATATGAGTTCTTTACATATGACTGTCAATCCCATCTTTCATGCTCGTAGCAAACACATCGAACTGGATTATCATTTTGTGCGAGAGCAGGTTGCACTTGGTCTTCTTGTTACTCGTCATGTCTCCACTTGCAATCAAGTTGCTGACATATTCACAAAACCACTGTCAAAAGCACTCTTGCAACATTTTAGAAACAAACTTCGCCTCTACCCCCGGCCAAGTTTGTGGGAGGGTAATAACCAGCGTGATTCCAACTCATCAAAAGAATTTGAATTTCAAAATAAACAGCGTGATTCCAACTCATCAAGAGAATTTGAATTTCAAAATAATGATTCCAACTCATCAAAAGAAGAAGTATAGCCCTACAAAATCTGCAATAGTTAATGACGGATTCTGCACAGCTCACTCTGACTATCTAAAATATCTTGTACTAAAAATACCTTATACTGACCTCTATAAAAAAGAACAACTTATGGCTCTTGTACTCACGTTCACTTTTATCAGTAATAAGAAAGCTTTTACTTTTCTTCTGAGGCCACCGTGATGTAAACGTCTTATCCACGCTGTCCATGCCTATTAAAAGATAATTTTATTGTGTGATAAGTCCAAATTTCTAGTGGATCACACAAAAGGAAACAGTAGTGATAATGACACCCACCATTGAAACCTCTCTAAGGGCCACTGTGATGTTTTTTACCATCCAACCTATTCATAAGGTCATTTAGACCAGGATGATTTGAAAACGCAAATATCAGCTTGATCTGAAACTTCTGCAGCTCCCAAGAAGTTTTTAATGGTAGGCCTTCAATCCCCACTTTGTGGCCCACTTAAGCCTTGGTTCTGCCTCATTTTTGGGTTCATAGAGTATAATCATCTATTACTAGGGATGGACGGCATGGATAAGACATTTGCATCACGGTGGCTCCCATAAAGCTCCGCACGGGGAACGCAATCCCTTTCCCTCTTTGAGGGGGTTTGCAATCCACGAGCTTGGATTACACCTAAAATCATTTAGTGTAACATGTGTGTCACTATACACTATCATTCTATTGAGCATATGGCCCACTAATGATGATCAACACCATCCAAACATTGTACCGTACCGTCTAAACATTGTCCATGTAAATCACTGTTAAAAATCGTTGGTT
This sequence comes from Magnolia sinica, assembly GCF_029962835.1. Classification (NCBI taxonomy): domain Eukaryota; kingdom Viridiplantae; phylum Streptophyta; class Magnoliopsida; order Magnoliales; family Magnoliaceae; genus Magnolia; species Magnolia sinica. Next base: position 15,889,992 of record NC_080590.1, on the reverse strand, counting down.
AGTCACTCAGACATGATCTTGTGCTTGTGGCCCATCCGAGACTTGGAATTTCATCATTTTCGGGCAAAGCATATATTTCAGCGGGCTTATCACAACCATTGTATCAAAAACTATCGTATCTCACTAATTAGAAATATTAAAGTTGATTTAGTAATTAAATTCAAATCCCTGTAAATATACCATGGATAGATACTTTTGGATTAAAGTTGATTCACATTCTAAGGTGCCAAACACAATGGGAGGATTGCAAATCCAGGGGGTTTCTAATCCCGGTGGTTCCGAATCCGGGGGTTACAAATCCACGCTCCAAAACAGGACCTAATCAAAGGGCTGAAATATCAATTTGAGAGTTGTTTTAGGTATCCTACCAACGGCTAAAGTCCCCAAACATCCTATTCTGATCCGTCATGTAGTATTTATCTCTACATCACATTCTAAACAAAATAAAATAAAAAGAAATAAAAAATGAAAGAAAAAGGAGTATAGAAAGGAGGAGAGGGTTACCACGTACGCAGCCCCTTGTCCAAAGGAATCTTTTGCTTTAATTTATAGATAAAGTGACAGCGAAATTAAAGTGATTTATGCCTGAATGTGATTTCAGTCTTGTATACACGGAAGCAGGCCGGGCAATCTAAACCACAGGGATATGGATACGGATATGGTGGGATTTGATAACAACATGCTACTTTAAAAAATGAGACCCGATGAATTACATATTAAATTAAATGATTGAATTACCAAGCATATCTCCATAATCCAAAGTGGGTAAGATTTGATTGAGCTATATGCCATAGTAAAAAATGGTGCCCAATCAAATATGGGCTCAACTGAACAACTCTCAAACAGAAATCAGATTGTATATGATTGACTCACCAAGGATATCCTTAGTAATCTAATAAGATGGTATTTGATTGGGCCATGTCTTGATGTTAGAGACGACATTTGCAATTAACTTTCAAACATACTTTGTGCTGGGCTTTATAACAACAAGTGGCCTAATCAAATCCAACCATATCATGTCGCCCAAGATATCCTTGGTGATGGTGCCAATTTCATCCCTTACACAGGCCATCCACTGCCGCAAATCTAGTCTTCCCTATAGATGAGTAATAGTAAGCACCCTGCATGCGCTAGCCAGCAAGAGACTCCCCCTATGTAGTAAGGTAAAGAAAGCAACAAGCGGAGCTTCATGACGCGAGCCAGCAAAGTCTTGCGCAGGTGCGCTCACGTTTTTCATCTGCTAATGCCGCCTTCTTTTGAAGCTCGTTTTTCAGGCACTAGCGCATTTGACCTTAGTAATAAGCTTTGAAGCCAGCACTTTCTTTTTCTTTTTTGCAAAACGATTTTTCGGTTTATATTATGTTAATTATATTACACAGAGGCCTGGCGCTACTCTATGGCAGACTCCCCATCTTCAAGTGGGAAGCACAAGCAATCAGATGAACATGTGATTTCTGAAACATAAGCATGTACGGTGGGGAAATGCTGTAAAATGTACAAGGTGTCCCAATCTCTACTTTCAAGTAAAGTTGCCAAGGCAAAAGTCTACATCCACGGCATTCTAATGGACGGTGGGAGCAAAATTGATTGCACCGTCCATTTTTCAGGATTTTACTTGAAAGGCTAAGATCACCCAATCGCAGTACAATCTGTAGTGGACCCCTCATAACCAATGGTTTGGCATGATCATAGGTAGGCCCACATGCTGACTGGTCTGCTTATCAGAATCGTCCATCTTGTGGACACTAAGCTATACTGGCAACTGAAGTTTCTCGCACAGAGCAGTGTAATTTGAATTCTTGTATCCTACTTATGCAAGAGTATGAAACTTCTTCTCCAGAGTAAAAATTATCTAGCCGTTCATTTTGCAGGCCCTTATCTGAATGCTAGCGACCATCCGATTGGGCAATGTTCGGTCAGTATCCAATCGCGAGTCATACATTACGAATAGATACAATACACTACCATATTCTCCTATTAGAAGCGATATAGAGCATAGATTCCCGCATTTTACAACCATTGGCTATTAGAAATAATACAGTGGATTGAATAACTCCAGTTTCTGTGTGCATGCGTACGGTTCACCGAGTCAATAAACGGTTGCATTTAGAGCAACCATTTCAGTTGCAATGTTATTCTCACGTGGAACGTAGCTAGGTGAGGCCCAAGAAGGGAAGGGAGAGATTACCACTTTCCCTCTAGCTCGCCCGGTCTCCAAATATCGGAAAGCTTCGATCACGTCCTTAAAATGATATGGGCCACTGGGATCGATCACAGCCTTCAGCTTCCCAGTCTCTAAGTATGGCCTGAGCTTCTCTAGATTGTCCCCGCTAACAGTCAAGCTCGAATAGATTGCCCTTGGATGCGTCAGTGGCCATGTTATGTCGATGATCGGAGCCTCATCTTTCGCCACTACGAACGAGTTCTTGCAATCCCCTGAAGAATCATAACAAAAGTACTAATCATCTACTAAAATGTTTTGGGTTTTGGGCTAGTTAGGTCAGATCGTCTAGCCCAACCTATTGAAGGTCTGGCTGGGTTGGGCAGGGTTCAAGTTGAGCCTGAGCCATTTACTTGGATAGGCTACATTTTCTAACCCCAGCCTGATCCACTAGCCATTTAGCTTGGCCCAAACCTGCTCAGAAGCAGGTCAGCCAGTGACCAGATGGCTATCCTAGTTTGATCACTTTGATTTTTAAGGGGGCGCTTGGCTCATGGTATTATATGGGATTAGGTGGGATGGAATTGCATTTGTTACTGGGTTTGAGGATACTTGGAAAGGTTAGGATTAGGTTAAATAGATTTACATTTGATCCCTATTGGATTAGGATGACTGGGGTTAAATTTTTGAAAAGTTCTGTAAATAGGTTAAATGGATTTACATTTGCTCCCTATATGAGCAAGTTCTGTAAATCCCGCTATAGAAAATAGTGGTGATTGAACACTTACCATTGAAAATTCTTGGGACTACTGAAGTTTTATTTCAAGCTGATATTTGTGTTTTTCCTTCATCCAGTCTGTTTGACCTCATGAACAAGTTAGATGGCAAATAAACATCACGATGGACCCTAGATGATCTATACGTACCAATGGTGTCATAGAGGATGTCAAATTTTTCAGTGATCTCTTCATATTTGATCTTGGTATAATCGAAGACGGTATCTGCTCCCAAGCTCTTAACGAAATCCACCTTCGGAGTGCTTGTTGTCGCAGCGATGTGAGAAGCACCATAGAAATGCTTGGCTAGCTGAACAACCAAGGTTCCAACACCGCCTGCACCGCCGACCACAAAAATGCTCTGGCCCTCCTTGAACTCAGCTGTTTCAAAGCCTTCAATAGCAGTCTGAACAGCCAGCGGCAAGCTGGCTGCTTCCTCAAATGTCAGATTAGCAGGCTTTGAAGCTACCAAGCTTTCCTCAACCACAATGTACTCGGCCAGCGTTCCTAGCTGCTTAAGTGGGCCAGGGGCATTGAAGTCCTGAATGTTGCCATAAACCTCGTTGCCGATTTCAAATTTAGACACGCCGTCGCCTTTGGCGACCACAGTCCCAGCCATGTCGCACCCGGGAACCACCTGCGTGGTGAGTATTAGGACCTTGTATTATAGGTCGTTGAAATATCACATCTGCCTTAAGAGAGTTGTATGCATGATAATACTAATCAATTGTGCACATGGCACACTAATAATACTCCAAAACGATTTCATCATCGGCTACATCATTAAAATCACATTAATAGAATGATCCAAACTATCCGAACATTAGCTATGTAAATCAATGGTTAAAAAATATTCGCAAGTTGCTCATTTGTAATTCTTATATGTGTAACTCACCCAAGACTCCCAATTTTGCCGAAGTATATATTTCAATAATTTTATTATAATCATTTTATCAAATTTATACACTAATTTGGAATATTAAAGTTGATTTAGTAATTAAATCGAAGCTTATGTAAATATATTTCTATTAAAAAAAAATTAGTTCATTTCAATTATAAGTTGCCAAACATAGCTGTTGAGGATTCTAAATCACTTTAAATTTGTGATTTGAATTCTAACGCATTCCAAATACAAGCTCTCTAGACTGAGCCCTTCGCATAAACTCACACATGCAACTACATGAGCACACATAAGAATTCTGAATCACATATCAAGGTGGGCCGAACAAGGGTAGATCATTTGGCCTAAAACTCAAGCTGCTCAACTGCCAAGAAGGCTATGCACTTGGGAAAATGGAGGTCTGACCCACCGGACAATTCCACATGTCACAGAATTGGATGCCACACATGTACCAGATTGGCACGTGTGGAAGATAAGATTCTGGGCCACAATGAACGTGCCCTGGTCCATAAATCAGAGCCCAATCATCTATTTTTCTAACTACTCACTTCAATCCCATCGGCCTGACTTTCGGACCAGGGCAGGATCATGATGGTACTCACCTGGAAAGCCACATGGATATCTTACACGTGCACGGTGTGGGCACTTGTGCCAAGAAAGTTGTTGTAATGATAACTCACAGGGAAATCGGTGGGGAATATAGGACGCTGGCGCATCTTGGAATCGATAGGATTCAAAGCGGCAGCTCGGACTTGCACGAGCAGTTGGTTATGTAGAAGAGTGGTTGGGAAGGGAAAGTCTTCCAGCTTTAGGACCTCTTTCGGACCGTACTCCTTGTAAAGCCATGCCTTCTGCATTTTTTTTTTCACTCAAAACCTCTGTGCTCTCCCCCATTCCTTCTCTCATGTATTTATAAAAAGGGGCTTGAGATTCTGTAACCGTTTATCACATCTATCTGCATCATGGGACCATTCATGCCCCTGCATAAAGATTAAGTTGGTCTACTCATCAGGTGGGCCCTGTGTTGCGAGGAGATTTGATATAGAGCAGGTTGTGGACAGTTTCATGGACAAGATGGATCAGACAAGGCCCAATTCGAAGCAGAAGTGATCTGGACCATCAGAATTTAAAACAGAGGTATCTTGCAAACCGGAATGAGCTATCAGACGTACCATATATGATTTTGGGATAAGACGAGCTACTTTAGCCACCCAACCCCAATACGCTGGGTTGCCCACGTCGAATTTGCAAAATACCATCAGATCGACGGTCGAAATCCCGTTTTATTTTCATTTTTACTATATATAGTAAGTTTTAGTTTGAATATAACTCTTCATCCATTAGGTTTTAAGAGTTGCGCCCAACATAAAAAGTGCTTAGAATAATTGAGAGAACATCATGGTTCGGCCAAATAGGACACTTACTATTTTTGGCCAAAAACCATGCACACTAGTAGACATCACGACAAATAGTAAGTTTACTATTTATATTCAGTCACGATTTATAGGAGTTTTAGTTATAGTTTGATTCTGAAACTTCTCCCATGTCTTAATATCTATATTTAAAGGGTTGTGAACTCGTTTATTTCATCTATCAATCAAATTACGAATTTTATAAAATTTATTTATATTTTGCTTCTTTTTTCTCGTGGACTCCAGAAGTCTCTCTAAGGAGTCCAGAGAAGCTCTGTGAATTCGGAGTAGTTATCCTTGAGGAAGACGGTGATCACCTCATCACATTCATCTCTGCGTCAAGATTCAGCTTGCAAAGAAAAATGACAGGTTGTCCATATTCGCACGGTACATGTGCAGCCCAAATAATGAATAAACTGATCTGGAAAATATCAGTACTTAATCAATGCAAGCAAAGGGAAATTGAAAATGAAAAGAGTAGAGATTTATGTCCGTTTGGTAATTTTGCTCCTACCCCTTTGGGTAGTAAAATAGAGCTTTCTTCTCCAAAAAACTAAAATAATAATAATAATAAGAGAGCAACTTTCTTCTACTCTTTCACTGTTCATAAGTATCTCATATAGAGATTTATTATCACCTCATTCGCCAAAAGATATCCTCTGCCACTGTACAACTTGCAGATATTTTCACCCAAGTCCTTGGTAATAGTAAATTTCATCTTTTACTAAGGAAGTTGGGCATTAAAAATCTTCATGCACTAACTTAGGTGGCATGCACGGATTCTAACTCTTTCATCTCCTTTACCATGTATTGGATACAAAAAATCACACCAGTCATATGATCACTTCAGTTGTATTAAAAAGGGGATTCTTGATTTCCTTCCCTCATGTCATTTTGAGGTTTTTAACCCATCGATCATTAACAGTCTGGAGTTTTTCCCTAGTTGCCGATTTGTAGTAGGCGGAGTCCTCCAATCAGTGGTTTGGATGACCCAAAAGGTTTGTTTTGGACACATCCTACCCACTGTAGGCCCTATAGATGAAAGGCTGGGATCTACTAAGTGTACTGAATTGAATGTTTGATGACTAACTTAGACAATTTTGAATGCAGGGCATCCTCTGTTGAAAAATATGTGATGATGAAGGCAAGATTGCACTTTGCACTCTACACATACCAACAGTTGCAGATGTGTACAAGATCAGAGGTAACACAGGGCCCACTGTATAGATGCCCTTGGGTCCACTCATTTTCTGTGGCCCACCTGAGGTATGAAATGACCTGATTATTAGGCCAGAAGATCTCATCAGGGTAGCCCACCTGATGGAAAGATCCGTCTTTCATAATGGTATGTGCGTGTGGAATTAGCAAACCTCCAGATTAGATTTATCTTGACAGAACTTTCTTCTGACTGTACATTGATGTGTATCAGGACAATGGATCGAATGAGTTTTATTGGCTTCAGATTCTTCCCATGTTCAGAAAGCAACCAATGATGTGGAATAACAGGTAAAAGAATAATGAGAATGGTAGGTAATGGTAGGTATGGCAGGATAAGATAGGATTGAAATATGAGGAATGAGATAATCTTAAGTTCTCACTAAGCCTCAGGTTTCAAAACTGGGGCCCATATCTAATGGACCCTGCTCGGGAAGACTGACAATGATGATGGAGACCCACTAGCATTCTCAGAGAGAATAGCTGCCTGTTTCAAGGTTTTCTTTCTGATAGGATTGAAAGATGAGGAATGAGACAATCTTAAGTTGTCGCTAAGCCTCAGGTTTCAGAACTGGGGCCCATATCTAATGGGCCTTGCTCGAGAAGACTGATAACGACGATGGAGACCCCACTAACATTTTCAGAGAGAATAGCTGCCTGTTTCAAGGTTTTCTTTCCTATAGGTAAATCAATTCCGCAGCACATACAGCATTTTGGTGAAGAACGAAAACCAGGCAGATAATCTAATTGCAGCAATACCACTTCTTTTTTTTGTTTTTGAAAGGCAGCAATACCACTTGCATGTGGAAGAAATCAGAATTTGAAAACTGATTGAAATTCAGTCTCAGATTTCACAAGTTTGGATGTGACTGCACTTCATAATTTTCATTAAAGGCCTGTTTGGATTGTAAATTACATTAGTAATATATTGTAAAAGCTTCATTATTGCGATTTTATAACATTTGTTTAAACATGTAATTCGAGAGTCAGATGCAAATGTAACAGAAGATAAAAGAAATTGTAATCATTACAATTTTACATTATATTACAATGAAAATCTCCTATCCAAACACGAACATCAATATGTTTTTATCAATGTTTTGACAATTAAGTAATGTAAAAGTATCATCATTACAAATAATTACTGATATAATTTGCAATCCAAACAGGCCCTTACTCTACATTCGTGATTTAAAACTTGTAATATCCCTTTAGTTCCATTTAGTAATACTTCAGTATGCATTCGAAGTGGGATCGACACTATCAAGTGGTTGAAGCTTCAACATCAATCATTGTCAATGAAGATCAATTCTCGTTCATCCTTATCGACCTCTTGAGCATTGAGTGGATGTTACGGCATCTTTCTAGTTGATTCAGGAATGGTTCCATCAGGCATTGATGGTGGTCTGGCATTTGATGAGACGAAGTCAATTATGCAGTGTCGGCTGGGCCCCATTCATTTATGGGTAACTACCTGAATATGATTATTACTGGTAAGCTACAGTTTAGTTTTCGGCATCTGTTTTATCGATTCATGTCTTGTTTCATGGACTGAGCTCATTGATTTTAATCAACCCATGTGATAGACTATTACATAGTGTCTCTGGGAGTTTTCTGCTCTCGTTGCTGGTCCCAAGCCCGAATAAAGGAGGGTTGCACCAGGTTGGCAGCTAGCTTGAAACTTTTTCCATAACTTTCATTATGGAGCCTGACAATATAACATTCCAAACTCATGCTAGGGCATTCAACTTTAGTTATGATTCTTGATAGAGTACTTAGAACAGGATTTGTATGGCCAACCTCAATTAGTTGGGACAAGGCTTAGATGATGATGATGACGACAACAATATCTTATGTTATAGTATGACCTAGAACTGCACCGGTTAGAGTGAGTTGGTTGCGGTTGAAGGATTTAAAAGGGTAAGGGGAAGGTCCAAAAGGACGCCGGTGGATATAGTAAGAAAAGATTTGATGAACAATGGTTTAATAGAAAATATGGTTCATGATGGAGTGGAATGGCATAAGGAAATTGACATAGCCGACCCGATAAGGCTTCGATGATGATGATGTCATGATAATGATCTTATGCTATTGGTCTAAAGGATGATTTTTAATCCATTGTCTAAGTAGGAGAAACAATGGGCTCAGTAAAATCAGGACCAGGCCAGGCATGTTTATTAATTTAGAGTTCAAATTCAGGCCCAGGGCTGAACCATATTGATCATAAGAGGACCCAGGGTGGCCTTGATTCAGGCACAGGCACAACCTGCGGGCCTAAATTTCAGGACCCAATAGTAGGTTGGGCCCCAAGAACCAATAAGCCAACCCATCCTGTTGCCAGCTCTAGTTGCAAGGGATACTTCACTCTCCCTTGTTCATGTCCTCTTACTTTCTAGTCTATTTATCTGGTAGAGATACGATAGAGCATTATCTATCGTTGTGGAGCCCACCTTCAAGTGGCAGGCAAATGGTGAATCTGAATTGTCAGCGTAATGGGTCTTCCCTTGGATAAACTCATGGTTCAAAGATCTCACTAATAAGATTACTTTTCAAATCTTATTCCATGAATGTCAGGTGTTAGTGGTTTTAACTTTCGCTTTTTTTCTAAGAAAGAGACAAATTCATTGAGCCAAAAGAAAAAAGACATACAAACTCGATACCAGAAGCAGAGGTGACCCTTCTGTCACCCTACCTGTGAGAGCAAAAAACAAAGGACAGCAAAATAGTAGAAAGTAAATGGCGTGAAACAATAGGAGAAAGATCACCGTCTTCCTCAAGTGATTAGAATCTTGAATCCATTGGGAGAATTCTTAAGTCCACAAGAAAATAAGAAAAAAAAAAAATCAGGTATTTTTTTTAATAATTAATCTGAAAATGCTCAATTACATCAATTATATGAAAGACCCAAAACCCTAATAGAAGTCCTAATTCAAATAAAATGGAAATTACCCGAAATAGCTAAACTCTTAGTTACCCGAAATAGCTAAACTCTTCTAAAACCTAATTTGCTAAAAATAAAAAGTCCAAATAAACCTTATTCAAATTTTTTCAACATAATTACGAGCAACTTCTAAAATATGTAAACTCCTAAAACAAAAATATCTAAACTCCTAAAAATCGTAGTGTTGGAACGGAGGAGTGCGTTTTTTTGGCAAACAAATGAAATCGACCGGCATAGTAAGCCAGTTGACATAGGAAGCATCATAACATAAAGATCCATAGGTCGTGCATTTCGTGACAATGCTTGTATCAAAAGCTATAGCTAATTTATAATATACACTTCGAACAACAATTTCTCCCAATCCAAAATGAATTTCTTCAAACCGAACGCACCTAGGGCCTAGTTACTCCATGACCAACCTAGGAATGGGCATGGCTCTGATGGACCTTTTGTTTGGGTTTCTTTTGGTCCAACCATACAAATAATGCATTTGTGGTACTTCCTACATCAATCCCCTCTACTTGGAAAGAACTCATTCTTGAGTTATTCAACGGACTCGAACTCATGATACTCATACAAGTCCGCCACATTGAAAGTCTACAAGATCTCCATGCCCTCAGGAAAATAAACAACATAGGCATTTCATTGATTTTTTAAGGATCAAAACATGACTGATCTTCTTATTCCTCAACTTATTATAAGTCTCAGTTGAAAATTTCTCATTGTGTAGGTGAACTAGTATGTTATCATCCACTTTAAACACCTTCTAGTGTCGATGGTTATCAGTCTCTTCTTTATCTTTGACATTAGACGCATATAACTTTTTTGCATATTTTTTGTGTATAGGGCTGGCACAGCACACGAACTCATGATTTCCCTAACTAGACTCTTATAGATCAATTTATCCACTTGCCCCTGCAAGATCTCGCATTTCAAACTCATCCAATAATGTGGGTGATTAAGTAGGCTTGACCCTCGAATAAGATCAAACGCGGCAATTCATGAGGAAGTTCATAAGGCATAATCCCCTTGAACTCCTGCCATTAATTTCAACTTTTCTGTAATATTCATAAGTTCTACTTTTTTCCTCTTTACAACTAATAAATTGATCTCCCCTATCTCCTCAAATTCTTTAACGAAATCACATACAATTACGAGAGACCTGTCACGCCCCGACACTTGGGTACCCGAATAGGGCATTTGGGACCCGAATCCCAAGTTTGTGAGTGATGCAAGACATGAAATTCAAATGTGATGTGCGAGATTTTAGGCTTAGATCATACTAATTCAAAACAATCACATAGTAATTCCACATCCCACACAAAAAGCTCAAACATTCAAATAAAGGAGAATCTGCATGGGTCCAAGCCTACACAAGCTAGACTAGATCAATAAAATTATGGACCAAATAATGCTCAAAGGGAAATAGAAATCAGCCACACATGCATAGTAATCAGTCCCTAATCCAAGGGATTCCCCAATTTCAATTTAAGGAACCCTAATATGAAAAATAAAAAAAAGCAAATAAATTAGGGATAATGCAATCTAGGGCTAGGGTTTATGAAAACTAGTATAAAAAAGAGAAAATAAGAAGGAAAAGCGGAATCAGCAAACGTCCACGTGTGCGGACAACATAGGGCCTGGTGTACGTGCGCACAAGCCTGGCCGCACGTGCGAGCGGGGCCCGTTTCACAAAACAAACTCCTTGGCCTTGGTCGGCCAGGAGAGGTCTCCAAACCTTCCAAGTTTTGTGGCGATACGACATACGGTCGAGGCGCAGTGCTCCGTCGAAGTTTCGGCCCTCTTGTAGGGCTAAATTCTGGAAACTGGTTGTAGATAGACGAACAGCTGCAAAACAAACGGATTTGAAGCGAGGATGGTCGTGGAATGGATGAAATAAGATGGAGGGGCGGATTGGGATAAACGTGGTTTCGCACCACGGTAATTAGCCCTTCGAAAAGGGAGGGCTTCGCACCCACTTGAATTTTTTCACAACTCAAAAACTCAGAGAGCAGAAAAACACGCAGGAATTTTTATTCAACTTCAATGAATCAAAAGAACTACAAGGGGTGCCTATTTATAGGAAAACCCTATACCCCAAAACTCGCACTATGTGCACAACCAATTACTTAGCGATGAAGTAAACAAAAATAAAAACCAATCAAAGAAATCTAAAGCGTTCATGATATTCTAAATAACATAAATAATCAAAACCTAAAATATGAACTTAATCCGACCAGCAGGCCCCGATCATGAGATCCCATAATGGGCTTTACTTGACTATCGGGCCCACTTCAATGAACCAAACTCCGTCTTCTAACTAGGAGGCCCTCCTTGAACGTCATCATCGATCCAGATCGATGGAGGGGCCCTCCTTCTTCTGGTGTACGTGCGTAGGGGGGCGGCGTGCGTGCGCATGTGCGCGTGATGTCCCCATCAGCGAGTTTTAATACATTGATATTTATTATAATCCACATGATTCCATCAAATTCATAGATATTTAGAGTCATCTAAAAGAAAATTACTAATGAAATAATATAATATTTACTAAATTCAACTCTCTTGACATATTTTTTTTACATCGAAATTTGAAATTTAAACTAAACATTTTACATCGAAATTTTGAATTTAAACTAAACCTAAAGAACAAAAACTGAATTGAAATTTAAACTAAACCTAATTTTCTAAATAAAAATAAAAACTAATAGTAGAGGCCTGCTTACTCATAGTATTCCAGTTTTGCACCTATACATTTTTTTTTATAGTAGGGTGAGCATAGCAGCCTAATAGAGTCATTTCTTACCTGAAATTTAAAATGTTCATATATAAAAATTTTATAAACAAAAGAAAAAAATATAATATGGATAATAAAATAATATGAATTTAAACACTAGAATCATAAATATATTATGTATGTGATACTTTCCATAAATTCTCATAAACAATATTTATAATCACTTACAATATCGTACCTAAGTGGATGGTCACGTTGCATTAACGCTCATGCACCGGTACCTCGTGGTGAGGGACCCATTTATACGTTAGCTGGTCAGACCACTACTCCAGTTGTACCTCTGATGCATGTTCGCACACATAATTGAACTCATACATTGTACAAAAAGGAAACTCCAAAGGATCCAGTGGGTTCTAAGGTCTTTCACCCAAGGGACACAATCGCCCTACTTGCTGGTTTTAGAGACTTACACCCAAGGGATACGAACACTCTACTTGCTTGCGTTACATCTAACATATTAATATCAATGTTCAATTAATGTTAGATATGCATGTAAGATGAATCATTGTTTCACAATCGAAAATAACAATATAATGCTATCATGGATTTATTCACGTGCTTTTACTACTCTTACAAATTATTATAAAAATCAATAATTATTGAATTATTAAAAAAATACATTTTTAATTAATAACTCTATATAAAATTTCATCGAAACTTTAATAATTAAAATACTTCAATAAAATATTTTTAATTTATTATTATTAAATTTAGAAATTACTAAGATTTGATAATGTATAAAAAAATTTATTTTAAATTCTAACTTTAATTAAATTATTTTTTACTTAAATAATATTAAATCTAATAAATCATATTAGCATAAAAATATTTATATTATTTTTATTCACTAAATTCTAAAATTTAAAATTTATTTTAATTATAACATAAACTTAACAAATATATATTTTTTATATTGTTCTAATATTAAATTAAAATTTAAAAAATTTATATAAATCAAGTATTTTTACAATTTGAGAATTAATTTATATTTAAATTTAACTTTATATTAAATTGATTTAAATCAATCAAATTATAATCTAATTTATTAAATAAATTCCAAAGCTGATGAATTTGATTATTTTAATAACAAAATTTATTTAAATTATTAATTTCTAAAAGTTTAGAATTAAAATTTGATTTAAAAAATCAAATTATACTTTCAATAATTTATTAAATAAGTTATATTATATTCTAAGCTAATTAAGATTCATTTTTTTATATAATTTGAATATTTAATTTAAATTTTATAATGAACCAAATCGATTTTATTCAACAATTATTTCAAAGTATATTTCAAAATTTCAACAATTAAGCTAAATAATTAAATAAATTTTAAATAAAAAGACCAATCACATAAATAATTAATCTAACAATATTAATATTAAAATTTGAAATAAAATGACATAATGATAGGCTGAAAATTTTTAACTTTAAATTAAGATCACCTACTTAATTTGAAGTGGTGGACCAAACCTTATGCAGTACAAACCAGACGTATTCACTCAATGTGCACAATATCTAAAATCGAATCTTAACTAACTCACAATTATGCACCATGTACACACTAACTATTGTTTTATGATTCTAAGGGTGGGCTCACACTTATGCACCATGTACACGCTGACTATTGTTTTATGATTCTAAGAGTGGGCCTGCACTCATGCCGTAAGCTCATGGCTAAACCCCTATTTATAGGGCTTATGCCGTAATTGTTTTTGCATGTGCTTCATATGTGAAGTAAGATACGAGTAATGGTGTTTCATGCATGAAAGAAAATGAATTTTTAAAACTCCTATATTAAATACCAATTTCATTACTATATTTAATACTAATGCTTAAAAGTTTCAACCTACGTAAACATATTGCATGCTAATACCTCTACTTCTATCTAAAATAATGTACACGTAGGCAAGATATGGAGTTAGAATATCATTCATTAGATGTGTACTCAGATGGTTCAAATAATGAATAGTTTAGATTTCTATATGGGCACTCCACATGACAAATTTCAATTCAACAGTCCAGACGATACGGTTCACCACTGGATGGTTTTGATTGGTTAGCCCATCTATTGGAAAGTAGGTCAGGGATTGAACTCTTTGGACGGTTTAAATTGATATGAAGTTATATTGACTAGTTGATAAAGGTAAGTACCATGAGATTTGAATGGTCCTTGGGTAGAGTATTTGGAATGCTAGACCTCCCACGTTTCACACATTTTTCTTTTCTTTTCTTTTCTTTTACTTGTATTTATATCCATTTATTTTTTCTTCTCTTTCGCATGTGTGTCACATGTGTGCAACATGTGAAGGGTGTATGGAATGTGTAGTTTGATTTGGCACGTGCATGTATGCATAGGTTGGTTACATTTTATCCAAGTCATTACAAGACCGCCCTTACACTTTAGAAGTCTTGGGTTGGTTCTTCGCTCTCATAGGGGTGAGGATAATCGTTTTACCATCTTTAAGAAAAACAAATATATTATCATGGCCTCTATGCATAGCATCAACATTGTATTGTCACGATCGACCAAGTAGCATGCGACAAGCCTTTATATCAACCACGTCACACATTACTTCGTCCTTGTAATATTTATCCATGAAGAACGGAATGCGAAATCATTCAATTACTTTTATTTCGTTGACTTTTTTTATCCATCCAATCATGTATAGAGAGTAGTGCTTCTCTATCTTCAGTTATACCTTTTCCACCAGTCTTCAATACAATATTCTCAATGCTCTCGCCATCTATGATTAGATCACGGATCTTTTGGTTCACGATGCACACCATTCGAAAGATAGTGTCGTTGTGGATCTATCTCCTCTTTCGGTGTATACAAAAGCTTCCTCACGATCAGAGTGGCGGCCTATGATTCACCATTATCGGGTGGTGGCCTGTGATTCATCATCAATGTCACACCACGAACATTATGACTACGAGCTTCATCGTCAATCTCATGCTGCTTATCATTACAAACACGGGTCTATCTTAAAGCTCTCATCAAACAGTTAATTGTCGCCTGCAATCCTTGCATGACTCGCATATTCTCCCATTAGAAAGCTTCGAACATTGTCGTCATTGTCATAGAATTGTTCCCTGAAGCCTCATCCGTGGAGTTGTCGTCTAAACCATTGTTAGATGCCATCGAACCAAAGAAAAGCCTCACTCTAATACCACTTGATGTAGGGAAGAGCGTGAAACAATAAGAGAAAGATCACCATCTTCCTCAAGTGATTAGAATCTTAAAAGCATAGGGAGAATTCTTAAGTCCACGAGAAAATAAGAGAGAAAATTCAGATATTTTTTTGTAATAATTAATCTGAAAATGCTCAATTATATCATTTATATAAAAGACCCAAAACCCTAATAGAAGTCCTAATTCGAATAGAATATAAATTATCCCAAATAGTAAAACTCTTCTAAAGCCTAATTTGTCAAAAATAGAAAGTCCAATTTTACCACAATATTCTCAACCTAATTACAAGCAACTTCTACAAGACATAAACTCTTAAAACTACAACAACAACAAATGACAAAAATAGAAATTTCTAAAAATAATAAATTTTTCCTAAAAATCGTAATGTTAGACCGGAGGGGTGCATTGCGTTTTCTGGTGAATTTGGTTGGCATAGCAAGCCAATTGACCCAGGAAGCATTGTTACATGAAGATCAATAGGTAGTGTATTCCGTGACGATGCTTGGATCAAAAGTTACAACTAATTTACGGTCCACACTTCAAACGGAAATTTATCCCTATCTGGAATGAATTCCTTCAAACCGGACACGCCTGGGCCTAGTTATGTCATGTAATGACCTGAATAAAATGTAACCAACCTATGCATACATGCACGTACCAAATCAAACCACACACACCATACACCCTTCACATGTGACACACATGCGAAAGAGAATAAGAAATAAATGGATATAAATACAAGTAAAAAAAAAAAAAATTTGTGTGTAAAACGTAGGATGTCTGGCATTCCAAACACTCTACCCATCTGGACCATTCAAATCTCATGGTACTCACCTTTATCAACTAGTCAATGTATCCTCACATTAATCTAAACCATCCAAAGAGTTCAATCCTGACCTACTTCCCAATAGATGGTCTAACCAATCAAAACCATTCAGTGGCGAACCGTATCGTCTGAACTGTTGAATTGGAATCTGTCATGTGGCCTGCCCATCTAGAAATATAAACCATTTATTATCTGAATTATCTAAGAACACATCTAATTAACGGTATTCTAACTTCATATCTTGCTTACAAGCACATTATTTTAGATAGAAGTAAAGGTATTAGCATGAGATATGTTTACGTAGGTTGGAACTTTTTAATATTAGTATTAAATATAGTAATGAAATTAGTATTTAGTATAAGAGTTTTAAAAAATTCATTTTCTTTCATGCATGAAATACTATTAATCGTATCTTGTTTCACATATGAAGCACATGCAAAAACAATTATGGCATAAGCCTTATAAACAGGGGTTTAGCCATGAGCTTACAGCATGAGTGTGGGTCCAGTAGAGTTTGAGTGTAGGCCCACCCTAAGAATCATAAAACAATTGTTAGTATGTGCATGGTGCATAGGTGTGAGTCAGTCAAGACTCAATTTTAAACATTGTGCACATTGAGTGTATACGTCGGGTTTGTACTGCATAAGGTTTGGTCCAGCACTTCAAATCAGGTAGGCAATCTTAACTTAAAGTTTAAAATTTCCAACTTATTATTATGTCATCTTATTCCAAATTTTAATAGTTATATTACTTAAATTAATTATTTATATGATTGATCTTTTATTTAAAATTTATTTAATTATTTGGCTTAATTTATGAAATTTTGAAATATACCTTGAAACAATTGTTGAATTAAATCGGTTTGGTTCATATTAAAATTTTAATTTAATATTCAAATTATATATATAATGAATCTTAATTAGCTTAAAATATAATATAACTTAATTAATAAATTGTTGAAAGTATAATTTGATTTAAATAACAAAAAATCTAATTTTAATTCTTAACTTTTAGAAATTAATAATTTAAATAAATTTTGTTATAAAAAAATTAAATTCATCAGCTTTGGAATTTATTTAATAAATTATATTATAATTTGATTGATTTAAATAAGTTTTATCCAAAGTTAAATTTAAATATAAATTAATTCTTTAATTGTAAAAATACTTGATTTATATAAATTTATTAAATTTTAATTTAATAATAGAACAATCGAAGAAAAAAATTTATTTGTTAAGTTTATGTTATAATTAAAATAAATTCATAAATTCTAAATTTTAGAATTTAGTGAATAAAAATAATAATAATTTGTTTTATGCTAATATAATTTATTATATTTAATATTTACTTAAGTAAAAAAAAATTGATTTAATTAAAGTTAGAATTTAAAATAAAATTTCTTATACATTATCAAATCTCAGTAATTCTTAAAATTAATAATAGTAAAAAAAAATTATATATATAAGTATTTTAATTATTAAAGTTTCGACGAAATTATATATAGAATTATTAATTAGCAAATAAATTTATATTATTGATATTTTGATAATTCAATAATTATTAATTCTTATAATAATTTTTAAATGTAGTAAAAGCACGTGAATAAATCCATGATAGTTTTACGTTGATATTTTTTATTGTGAAACAATGATTCATCTTACATGCATGTTTAGTATTCATTGAGCATCAATATTAATATGTTGGATGTAATGTAAGCAAGTAGGGCGATTGCGTCCCTTGAGTGAAAGACCCTAGAACCTACTGGATCCTTTAGAGTCTCCTTTGTGTATGGCGTATAAGTACAATTGTGTGCGTGGACATACATCAAAGGTACAACTGGAGCAGTAGTCTAACCAGCTAATGTATAAATGGATCTATCACCACGAGGTACCGGTGCGTAGGCGTTAATACAATGTGATCATCCACTTGAGTACAGTGTTGTAAGAGATGACGAAAATTGTTTATGATAATTCATGGAAAGTATCATATGCATAACATATTTACGATTCCAGTGCTTAAATTTATGTTATTTTATTATCCATATTTTATTTTTTTTCTCTTGTTTATAAAAATTTAATATAATCTGAACATTTTAAATTTTGGGTAAGAAATAACCCTACTGAGCTGTTATACTCACCCTACTACAAAAAAATACACAAGTGTAGAGCTGGAATACTATGAGTAGGCGGGCCTCTACTATTAATTTTTCTTTTTATAGAAAATTTGGTTTAGTTTGAATTTCAATTCAATTTTTATTCTTCAGGTTCAATTTAAATTCCAAATGTCAATGTAAAAAATTAAATAAATAAATAATTAAAAAAAAGTCAAGAAAGTTGAATTTAGTAGACATTATATTATTTCAGTAGTACTTTCCTTTTAGATGACTCTAAATATCTATGAAATTTGATGGAATCATATGGATTGTAATAAATATCAATATATTAAAACTCACGAACTTGGGATTCGGGTACCTGAATGTCGGGGCGCGATGAGTCATGACCTACCTAGGACTGGACCCGGATCTGATGGACTACTTTCACTTTTATTTGGGCTTCTTTTAGTCCAGCAATGCAAAGAATGCATATGTGGCACATCCTACATCACAAGGTAGACTAGTTGCGTAGTGTCGATCCACTTTATGTGGTAGAGGAGCTCCATCATCATATTATAACAGCCACAACTCCATCATGTCATTTCCTTATTTATCTTACCAACAAAATGGGCTTTCGTGTTCATGGAGAGATGGAAAGGAAACAAGAGAAAACAAACAATGATAAGATAAAATGTAAGAGAGATGCTTTTCAGATTTAAAAAATAATAACAATTGTAAAACATAACACAGCAAATGTATTAAAAAGAAGTAAACTTTGCCTTGGCACATTGAATTGAAAAGACTGTTTTGAAAGAAGTGAAAGAATAGAAAAGTTACACTGATCCATTACCAATCTATATACAAATCAATCTCAAGTCGCTACAGCATTTGATATTGCAGATAAATGATATCCGATCATAATAGTTTATCACCTTGGTAAATGATATCTGATTAATAGTTGATCACCTCCCATACGAAATTCTTACAGCCATTCAGATTGTGATAACCCAAGGACAGTGGTTCAAGATTCAGTTTAACATCATTGGATGAGCTGAAAGCATCATGAGTCCAAACTCGCAAATGACCTGATAAGGTCCTGAAATCAGCTTGTCTCCACATGTCCTTTGCATTACAGGCTTCAGGGGCTAACTCGGGCCCTTAGACCTCTGAGCAGTGTTTGATGAAACTGTGAACTGGTTGTAAGAGGCCATACATATATATACATTATATCCAGCGAAAGGAAGAAAACCCCCCACAATATTATCATGTCATTGCCTCTAATAACAACTCAGCATCGGGCACATGGCTGGCTAACCTCAACGCACCCGTAACCCCAATCAACACCCATTCTATCTCCTTCATCATGGCTTCGGGCACCCCTCGCACAGAAAACTCATGAACAAGGCCATTTGACTTCAATCATACTACAACCAGGCATTGTCTTGTTGATCCCTCTGTCCCTCATAAGGGCCCTTACTCTCTTCACATCCTTGAATCTCCGTCCCTTTGCATATATATCAGACAAGACAACATAGAAAGCAGGATTTTGGGGTTCCAACTCAATCAAATACTGGGCCACCCTTTCTCCTAAATCTACATTCCCATGCATCCTACAACCCCCGAGCAAAGCACCCCAAACAAACACATCTGGCTCTACCGGCATCCTTCTGATAAGCCCTTCAGCCTCTTCAAACAGTCCAGCTCGACCAAGTAAATCAACCATGCATGCGTAGTGCTGCGCCCGAGGGTCAATCATGTAAATCCGTCTCATTTTATCAAACAGATGCCGCCCTTCATCAACTAGGCCAGCATGAGCGCATGCAGACAACAGCCCAACAAACGTGACATTGTTAGGCTTTGTCCCTTGCATCTCCATCTCATTCAAAAGATCAAGCGCCTCTTCTCCAAGCCCGTGGGTGGCAAATGCCATAACCATAGCTGTCCACGCCAAGACATCTTTCTTCGGCAACTCATTAAACACTTTAACAGCCAGTTCCACGCACCCACATTTTCCATACATATCAACAAGAGCAGTTCCAATGACCATATCGAATTCTAACCGGTGCCGCATCAAGTAACCATGCACCCACTTCCCTTGATTGAGCACAGCCAGAGAAGAACAGGCCGAAACAACACTACACATTGTTATCTTGTCCGGTCTGACGTTATCACCCTCCAAAAGCAGCATTTCATGGAACAAAGCCAAAGCCTCCTTTGCCCGCCCACCTTGAACAAACCCAGTTATAATCGAGTTCCAACTGATGATATTCCTCTCCTTCATGACCCAAAACACATCCAACGCTGAATCCAAAGCCCCACATCTCAAATACCCAACAAGAATCGAATTCCAAGAAACCACATCCCGTTGGGGCATTTCATCAAACACTTGCTCCGAATTATGCAAGAGTCCGCATATTGCATACATGCTCATCATGGCATTGTTGATGAAGATGTCATTATCGTATCCAAGCTTGAAGACGTGCGCGTGCAAGCTTCGTCCCGCACCGGAGCCGAAGCGCCGAGTGCAGACCTCGAGAAGGAAAGGGAAGGTGAGGTTGTTGGGTAGGATCCCGTTCTCGAGCATGCGTTTGTAGAGGATAAGGGGCTTGGCCGAGGGCTCGCGCAGGCGGGAGTGGGCTCGGATCATGGCATTGTAGATGAAGAGGTTTGGGTCTTGGATGCGTTGGAAGATGGCGGTGGCATGGGTGACGGAGCATGGATCGGGGGTGGTAGCGCAGAAGACGAGGAGGCGACTGAGGAGAAAGGTGGTGTGTTTGGATAGGAGGGAAGGACCATTTGTGATGATTTGGGCATGGATTTGTTTGAGTTCTTGTATGGACTTGCATTCTTGTATCAAGGAAGTAAGGGAGAGAGCGAGGGACTTGCTGAGTTTGAGTGTCGTGGGCATGATCGATCAAACCCCCTCTCATCACCACCGTTGAGTGAGAAGCTCTCTTTTATCATGCTTGTAAGGTCTACGATTTCTCAAGTGAGACACACCAAATGATCAGGGATGTCCTGTCCCCTTGGGTTGCGCTGACGATGGGCAATACACCCGAAACTCACACGATCGGATGTTTCTAGCTGGCCCACCAGCACTCAATAGAATCTTAACCGTTAATTGGGGACGTCCTCCCTATTTTTAATCATCCAGTCGCATCTTGGATGTGATGGTTTGGTTTATATATATTACCCAGGCAAGGCTCAGTGAACGGTGTATTAGAGAAGATCAGGGTTCGATCATGGTTCTGAACTCTTCATCTGGCGGGACCCACTAGCGTCTGGTCACCGTACTTTTTCCACTGTCTAAGCAGCCAATCTAGTGGCTATGACGGAATTTTGAACCACAAACGAACAGTCCAGATTGATTATATATATATATATATATATATACACACACACACACGATAACTCAGGTGGGTCATACCATCTAAAATCACGTGAAGACACCGTTAAAACATATAAAAACACTTGGTGGGGCCCACCTGAGTTTTGAATGCTGCTGAAACTTGGTCTGAACCCTCATCCAAGTGGGACACACATAATGGATGGGCTGGATTTGCAACCACATCTCGGTGGGCCCAAAAAATGATTATGAATGTTTTAATGGTGCACGGCCCCTCCCCACTTCTGTATGTGGTGTGGCCCACAAAAGTCACGGATTGACTTGATTTTTGAGACCTAGGCCCACGATGGAATGGTGCATCTGACTGATGGGGTAGATGTTCGAAACGCATCACGGTGGGGCCCACACACCTCAACCTCATGGGACGGTCTTGTCAGCTTGAGAATCATCACGCATGATGAGTTCTCAGAAAAGTTCGCAGGTAGTCCGTGCGAACTGGTTCGCAGGTGAGCGTTCAGCTATATATATATATATATATGTGTGTGTGTGTGTGTGTGTGTGTGTGTGTGTGTGTGTGGGGGGGTGTTCACCCTAATCAAATATACACTAGAAAAATAAATTACAAGATGCAGATTTATTTTTGCACAAGGTGATCTTCAAGATGGCGCCCATGTATTAGAAGGGTTTGCCCATGTTGAATTTCCTTCATGGACCATTGCCATAAACGATCCGTGATCATCCAAAGATGAATGGTAGGTTGCAGAATCATGGACCGCTGGCTCATCCCGGAGGTAGCACACATTGGAAGTCACATACCTATCACAACACGGTAGAAATTAGTAGAGCAGGCATTTGCAACGAGGAATTCTGATTTGGGGCAAAATCCCACTCAATAGAAATACACACATCATGTATTAGCTCATGTTCGCCAAACAAATTTGTAAGATTTCAGGTTCTCGTCCCATAAAAATACTATCGGAGTTGTCATGTTTCAAAATTGTAAAAGTTACGTGAACCATTCAAACAAAAATAATTAAGTAGACATCACTCAGTAGTAAGTAAGAAATGACAACCAAATTCTAGCTCTTCATTTGTCACAGCTTTGGCAATAGGACACCTCCCATCTCTCTACCTCCACATCATCCAGCAATTCCACTAGTGTTTCTCGAGTGCTCTTCTTTTCTCATGAAGAAACTGTGCTTGTCTATCCCATTCTTGTTTTCTCATAAAACCATAAATCTATCAAATTGCGAAATACCCTTCCATATCTATCTGTTCCCATTCAGTTGGCCACTCACCACCTACTATCCAATCTGCTCCCGTTCCAACAGCCACTCACCACCTACGGCCACGGCCACCAGCACCTCTGCCACCACCACTGGAAAACCCACCAGTTCTTCTATCAGGAAAGCCACCCCTGCCACCTCTCCCTCCAGAAAATCTATTAGCACTGCCGCCACCCCCACCGCTGCCAAACCTTCCTGAACGCCATCCACTACCCCCTCTTGACTGTTCCTTGTCTTGAAGGGGTGGCAGCTCATTTGCAACCTCAATGCTCACCATGTCTGCATTTTGTTGACCTGCATGAAAAGCACTCAGAAAATTAGATGGCCAAATACAAACACCTATGAAGAGCACTTTCCAAGAAAGGATGCTTTTATTTTTATTCATTTTTTTAGAGGTAGGAATGTTAACTGCACAAGACTTCTTGCATGACTGATTGCTAAGCCTACACACGTACACGCAGCCAGTGCACTTGCCAATATGTCAAACACGCACATCAAAGCAGTCCATCAGATGTCCTGCCCTAAAAATCAGGCCTTCATCATGTGCGCCAGTGTATGACAGAACCGAATGACTAAAACATTTTTTTATGGCCATCCATTTCTTCCATTCAGTAGGTAACATCTAATGAATGGGACTGCCAAATTTTTGGGCCTACAATGTGACCTAACTGATGGGCTGCTAGGTTTTGCATGTAAACAGCTAGGGATATAGTTGGCCTAGCAAACCTCAAAACTACAAACTTTATATTGCCTCAATCACCTAAAAGCAGAATTTGTAGCATGGACCATAATTACTACAAAATGGCAAATTACTTATTGTGATTATGATCCTAAAAACAAATAGATTATACCTGCTAAAATCAAGTCAACATCTTCAGCTGGCACATCAAACACTGCAGCTCTGCCATCAGCCGTAAGAGACATACCCTTAATTCTGTCAATCTTTTCCTCTGGCAAGAATCTCCTCAGCACACCGAGAGCATACCTACAACACCATTCAAGAAGGCCAGAATCAAGAGTGAACCCAACCAAACCGTGGAAAAAAAAAAAAAATTGCGCAGGCTTCTGAAATCTTTGTACATATCTTCTGTTCTTTCAGATTTCTCATAATTTTCAGAGGAACAATTCATGCTTCACACGGAAGCACTATTTCATAGCAAGACCAGGTTTACTGAAAACTGGTAATCCATTATGGCCACCTTCAACAAGATAACATGTATAGATGCTGCCTATAATATAAGTGTCATTGAAAAGATCATAAATGTGCAGTATCAAACCACCTGAGGCACCTTTTTAAAATTATAACACAATTTGAAATTTCAACCACTTTTTTCAAATTCTTAGATAACTTGTTTTTTTCCTGGAAAAAAGGTGCTCCAAATAATTAGTCAGTGAGGGAATGATTGTTGGGGAAATTTTCAGTATGGAAGAAAAATGTTTTAAAAAAGAAGAAGCAAGGGATTTTTTTTTCTTTCCTTTTTTGTAAAAATCCCCAATTTTTTCACAAAAACTTCCACAAATCCAAGCTTTTTAACAAGGATTGAAATCCCTAAAAATGTAAGCATGGCAGGTAACATTATAGTGCTCACGATGGTGTGTAGATGGGTTTTCCAGCCTCAAGAAGTAGAGTCACATGGTTCTCCAAGGAACTGAGCAGCGATCTCTTCTTGATTTCAGTATAACCCTGCACAACACATTGAGGTTCAGCACCCCTAGGATAGCTATGAAGTACAGAGATGCATATACGTGAGACTTACAGCTGTTTTTGCCAGTGCTTTTGCAAGTAGATCAACCGCTGATAGACCAGAGGAACTCAAAAGTTCCTCTGCTGTTGATCTGAAAACTGGTACCACACTGCATTTTGCAACAAATAATTATGAATATACTATGGAAGTTAGAACTCCACTACAATTTCAATAAAACAACATGAAATACCTATCAGAGACTTGGGAAATTGTTTCAGCTGCTTCTAAGCCAGCTGACTTAGCAATATCAGCAGGCCGAGGAGCTGAGACGTGCTCAAATTTTACACCTGACTCTCTTTCCAATTTAGAAATGGCATATGACTTCTTTGGTTCATATAATAATACAGCAACTCCAGTATTGCCTGAAAATTACAGCCATATCTCAGTAGCTTATCAAACCCCATAATCATAAAACTGATATTTTGAGCAGTGATCATAAACCAGAAACTGAAGTACTAAATTTGCAAAATACCAGCTCTCCCTGTGCGGCCAGATCGATGGATGTAAGCTTCTACATCTCGCGGGGGCTCACACTGAAACATGAGCAAATAAAGTCAACAGAACGTAGCCCAATTTAGTTCATGCTTTGAAGCAAATCCATGTCAACGTAAATGCAAACCTGAATAATCAACTGCACATCATTGATGTCCAAGCCACGTGCTGCAACATTTGTTGCCACTAAAATCATGAACTTGCCTGATCTGAATCCAGCAAGTGTGACCTATAAGACATCAGCCCCTCAATCTTAGAAAAGAAGAAAGAAAACTCCTTTGTTGATGATGTCAATTGAGGCATGCTTACAGCTAAAATACAAGCTTAGGGTTTAACATTTTCAAAGAAACAATAGATGAAGCTGGCCTATTTCTCTGGATGGATGTGCTAGCTCAATTTATTAGAGAATACATCCACATATTTCTGTATCAGCAGTGAACTTACTTCTCGTTGGGACTGTTGTATGTCCCCATGCAATGCCCGTGATCCACGCAACAAGTCAGAAAGTTCAGAGCAGGAACTCTTTGTCTCAGTGAAAATAATAGTACGCCCTCCACTGAATTAGGACAATAACAGGATTAAAGAATCACTTTATATACAAACAGAAAAGCACAAACATTGTAATTAAAAAGGCCTTAAAAACAGCCAACCTGCTATAACAACGAATAACATCAGGAATAAGTTGGGATCTTGCTGAATGAGAGCAGGGAAGGGCAATATGCCTAACATTGGTACTAGCTTTCATTTTCTCATTACCAACAAGATCAATGGTCTTCTTCTCGGGTTTGAGAAACCTTGATGAGATCTGTCGATGCATAGACAAGTGTCAGACAGTTGCGCGCGCGGGGGAATGAAGGCACAAACAAATGCTATTTGATATAATAATGACGGGTTACGGCCTAATCTTAGCAGCAAAGATGAATGGAAGAGAGAGAGAGAGAGAGAGAGAGAGAGGAACCTCTTTCACCCAAGAAGGTAAGGTAGCACTAAAGAGAAGTGTCTGGACTTTGCTTACATCATCAACCTTACCTGCAGCACCAAAAGTACAAAAGGAAAATTTTTTACCAACTCAAAGCTAGGCACGCCAGGATTTAATTAATAACAATGAAGTTATATGCAGTGTGGTAGCTGCAAAGTCAACCTATAAGCATACATATGAAGGTATTAATATTATAATATGTGTATCCAGGCACTAATATTATGGTGCCCATCCAAACTAGCATGTTACAGCTCTCTTGAGAATAATCATCTGAACTTAAGGAAATGAATAATCGTCTCGAGCATCCGTGCAATGTTCTCCATTAAATGCACTCTATTTGTGTTTGAACTTCTCCATGAAGAATCAAATGAAATAATATAAACCAAAACTTTTCTCTATAAAATGTACACTTGAAGAAGGAACCCATACCGAGAATAAGTTCAACATCATCAACGAAACCCATCCTCAGCATTTCATCAGCCTCATCAAGGACACGGAATTTTAATGAGCTCAAGTTGATAGTTCCCTTCTCTAAAAAATCCTACACCAGGTGAGCATTGAAGTTAACATACATATGCATCCATGAAATACTTGTCGCACTTCAAGTGAAATCAGTTTTAATTAAAACGTAACCAACCAAAAATCATAGAAGGAACAAAGGCTACCTTTATCCGCCCGGGGGTTCCAACAACTATATCAACCCCTCTTTTCAGGGCAATCTCTTGAGGACGATAAGAAGCTCCTCCATATAGACAACAGCAAGATAATCCCACTGCCCCACCATAAACCTCGAAGTCTGCATGAACCTGGAAGTAAAAAAAGAAAGAAAAATGAAACTCACATATTGAGTATGCAAAATAAGAAAATATATGTATGGCTTGGGAAAAGAGTCTCCAAAATAGCAATTCTTAAAGTACCTGTGTTGCCAGCTCCCTTGTGGGTAGAAGTACCAAGACACTTGGTGGCCTTCCATACCCTGTCTTCCTTGATTCCTTGGCATGCCCATTCGTTAGAGACTCCAAAATGGGCAAAACAAAGGCCAATGTTTTCCCCTACAAAAATCACACAATTCAAGGAGTCAGCACATAGCTAGTGTTAAAGCAAACAGATGCACAGTCCGTCTGTGGACCACTTGATTGCATGTGTAGGACCCACATACGAGGCCCACATGGGATCATGATGGAAGGAGGCAGTGTTAGTTCTTTATGTTTAGTGCTTTAAAATAATTGGGAAATGTCATGATTACCCTCCTTTCTAACCATTACAGTGCAATGTTTGAGTAAGGGCATCATCATCATTTACGCCCTATCCCATATAACTGGGGTCGACTACACAAATCCTATTCCACCATTTCACTCTATCAAGGGCCAGACCTTCAATTAGACCATAGGTCATCAAGTCTTTCCTTACTACCCCCATCCACGTCCTTTTTGGCCTTCCCCTTACCCCTTTAGAGCTTCAACTTGCATCAACTCACTCCCAACCAGCGTGGGCCTTGGTCTCCATTGCACATGACCAAACTATCTAAGTCTACTTTCATCTTACTACCTATTGGGACTACTCCTAAGTTCCCTAAATGCATTCTTTGTTTAAGGGCATATTAGTCATATTACATGGCTTTAGGATTTTCTTTTGTGTAAAAGGCTACAAAAAAAGCATTTTTGGACATGTGACATGAATGCTCATAGTTGATGTTCTCAGTTGAGTGTTTTTTTTTTGTTTTTTTTTTTTGAGTTATGAGCTTCTATGTATGGCATGTTTCCCCTATGAAACTAGCATGGGTTGCTGGATCTACCATCATCTCTTTGTTTCCTTCTTGTGGAGAATGCATTCGAACCAAGAGCATGCATTTGAACATTCATTTCTTGGGCCAGTGGGGAGGGATGTAAGCTGTGATCTACAGTTTTCTTTTGCACCTGTTTGAATAGAAAAAAAAAAATGCTGCAGGTTTTCCCCATCAATTGCAAATTGCAGCAAAGAGAAAAATAAAACATTACCGTGACTTCTGATTATGATTTTATCCATATACCGACAGATTTATTTTTTTTTGCCACAGATTTTGTTTTACAGTACACTTCAATTTTCAACTTAAACAAGTGGGGCCATGGATCAGTTACCCAGACCCAACTGAAGATTCTAGCCACCAATTTTGAGCCTTTTCCAAGTGATCTAGAGGCAAAACCAACCCATGCAATCAGGGACAGGAAGCACAACAGTACACATTGCATGTACTTGAACACAGCAAAAGGACTCATGCAAACTAGAATGACACATCGGGAACTCAAAAATCATTAGCTGAATTGACACATGATATATCACAGCAACAGTCTCAGATGGATGGACTTGTCATTAGAGAACTTCAAATTACAGGCAGTACAGAAATTTCAGATTTTCCTTTGAGATTATAACACGTTGATATTCAATTATCGCAATCAAATGCATTTGAATTTGAAATACGATGCCCTTAAGCTTATAGCCCATCAAAGACATAAATTCAACCTGAATTTCAATTAGAAGTTTGTAGCCTTAACAGGAGAGAATGCTAGAGATCATGACTATAGTACCTGACCAGTGCGAGCCCGGCCCACCAAATCAGCACCATTGAGGACCATATTGAAGGTCATGGCCTGAATAGGAAACAGCGACTCAATCCCCTTCGACTTCAGTGTCTCCCTTACAGCCTTCGAGATCTTGAAATTCGACACCGCGTTGGGATCCGCTACTTTCTTGACATCTCCATCCGCAATCACCTCTCCTTCCTCGTCCGTCAAACGCCCCTTCTCCTTCTCCCCGAACCTCGGCTTCTTCGTCGATCCACTGACGGCTTTCCGGTCAACCGACTCTCCTAATTCAGTACTCGTTTCGCTTTTCTCTTCTTCCTCGGAAGCCTTCCTCTTCTTCTTCTTGATCTTCCTGTTCTTGTCGGACGATCCTTCGGAAGAATCAGAGCCGTTGATTTCTTGAGCTTCTGATTCTCGCTTCTTGTTCTTCTTCTTCTTGATGGAATCAATTTCTAGGGTTTGAAGAACCGTATTCGACATCTTCTTATCCTTCTTCTTCTTGTCTTTGGATTCGTCAGAGAGTAAAGGGTCAGATAGGAGAAGCGAAGGCATTTATAGAGAGAAGCTCTGGTTCTCCTGCCGAAAAAAAAAAAAGAGAGGGTTACAGCAGCGGCAGGAGAAAGAGAAGTATACACGTTAGGGTTCTAGATTTTATATAGCGGTGGCTGATAGCGTTTTGTGTGGGAATTTACAAAAAACTACCTACTTGTTATGGAATTACATTCCGATACCTTTTTGGTTGACCGTGCGAGCAAAGGAGTAGGCGGCCTGAGTGGGTTACACCTTATTGTTTACATAAAATCCGCTGATCGATGAGTTGCGTCACCCATTTTACGCCCAGGTCCAACAAATAAGGTTCATCCGTCATTTTGGTGGGCCGCATGTTTGGAAATAAGCTACAGGGCAATCCTCACCGTCCAAAGATGTGCCTGTTTGTAGTCATCGGGTCTAGATTTTAGGGTGTGTTTGATTTTTCAAAACGTGTAAATACCCTTTAAATGGGTAATTATTACCCTTTTGCTTCGTTTGAAAATCCATAGCAGTCTTGGAAACCAATTCAAAAGAATTGGTTTAAACTTGTGAACCCTAAGGTGATGTATATTGTATATCTATTCCGTCCATCCAATTTATCATGACATTTTGAGGCATTAGACGAAAAACAAGACAAATCTAACACTCGAGTGGCCCACACCAAAAGAAAAGGTGGCCCAAGAGACTTTTAACATTAAGTGCTCGATTTCCTTTCTCCCATGGTATGGTCCACTTCAGCTTTAGATATGTCTCATTTTTTTTGTTCATGCCATAAATTCATCTAACGTAATGGATGAACGATGTGAATAAGCAACATGCATAAAGGTGAGACCTATGAATATTTTACAGCATTCTTCATTTTTGTGCCCACCGAAGTAGTTAGTTAAATCAAGCATAAAGTATCGAGTGATGTAAATACCAAATGAAATAATAACTACACATTAACCTTTAACAATTAATTGAAAATTCCAACAAGCCCTTAGTGTAGCATATGATACTTG
The DNA here is from genome assembly GCF_029962835.1 of Magnolia sinica. Lineage (NCBI taxonomy): Eukaryota > Viridiplantae > Streptophyta > Magnoliopsida > Magnoliales > Magnoliaceae > Magnolia > Magnolia sinica. Next base: position 15,859,737 of record NC_080590.1, on the reverse strand, counting down.
GAGTAGATTTCATGTAATAATCACCGTTCCCTATTAAATCAAGGGTGTAGTGTGGTCCATATGAATCACAAGGCATCTTCACTTTTGGCCTGAGATTACATATGTAATAGTCGGATTCGATTTTACATGCCTATCAAGGTGGGCCATAAAAAATCAACGGGTTTTCCCAATAGCTGTAAAAGAAAAAATATTTGCATGCCATATTGTAAATAAATAAGTATTAAGTGCAACCGGTTGAAATATAAAATTCGGTCCAACTAACTATTTGATAGTTGCTAACCTTCTATGAAAGTATGAAATTCAACCCGTTCAACAGGTTAGCTAATCATCAGCATCACTTTGCATAACTCATCAACAGCATTCATTAAGGCCCGTTTGTTAAATTGGTAGTATAAAGATTGAATTTGAAATCTGAAGCTTGAATCTAAAATTTAAAAGCTGAATCTGAAATGTAAAGTAAAAAAAAAAAACCTTGTTCGATAATTATGGCGAAAGTCTAAAAATTAAGTATTGAATCTGAAACAAGCGGTTTGCTAACAAACATCTTAAATGTCTGAAATATGTTAATTTGACACATTTACTCTTATCTCTCTCGTTTGGAAATGTTTTACATTATAAAGAATTTTTTTTTTATTAAATGAAAATAAAATCATTATATTTAATTCAAATAAACTAAAATAATTAATAAAAAGCTAAAATATCATCATAAGGCCTTTAATTCCTCTTAGCAGAAAGATTGTCACTATGTGTTGTATAGGATTGAAGTAGCAACAAAACCTTCAAATAAGGCTCACCTTATATTTATATGTTATCCAAATCATTTATAAGGCCATTCCCAATTGGACGAAGTGAAAACATATTGATCCAAAACTTATGTGGCCTATTTAAGTTTATTTTCCATTCAATATGTACATAAGGTCACAAATACATGTATAAAGAGAGGGGAGGGGGGGGGGGGAATCATATCGATCAAAAACTACTGTGATCTCAAAAAGGATTTCAATGGTAGACATTCAATCCCCCGCTACTTTTTGCAGCTTATTTTTCAAGCTTTAATACAAGCTCGTCAAATGGATGGATGGTCTGGATGTAACACATACCTCATGATGGGACCCACAGAACTTGCTGACGTAAATACATTAGCTATATAGCTGGTGTAAGGTACACCAACCAATCCGCATCCTACTTGGACACGGATTAGCTATTGAGAGGTTGGATAGTGAGATTCACTACCGAAGTGACATCATCAAGTTCCATGGGCCCACTATGATGTATGTGTGCCCACTATTATGTATGTGTTTTATCTACACCATCCATCTATTTGGAAATTTAATTTTAGAGCATGAGTCAAAGAATGAAGCATATCCAAATATGTAATTGACCCCACCACAAAAAACAGTGGCGAGATTGATGCCTACCGTTGAAACCTTCTTAAGGCTTACCATGATTTTTATTTAAAATCCAACCTGTTCACAAGTTAACACAGACATGAAAGAATTATATTTCCAAATGGATGGACGGCATGGATACAAAAAATACATCATGATGGGGCCCACATAACTTAGTGACGGAACTTCAATAAGCGTATCTCGCTATTTAACCTGTCAGTATCCAATCCACGTTCGCGGAAACAGATTGGCTACTCCCCTGCCACTGGTCAATGGCTGATGGTCGGTGCTATGTGGGCCCCACCATGACGTCTGTGTTTCATCCATGTCATCCATCTATGTTTCTAGATCATTTTATGGTATGAGACCAAAAATGAGGTATATCCCAATCTCAAGTGGACCACATTACAGGAAAATAGTGTTGAATGAACGTTGACCATTAAAAACGTTTTGGGGGCTATAAAAGTTTTGGATCAAGCTGATCTTTACTTTTTCCATTCATCTAGGTCTATATTACCTAATCAACAGATTGGATGTCAAATAAACAGTACATTGGGCCTTAAGAGAATTTTAATGGTGGATATCTAATCATTATTGTTTTCCCGTGGTATGGCCCACCTGAGATTTATATTCCTCTCATTTTTGGTATCAAGCCCTAAAATGATCTTTAAAAATGGATAAATGGAATGGATGAAACACATACATCATGACGGGGCATAAAAAAGTTTCAAAGGTTAAAAGTTGATTTTGTATTGCGTAAACAATTTAAAGAGAAGAAATTACTATAGCAACTTGAAAAAGGATAATTTTGGACGCAAAGATTTTTGTTTAATAAAAGATTCACTGGACACATTCTACATTTACCATTAAGCCAAACTCCTATTATGGAAAGAATTCAGTGAAAAACCACTTAGCACTTTCCTTCTTTCACGTTAACGACATGTTAACAAACATCACTAAACATGGAACATTTTCTCAATTCTACTTTAAGTGCAAAAAATCAATGTTAACAAACAGGCCCTAAGTGTGCAAATAGTTGTATTTTGTTGGTTATTATTGGCTACGAGTTGTCTCATATGGTGTGGCCCACTTAATGAGTAGATAAGGCTAACTTTTTTACTAGGCAATCTTTAAGTGGGGCAACCTATCCAAGCTGCAAGTTATCATTTAGGTATACTATAACTTTTGTCTAATAAATTAGCCTCTTAGACCTTATTAAAAAATAAAAAATAAAAAATAAAAATTGAGTTTTAATATGGCCACCACGGTGTGTATGTGAGATACACTCTAACCAGTAAATGTTTAATCACACTAAAGCTAAAATATAGACCCACCTTTGATCAGGTGGACCCCACCAAAAGAAATGGTTGGAAGACAGACGTTTACACTTAAAATTTATAGCGCCACCGTGATTATTAGGTAAAATTCACCCCAAAACTCGTAATCCTCAAATAACAATTAAATATAATTTAAATTTTTAGCATGCAGGTGTCGTGGTGTAGTTGGTTATCACGTCAGTCTAACACACCGAAGGTCTCCGGTTCAAGTCCGGGCGACGCCATATTCCTTTTGACATTACGAGTTCTTTGAACTATAATTTTTAGCATAATGCTTATACGATCATGATTTTTAGCTTGGGAATTATTTTTATTACATCAGCATGACTTTCAGCATGGGAACTATTTTTTTTTTCCATTTTACTTTTACATCATAATGCTTTATTCTTGGAAATTACATTTATTTTCCTTCTACATCAGAGTAATTTATAGCTTGTGAATTATTTTTTTGTTTCTATTTTCCTTCTACATGGGCATGATTTTAAGCTTGGGGATTATTTAATAATCCGGCAAAAATGATATTTCATGTTCACACAGTGGGTTTTTTCTATTTTTATTTTAGTTAGTGAATTATTTGATATTCGTAGCAAATAGTAATTATTTATCCTCATATTAGCCTTAAAAAATTGTAGGAGTTAAGGATGTAATTCACATTTTAAATGTCCAATCCTCTAATCCATTGTAGATAGGTAGTAATTCGAGGATGGATGGAACAAGCCAAGCACTGATTTATGGACGTTTGTTGAACTTAAGTAAATTTTTTTTTTGTAGACTTCCTGCTAAATGGGCATTTGTTGGTCTTGGAATTAAGAATAATGCAGGAGTTAAATAATCCATCTGCTGCTCTCATTATAGAGAATAGAGATTTTTAATTTTTATTTTTCATTTTTGAGCCATTCGTTAGATGTCCAGTGACTGGGCTCAGTGTAATTTCTGGTTTATTCATTCATGAGCATGAACCAGGGACTCTTACCAAAGCATCAAAATCTTCCCTTTTGATTGTTAATGCCACATGAGTTGCTCTTGCATGATGAATGGGCTCACCTGATGGTTAGGATAGGACTTGAATTATGAAATATGGGATTTGGACAGCCGCCTGCATGGAAGAAAGCAAAATTCAGCTCATTCATCACAACAATTTAAAGGTTGTGAGAAATGAATGTAACTATGTTAAATAGCCACTCCAATTAGACCTTTTTCACCCATAGTGGATATGTACCGTTCCCACGCCACCACGCTCTCCTGCAGCTATGCAACGTACTATGGATTCTGATGAGGAAATCCAAGGGTTTTAGAGGCTCATTGATTTTCTTTTCTTTTTTTCTTATAGCATGCATGGATTGGTATTTGTGAATCTCTAGAAAAGAAAAATACATTTCTATGAAGATTTTAGCTTATACTTTTTTATCCTGAGTCGTGAGTTTTGATGAATCGTATTGGTTATGCCTATCCCATATCAAGTACATTCCTAGTTTATTTCGACATGTATTTTAAACTGGTCCTAGTTAGTTCATGCCCTTCTCTATGAAAAATAGCTACAAAATGTCCGTTTTCTTTCAAAGATATCACTAACAGCATCCTATGGTTTCAGAAAATACAATGATTCTGTCCATTAGCCTAGTTAGTTTGGAATTTTCACGAAAGACGGTGTCTTCTTTCTTCAAGTAGGATTTGTGGCCTAATTGTAGCTTTCTTCGAAACTGGTTCTCAATGTTATCCTTGATTTGTGTCAATGATCAATCCATCATTTTAAATTGAAGCGACATATGCCGGTTCTCAAATATCCAATAGCCAAAATGTCCTTTCTCTAATCAATAAACCATTATAACCTTGTAATTGGATGCTTCAAACTAGCCTGATAGGATGCAAGAGGGAGCAAGAGTACCTGCAAAAGAGTAAGGCATGGGAGAATACATCCCAGCTGACTTCTCACAATAGAATGTGGTCCTCCCAACACCCCTATTGGTTGTACCATTGTAGCAGTTTGGAAACCAAGAAACAATCACGATGCTCCGAAAATGCTGAAGATGCGTTGTTCATTGCTTTTGTTGTTGAGGGGACATTTGGTTGCTTCGAATAAGATGAAAACCAATGAGATTTTACACCAAAGTCGACTAATTAATTATGAAATATCATGATATTTGGTGCAACCAAATGTACCACAGATAAACAAGGGGAGGTTGATTGAGGCTTACATCTTGGACCCAATGCCCTAAAGGATGGTGCCAATTAGTAGTGAAACTGTGATTGTAATGATAAAACATATGATGTTGTGTTGTGGGTCTTTCCAATAAGACCAGTGTTACTTCCATAAGCATTGGCACTGAGCTCCAAAGCTTTCTGCATAATTAGATCCCGTGAATTTGACCTTGGTTTGCTCAACTTGTTAACGAATTTCATGTTTTTCTTTGTAAATAGTGATGTAGAGCGGGTTGCAGACACTTTCATGAAAAAAGATGGACTAAAGAAGGCCCGATCGGAGGCGGAAATGATGCGGACCATCAGAACCTTAAAAGAGTCGTATCTTGCAAACCAGGTTGAGTTTTTCGACATATTATAAATGATGTTGGGGTAGGAGAAGCTACTTAAGCCAACCAAACCAACCCAACTATACCAGGTTGCCCACGCCAGATTTATAAGATTTCATCAGATCGACAGTCAAAAGTCCCATTTATTTTTGTTTTTACTATAAATAGTTCGAGTATAACTTTTGATCTTTTGAGTAGTATAAGTCATGCCCAACATGAAAAGGGCTTAGAAAGGTAAGGAGAATAACATGGTTGGCCAAATTGGACACTTACTATTTTTAGCCGCAAACCATGAAGTCTAATAGGAATAAATGTCGTCTATAATAGTAAGTTTATAGTAAGTTTACTATTTATAGTAACTCACGTTTTTAAAATGTTTGAGTCTAAAACTCTGTCCTTAGGTTTGAGTTTCTTTTTTAAAGAGTTGTAATTTCATTTTCTTTATTATCAATCAAGTTATTTCGAATTTATTAGAAATTATATGTACTATTATCCCTCATGGATTCGAGGAAGCTCTGTGAGGATCCAGAGAGCTCTGTGGATTCGGAGCAGATATCCCCTAAGGAAGATGGTGATCGACCTCATCATGTCCTTCCCTACGTCAAAAATAATGTTCAATTTCAATTAGACAAATGAAACACAAACTCAACCAAAGCAGTCTAATCTCTGAAATGGATCATCTCTTGAAGATTTATCATGAGATTACCTCTATAAAGCGGAGTTTGGAATACTTCTACAAAGTCTAGGTCAAGATGGAATTCCATGGCTGAAGAACTCACATCCAACATCCATGCTGCTGGATTTGGACCACTTCTGATCTCCGGTACTTTGGGAAGCGCCTAGACAGAAACATACCAAAGTCAGCATTTTCTCGTCTTCTTAGAAAAGAAAATAGATGGAAGGAAAAAAGAAGAAGAAGCAGAATTCTGCTATTTTCCAGATAGTAGTGCATTTTAAGATTGAACTTATAGTTACCTCAAAATACTGAACATTTCTGAGGATGACTTCCTTGGGATCATTAGAATCAGTTAAAAGAAATCAGTGTTGTTTTGGTGAAACCAAAATTGATGTTGAGGGAATCCAAATGCTTTTGATTTCTATGTAAATTTTATGTTTATAATTTTCAATGTTTTCAATTTCAGCCTTTGAGTTGGTGCTTTTTCATGTTATCTTCCATCACAAACTTTAGGCAGCATTTGGGTGCCCCACCTGATGGAAAGCTAGGATCTTGCTCATTTTTTCCATATTGGTACAAGTGAATGGACAGAGATTTACATGCATTTGGGCTTAGCAAACATTATTATGTGGCCTGTGATGCCACACCTATGTTCTCACATCACCGTGTTGTTTCTACATATCTGGCAGTTTTCTATCCAACAACTTAGAGTTTTGTCAACCATCACATGTACCTACCTCATCAAAACCTTCAAAGATATCTATGCTAGGCTGATGAATGGTGGAGACCACTGTGCAACGTCGAACATGTTCCGGACTGCTCACTTCAACAGCAGCAGCTCGAACATCCAACCTGATGTGGGTTCGTCCATGAAGATAATTGAAGGGCTAGAAACCAACTCCACAGCAATTGTCAGCCGTTTCCATTGTTCAGTCAAAAGCCTATTAATTCCAGAAAGGCCCACCATTGCATTCTTCAGTGGCTTGATCTCAACCAAGTCCATGACTTCATACAAATACCTGAATTTAAATAAATAAATAAATAAAACCATAAACACTTCCTCTATGAAAATCATGTAAACCCAGATCGAGAAAGAGAAGAATAGGAGAAGTAAAAGTAAAAGAGTAGAAGTAGAAGCAGAGGAGTAGGAGTAGAGCTCATGTGACTTCCTCCACATTTGTCTCACACGTGTAAGGACTTGAAGACTTTCCTTACCACACGGATCATTCACATGGGTGTCATTGATGTCAGTGATTTGGTTCACCAAACCACAAGCCCCATACAATACAAACCCAGAGCCCGAACAGTACTGTACAAGATTTTCAGCCTGAACGTTTTGTAATTCCTCTAATAACCCAAAGCACATAATCCATCACAGATTCGCCCACTCTCGTCCATGGCAGCCTAGTCAGCAACAAAAATACAATAAAAGCAAGGGAAGTTATATGATAACCTGTCAACGCTTGCAGTTTACAGAACATATGGATGGGCTTCGGTTGAAGCCCACTTATACATCACAGGCCAGGTTTGGGCTCATTAATATGGGCCTATTGCTGGCCCAGGTCGAGTTGGGAAAGACAGTTGCTGGGCCCTTACAGAGTTGCAAGCCCAACCATGGGCCTTGATTGGTTAGTGTCAGCCCAAACCAGTAAATGACGGCTAAACTCAGGCCTAGCCTGTCGCAGTCCAGCTCTTTGCCATACATATCCAGGGCCAAGGTAGAGTTACATGATCCTAGAGCTTGAGGCCTGTAATATCTTTTGATTTCTAGTTTGTACAAGTGGGGCTCATTTGTTGGGATATTTATTGAAAATTGCACCTAAGTAAACTCGAATTCAATCAAACAAGACGAAATTAAATGTAAACCAAATTGCCAAGAACACTCAAATTTTATATGGAAAAAATTTATAAGAAAAAAATCATGTCATAAAGTGACAAACAATCTACTATAAAACGATATTATAAGAGATAATGCATTTGTAATGATGAGAACTCCTTTGAATCTCATAAAACCTTAATTTTTCTTTTATAAAATATTTAAGAATGTCTTAGTAAATCCTTAAAATACCTTAATTCTTATAAAATAAATTGTGCACTTACCCAGTTTCACACACACCATTAATCTAAGTGTCGATCAATTGATACGAATTGAGCACCCTTTGATCAATCAAGCATACCAAAGCTCGAGTGATCGAACTAATTCAAAATTATCAAGAGAGTAAAAAGGATTTATTCGAATTATTGTCAATCGATGAAGATGTTCGATCAAGCATGAACCACAACTGTTCGACGAACAATCTTCTAATTCCATAGAGATTTGATTAATTGAGCATGGCTCTCAATAGGTCCATATCCCCTAATTCTGCATAGATTTACGATATCCATTCAAAAGTACCTAGACCATTAACATGATTGGCCCAAGTCCCTTCGATGATCTGACTACAAATAGAAACTCGAGTAAAGAAATTCAACCGGGTGTGCAATTACATACAAGAAGGAGAAAATAAAAAATAAAAAAAAATTACCCAAGTTAAATTGCTGAAATCATCCAATTCGGGTAAAGTTTGAGAATGGTCGATTCACAGTGGCCAACCAAACCATCCAAATCTCTGAGCCACCTGCAATGGCACGTAATTGGAAACTTTCACTTAGAAGATAATATTGGCCATTTGATCTTCCCTCCTAGCTATCTTACAATGCCACAAGAGAATAAGATGAGTCAACACCATTTTAAAAATGGTGCAAAACCAACATCTGAATCTACCTGAGAGTCTTTAGGCCTAATTTTACATCGTTTCCATTAGTGTCGTCCATTTGAGTTTTCTATTGTGCTAATATTTTGAATATACGGTTAACATAAGGTTTATCACCTGATGAATGGAGTGGATTTCTTATTTAAGACAAGTTGGCCCCAAAGAGATGTAATCGTGATTCTGGTCAGTTTTTCCTTTATATTGTTTTTTAGGTATAAATTTAAATTCCTCGTGTTCTCGGGCTTTTGCTTGTTTTCATCTGGGCCTTCTTATTGCTGCGAGGTTTGCTGAAATTCTTGCAACGTGGCTCTCTATCTATTGATCGACTCTTGTACCGTACAACATGGTGATCCAGACCGTTTATCTAGTCCGCCTCATCCTGGATTGGCCATTCGCAAAAAGTCCCCATTAATCAGAAATGTCCATAAAAATATGTATTTAGAAACAACAATCATCGTATGAAACTTTCTATCGCTGACAAACATTTGCATGGACAGGCAGTATCTCCGACCAGACTGATCAATAGATAAAGCATCCTCCACGTCGAGGGTGTAATGAAATCTAGTGCTCCATTGTCGGATGGGCTATACGCCTATACCCGATAGACTCACTATGCCCGGATCAATCAGTACCGTCCATCTATTCAACCTTTCTATGGCTGACAACCGTTTCAAAAGCTATTCCAACAGTGTCATTCCAGCCATATTATAGACAACGGTAGGTAGGTAGGCCAACCGTGGCAGTGCCCACGATCGAGTGGGACCTGATTCACACACACACACCATACCACGTGTACGGTAGAAAAAGATTGATCAACTCAAGTGTCCGAAGATCGATGGTATTTCAGTAATTTTATAATATCTAGCTTTTAGGTGTCGGTGGGCTATGGTATGAACAGTTATCTAGAAACGCGACCGATAAACACCGACTTCGGTGAGAACCTGACCGCGTGATGCATGTGTTATATATCCACGCTGTCCATCCGTTCAGCTCATTTATTCGAACGTTGATTGCCCGATGTCTGTGAGAAATCTACCTGGTACGATTTGCCAGATCATGTTAGTAAATGAGCCAAGAGACAGATCCAAAACTCAAGTGGGTCACACAACAAGAGACGGTGAGGATTGAACATTCACCGCTGAAATATTTGTGGGCCATAAAAGATTTGGATTAGGCTAATATTTGTGTTTTCAGATCAACTAAGTAGGAATGAACTCATGAGCAGTATGGATGGCATATAAAGTTCACGGTGGACCTAGGGAGGTTTCAACGGTAGCCATTTCCTTACCCACTTTTTATTCATGCGGCCCACCTAAATTTTCAATCTGCCTCAACATTTTTGGCCCGTTTACAAACATGATGATGCAGAACAGATGGACGGGGTGGATTTCTCTTTGATCAAGATAATATTGTCGGTGCTTCTGAGTAGATTATACGCCCAATCTATCCAACAGTCCCGTGCATCAAAGGTGAGTCACCTATCTAACAGCCCACGTAGGCCCCACACCTCCAATGGCCTATATACATGGAAACGGATTGGCTACTCCCCCTGACACCAGCCAATGGGTGGTTGTCGGTGCTCTGTGGGGCCCACCATGATGTATGTGTTTCATCCATGCCGTCAATATATTTTTACATATCACTTTACAGTATGAGACCAAAAATGAGGTATTTCAAGTGGACCACATTACAGGAAACAGTGTTGAATGAGCCTCGACCATTAAAAACATTTTGGGGGCCATAAAAGTTTTGGATCAGGATTATTTTTGTTTTTTCCCTTCATCTGGTCCTGTATGACGTAATCAACAGATTGGATGTCAAATCAACAGTACAGTGGGCCTTAGGAGGATTTTAATGGTGGATATCCAATCACCATTGTTTTCATGTGGTGTGATCCACGTAAGATTTATATAATTCTCATTTTTATGATCAAGCACTAAAATGATCTTTAAAAATGGATGAACGTAACGGATGAACCACATACATCATGGTGGGCCCACAAAGCACCGACTACCAGCCACGGTGCTGGTGTCATGGCCCCTGCCATCAGCCCTGTGGCTGATGTTCAGACTCTGTGGGCCCCACCATGGTGTATTTGTTTCATCCATTTCGTTAATCCACTTTTAAATATCATTTTAGTTCTTGATCCCAAAACCGAGAAGGATATAAATCTCAAGTAGACCACACCAAAGGAAAAGCAATAGTGATTGGGTATCCACCATTAAAATTCTCCTAAATCCCATTGTACTGTTTATTTGACATCTAATCTTTTGATTAGGTCGTACAGGCCCATATGAAGGGAAAAAACAAAGATCAGCTTGATCCAAAACTTTTATGGCCCCAAAAAGGTTTTTAATGGTCGATGCTCATTTAACACTCTTTCCTTTAATGTGGCCCACTTGAGACTTGGATATATCTAATTTTTGATATAATATAATAAAATGATCGGTAAAAATAGATGGAGGACATGGATGAAACGCATACATCATGATGGGACCCACAGAGCACCTACCATCAGGCATTGGCTGGTGACAGGGGAGTAGCCAATCCATTTCCATACAAGAAAGGTGGACAACTGTCAACAACAGTAACTTTTTCCTTGGGAAATGATCACACACAGGCATTATTGGATGAACTTTCACATAAAGCCCCTTTATAGAATCAATGCGTTGCATGTGGTGGGCCACACCACATGTTATTCTATCCGGGTGATTCTCACGGCAGGCGATCTTCGTGTTATGGCCCATTTTTTGAACGACTCGCTATCCTGCGCACATGACACGTTGGCCGTGAAAGGCAGTTGAGGATTCAAATGTGTTGTTTTTCTCATCCGATGAATCCGGACCGTTTATTACTTTTTTACTCGTTTGTACAGTACATTAGACGTCCACCAAGTAACCAATACTTTCAGCACATTTGGCTATATCCATCCACTGTGGGTCCCACCATTTGAGCAGTTTAGTTGTTTTTTTGTTCAATGATACACGGCCGTCCTTGTAGTGAGGATTTAGAAGGTGGGTGCGACAAGATATATATAGCTTGAGCATCCGAGGCCTGTGTCACTTCCACGTTACACATGATCAAGACCGTCCAATCCATCCACAAGTTCACCTTATTTTCCAAATCATGCGACAGATTGTTAGGCTTCTCTGACAAAGGTGATTCTTTAGAACTGTAAGCAATTCATGGCAGCCCCCGTCAATGATAGAAATGGGAGAAAAAACCAATGTCAGCACCAAAATCAAGGCCCACGTTAGTTACACAAACCTCGAACCCGCCTCAAGCTAAGGAACCGGAACATGCATCCCCAAAAACCAAGAAAGGAAGTGAGATCTACAAGCCCTCTTTCTTTTACAAACACCCCTCTGCCAAGGGTTACTAAACCAAGAAGGGAAGTGAAATTTACAAGCCCTCTTTCTTTTACAAACACCCCTCTGCAAAGAGACAGAAAACACTAAAGAAAAAAAAAAAAGTGGTTCAAGCATTAAAAATAAATTAAAAAAATGTGTGTAAATATCAACTCTTCAGAACAGATGGGTGTATTGCAATCCTTTATGGGAAAATCTTAGCCTTTGGTTTTTGGTGAGAGTCCATCTTAGGTGGATGCAACAAACCAATGGTTAGGCAGTGATAGAGTGCCCTGATTGTCAAAGCCAAAAACCCGTGTCTAGTTCGCAAAGATACAGTTGAGTGGGATTTGAGTGTTGCAGCCGTGTGTGGATGGACCACTTCCCAAATTGGAAGAGCCCAGTTGATTTGGACCCTTGTATTTCATTATAAAATATATAAAATATGCATTGCATTCGATGAAATTAATACCATTATTACAAAATGATCATATGCTTTTGGAAATACCATGATATTTTGACCTTCTAATTCCACATTTGGGATCTAATTCTTCTTTGGAAAGAAACACTATTAGTATTTGTTTAGTGGACAAAGGATCTGTAATCAATGGACAAGATTCCACAACGAGCCAGTCACATGTATTCATATTCGACTTGGCTGGTGTGTGTAAAGGGCACATGTGGATGAACATTGGTAGATAAACATATGCATAAGTGTAGGAGGGTAGATATAGTAGATTTCAAATTTCATCAAAAATCTCATTATATCTCTTGATCTAAATTGATCTTAACTTTCCCTTTGATCCTGAATGTTAGTTGCATTATATATCTCATTTAATGCAATGCAATACCATCTAATCATGCATTCCTAACAAGCCCTCATATATATATATATATATATATAGGAGAGCTTGAATGAAAGACACCAAAATGACTCCATCTCACTTAAGATAACAATATTATGCATTAGAGACTAATTTAGGGCGGGTTTGATTGAACCAAATTTCATGATATTGCGGTGGAACCAAACACTCTCCTGTCTAAATGGTTGGTATAACCTCTAATGCATAATTACTATCTAATAAAATCTACAATGAGATAAAGCCGGTTTTAAGAGTCCAATAAATGAAGGCGGATTAGCTACTCAAAGTTTGAGTCTCGAGAGTCACTAACGAAGTAATATTATCAAGTTCTGAGGGCCCCATTGATGTATGTGTTGTATCCGCACTGTCTATCCATTTGTAGATATCATTTTAGGGCATGAGTCAAAGAATGAGGCAGATCCAAAGCTGTAGTGGAACCCACCATAGAAAATAGTGGAGAGTGATACCCACCGTTGAAACTTTCCTAATGTCCACCATGATGTTTATTTGAGATCCAACTTATTTATAAGTTAACACAGACATTAAAGAAGGAAAACACATATATCATATTGATATAAAACTTTTCTAACCCTTAGAAGTTTTCAACTGTGAGTGTCACTCTCTCCACTGTTTTCTTTAGTGGGGTTCACTCAAGCTTTGGATCTAACTCATTCTTTAGCTCATGCCCTAAAATGATCCCTCCAAACAGATGAATGGTGTAAATACAGAACATACATCATGGTGGGACCCAGAGAACTTAGTGACATCACTTCAGTAGCGAGTCCCCGACTCAACCTGTCAGTACCTAATCCGCGTCCCCAATAAATCGGCCCACAGCTGTCCCATCAGAGATATTCAGTCATTGTACACATGAGAGAGTAATGTTTTGGATTTAAATCATCATATCATAGACCCCACCGGTCGGAATTAAAAAGCATCTTCCCCTAACAAAGGGTTGACCTTGTACAGATACTATATCAACCTATTCCCAAACAGTGGTAGAAAATGTTCCCTTTCTAAAAGAAGAACCCGATTCCTATACAGGCCCCAAATAACAAACTTAATCTGCTAGTGCCGCAAGTCAGGCTCCCGGTTATGTGTGTATGATATTCAATCCATCCATTAGGATTGCCCCGGTATAAAATTAGGATGACCTGAAAATTGAACCAATCCAACTATCACTTGAGCCACCATGTGAATTCAAAGGCTTTTCGATAATCCAATATTTCATTCGTGGGGCCTACAATGCCATGCATATGATATCAAATTCATGCATTACATGAACCTTATTGTAATAATAAAATGCCAAAAACACAATACCTATATATACAATCATTAAATGGGCCACACTATAAGAAAATAATAGTCAACCATGTAAAAATCTCAAAAATTACATGGTGACCTACTTGGATTGACTTGATTTTTAGGCATCCAACTATCAGGATAGGACAAGCCTGATGGACACAGACCTTGTGGGGCCCATTGCCAGTGCTTGTAGAGCTAGCTTATTCTACAAAGACCTGTAATAACCAGGTCCAGTACTTTGGCCAGGATTTAAAGAGGCGAGGGACCTGCATGCTGCACATGGCAGTGTTTAAAGCATGGGTGTATATCAAGCGCACGAACAATCTTCAATGGTGTACCATACGAACAGCCCAGTACGTACAGTGAGATACGGCCCGGTTCTGGCAGCGATCGATGCAGGCAAACCTAATTTTAATCCGTGGTAACTGGAACTGATTTTTTCATGGCTCAAATGCCCGTTCCTAGCTCGAGACTAGGCTATTTGAAAACTGAAACGTTGGGTTTTTGTATGTGTTGCACTGAAACTTTCATAGCCGACTGTATGCTTGGCTTCAGCGAACGCGGAGTAGCTGCCGACAGGTTGAGTAGCAAAATTATGTTTATGTGAGCTATTTGTATTGTATTTGCATTGTCCATTCGTTTGGAGATATCATTTCACGACATGAGATAAAGAATGAGGCAGATCTACACCTTAAGTGGACCTATTATAGAAAACTGTAGGGAGATTGACACCAACAGTGTTGAAACCTTCATCATGATGTTTATTTGAGATATAATTTGTTCAAAAGTTAATAGAGACATGAAAGAAGGAAAAACACAAATGTCAACTTGATGGACAACTTTTGTGGCACTTAGGACCCTGGAATTAGAACTCCTGGATTCGGAACCCCTTGGATTTGCAATCCTACCATCGTGTTAGGCACACTGGAGTGTGAATCAACTTTAATCCAAAAATACCTATGCATGGTATATTTATAGGGGTTTGAATTTAATTACTAAATCAACTTTAATATCTCTAATTAGTGAGATATATAATTTTTGACACAATGGTTGTGATAAACCCGCTGAAATATATGCTTTGCCTGAAAATGATGAAATTTCAAGTCTCCGATGGGCTGCAAGCACAAGATCATGTCCGAGTGACTAACCAACAATTTTTAATTGTTGATTAACATGGACAATGTTTGGACAGTGCTAGACAATGTTTAGACGGTGCTGATTTACATGGCTGATCATCATTGGTGGGCCATGTGCCCAATAGAATGATAGTATAGTGACACACATGTTACACCTGCAACTATTGAAATGATTTTACATATAATCCAATCTCTCACTGTGGATTACAAACCCCCTCAAAGAGGGAATTTAAAACCCCTTGAAACCCCAATTACTTTATGCTAGGTTGAATCACGTATAAAATACGCTGTCCTTAAAGCATGATTCGCCTCCTTATCAACTGCTGATGGGTTACAGGCGAATTGCTTCCAGGATAAGACAAGCCTTATCTGGATCCAGCGTGCAGCAATCACGATAGGTCCACTATGGAACAATTTTAACGCAGTTGATTTATTCTGGCAGACTTAGACTATGGAGATGACAACAGTATTCTAATATGAAGCTATGGACTGTATCTGATTTGATGGGGAGATGATGTGTTGAGATGATGAAATTGGACTGGAATGGTTTAGTTTATATAGGCCTCAGGTTTAGACCCGTTGCTGTGTGGTATTCAATGGTCCAGAACGTTTGAAAAATGTTTCTGACCGTTGTCCATTAATCTCAGGCGTTTCTTGTCATTAGATCTGTAGATCTGACCGTTGGATCATCCTGGCCAGTCCGTTTTCGGACCGTTGTGGCTTTTAAGATAGCTATCTGTTTAAGAAAAGGCTGGACGTTTCGGATTTAAGATCCGACCGTTCTCAGTCACCTATAAAACCCAGGCTCATTTCCAACATTTCATATCCATACCGCCCTAAGGCTCTGACCAGACCCATCGCACCGCGATCGCACCGAGTTCACACCGGTACTATTTTGCGACACGATGCGCACATGCGAAGTGCAAAGTGCGCCATCTAGCGCCACTACAGCCACACTACCTCACTGCCCTCGCCCTCGCCCGTGCCCGTGCCCGAGCCCAAGCGCGAGCGCGCGTGCGTGTGTTCCAGTGCTTCATCTCTTCCCAAAAAACTCCAAATAAGAATACCTTTCTCAACATCTCATATAAACCACAAAACTTTTCTCTGTATTTTCGATGTGGGACAAAGCACACACACCGCACTTTTTAATTTAAAAAATTCAAAAAGGTATTTTGGCGGGAAAATCCCGAAATTTTGAAAATTTGAATTTTTATTTTTTAATTATTTTTTTAAACCACTAAAAGGCAACATGAAACCCCCTCAAATCCCTTCCAATCCACGGTGCCAAACGACCCCTTAGAAGTTTTTAAGGGTGGGCGTCACTCTCCCCTATGTTTTCTATGGTGGGGTCTACTTGAGCTTTGGATCTGACTGAACTTAGTGACGTCAATTCAGTAGGAGTGGCACTACTCAACCCGCAGATACAGCACATACATCATGTTGGGGCTCACGGAACTTAGTGATGCCAATTTAGTAGGAGTGTCACTACTCAACCTGTCAGCAGCTAATCCGCGTTCGGGTTCAACACCAATTGCCCAAGGTAATAAAAACACACGACCAGGCTTTCCGATTTGAACAGTCCACATGCAAAGCATTCAATGTTTGGTAATTCGATGGCTAGGATTGTGCAGCAAGGTTGGAGAGCATTTGTATAATAAATTACTTAATATAAGTTACTTATATTCTTTATCTTAAATAAAACTTTAGGGCTTGTTTGGCTGGGCAAATCCCATGGGATTAGGAGGGATGGGATGGATTTTAAGATAATGATGGTGGTGTCAGTGGATTGGTTTAAGATCCATGGGTTTGCTATATCCCAGGATAAGTTCACTGGGTCTGTTGGCATGCCCGGCATATCCTGGGATTTTACCATCTAATCCATCCAACCAAGGATGAGATCAATTTTAAGGTAATGATGGTAATGTCGGTGGATTATTTTAAGATCCATGGGATTGCTTATATCCGGGGACAAGTTCACTGGGTCTGTTTGGCTCGTCATGCATATCCCGAGATATCACGATCCCATCCCTCCTAATACCGTCGGATCGGTCCAGCGAAACAGGCCCTTACTTATCTCAAATAAATTACTTATCTACTGGTGTCAGTAAAAATAAAATAAAAATAAAATAAAAAAGTAAATTATTTGGTTGGTATCAAAACAGGCCCTTGGGGTGCAGCTGCACATGGTGGGGCCATCAAATAAACAGTTTGGATCACCAAAGTATTAACAACGAGCAAATTCATGAGAGTCGGCAGAAGTATTACATTTGTCAATGAACAGATACTAAAGGATAGACAACAATGCAGCGTTGGTTGCAGAGTAGCTCAATTGAAGCCTCACCGACAAGAGGCACTGAACCACAAGCGCACATGGAAGCCTACGCTAATTACATAATTGCCCTTCAAAAGGTAGGCCCCACCATGACGATTATCTTTACTAAAGATCGGGTGGATCCGCTGACTAAATGGGCCACACCTGCATATCAAAATCAGTCAGTCTGTTGTGATTACAGCGGTATGGGCCTACCATTTTAATGGGGGAGGATGACACACTAAAAGTGGCATGTTTGCAGGGATTATGGTATGGAACCCTAAATTGTAATATCCTTGACTGTAGCTGATCAGTTGCATGCGAAAATTAGATGCAGATGTAATGTAACGAGAATGACTACGGCTGTCTGGGATTTTTTTTGGGCGACCAAATGAAATTCTAAGCCGTCCAAATTTAACAGGCGACGCAAGTCCATCTGATCACGAATGATCAGCTTGATTTTCAGGCCATCATCCATCCACAATGGGGCCCACGATTTGGACGGTCCAGATTCGACAGCATGTATTTCACCTCGTGACATGGATGAGCTGCTGCCTGCAGCACCTGGGGTTCCCCGCCTGTCTCTAGCCACGAACGGGTAGTTCTGTGGGCGGGCCCGCTTATCCACGCAGTTCATCACTTTTCTCGTAGAGTCATGAGTGCAAAAATGAGTCAGATCCAACGCTCAAGTGTAACACACTGAATAATAAGCTTAGTTTCATTAAATGCTGGTCAACTTGAGCGTTAGATCTACCTATTTTTATACACATACCTCAAAATGATATGAGAAATGGGATGGATGGCGTCGATAAATAGATACATCACGGTGGGCCGCCCACAACCGCCCGTTCTTGGCCAGATACGGGGATAGGACGCTGCAGGTGGATTACGAGATGAAGGGAGCGGATTACGAGAGACTACGGACCCACCAAGGTGAGTGGGACCCCTAACGGTATGACTCACAATGATGTATGTGCCTTAAATCCACACCTTATAACTATTTTGAAAAGTCATTTTAAGGAATGATTTCAACAATGAAGCCTACTCAAATCTTAGATGGACCACACCACCGGAAACAGTCACCGATTGAATCCTCACCGTTAAAAACTTTATTGATAGAATATTTGTTTTCCTTCCAACCTGTTCATAAGATAATAATAATTTATTTTTATTTTTATTTTTAAAAAAACACCTCTACGAAGAGACCACACAAATACCATCTTGATTCAAAGCTTTTGTCGCCCACGGGAAGTTTTCAATGATCAATCACCGCTGTTTCCTGTACTACATTCCAGTTTTGAATCTGCTCCATATGGACGGCGTAGATGTAGTCAAATACATCAGCGTGAGCTCCCACTCACCTCGGTGGATCCGGGGTCTCACCTAATCCACTCCCCGCGATGGCGCATTCCCCCAACAAGTGTGGGACCCGTCCATGATCACTCCAAAGGGTGTAAAAATTTAAATTAAGTACCGTTCCGAAACAAAAAAAAAGAAAAAAAAAGAAAAAAAGAAGCTAGGGCTGATAGGCAACCATGTCTGTTCGATACCGGAACCCATTAAACGGACGGTTGTAGATCAATTCCAACAACCAACATGCCACGTCATGAAACGTCTTTCCAGTTTTCAGATCCAGTACAAGGGAACGGGGTGGGCCTCGTGCAAAAGAGTCCTGCTCCCCTTCCACTAGCAGGGTAGTCACGGTAATTACGAAAAAGAAATTGACCCCGGTTGCTTTCCAACAAAACCATGCGCCGCGATGATTAAGATAGATGGTCCACCAGATAAAAAGTGAAAAAATAAAAAACAAAACAAACTGCAGCCCGACCCCAGCCTAGCACATGGCTAGTGTCAGTTCACTCCACTCCACGCAGTCCACCCCATAGTTCAAATATAATAAATAACAACAACAGCAAAACCAAGCATATCTGAGAAAAACACAGGTCGCCTTCTCTTCCTTTCCAACAAACGACGCCAACAACCACAACCATAACAACAGCAGCAATCCAAGATATCTAAAACCAACAAAGTACAAAAGGCGAATCGAGAGAGAGAGAGAGAGAGAGAGAGAGAGAGAGAGAGACCGCCATTGATGCTGTAATAGCCCAAAAGAGAGAAGAGAAGAGACAACAACGATGCTAACAAAACAAAACTCGTCTAACTACATCAAATATAGCTCACTCCAATAACATAAATAAACCCAAAAAAAGAGAAAAAGAAGGAAAAAATCAACCACAACGAAATCCCATCACTGAATCAGAACAAAAAGATAACCACATTCTACTATATTGAAAGCACCAATGCTAATGAGAAGAAGAATGCGGCGGACAGGATTACCGGCGCTTTCAAATCCACGGCTGCAGACGGTGTCGACGTGGAATCGCTTGATGTGGCCGGACCCGGACCGTCCGAAGGAGACCCTCTGGGAGAAGACATGGGCGGGGCCGGAGGCGACAACGGCTCGGGTGACGGCGCCGCGACGACGGGGGTAGGGGCGGGGGAAGCAGCGGGCGTCGGAGAAGGTGACGAGACGGGGACGGGAGCCGGGGCGGGCGAGGGCGGTAATCCGAAGAGCTCGACCGGCAGCAGGATGCTGTCGACGGTGAAAATGCAGAGCGGTGTGTCGTCGATGACCGTGCCGGAGATCCTCGAGCTATCGACGCCGGTGTGCAGGGACACCGAATCGCCGGCAGAGGTAACCTTCAGGCTATACTTCCCGGCCCCATTCGACGCCAGCGTGCTGATCGGCGCGCTAGACGTCTTCAAGCTCCCGATCGGCGTGTACGAGGCGACCGCATGGTACTGCAGCAGCGTGACCACCTCAGCGCTAGTCAGCTTGCTGAGGTCCGGCACGCCAGCTGCCTTGAACGCCTCATCCGAAGGGGCAAAAACGGTAAGCCCCTTGTCGACGGCAGACTGGTAAATCTTCAAAACTCCGGAGCTGACGATGAGAGCCGCGAAGGTCTTGCAACCAGCTTTCTCGAGCAGGCCGGTGATGTTGACATCGGAGATGGAGGGAGCCGGCGCGGTGAGGAGCCCTGGCGCGATGATCGGCGCGGAGATCTCGAGGACAGAGATGTTGTAGGGGATCTGCTTAACACTCTTCGTGTATGAGGAGTCAAGCTTCGAGCCGGGTGCAGCCGAGCCGAAGCCGACCTTGCCGCCCTTAAGGTCGGTGATGTTGACGAAACCAAGGTTTCCGTCAGCTTTTCCGGTGGTCTGGTAGAGGGTGGTGGAGAGAGTTGTGCCGTCGGAGATGTCGTGGAGCTTCTGAGCATCGTAGTAATCGAGGAGGGTGAGGAGCTCGAGGGCGCTCTTTATAACAGAGAGAGGGTGCTTCGCGGCTAGGGCTGACATGGCACCATTGCTCAGGACGAGGCATGTTAGGGTTTGGCGACTGTTGATCTCGTCCGCTAGTTTCGTTTGGGAGAGGTAGGAGTTGTAGACGCTGTACTCCGGGAATGCAGCAAGGATTGCTGTTATGTTGTGGGCGTTTGAGGTGAAGGAGGAGAGGAGGACGGAGAAG
Organism: Magnolia sinica; assembly: GCF_029962835.1. Taxonomy (NCBI): domain Eukaryota; kingdom Viridiplantae; phylum Streptophyta; class Magnoliopsida; order Magnoliales; family Magnoliaceae; genus Magnolia; species Magnolia sinica. The sequence continues at coordinate 15,838,567 of NC_080590.1, read as the reverse complement.
AAGACAGTGAAGAGGAGGGAATGCGCACCCATGGTGTAGGTTAGTGGGTTCTAGAGAGAAGGGGGGGATGGAGAAGGGTGGAAGGAGAGTGAGGAGAGGGCATAAAAGAGTGGTTTCAGAGGTAACTGTGCTCGTCTGGCTGTGATTTCGTAAATGGTGGTGACTCGAACGCCGTGCTGGCATGTGAGATTTGTTCACGTGCGTTCGAGCTGTATGGGTCCCACTGGATGAGTATGTGGAATCCGAACCGTGAATCTGTCCACACCATCCATATTAGGCCCAGATTCTAAAAACCATGAAATTGGATGACATTGGGGATGGTGACTGCCTACCATAGAAATATCTAGATGGCGAATAGTGTCCACCTTGTTTTTTTATATTCCACAACCAATCATCGTGTGAGAACCAACGGGATTACGGGACACAAAAGAGAGGAGGCTATTTAAAAGCTCAGGTGGACCACACCACATGATGTTTTGTAGCATGATTGCACATTGCTCGTTGTGGTGTGTCCCACCTGGAATTTGGATCACTGAAATTCTTGGGATGCACGATGAACATGAGGCTGCACACCTTATACACGGTTTGGATTCCACGTAAACATCACGGATGGGTCCACACAGCTTGAACGTACGGTAGCTTTAGATGGGTTCGAAATCATGTGAACAGAAAGGCTTTCGTTAATCTGTGCCGTCCAAAACTGAGAGAGGATTCTCTTTCACAGAAATATGGACCGTTCCATGTATTGTTAGCCTTTTTTTTATGACAATCAGATGCAGCTAGACATCTGACCAGTGGGCTTTTGTGGGCCCTGTTGGAACGGTCAAAGCTTTTGGTTGCTAAGACTGTCTATTCAATGAACGGTTTTAGGCTACAGCCAATCCAAGAGGCGTCCCATCTGCTGAACGGTCCAGATGGCAAGCACGCAGTCTGATATGGTCAACTCCTTCCATGTTCATTGAAGTCCATTTCGAAAATCCCTAGTCGTTGGACGATCTTGCCATTGCATTGGTGGCCGTCAGATGGTCAAAGGTGAGTATCAGATGATTAATCGTATGTCAGTTTGATTTTTGTGTTGTACCTTATTTAAAGGATGCCAAACAAGATGGACGGTCCGGATTGCGTGTAAATTTAGCACCTGCACAGTGGGTGAGTCACCACTCTTTAAGAAAGGGTGTTAAAAACGCATGGAATCTAACAAGCGGAAGTGGAGTTCAGTTAACTGTGGTTAAGGGAATGAGTTAACCATAGTTAGGAATGGAGATGGCATGTGATGGTCTGATGATGATGCCGAAAGGGGAAGAAGGAGGGTTTGGGCACAGCTGGAAATTAAAAGCTGGGATAGAAGGATGTTGATTCGCGGGGTTGGGGCATTAGAATTCTCTCTGCCTCTGTCGCGGTATAATCCAGCGTGCGTCGCATCACATAATGACGCACATGAAAGTCATCCGATGATCTAGACCGTCCATATTGTGGATCTACACTATAAGAACCAGAAAATGAATTGAACTGACGATTATGACGATCGGTATTTCTGTATACGAACTTAGAACAAAGAAAAGAAGCCTTTAAGTGGTCTGCATTCAGCTGAAAAAATCAAAGCTTAGGATCATTTCCGAAGTTATCTTAATGAAGGAAACGAGAATCTGGACGGTTCAAATCATCGGAAGATCTCAGTATTTGGTCCCCATTTAATGGCGACGCACGCTGGAGGGTAAGTCGCGACAGAGGTGATATGAACCCGGTTTATGCAAAGACAGAAGGATTGCAGGCTTTTTTTGGAAATGACGGATTTATCCCTGAACAGAAATCCCAAATTTCCAAAAATATAAGCTGGCTTGGCTGGGCTGGCATTTTAACCCTCTCTGGTGACTGAGTAGCCTGATCTCCCGCGAGCGATCATCTGAACCGTCTGTCTGCTTAAGGAAGTATAAACGTACTCTCTCGACTGTACTCTGAAAGTGCATTTGCATCCCTCGATGGAAAAATGTACACGTGTGCAGTATCAGATCCGCTCATCAGGTTATCCTGTGGACGTCTCTCTCAAAAAAAATCACGCAAGCAAGACCATCACGTGTGCTACATGAACGTCAAATGAGGTAAATATGCTAAGAAAGTGGACACCATGTGTTCAGATCATGGCCGGTTAGAAAAAATAATCAACCGTCTATATTCAAAAGTACTTATTGGCCCACTGATGAGTGGACCAGATTGAGTTTTGGGCCAGGATATTTTCATGATCCATGGTTTTACCCACATTTACGGTGCGAATAGCATGCCATCTCTTCTTCTCCATTTGTGGGTAGAAGAACAAAGCGGGACAGGAAATCGAAATATCCCACTTTTCGACAATAAGGGTAATTTTGTCATTACGATGTTTGCGTGTGGAGTGTAAAACAAATAAAAAAAGACCGCTGTTGGGGGGCAGACACGCATTCGGGCCCGGTTCGAAGATTTAGAGTGTCGACGTCCGTGCAAGATCGCACGTGTGAGAGATGCTGGGAATAAAAAGCGTGAGTAGCTAAAATTCCAGGACTTGGACCGAAACCTACTTGGAATGCAAATCACGGTCAAAGATTTTCGTAACGACAAAATCAGGCGAATCCGCCTTACTCGAATGCCAGCTTTATTACAAAGAGAGCTGCTGAGTGTAATCTCGCCCGAGCGTCCAAATCAGACACGAGTGAGGAATTTGAACCGGTCATCACGTGATTCCAACTGGGGTAGAGGGAACCGGGGCTACGAGTGTGCAAAACAAATTAAGGGCATGTTTGGTCCGTGGAATTGAATGCTATTAAGTTGTATTAACATCATTATTACACAATGATTGCATTCTGAAAATACATCCTATTGTAGCCCTCCAATCCCATGGGATTAATTTTTTGCCACATAAAACTAGAGGTGGGCAGCCAAGTCAACTCGGATGAAGTTAGGGCTAACTCACTTGATTCGGTTTTGAAATAGTCCTGACCCGAACTCGATCCGACTCGATACCAAGTCCGGTATGCCTGACTCGATTTGAATTCGGTATGGCCTGGACTGATCAGGACCAAATTCGATCCAGTTAGAAGTACCAAGTCAAGTCAAGTTGGCATCGAATCGGATTGAGAGATGAGGGAGGGAGAGACCGAGAGAGTGGAAAGGAGAGAGAGGAGGAGGGTGATGGATGTGGGTAGTTGTCGAGCTTGGAAGATGAGGAGGATGAGGGAGGGAGAGACAGACCGGGCTTGGAAGATGAGGAGAATGAGGGAGGGAGAGAGATTTTAAGATCAGGTCGGGATAGAGTGCGGCGAGTAGGGTTAAAGAGTCAGGTTTTGGATCAAGTCGGCCCTAATTGGATCGGTTTCGGATCGAGTTACTAAATGACTTGAACTCGAGTCGATTTGAGTTCGGATTGGGCGAAGCCTACTCGATCCAGATCGACTCACCCATTTGGTTTGGGTCTAGTTGGATCTGAATGAGTCGAACGAGTCGAGTTTGCCGGATCGAGTCGTCCAATAACCACCTCTACGGAAAACACTCGATTAAGCAAAATCATGTATGGTGGATCATGGAATTATAATCAACGGACCAAATTCACAACGGATGTTGTTCACTTTTACACATATATAACCAGAATATCACATATAAACACTGTTTATGGATGGACGACACATATAAAAGCATGCATCAATGTGGGGCTCACATATGTAGCGGATTTCCAAATCCACATAGATCCAGCATGGACCAATTGCAATTACACGGGACTAAATGCAATTCCATCCCACGTAATCCCAACCTTTCCCATCCACTTCAAATACAATTCTGTCCCACCTAATCCCATCTAATACCCTGTGCCAAACGCCCCTAATGGTTAATAGAAACTAGTGGATGGTGTAAATTTATTTATTTATAAGTGTAGGGCCCACCTGATGATCCCACTGCTCTCATTTTTATTTTTATTTTTATTTTTGAAGCATGGTACGTACACGGCAGGGATCACCTTTCCAACGGATCCGATCTCTCGAACATCTTCCTCATTTACAAGGCCCAGCCCTGGGCTTGAAATTAAGCCCGGTGTCTGTGACAGCCTGGCCAAGGTTAATGACGATGGCCCGGTCCAGCCAGTCCCATTTGCCCAGTCCAATAATCAAGTACTACACCATTATGTAAAATGAATGGACGGTTTAAATTTTCTAATGAGCCGTTCTTATTCAAAGTACAGTTCATGTTTCAATGACCAAAGCCATTCATACCATGGGACTCATGATTAGGATACCTATTTTTAACCGTTGATCATTTACGCTCTTCGTTGTAGAACTGGGCCAGGGGCAATGCAATTGTTAGCCTAATCAAGGGCAGGACCTTAGAGCCTGGTCCACTTATCCAATGGACGGTTAACTTTAGAGAATTTCAACAGTCCCGGTCAGCAAACAAGTATCCATTTATCAGAGGATGTGACTGTCCAGTCTATCTCATTTATGGCCCCTAATCTAGCGATTGCATCAATTTACATGAGCCTTACGTTTTGAATGTTGCGCACGTGCCTTTGCACAATTGCAGTGAAACGTATGGGCCTATCCCGTCCATCAAAATCATGGGCCCATGACACAATGCCTCCAAAGTAGATGTTGCGGTAGAGAAGGTGGAAACGGAAAGATATGGCCAGGTTGCTTATCAGTCAGTATTTACAGATGGTGGGCCCGATAACGGAGCACATGTTACAAAAATAACGCATGTCAAGTAATCCTGACATCAGTTTTCTTCCCTTCCCACCACGAACATTGGTCTTAAACTGTTCTTTCGCTTTATGTTGTCGTTACGAAGATTGTCATTCCGCCACCAACTAACTTTCTTTTAACGATATCTAGTGATGAATGGAAGGGTGTAGAAAGGGAAGAGGAAGAAAACTCTCTTCCGCGTGATTCTTGAATTCACACGATTTGATGGTTATTGGATTCACAAGAACTAAGAAATTTCAAAAAAATTATTCTACTAATGCATAATAATGCTTAATATTCTCAATTACATTATTAATAAAAAAAATCAGAATTCGTAATTATTAAAAATAATAAAATTATAACCTAATAGAAGTCTAATTCTAGCAAAACAATTCTAAAGCCTAATTTTTAAAAATAAAAATTATAAATAAACTTTTACTAGAAAAGTCCTAGCATGATCATAAGTAATTTCTTTTTAAAAAAAATATGGAAATCTAAAACTTTAAAAATATAAAAAATCAAAATCATTAAAAATAATATTTTTTTTCCTAAAATTTCATTTTTGAGTTGGAAGCATGCATTTTCTTGCAAAACGAATGACACAATCCACTTTGTAGGTCAGTTGACCTCGAATGGTTTGCTCTTGTCAAAATTCATATATATGGCATGCGTCTCGTAACGATTTCTGTATCAAAAGTTAAGGTCGATTTATAGTTTGCACTTCAAATGATAATATCTTCTTGTATGGATTGAATCTCTTTGATCCGAACGTGCGTGGGGCAATCCGAATATGCTTGGGGCCCAATTACGTCATTCCCTGTGTAGGACTAAGTCCGAATCAGATGGACTACTTGTGCTTCCGTCTAGGCTTCTTGTAGTATAGTCGTACTAAGAGTGCCTTAGTACTAGGTTTTATATTAGACCTTTCCACTTGAAAAAAAAAACTCATCATCAAGTTACTTAAGGGATTTGGCTCATGATACTCAAACAACTTTCGGTGCTAATGTTTATCAACATCTTCCTTATATTTTACGTTAGGCTCTTAAACTGGTACAACATATATACTCATGCTCTCCTCAACTTAACCCTTATGAATCGGTTCCTCTACTTATGCCTGCAAGATCTCGAATTCATTATGATAACTTGGATAATTAGGAAGACTTGCCCCTAGGATAAGATCAATGTGATTTTGTATATCTTGCATTTATCTCTCATGTCTCTTCAGCTTGTTTGACGAAATCCTGTTGACTGCTCGTTCACTTTAGAAGTCTTGGATTGGTTCTCCGTTCCCATAGAGGCGATAATAATCTTTCTACTATCCTTAACAAAAATAAATATATTATCCGGCCTCTATTTATAGTATCATTATTATATTTTCATGGTCGATCAAATAGCATGTGACAAGCTTCCATATCAACCATGTCACATGCTACTTCATCTTTGTAATATTTATTGATGGAGAAAGGAATGCGACATTGTTCGTTTACCTTTGCCTCGCCAACCTCCTTGATCCATCTAATCGTGTGTGAAGAAGGGTGCTCTTTTGTCTCTAGTTGTAACTTTTCCACCATAAACTTTGATATGACGAACTTTTTTATGCACAGTGCACCTCATTTGAAAGAGTGATGGCCTGTGATTCACCTCTATTGCATGGTAGCCGACAGTTCATCACCGGTGTCACACCATGAACATGATGATCGGGAGCTCCATCACCAATTTCATGTTGCTCATCACTGCGAACACATGTTTATCCTAAACCTCTCGTCAAATGGAGATTGCCTCCTGCAAACCTTACATGGCTCGCCGATTCTCCAGTTGAAAAGCTTTAAACACCACTACTGTCATAGGATTATTCCTTATAGCACCGTCTATGAGATTGTTCCTCAAACCATTGTTAGATGTGTCATCAAACTAAAGAAAAAACATTGCTCTGATACCAACTAACGCAGGGAAGGGCATGGAAAGAGAATATTAAAAACACTGACTCCTCTACATGATACAAACCTCGAATCCACAAGGTGTGATGGCTCTTAAATCCACAAGAATTAAGAAAATTCAAAATATTTTATTCAAATAATGTTTAAGTTTTTTAATTACACTAATAATAAATAATAAATAAAACTCGTAATTATCAAAAATAACAAAATTTTAATCCTAATAAAAATCATGATTCTAACAAAACACTTCTAAAGCCTAATTTTTAAAAATAAAAATTTAAATAAACTTTTGCCAGAAGAGTCCTAGTATGATCACAAGTAATTTATAATAAATAAATAATAAAAGAAGAAGAAGAAATGGAAATCTAAAACTAAAAAATTAAAGAAATACCTAAAAAAATTACTAAAATATTATTTTTTTTCCTAATTATATTTTTTGAGTTGGAAGTGCACTTTTTCTTGCAAAACGTTTAATGCGACCCACCACATAGGTCAATTGGCTCTGGATGGTCTATTTCAATCAAAATTCATATGTCGTGAGTCCTGTGATGATACCCGAATCAAAAGTAATGGCAGACTCATGGTTTGCACTTCGAATGGCGATATCTCCTTATCTGGATTGAAACTCTTTGATTCAGATATGGTCGGAGCTCAATTAGGTCATTTCCCGTGCAGTACTGACTACGGATATGACAAATTACTTTTACTACTGTTTAGGCTTCTTTTGGTATAGCTGTACTAAAAATGCCTCTACGCCACATCCTACATCATCTAGATAGATCTTGGGAGAGCTCGCGTATCTATCGAGATTTGTAAAGATTTGGGCAGCAATGTGACTGAATCCTGTTCACGGTATTTTTAACTTTTGGTCACAGTGACTTTCGACGCCATGTTCTTTGCATGGACTTAGTGAAATGGGTATGGGTGGTGGCCCTATCGCCACAAGCAACTATAGTAAATCCATAGTGAGCCATTTTCCATTACGGATGGCCTTGGGGCAACGTGGGCCGCTCAACTAAGGATTGGCATTTCAAGTTTGCTTACAAAATTTCTTGGCTCAACTAGCTCACGGGCCTTATTGTGGTTTAGGGTTGTTTGAGTTGTAAATCTAAAAGGTTTCCAAACTCACAAGTCATCTCACATTATTTAGGACAAGGTGCATTGTTGCGGGGGTGAGTCTTGCAAGCCCAAAAATAAATGACATCCAAATCTAAGTGGATGGCATTATAAGAAACTGTGATGATTGAAACACCATATTATTAAAAACTTCATAGGGTCCACTGTTTATGTTTCTGTAATGTTTATTTGCAATCCAACTGATAAGGTAAACCTAGATAAAGGTAAGAAAAAAGAAACAGAAAAAAAAACAAATATCAACTTGATCCAAAATTTTTGTGGCCCATTAATGGTCAATCACCGATGTTTCCTATGGTATGGTCTACCTTATAATTGGATTTGCTTCATTTTTGGGTCATGTCCTAAAATGATTTGGGAAAACAAATGGACGACCTGGATATAGAATACATACATTAAAATGGGCCCCACAATAAGGGACACACCATCTTGGGTGAACCAGGTCCACACCAAATCCACTCCCATCATAACAACCAATTGCGAAAAGTACAGTCAAGGAGGTTCAGTTAGGAAAGAAGAAAGAGCAAGGCTCCTTTAATTAATCCTACCTTATAGGCAACCAAGCTAACCCCTCTCTTTCCACAAGTTATTGAATCCTCGGTTACAGCCTTCTCTACATGTACTTGGGTTTTTCATATTGTAAATGATATTATGTAAGGAGACATTGCTTTTGTTAATTCAATTGAAAGAGTTGAAAGGTGGGTAGCTAGGATCTTTCAATTTGGAACATTTAGGGGTATGGTCTAAGTAGTGTTGGAGACAATATAACAACGGTTCATATTAGTTGTAGAAGAATAGACCCCGCCTATGGACAAATGAAAACCCAAGTATACTACGAAAGACCTCAGGTCAAGGTTAGGCCTGGCAATGGGTTGGGTTCAGTCCAAGTCGAGGTCAACCCAAGCCCAACAAATTTAATAAATTGGTTAAGGAATCTGCCCCTAACTTGACCCACTACCAATTATCTAATGACCTGACTCAATAAACTTGAAATTTCTAGAGGTAACCTGACCCATTTAATTGCAGACCAATGCGCTCAGCCTAGACCCATATACTAACCTTATTCTCTCATATTAAGCTTGATCATTTTGTTGGAGTTTTCATGTGCATGGAGCTAACTATTATACAGTTATGAGATTGAGTTTTTCCATGACTTACATATGCTTCATCTCATCTTCGCACTGGTCGAAGAGCAATCACACATGTATATAAGGATATCTTTGTTTTGAGTTATTTGTCAGTTCAAGAGGGGTGGGGTCATTTGGCGTGTCCCATAGATTAAATATATGGGCAAGTTAGGTGGCCTAAACCCACATTAGGTGAGGAGTCTTGTGTAAGACAATTAACCACTTACTCTAAAAGCTTGAACTGATTGAGCATGGTGAATTAATCCCTTTGTCTCATAGTCCAGTCCTCACATCACATGGGTTAGGACCTCGGCCAAATCTCCCTCCTGAGCCCCACATTACATGGGTACCGCCTCACATATGAGGGGCCTGCCTCACACGGCCCCCCCATCCCGAGTGTACCCATACATCCCACAGGCTACCCTACTCGAGCCCGATGTGAAAATGCCTTTATATTAAATAGCCTCCTACTTATCATGTGCATAACATCCAAGCCATACATAAGGTAGACCCCACCATGTGGGCGACCAAAGCCCAAACTAGTCAGTTTCACGTGAGCCACATGAGTACTTGAACATGGATAGCCAACGAATTTTTGAAGTGGAGGTGATCCAGTGGACTAAGTGTTTGAAAGCCTTACTAGGCATGTAGCTACATGTGGATTATTGACATCCTTATCACCCATTGGACCGTCCATTCCAATTCACTCTTCTTAAAGTACAATGCAAAAAACAAATAATTAGATGGTTCCTTTTTGAAAAAAAAAAAAAACTAAAAATATAATAAAACATTATTTAAATTTTATAAGAACTTGCCAGGTCACCAGTCGACTTGACTTGCCTTAGTCTTGACTCATGGGTTGTCCAGCCTGAGTCGGAGTTCCTGGTCGGTTTTCAAACAATAATTGGACCACCAATTTTGGTGACCGTTACTAGGATGGCTTGCATCCAATCTTGGGATAATTGAAAAAAAAATGTAAATACATCTTTCAAAATAAAGATTTGATAAAGCCAACCAAGCGATGCAATTAAAAAAATCAATAATTTTAGAAAGAAAAACCGAATGATAAATTAATGATCTTTCAATTTTTATTTTTATTTTAAATCATCATCTTTAAGCATCCAAGTACAATAAAACCAGGAAATCATTAAATCTGAAATGGAAAACAAAGATAGATCGATGAATTTTCGAATGTATGATCAATTCACTTTTCTCATGCATCCAAGCACCTATAGACTTTTAGGTTACACACAACATTAAGAAAAGAAATTATATAAAAATACATCTATACTGCATCTAAAGTGAGTAGTAGTTGTCATTTGGACAATTATATCCTAATAAATTCCTATGAGATAGAACTTGGAATATTCAGAGAACATATGTAAGCATTTTAGATGAATTTAGGATGGTTTGAGAAATAAAAAAATGTAGTTATTGTTGGACGCATGGTTGAGATTTCTCTTCCAAAAAGCACACAAAGGCTTAGATTTATTTTTTTTTAAGAATAATTTTACCCTTACACTTAGTTTTGTAATTTGTGTTATTTATCAACCTCCCTTTTTGAGTGATTCATGTTAGAATCCTAATCCAAAAACTATAGTAATTTGAATCTTGTGTGGGGCCAAAGAATAAGAAAAAAGTTGGGATGAGTTATGTACTGTTAAATTTTGTTTTATTTTATGACCACGGCACAACAATTCATCTTCAACTCGCTTGTTCATGGCTACAACTTGTTCGACGATGTTGTTTTCAGTAGCTTAAGGTAGCGGCTGTAGGTTATGATTGTAGTAAATTTTTAGTGCCGTCAAAAGAAATTTCAACTTGTCCTACCATCTAGTTAAGTTTTTTTTTAAAAAAAAAAAAATTTATTTTACACGCACACACACCCCACACACTCACTCCGTAGTGAGATTTCACCACCTATGGATACTCGAACACTTGACCAGGTGTTAAAACTCCTGAGAGTCTACCTGTAACGTCCTGGATTTTCGTTATTTTGGATTTCCATAAACCCTCGAAATTTTTTATTATAATTAACTTATATTGTCACTTACTAACCATTAACACTTGATGTTAGCCTATACGTGAGTGGTACCAATAAAGAACCACACCAATCTGATTAATCAATCGTAGGAAGCCAACGAATCCAGCCCGATCACTTAAGTATCGAGTTTAACCTCATGACTGGTTCACATAGGGCCCAAATCTAGCCGACCTGTCACTAACTAATCAAAACTACCACAGCTAGATTAAAGATCCACCCAAAGACGAGACAACTAGGGGTCGGATCGTAATTAACAAATCAAATCAATCCATTTACTCCTTTAGTATAAAAACCAACCGTTTAGGATTATTAAGACCGAATCACCGTTTCCGCTAATTATAAATAGGACACACTATGAACGTAATTAATCTAAACTCTAATAATTGCACATAAGAAATCTTGATACCTAATTCATTCTAGAAATGCCCCGATTTTCCAAACAAACTTTACACCGCTCTTTAGTAAGCCACTAGTTCCGAAACTATACACTAATGTTCGTCTTGCTAGGCTTAACGTCCATCGTGGGTGGAGAATTAAGATAGTACCCAGAGCTATGCAACTTGGGCTAAAGGTCGAGTGCTTGAAATGCGCAAATACCCTAAGCTGAAGCTTGAAACTTAAGTGAAATAGACTTTCCGCTCTTTCGCGAAGTTGTGGATTTTCGGCCGTTAGATCGCGATCAAACTCGAGGTATGAGTTGAAGATATTTTTCTGCTCATATCCGTATAACCGCGGCCCCGATAGACTATTGGTGACCGTTGAATAGACTTCCAATTATATCTGTCGATTGGCGCATCCAAACGGCGGGCCGATCATATCCATACGTAGATCATCATTAAGACTAAATATCTTACGGTATATATCGACATGTACACCCCATAATGGACCCTAGAGGTTAGAAAAACCCTCCGATAGGGCTAGTATAGTAAAAACCCAGCCCTTAGGGCCATATACACCAAATCTAGCACTATATAAGGGCTTCATTTGGGCACCCCTTCTCCCCATATGAATTTGCATTTTAAAAAAGGAGAGAAAGAGAGAAAGTGGAAGAGAGAGTAGGAATGGGGGGAGGCTTTAGTGCTTCCCTTTATCGGTTTCCTCCAATTAAAGCCCTAGCATCGATCATTTTCCTCAGTCGAATTCACCCCATTCGCGATTGCAAGGTAAGAAACAAATCTTACTCTACAACGTAGGTTTTCCTAAGATGAATTGTATGAATCTTACCTAATTGCTTCTAAATTAGTATTAGAATCATTTCTCCCAGTTTTCTAATCCTAGGAGTGCCGCGAGTCGAGCAGATCGTCACGAGGTGCGGACCATTATACCTAGGTTTCCATTTATCGACCCTTGAGGGTCTCAGTTAATGATTTGTTGTGGTGGATGATTTGTAAACAACTAACATGTTCATATTTCATGTTTGATTGTAATATGTGTCATTTCTTGTCTATGCATGCTCACATGTTTGATAAAATGCCTAAGTGATTAAACGTGTTATTCTAAAGATGTTCACATGATTGATTGAACTCTAGATTAAATGCGTTCAATTATTGATGTCACGCCCCAAACCCAGAAATCGGATTTACAGGAATCCCGATCGCCGAATCTGATGCTGACAGCCTCCGTAGTACCCTATTCTAGGCTTCTAACGTTTATACGCTAGATTCCGATCCTGGGATCCTACAAGGAGATTTTTTTTTTGTACATTTAACTCGTAATAAGCATAATCACAAGTATACCCAATTTGCAAAGACAACATCATCATCACATATCCACTAATATAAACATTTGAATAGAATACAAGAAGGGAAATACATAAATCGAAAGTCAAGCTCCAGAAGACCGCTGCACGCTCCAAGCTTAACACTGCTGCAACCTATCATCATCTGCACGCATCTATCGTGCATAAGCTTATAGAAAGCTTAGAGGGTGGTGTAAGTGTGTGCACAAGGTAAGTGCCAAGTATTCAATATAATGCCATCATCATACAATACCAGAAATACTGGTAATCCATAAATCGTACATTATCGGAATAAGAAGAAAGGCTGACAAGATCATGAATTATCAGAGTAAGCAGAAATACTGACAAGATCATAAATCATAAGATAACAGAGTAAACAATATAGAACAGTTATGCAAATAAGGAGTCATAAAAAGCCAAATATCAGATGTCGAGGATGCGATGCAATATACAATTCCTGATGAGTTCACGAATAGCGTCAACTTTATCTAGACCATATAAATGCAGAAACGCAGTAACCTAAAATGTCGCATGCCGCGAATGCCATGCAATATGCAGTGCAAATGGAATGACCATACTGGAGTGTGAAGTCGGGATGATGGTACTTAATATCGCAGGCTATGAGGTCCATCACAAGAGACTTCTATCCAAACCAGTCTCATACCTAAATTTGGATAGTCAGACTCAATGTGGTAAACTCCTGATCTCAGGTTAGTCGCGCGCCCCAACCGAATCCTGGCCATTGCGAAGGCACACGTAACAAATAGTTGCGCACCATCAACCCGAGTGGATAGTGAATGAATAAATGCATGAATGAGTATGCAACTCCTGCTCACTAAATCCACATATCAGTACAGTTCATCTATGGGATCATCACCGGGGTTTAGTGCACTATAAATGGCACTGCCGCTCTCCTAGCCACACAGTACAAGTGAGCGTAAGAAACCTCACTATCCGTCTGGCCAATAGTCTGCCAATACCTATTCGACACGTCGATAGCGAACCCATTCACGAGTTGGTCAAACTCAGCCTAGTATTGCCCTCCACCCTCGGGCGGGTAAGGCCACATCCCCTCCCAACCAACCACGACACAGTGGGAGATGCTACCTCCTAGTATTCGGCACTTAAGCGCTCATGTATCCACTAGGTCTCGACGTTGGGACGTCTCCTGGCCATAGAGGTTTAGGAATTTTCACTTAGAGATATCTATGGCGCTCGTATGCTAGAACCAAACATTTTCGGTGTCCCATTTAGCCATCCACGATATGCCTGTGGAGGCTACGGCCCTGATGTCGCTAGGGCATACAGTAATCATAATGCGAGATGCAAGAGTCATACAATCCAGTCATGCATCAATCCTGCGCATACTGCGTGCTCATGTGAGATAACCTCCGTCTATCAGGGAGTCTCATAACAGCATGCTCAATGACATATGCAATGATCAACCACATCTCATAACAAACATGCAGATGATGCGTATGGGCATGTATCATGGTGCTATGCTGTCACATACTCATAACCGGTATCAACAACCAGCATCAACAATCGACCTCGACAATGTGGACATTTAACCAACATTGCCCCCAAAGAATGGCCCACATAGAGCCAAACATATAATGGGCCCACAGCCTCACTAGAAGTCCTGATATACAACATAGTGGGCCTTACTCAAGGGACACATATACACAATAGGCGGGCCCTGTTCATGGGCCTCAAATACATGACATGTGGGCCCTACACATGGGTCTCGAATACATCTAATGGGCCATGCATCATGGGCCATGAATACATCACAATGAGCCTTTCTCATGGGCTTAACATACATTATAATGGGCTCCATAGCCTAGTCCTCAAATGCATCCCAATGGGCCTCATCGCATAGGCCTCATATACATCAATTAGGCCTTAAACACGGCCTGAATGCACATCACAACGGTCCTCAAATACGAGCCGCATATACATCGCATTTGGCTCAACAATCGGCATCGATATTCGACCTCAATACTCAGAATCGACACTCGGGATAGGCCTCGATAATCGGTACTGATAATCAACATGTATAAACAAGGCGGGGTCCATAGATGGACAACTAATCAATAATAATGTAAAGATCGGCTCTCGGCCGTGGTTATATCAATCCGATAGCACGGAGCCATCTGTCTATGGCGAATGGGGGCCCACTTATTTGGGTTAAAGTACGAAGAAAATGTGCCTAACAAAGCCTAAGGGAAGGTCACTATGCGGCGTTTAACCATCATCACCCAAAAATGTGGACATTCAACCAACACTACTCCCAAGCAGTGGTCCACATAGAGTCAAACATAAGGTGGGCCTAAATATCCAACAATTGGCCTCAAATAGTCATCACAGATGGGCCTTACACATGCAGCACATAGGCTTACACATCACGGTGGGTCGATATATTGGGCCGCACCATTAGCCTAATATGCACATCATGATGGGTCGCATCATTAAGCCGCATCAATGGGCGTCAATCCAACAAGTGGGCCGCATCAATGAGCCGCACTAATAGGCCTTATATACATCAAGTCGGGCTTCGATAACTGGGGTGGAAACATGTCATAATGGGACACGACATACGGGCCAGAAATACGTCGCAATGGGCCTCGACCCATGGGCCGAAAATACATCTTTGTGGGCCTTACATATGGGCCATAAACACATCCTAATGGGCCTCAACCATGGGCCTCTAATATATCATAACGGGCCTTGCATCAATGGGCCGCACTAATGGGGCTCGTGCACATCAAGTGGGTTGCATCAGTGGGCCGTACAAATGCACAATAGGTAGACCCTGCACATGCAGCAGATGGGCCCCACCAGATGGTTAGTGTGGATATAGAATGCATAGATCTAGTGGGTCACACATCCCACGAACGGCGTGAATAAAACATACATCGAGGCTGGCCCTATATGACCTGGACAGTTAGGGTGGAACATATGAGGTGGGCTCTGCTCACGGGTTCCAAATACATTACAATGGGCCTTACCAAATGGGCTTTGAATACATCTCAATGGGCCTCAACCTATGGGCCCTGACATATATCATAATGGGGTACCTGCCCTGGATGGCGTGGATAAAAATACATCATGGTGCATCCCATCCAAATAGTTGGACAGTATGGATATAAAAACATATATATCATGTGGGATCCATATGTACAACGAATGCATCAAGGTGGGCCTCACACGGATGGACTGCATGGAACGAAATGCATATGTCACACGGGTTCCACATCCCACGGCCAGAGATTGGGTGATGAGGATAAATAAATACATCATGCTGGCCCACACTACATATGGACGGTATGCTTATTCAACACATATAATAACATATAGTAAGGAGGGCCCCACCGTCCAGTAGCTGCTGGACGATGTGAATATGGAGTGCATGCATCAAGATGGGCACCTCGAATGGACCACAAAATACATCAAAGTGGACCTAACAAATGGGCCACAAAATACATCAAAGTGGGCCTCATAACATGGGCCTCCTATACATTAAGGTGGGCCCCACTGGACGAGCCACAATACATCAAGATGGGCCTCCTCACATGATCATACGTACATCAAATGGGCCACACCAATGGGCCCTATATATATCAAATGGGCCACACCCCAATAAAAGTGGTGATAATGATTTCCACCATTTAAGTTCCTAAGGCCCACCCTAACATATGTTTCCTATCTAACATGTTCATAAATTAATGTAATGATAGATGAAGTGGAACAAATATCAGCTTAATAGGAAACTCCCATGGCCCTTAGAAATTTTGAACGGTGGACGTCATTGTCCACTACCTTAAATGGTGGGGTCCACTTGAACTTTAGATCTGACTTATTTTTAGTCTCAAGCCTGTTAAGACAAGCTTGCCAAATGGTTGGACGGTTTGGATGCAACACATGCATCAAGGGCGGGGTCCACATGAGCTATGGATCTGACTCATTCTTTAGCTCACGCCATCAAATGAGCTTTCAAAATGGATGGACAGCTTGGATACAACACATGCATTATGGTGGGTCCCATGAAGGCCCACCATCATGCATATATTATATAATATAATATAAAAATCTATATATAATATATACAATAATATATATATATATATACACACACACACACACGCATACACATATCAGCCCCACACGTGGGGTGGTCCCACCGTCCAGGGGTGGACGGTGCGAATAAAACACATAGGCCAAGATGGGGCCCCACTGGACAATGTAAATAAAACACATACATTAATTTAGGCTCCACTGTCCACCGCCGTGGACTGTGTGTATAAAACATATAATTCATGGTGGGTTTCACGTGGGCCCCACCGTAGTGTTTATTTGCAATCCAACCCATTAATAAGATCACACGGGCCTGGATGAAAAGGAGAAACAAATTTCATATTAATCCAAAACTTCCGTAATACCCAAACAGAGTTTCAATGGCTGACGTTCAATCCCGCTGTTTTCAATGATGTGGGCCGCCTGAGCCACGTATAAGGCTGATTTTCAGGGTGGCTCACTGCCCTAAGGGGCCCACCCAAATGCACGGTGTTGATGATACGACACACATCATGGTGGGGCCCACAGCAGGGACCCACGTCCCTGCCCCTTCACGTTTAGCGCAGGACGCCTGCGTGTGCGCGTCCTGAGGTCTACTAGCAACAGAGGCTGCCCCTTGCATTTTTGTTTTATTTTATTTTATTGAAAATGTGTTTTTCTGAGGTTTTTCATGTGTGGGGCCCACATTAGGGGAATCCGACCCAACCATTGGTCGCTACGGCTCAAGACAAGCCAAACAAGCACAGTATTCGATATATTTTGGGGTACAAAAACCTCAGAGTGTATTTTAACGGTGAAAACCATCGTTTTCCATGCTATGGCCCGCCAGAAAGTGAAATTGGCTCCATTTTTCGGCTCAACCCCTAAAATGAGCTGGGGAACAGAATGGACGGCTTGGATTAGAAACATACCTCAAGGTAGGGCCTGCATGAGCGGCCCACCCAAAACCCCCTTTTTTTTTGCTTTTAGACGTTAATACACCCACTGTCAGCTCACACTTCACAGTTGCAGCTGGGCCACCCAAATGGTTGGATGATGTGGGTAATACACACATCAAAGTGAGGTCTATTTGATGAACGGTTTGGACATCTCACAACCCATTAGATGGGCCACACAATCACATCTTCACACACAAAACAAATGAAAATGAGGGAGAGAGAGAGAAGCACCCACCTCAAGATCTCCTCTTCCTTCTTCCGCCTATAGCCACTAGAGCTCTAAGGGGACGTTTTTAACAGTTGAGATGGGCTTTGGATGGTGCGGATGAGAGATAGGAAGGTGGGCCACACCAAACTCTCTCTCATGGAGGTTGGGACGTGAGTTGCTTGGGAGAAATGAGAGGTAAGAGGGATGAGAGAGATGTGAGATGTGATGTAAAGAGAGAGAGAGAGAGAGAGAGAGAGGGGGATGGGTGAGAGAGTGATGGGTGATGGGGAGAGTTGACTTTGGGGAGGGTAGTTGTACTTGGGGGTGGGGATGAGTGATGGGGGTGATGGGGTGTGTACTTGATATTTGATGGGACATATTTTATTAGGGTTTGCAACGTGCGGCGTTTTTCTAGAACTGAACGCGGGCCCACATCTTCTGGCCAAGGTATCGCCTCGGCGCGCGAGACATGACATCGGAACCGCGGCGACGGTGCGGTCGCACTGGTACAAGTCTCAGGTCGAGTTCACTCAGATATGCAGGACTCGTCTTAGGGTCACGCGCAAACATTGGTTACAAGTCGCGGGTTGCCGGAATTCGACTGGAAAAACCGTATGAGTATACGGAACGATACGGCCTAGGATAAGGGCCTTACAATTGATGCTCACGTGTTTGATAATATGCTCCAATGAATATATTACTCTATTGTTGCTCACATATTTGATAAAATGCCTAAGTGAATGTATTAATCTATTGATACTTACATGTTCGATGAAATGCCTAGGTCGTTGCGTAGTAATATGTATACTATAATTGTATGATGTAGTATTTAGTTCATAGTGAAGCTTAGGATTTCTATGATATTGAGTTAGTCAGTAAATCGTCCAAATCAATGGGCGGCCCGAGTTAGGACGTCTACCCTAAGGTTGTTCGATCAACTCAGGTTGAACACGGATGACTGACAGTAGTTGGACTACACGGGATGCTTGCACCCAATGTCGGTTGCGTCGTGGTTCTCTCAGGTTAATCAAATCAGTCTACTAGCGACTGATCATGTATGTTCACAATGTATGACAAGAGTAAATGGAATCTAGGATACCTCGTTCTCAATGGATGTGTCCATTCATAACCGTTAGTGGGATACGATCGTACTAAGACTCATGAGCCGAGCATGGTAGTATGGAACACCGTGTCCGAGCTGTTGGCCTACCCTAGGGTGACGAGCCTCCCCATAGTGATCAGTGAGCAACTAAGACTCATGAGCCGGGCATGGTGGTATGGGACACTGTGTCCGAGCTGTCGGCCTATGCTGGGGTGACGAGCCTCCCCATAGTGACCAATGAGCACTGATGGAGGTGATAGACCATTGTTCGAACGGCCCCCATCAAATTACCAGGTCAATGGTTACGTGCTAGAGTACCGTTCGAACGACTCGGGCGTAAATGGAATTGGATAACGAGCTATTTCCTTTATGTGTTTTTGATTTTATGTGACAAGCTCACACCTCGAAACTGAGTGATCATACCCGGTATTGGATGACGATCCATATCGGGTTGATCCTCATACATTTAGGTATCATATCGTACATTTGAAATTGTTGATTTGTGAAATAAACGGGTAACATCTAAATTTGGATCAAGGGACACTTGTAAGGAATCGCTACGTGTGGCAACGAGCCACGTGATCCAGATAAGGACTTGTGATATAACGTCGGTATCCTAACTTCGCTAATATGCTGGATGAATTAAACTTCGCTAATATGCTGGATGAATTAAACTTAATAATTACTCGACTAACACGATCATTTATCGCATCGCATTATATTAAAATATGGCGAAACAGGTGTTGAAGTCGCATGTTGAAGGAGTGTTGTCATTTGCGAACCAGGTGATCAGAGTCGTGTGTGAGGAAGTGTTGTTTGGAAAAGGCATGCATCATGTCATATCTTCATATGCACATTTAACAAGAGTATTTAAAAAATATTTGATTTCTTATTTATCATTAATTGCACTGATTGTGTCGATAACATGTGTAACTTAAAACTAATGGCACCACTGAGTTAGCTACTCACTCCCACTTGAGACGGTGTTTTAAAATACCAACTAGAGGTATTATTGATGCAGGTACTAGTGAGACCTCAGACAGGTAAGCTCATATCGGGTTGTGCCAACGTTGTTATGTTTTGAAGAATTAAATGTAAACTGGAGGCTTTACACTTTAACCGTCTTAGGTATGTATATTGTGGATTGTGGTTTGTATAATCCCATTTTGGGCGATCATCACAATTGGAATTGTATTTTTAACTCTTAGCCCTATATTTCTAAATCTATTGTTATCTCTACCTCGCTTTGAATCCGCTAATTCGAATTGCGCAACACTGATTATCTATGTGTGGAATGAATTTGAATCCGAATAAGGACACATGCACTCTCATTAGGTTAACACCCGAGAACTCGGGATCGGAGTCTTTGTACTCGGGTGTTGATTTTCAGAGCGTTACACTACCACCCGAGCAAAGAGTAAGAATCTCATCTGGTGAAGTTGGTGTTGTCGAACCGGTCGATTCAAATCAAATCTTAATTCATTAGCTTGATTTATGTAATGCTTTCAGTATCCATGTTCCAAATATAACTCCTTAAGATTGTTGAAAAATATTCAAGAATGATAAATTGGATATTAAAATATTGAAAATGGATTTAATCAGGCTGAAACACATTGAATACGATGTTCTTAAAGAGTTATTTGCCCCTTCTTATCTAAGATCGTTGATGGGTACGTGGCAAATCTCTTCCTGGACATGACAAGCCTAATAAGTTTCGCGTGCATCAATCATGAAGAAACTCATGTAGGAACTCATTTAATACAATCTTTTCTAGTAGATTCTGATTTATAGTCCTAACTTGTTGGGAAACAGTAGGAGAAAGTTTTCATTGAATTTATAAAGCTGACTGAGTCAGGGTTCTGATTGACTTAGTGAGTTGGATTGTGAGTTAACTAACTGAGTCATGAGTTGAACCATCTGGTGAAATGTGTTTGGAGCTAGAGAGAAGATGAGACTTGTTTGCTTATATGATTGTTGGAAAACTAGCTATTTATAATCATTTTCTGATTGCTGAAAAATTAGCCATTTATTACTGCATGGTCATAACCATTGCATGTTCGTGAGGGAGCAACCACTCTTACAACACGTGCGAAGTGAAAAGTGCACCAACTAAAACTACATTGCCCTCACCCCGCTCCGGTGCAGACCGCACTGGAGCTCGCAAACCTCCATGCTCCCTCAGGTTTACCCAACTAGTAAACTACACCATACCCCACTTATATCTTCTTTTCTTTTCTCTTTCCCAAACACTATGGGATATGAAAAGTAATTTTCACCATTTAAAAAACCTTATTTTATTTAAAAAAAATAATTCTTTTTATATCTTATTAAAACCAAATACAACACATGCACCTGCATGTAGCCTTCCCTTTTCCCTCCGTCCACATTCTTTTATCTCTCAACTCTCCTTGAGTCTCACCTTTCCTCTCCGTATGTCCAAGAACCACGCCTCCTAGTGTCATCCTAATACACTGCATAGGATATTAATGTCTCACCAGTAAATGGTCTTGATCATGGTTTTTAAGACTTGAACTTAGTAAGATCCGGTCCCATTTATGTCATGCCTTGAAATTCGAATACTTGAATAGGGTATTTGGGACCGAATCCCAAGTTCATGAATTTTAATAGATTGATATTCATTACAATACACATAATTCCATCAAATTTAATAGATATTCAGAGTAATTTAAAAGGAAAATACTATTGAAATAATATAATGTTTGCTAAATTTAATTCACTTAATAGTTTTTTTTTTTTTTAATGTATTGAAGTTTGAAATTCAAACTAAACCTAATTTGCTGAAAAAAGAAAAACTAATAGTAGATGCTCGCCTGCTCGTAGTATTAATATTTTGTATCTGTGAATTTTTATTTTTTTTAATAGAGTGAGCACAACAGCCCAGTAAGATCATTTCTTACCCAAAATTTAAAATATTAAGATTATATCAAATTTTTGTAAACAAGAGGGAAAATTATAATACAGATAATAAAAGAACATGAATTTAAGTACTATAATCGTAAATATGTTATGCACATAATATTTTCCATGAATTCTCATAAACAATATCCGTCATCTCTTATAACACTGTACCCAAGTGGATGGTCACATTGCATTAATGCTCACGCACCGATACTTCGTGGTGAGGGACCCACATATGCATTAGCTGGTCAGATTGCTGCTCCATTTGTACCTCTAACATATGTCCGTGCACACAATTATACGTATACGCTGTACACAAATGAAACTTTAAAGGATCCAGTAGGTTATAGGGTCTTTCACCCAAGCAACACAATCGGCTTACTTGTTGGCTTTAGGATTTTCAAACCAATAGACACAATCACCTTACTTAATAGCTTTATGGTCTTTCACCCAAGGGATACAATCGCCCTATTTGTTTACATTACACTCAATATATCCATCTCAATGCTTAGTGAATATTAAGATGAATCATCATTTTACAAACGAAATTTCTAAATATCAACGTAAAGCTACCTTGGATTTATTCTTATGCTTTTGCTAATCTTAAAATAATATTCCCAATTTACTATAAAAAATCAATAATTACTTGATTTTATTCTCAAAATATAAATTTTTATTTTTAATTAATAATTTTAAATATAATTTTATTGAAACATTAATAACTAAAAATTTTAAATACATTTTTAAAAAAATTTATTATTATTAAATTTAGAAATTTCTAAATTTTGATAATGTATATGAAAAAAATTATTTTAAATTCTAACTTTAATTAAATCAAAATTTTCACTTAAATCATATTTTTCATATTAACCTAAAAAATTATTAATTTTAATTTTATTCATTAAATTCTAATATTTAAATTTTATTTAAATTATAATCTAAATTTTAAAAATAAAATTTTTGATTATTCTAATATTAAATTAAAATTTAATAAATTTATATAAACAAGTATTCTTACAATTAAGGAATTAATTTATATTTAAATTTAACTTTTTGTGAAACTGATTTAAATCAATCAAATTATATTCCAACAAATTTATTAAATAAATTCCAAAACTTATGAATTTAATTAGTTCAATAACAATATTTATTTAAATTATTAATTTTTAAAAGTTTAGAATTAAAAATTAATTTTTAATTTAAAATTTAAATCAAATTATGTTTTCAATAATTTATTAATTGAGTTATGTTTTATTATAAGATAAATAAGATTCAATTTTTTTTTTAATAATTTGAATATTAAATTAGAATTATACTCCAAATCAAACCAATTTAATTCAATAATTATTTTAAGGAATATTTCAAAATTTCAACAATTAAGCTAAATAATTAAATAAATCTTAATTGAAAAAATAAATAAATCATAGCATCAATATATATATATATATATATAAAAGTAATTTGAAACTAATTTAAAAAATAATATTGTTAAATTTTGGAATAAGATGCATAAACAATAAACCAAAAATTTTAAACTTTAGGTTGAGAACATTGACAAAAAACTTTGAGAAGGTTTTTTTTTTTTTTTCACGTTATACTACTCGAACCTACACCTATGACCATATTTATAATAGATGCGTTCAATCGTACACACATAATTAAAATGACTAAAACACATATTAAATACATACATTTTAAAAACACCTAAATGTATCTTTAAATGACATCTCTCGTGATAAAACATTTATTCCCTCATTAATCTTAACAATGGACTCACGTGTGTATGATGTGACGATTGTGGTACTTAGCAACATATGTATATGGTGTTCATGTGTGGGCAATGTATATATAGGTATACACATGAAATCATTGATGTACAATAGTCGCTTGATCAAATGGATGGTTGATGGATCAAATGGGTGGATGAATCTGGTTAACGGATGGATTTTGAGGTTTTATAGGCAGTGATAATTTTATGTATGAATTTAATGGTTGTATGTTGTTGGTCTAAGTTATTGAATGGATAGTTAACTAATCTTGTAACTTAGACATTTTGTAATAGCTAGGTTGTTAAGTATGATGGACGGTCTAGATTATTGATCACTGATCCTAATCACGTGCCTTATACTTTCTAAAAACCACACACCCATGTGACTAACACATGTAGGTGTGTTATTTGTTTTATTTAAAAAGACTCTTATAACATACACTTTAATTTAAAAGGAAACGTTGAATGTATGCTCTTAATATATATTCATGCTACATGTATATAAACAATTATGTTGCATTAGTGAGTTATATCATAAATAGGGTGGACAGTTGTTATATATTTGATTGGTCGATCATTTAAGCTATGAAAGGACAAGTGAATGAGTGATCACATGCCTTAATCGTGTGTGGGGAATGATAAGGTAGGAAAAATGCATGAGTGTGTGGTGAATGGTCACATGTGTGTGTGTGTATATATATGTTATTACAAATTAACCTCCGATCACTCCCCGACTCCAACAAATCCCAATTCAACTTATGACAAAACGAGCCCATTCGTGCGAGTCTTTACTACCGGCTTGCTTGATTCCTGAGCTATAACACATGCAAAAGGTAGGTTTCACCTGGAAGGGCCTCATATCTTGTAAGAATGCCTATTCTCTTATGAAATAACTCATTCATTACATACTTGTTTCTTTGGGCCATCTTAAAACATGAGTAAATCAGGTGTGGCCCCTTACCACACCAATGGTAATGCTATCCTTTCCATAGGACCCAACTTGTTGTATTTATTCTACGTTCATGCATCCCATCCATTTTAGCAGATGATTTTCGGGCATGTGGCCAAAAGTAAATCGGATTCAAATCTCAGCTACCATGTCACATAAACAGTGGTGATTAACCATTAAAAACTTTTTCTAAGCCACGTGTTTTTGGATAAGCTGATATTTGTTTTTCCTTTATTCAGTTTTTGTCACCTTATCAACGGGTTGGGTTACAGATAAATGTTATAGAAACATTAAGGTGAGCTATAGAAAGATTTTAACGGTGGAGTGTCCTATAATCACTGTATATATATATTTTTTTACTAGTGTGGTTTACCTGAGATTTAGATCTGTTTTACTTTTGAGTTAATTCCCTAAGATGATATGGTAAAACGGGTGAACGGTGTGGGTGTAGAATACATATATCAAGGTCGGCCCACGGTAATGGCCGCATATGATCCGTTCCAATCAGATCATACTTACTCTGGGAGACGGATTGGCTACTCACCCTCACACCAGCCCCTGGCTGATGGTCGGTGCTCTGTGGGCCCCACAATGATTTATGTGTTTCATCCATTCCGTTCATCCATCTTTATATATCATTTTATGGCTTGATAAAAAAAACGATAGGGATATAAATCTTAGGTGGACCACACCACAGGAAAATAATAATTATTGGATATCCACCATTAAAATTCTCCTAAGGCCCGCTGTACTGTTTATTTGACATCCAATCTCTTGATTAGGTCATAAAAACCCAGATGAAGGGAAACAATAAATATCAACTTGATCCAAAACTTTTATGGCCCCAAAAACGTTTTTAATGGTCAACATTCATTCAACACTGTTTCCTGTAATGTGGTCCACTTGAGATTGATATATATCTCATTTTTTCTTTTGTACCATAAAATGATCTATAAAAATAGATGGACGGCAGGGATGAAACACATACATCATTGTGAGGCCCACAGAGCACCGACCACCGGCCAATGGCTGGTGGCAGGGGGAGCAGCCAATCCGTTTCCCTTACTCTGGGCCAGGGCGCTTGCAGCGTAGGACCCACCTTTTGAACGCCTGCGATCTTGTCCAGAATTCGAGCATTGGTTCGTGTTGAAAAATTTTCCTGCACGAGGGCCCGCGCATCGCACGGTTCTAAAGTAGGAGCATTGGAGGTATATGGGTTGGGGGAAGGAAAGGAAGGGCAAGAGAAGGTAATGGCGAGCGAGAAGCGAAGCAGTAACCCATCGGCAGAGCAGAGAAGTCGATCGGTTTTCGATCTCCCTTCCGATTTCTTCAATTCATGTCGGCTTCTTTCCGAAAGTGGCCGCGCCCTTTCTTCCTCCGCTCCTTTGGAAATCTCTGCAAGCGAAGAAGAGCCCCTAAAGGAAGAGGAGGAAGAGAAGGGGAAGGAGAGAAAACCAAACCCTAGATTGTCCTGCAACACCTGCAAGGCCGACTTCGATTCCCTCCAAGACCAGCGCTCCCATTTCAAGTCTGACATCCACCGTTTCAATGTATATCTCTCTCTTCTTCTCTCTCTCTATGCAAGCTGGGGCCCATGGTTTGGTCATCCCAACAGTTGATATCATGGACCCCACTGTGGATTGCCCATGCATCAAAATTCCCCCTGCTTGGGAGATGCTAGTTGTATCGTATTCTGCCCCTTGATTGATTGAATCTGAAGCTTTGCTGTATCCTTTCTCTGGACTGTTTATTTGCTGATCACCTATTGAAGGGTTAGAATTCCTTCAATCCGGGGGATCTTTTGATGCGCGGACTATCCAGTGGGCCCATAGTTTCAACCGTTTCGATCACTGAAAAGCTGGGCCTCATCTGTGAAATTGAAAACCTGAACAGTGCTGTGCTATCTCTTGTCTTCGCCGTTGTACAGTACCTATTTTGCTTCCCTTTTTTTTGTTCTTTCTTTCTTTCATTTTCAGTTTTCTATTATCAGATGGGAAGGAAAATCTCTGAGAAAAAAATATAGGAATTTGATGTGTTTTTACAATCTTTGCTACATCACCAGATAAAGCCTTTTGCTTACCGTCCCTCATCTTTAGGAATTCTTTTATCCATAACTTAAGATTGGGACATTCATTCAAGTGGGGTGCGCCCTGAACAATCTCTGTGTCAACCACTCATCATGTGGGCCACAAGTGGATGAGGATAATGGATGGATTAGAAATAGCAATGATGAATGGTCCATGTATTGACCCGACATGTGTGAGCCAGCTGATGAGTTGACCATCCTATTTTTGTCCAGGGCATTTTCTCTAAATTAATTAAGCATTTTAGTAACCAGTGGGCCAAAATTTTATGAAGAGAATAGATGGTTAAAAGAAGTCAGATGACCAACTGGCTATGTATTCAATGTACACATGCGCACCGGCTGATAGGTGGACCAGCCTGCTCTTTTTTCCAGGGTATGTTTTCTGTGGACCCTGCTTAATGAGTCCCGGATACTGCAGATAGGTGCCGCAATGTCGCTTGTGCTACGAATCATGTCAGCACTTCTCTAAATTAAGTAAGCATTTTAGCAAAGAAAAAAAAGGAATGTTCCTAGAACCTACCAGTCTTATTCAGATACTATGTTGTTTTGAAGAACAAGGATAGTTGTTGTTTTACTGCTAAACAGGAGCAAGCTTTTGAACTCTATCACTTTTCTTGGACCACCAGTCTTCCATTTTGGCAACTAAGATACTACTTGTTTGAATGGTATGTGACATGTTGGATTTGTTTTAACTTTTAAGGACATTACAATGTGGTACTCTACCTGTATCTGCTAGCAAACTTACTGTAAGGAACATCCAATTGTCATGACTACATTACGTTTATTATAGTCTATATGCTCACATGCAAACCACATTTTGAAGAATATCAGCCAAAATGTCTATGTTACCTAAGAAGGGTGGCGAGTATTGAGTATGGCAAGTTAAAGAGTTTGTAGAATATGAGTACCTAAAGGGCTGTTTGTTTTACAAATTACCACAGTATGGTAACATAAATATGTAATGATTATAAATTACTTTGAAATACAAGCCTTGTTAGTGAAGTTTGACTACACCATATGTGTGTTTGATTCCCTTCTCTCGTGGTCTTTAATGGAATTTTCGAATGTGTGGTCTCCGGTCTCCAATAGGCGCAAGATCATAGCGTACCCCCTTACAATCCAGATCCTGTTACACCAAATGCCTTTCCCTCCCACGGCTCTGCGTCTTCCAACTTTCCTGATTATCGGACAACAAATTTATTTGAAACCACACTGCATGGAGATGATACCATGCAAGCGACGAAGATCCAAATGAGGGTATGTCATAGGGTACTTTATCTTATTCTTTAAGGGCCTGTTTGTTTTACCCACTACGTCAATAAATACACGTGCCATCATAATGATGGTGAGGAGCCGATGTTTGGAAGATAGGGTTGATAACGCTGGTCAAAATGAACTGAATTACAATGATACTTTTTCAGTGTAAGGGTTAGGTTCTAAAGTAAATACGAATCAATTTCCATTAGAAACGAAGAGATGTCTTCAACTTTTTAGTAGTCCACCGGTCTACCAGCCAAGTATGCACTCCTCTAGCTCCTTCAGTTCGCCTACACACACTGTAATCTCACCAACACCGGTCCGCCTCCTATATCATCTTCCTATTCTGGCACTCTCATACCACAAGCTATCATACACGCACATCTTATTCAACTTCCTCTGCATCCTCATCCATTTATAGCATCTTATGTGAGAACCCCTCTATTATCTCTACTTGGATGCCGATTCCAGTGTTCTGCCATTAGGGCCTGTTTGTTTTTTAAATTACCACGATATGGTAACATGAATAGGTAATGGTTATAAATTACTTTGAAATGCAAGCCTTGTCAGTGAAGTTTGACTACACCATATGTGTGTTTGATTCCCTTCTCACGCGGTTTTTAATGGAAGTTGCGAATCCGTGGTCTCCCGTCTCTGGTAGGTGCAAGATCATAGCGTACCCCCTTATAATCCATATCCTGTTACAGCAAATGCCTTTGCCTCCCATGGCTTTGCGCCTTTTCATATTTCTTGATTATTAAACAACATATTTATTTGAAACCATATTTCATGGAGACAATAATGTAGGGGCATTTTCACACTGGGCTTGAGTGGGGTCTTGTTGGATACAGGGGCACACTTGGGGTGGGTGACCCATGCGATTTGGGGCCCATGGGGGAAATCTCGTGTTTGAGACTCCTTACCAGGGGTGAGTAATGCGCATTTCACATCGGGCTCGAGTGGGGTAGCCTGTGGGATGCGGGGACAAACTTGGAGTGGGCGGCCCATGTAATTTGGGGCTCACAAAGGGGGTTTGGCCGACGTCCTAAACCCATGAGATGTGGAGCCTGAGCTCTGAGATAAATGGATTAATTCGCCATACTCTAACAGTTCGAGCTTTTAGAGCAAGTGGTTAATTGTCCTGCATCAAATTGGTATCAGAGCAGGAGGTCTCGTGTTCGAGACTCCTGACCGGGGGTGATTAATGCATGAGCATTTTCACACTGGGCTCGAGTGGGGTCGCCTGTTGGATGCAGGGGCACACTCGGGGTGGGTAACCCATGCGATTTGGGGCCCACGGGAGAAGTCTCGTGTTCGAGACTCCTTACCAGGGGTGAGTAATGCGCATTTCACACCGAGCTCGAGTGGGGTAGCCCGTGGAATGCGGGGACACACTCGGGGTGGGTGGCTGTAACGCCCTGAAAATCGGGAGTCGAACATAGACTCAACTCCCGAGTTCCAACGCATCACTTATGTAACATAGATAATGATAATTTAATGTTGTCCGTGTTAGTGCATTAAAGATGAATGAGATTAAGCCAAAACAGCATATCACACTCCAGAGACGAATAAATTTACGCAAGCGGAAGACTGTGATTGATAAATATAACGTATAAGTTGTTGTAGATCTCCAGAGCGTGAAATGTCACCAGTTTAACCATATACATGTATACTCCCAAAGTGATCAAAATGAATATATAAGTGTTTTCCAAAATACAGAACAACAGTGCAAGGGCATCTAGTCAGTGTCCCTGTAGCCCCAGCGATCAGGACACGGCTCACATGAACCCGCCCGATAACTGCATGTAGGAGAACGCTTCCTCGTCATCCTCGAAGTCTGGCTCCGCCTCGTAGGCATCGCCATCACCTGCAACTAAGATAGAGTCTGGTTGGTGTTTACAACACCGTCCCGGGATGTGGGAGTGATTGATCAACTCAGTGGAACTATAAAGCAAAGGTTAACATGTTATCAATTCAATCAAGCAGTAATGATAAAGCAGTACAACAAACATGTTCTAGATACTCTTGTTAATGCAAGAATGATATGCGATAATGATGCATGCCCTCGCCTGCACTCCCTCAGCGTCTTCATCTTATGGCGCGCATGACAAGCACCCGAAAGTGCTCTTCCTCGCCAAAGCACATGCAATACGGTGCATGCTCATGTTAGCCAATACTTAATTAGATTTATTCATACAACAGTTTTGAGAAGCTAAGGTACCTCCCTTGTATCACTTCCCAAACAATGATCCATTCTAGGATCGTCAGTCCTAGCTAGTCTTATACGATGTTGTGGTTCTATGTCGCTACAAAGGGCTCGTCACCTGATCAGTTTAGGCGTAGTTTATACTCTAGTTGCTACAGAAAGGCTCGTCGCCTCAACGCAGTTTCAGAGTATGCTCGAGGTCACTACAAAGGGCTCGTCACCTGATTAGTGTAGGTCAACAGCTCGAATACATTGTCCCATACTACTGTATTCGACTCACGAGGCAGTGTTACTCACTGGTCACTACGGGGAGGTTCGTCGCCCTAGCGTAGGCTGACAGCTCGACCACGGTGTCCCATATCATCATGTCCTGCTCATGAGTCTTAGCGGATCGAGGTACCAAGGTTAACGGGGTTTCCACTGGTGAGTTTGGTACCTTAGGTTCAAGTAATAGCGTCCATATATGGTGAACATACATCGGGTCAATTGGGTTACTTGACGAGCTCGACTGGTACGAGCGTACAGCGAGATGATCGACATGAAGTGCGTAAGCATTCCGTGTGGCCTAACCACTGTCGACAAACTCCGTACGACTCAGATTCCTCGAACACATCTGTTGTGGCGAAGCTAACTCAGCCACTCGTTCGGGAACCGTTACCGATAGCCTGGACTACGTAGTAGTCCCAAACGCATGTAAATATAACAGGATAACACATGTGGTAGGCATATCAAAGTTAAACAATTAATTCAAGTAACGTAACCAATTGAACATTTCACAAAATACAAGGTAAACATACTTTGCACAAATGCATTTCATGCTAAATCACACAAATTTAATCTAAGTTACATGAAGGGATATATACACATAGCTAAGGTAGTTGAGAATCTCACCTCAACACCTATATAACATACACTTTACTAAATATTTACTCATCCAGACATTTTCACAAACACTTAGACTACACACATCAACATACATGACGTATGTTGATCACAACATGTATTAGGGCAAATCCTTTCACTAAGGAGTTGTCACGAATACAACACGCATATATCCACGACGGATAATCATGGCAAGCAGGGATTCAAATTCCATACTCATTCAATCATTTCCACAAACACTTAGACTACACACTTCAACCTACACGGTACAACTCAGTTATAAGCTATATTAGGGCAAATCCTTTCATAAGGAGTTGTCACGAATTCAACAATCACATGTTCACAGTGAATAATCATGGCAAACACAACCAAATTCCCGACATATCCCGTCATTTCAACTTATACATGGAATAGCCTGTATTCAACATAGTTCATATATAACCGTAAAGCGAGGAAAACAGCGTATCTAACATGTGAAACGGCAACCCAGTCGGTTATAAATCATTAACCGACATTGAAAGCCTTGAAAACCATAACCTATACGTTTATAGTCCGCACCTTTTGCCGGTAAACTCGTAACGGATTCAGTTTGAACACTCCGCCTTCGTCTACGGCACAACGGCAACCTATAGTATGGAATAGGTTAGCTATTTCATCACATACCCTATCTGAATCCCTAAAACAGATTAGGGTTAGGATTTCTTACCCGAAAACGGAATCAGAATTGCCGGAATAGTGATACGGTAGTGGCAGCTTAGCACGTGGAACGGCGAGATTGAGTCCCGAGAACAATCTCCCACACACTCTCTCTCTTTCTTTCTTTCCTTCTCTTTTCTCTCTCTTCTCTCTCTAGCGTTTGCAAATTCGTATGTGAAGGGAGAGAGAGGGTTTAAGGCCCTTATATAGGCTCAAACGTGAGCTCAATGGCCCCAGGGCCATGATATACTTATGTTATAGCCAAAACCCATCTGTTTCGACTCAACGGAGCCCTTCTGAAGGCCCCTTTTCTGCATGTGGTCGGACTTAAGCTCCCTGACATTGGATCTAGGTCAAGTTAAGTTTTCGGTCTGATCGGATTTACAGATCAACCGCGGCGGACCAGTTTCAATTCAATGGTCACCTGTACTCGATCAGGGCCACAAGAGTACTGACATGGGTTGAAAATTTTTCCTGATCCGAGGGTGTAATTGAATCAGATTCTGACGGTCTGAATCCTTAGATTTGGCCCGCAAGTGAGACGACTTAATTCACTTAAGTTTCAGTTCTCTTTCTAAAGGTATTCGCGTTTCTCATACACTTTGCTCTGAGCTCAAGTTATGCGGTTCTGGATACTATTAGGACTTGATTTCTGAGGTGGTAGTCAAATCCAGCAAGGCGGTCATAACCGTATGGTTTCGTCGTAATCGGACTTTCGACGCGCGGTCCAGGTCCGATACGGAGTTTCGGTGTGCTCCCGAGAGCAACTGGGATTAGAGATTGGTCCTAAGTTTTACGGTAATGTAGCGGTAATGATTCTGTACGTTTTGGGTCTTGCAGATCATATTTAAAGTGATTAGTGTTAATTTCACAGGTACTCTAGTTTAGCACTAACTAATACTCGCCTAATTTCTAAAGGATTTGGTCCTGAGTGATTTCTGCCTGAGGTGAAACTCGGGTCTTTGTACGGATTTTTCTGAGACGTTACAACGGCTCATGTGATTTGGGGCTTACGAAGGGGGTTCGGCCGACATCCTAAACCCATGAGATATGGGGCTTGAGCTATGAGATAAATGGATTAATTTGTCATATTCTAACAATTCGAGCTTTTACAACAAGTGGTTAATTGTCCTGCATCAGACAATGCCATGCAAGAGAAGAAGATCCAAATGAGGGTATGTCGTAGGGTATTTTACCTTCTTTAAGGGCAGAGCTCTGGAACCGTCTTGTGAGCATTCGAGATTTAATTTCCGGATAGAAAGAATGGAGTGGTTCTCACATAAAGCATTATAGACAGATGAGGATTTGGAGGAACGCCGAACCGAATGTGAGTGTACAATAGATGGTGGTATGGGGGTGTTGGAGTGGGAGGATGAGATGGGAAGCGGGCGAACTGAAAGGGCAATATGAGCGTTTATGGGGACTGTGTGCTGTGTGCGTAATGCGGCTGGTCGACTGGTGGACTACCAAAATGCCAAAAATATCTATTCGTTTCTAATTGAAATTGATCATTTTAAGTTGGGACATCGACATTTACATTGACATAGTGTCAATGTAATTTGGCGGATTTTCGCTGGTGCTATCAACCCTTTCTTCTAAATGTCGGCTCGTCGCCATCATTATGATAGCACTTGTATTTATTGATGTATTGAGTAAAACAAACAGGCCCTTAGGGAAGGGTAATTCTTTATGCATACCTCTGTCTTTGTATCCGGGTATCCAACTCAGATGCTCCACTTTTATGAGGGATATGGGTTTCATAGGAAAACATCATACCATTTAGTTGCTTGACCCTCAAGGATGCCTCTCAGGCCTTGAATGTTTAAGCATATTATCAATAAGATTTTGCACGCTTTGTCTTCAATTGATGTTGTGTTTTCCATGTTCTTAGAGTTGTGAATTATGATCTGGCAGATCCAATTGCTCATGGATGTGAACTGCAAACTATCTGTGTATAGGGAATCTGATCCCTCCACTCAGTTTTATTTCATCACCCTTTTCAATGAAAAGTATCCTCTCTTCTCATTTACATCATGACATACCAGCAGCATAACCTGGTTAAGAACAGAACATTTTGCTCTTGTTTTTATATATATATTTTTTGTTTTTTTAAATCAACTGTTAATTGATAATAAGTATATTATACTACAAATCCATAAAGACTGTCGATACGACAAGAAAAAGCACAACCAATCAACAGATACGATAGATTGAAACGTCCTCCTATGCAGTCGGCCTTATAAGATATTTGATGGCCTATATCCTTTAGCCTAAAAAATTGCTCTATGTCCCTTTTAGTCCATTCCATCAGAGAGCAATGGATGATCTCAACAATATTTTGAATGCTGTTTCTTTGCTGTTCAAATCACTTCTGTAAGTTCTACATCACTGCCATTGAAATTACTTCCCTAAAGATCTGCCTGCCTTCTGATGAAGGACCTGCTGTACCCTCAAAAAGATCTATTGACTGGTGAGGACATCGCTTAACATATTCCAAAAACTGCAAGGAAAAGGCCCAAACGGCTTGTCCGATCTCACAGTGAAGAAATAAATGGTTGACATTTTCTTCATCACTCCGAGGCATGAAGCAAATGATAGGTTGTGCAGAATTCCTGTTTTGCAAATGATCAAGTGTCAAGATTTCCTTAATCACCACTAAAAAGCCTTTAATGGTTGCTCTTTACACACCCACACCCATATGCACGCATGCACACTCTCAGTAGTCCAAAAGGGGATATGACTTTTTGTTTTTGTTTTTTAATTCTACTAAGAGTAGAAGCCTCTCAACTGATCACAAAAAAAGAGGGAGAGAGTAGAAGTCCCAGAAAATCACAAATTATTTTTCTCTGTTCAAGCCAAATGCAGCCTCAATGTCATACGTTGTAAATTTATTACAGTTTATGGCTATTTTTATTCTCTGCACATTGTGCTGTGTGTTATAATTTCTTGGCATATATTTACTAATTAGCCTTTCTTTCTTAGGTCAAGCTGAGTCTTGCTGGAAAGGATACTGTGAAGGAAGAAGAATTCGATGAGATGACTGGTGAGTCTTTATTCAAAGATTACGATATATCGAGTATATCAGGGTCTGAAGATGAGGTAGAGAAGGTATCCTGTTCAAGTGCTGGTGTATTGAGAAAAGCACAGGAAAGCATTAAACAGAAATTATTTATCCGTCTTCAGTCAGGAGATATAGTCTCTGTTTGGAAGTGTTTGCTTTTGAATGAGTTGGAAGATCCCTTGTTTGAGAATAATAAAATCCCCAAGGAGAATACTGGATCTATTCCAGGCTTGAGAGAGGGGGAGTTTGTTGAGAGATTGAACCATTTGATCCATGAGCCGCGGGATAAAACACATTTGAGGATTGTGTTGCTTGCAAGCGGTGGGCACTTTGCAGGTTGTGTCTTTGATGGGATGTCTATTGTAGCTCACAAAACATTCCATAGGTTGGTGAAATATCTCCTTCAATATTTTTCCTGTGTTTCTGTAGAAGTTTCCTTTGGAATAGACCTAGAGGATATTTCACACGGGCGTCAAGAGGTGCCTCACATGTTATGATGTTTTCATTGAATTCCGTTGCTTTTGAAGTAGAATTAGCTGAAGTGTGTGCGTCTCTGGAAAAGACCAAGAGGGCGACATACTTCACATGAACTTCAAGAGGGGCTTCATATGATATGATGCTTTCATGATATTCATTTTCTTTTGAAATAGAATTAGCCAAAGTGTGTGTGTGTGTGGGTGGGTGTGTGCGTGCGTGCAAACATGTGTATTGTTTTTTTGTGTGTGCGTGTGGGTTTGCGCGCACGCGCATCTGCCCACAACCACATATATTATTTATTTGTGTGTTTATGGGTGTGTAGGTATTTACACATGTATATGGACAAACACATATTGTCTGTTTGCATTCTTTAAACCAGGCCATGCATATGTATTTATACATCTTCATTTTTCATTTGAAATTGAATATTCTTCGGTGAGTATAATATTTTTATAGGGCATTCTTGAAAAGAAACTTCAAGTTTTTGTAAGCCTTATCATTAACTTACTATGTTCATATTGAACCATTGCTTCCTTTTGTCTTCATTGGCATGCTATACTTTCTTTCATTTTGCTAAAGCAAAATATTGAAGGACATTGGTTGCTGGAACTTTAGTTAAATCTTGGAAAGACTCTTATTTTACCAATTATTGCCAATTGTTAGTCTTTTTCCTCCTCATTTCAGTCTTTATCTAGAAGAACGAGTTTAGGTTAGTGTTCCAAAACAGAAGATGTATGGATGTATGCACGTAATTATGGATGCTCTTTAAGGTCACTTCATTTTTAACAGTTCAAAATAATATTAATAATAAAAAGAATCTTGACATACTTGTTTGGCAATCATTTGAGTTCATAATTTCCTTCCTATGGAAGGCATGCAAAGTTTTACGTGCAAACATATCTAATTATGCAAAATACTATATTCACTGAAATTCTGCTCTTGACTTATTTATTTTGAAGGGTGCAAAGAAAATATATTAAAAAGGCAAGAAGCCAAAAGAGAACAGAGCAAAAGACAAACAAAAACAAGAAAAAGAAACAGAAAAAAGAAGAAAAAACCTAAAAACAGCTATACAACTCGCAGCAGGACAGACAGAAACCAGTTAAGATTGAGGATCGAGGGAATAGGTGGATTGTCCAAGAGATTTAGACCATTCACCCATTCCCGAAGATCCCAAATTAGTTGATTTGAAACTGAAGAAGAAGAGGAGATGTCTCGAAAGCATTGATTAGTTCGATCTCCAGAGGGCCCAAAGGGTAGCCATCACTGCTAACTTCCAGACAACTCTCGAGTTCCTATTGAAGACTTGGCTGTTCCAAGCGAAAAGGAGAGAGGGGACCGAGTCAGTTATCACCCAACAGACTTGGAATCTTCTGCAAATGGGCCGAACTTCTGCGGCAAAAGGGCAGAGGAAGAGACGAGGAATGGTTACCGCATTCACCATGCAGAGAAGGCAAACATTTGGGAGAGCCAACCCATGTCTCTGAAGGTTGTCAACAGTTAGAACTCGACCCCTGGCCAACAGACAAATGAAGGCTGAAATTTTAGGTGAAGCTTTATAGCCCTAGATGAAGGGAAAGGAGCTCCTTGCATTGGACGGGGTCCTCGAAGATGGAGAAAGGGATTTTGTGGATAACTTGCTGGAGGGAGAGAGTTTCTAAGACAGCCAGTCTTCTTCCCCGGGAGAAGGATGGATGCCTTGAAGGAGCTGAAGGAGATCCATCAACACTTCTGACTCCTTGTCATTTAAATCTCTTCTGCACGGGGAACACCAGATTCTGTAAACAGCTTTGTTTCTTGAAGGGCAACTATACTAACTTTTAATTTAGGAAGCATATCTTTAACCTGCGCTTTTTTTTTTTTTTTGTCCTGCTGCCTAGGCCTCGAACGTTCCAAGAGAGGAGCTTCATGGACCAACTTACTTGCCCCTTCGTCCTGGTTTGGAAATGTAAGAGGAGCCAACCTCATAGTTGACCGATGATTCGAGACTAATGAATTCCCTCCAGCCATGGGTGGATTTGGTAGATCTTTTAGCGTTCCGAGCAGCAAGGGTGCCTCTCTTCTCTATGAACTGCAAAAGAGCTATCGTCTTCCTTTTTCTCTCCAAAAGTCATACCACCAGACCAACGGAAATCCATGAGGCCTTCTTTGACTCTCTAGGGATCCTTGCATTTAGACAGAATAGATGTAGGACCCCCTAGCAGAGCTGGAGAGGAGGCCTCAGGGATGGAAGAACATGTCGTGTCTGCCGGAAGAGTTTGGATTGGAGGAATGATCATGATGGGTCGATCATTAGCAGGAGGGAGAGAGTCAGGAAGAAGCGTCCTTGCTCTTTACTTATGCTATAAATATGCCTGAAATGGTTTAGTGTGGAAGTAATTGGTACCTATATAACATGGACCTTTTGGAGTCGGATATACATATAAACAGTGTTTACATTTTTACTTTATATCTTAATTCAGAACTTAGTTGTGGGAGCGTTCTAACCAAGGTACTGCTTCTGCTTCCACCACCCTCCCCACATCCTCAGTATTCACACTTAAAATTCAGAAGTCAGAACTTACCATTCCTCTCCTTTGCTTAGCTGGTCTAGGTAATGGCTTCACACTATTTGAGGTTGAGATTTGACGAGTTGGTGTCACCATCATGAAATAATTTAAATCTGAGCATGCAGAAATCTGTGAATAGTAAAAAAATGTCTATAGATATGATCGTATTTAAAAGATATGCATGAAACAAATGTAGAAGAGAAGGATTGAGAACCATTTGGATGCCTGGCCTGCACGTACATCTGGCAAGGGAATTTCCTAAACCAGAATTTCCTTATCAAGTAGGGTAGATATGGGTTCCAAGAAGCAGTAAGTTGTGCAATGAAGCTCATGTACACGCCATACATGTGTCTGCATGGTACATAGGTGCAAGATCCAATCCATCCATCATGTTTGTCCAACCTTGTATATGTTTTCCCAAATAATAAATCTGGCCCACTCAGCACGTAGGTCCCAATATTGGAAACAGTTGGATGGATTAGAAAACTTTTGCGAAAATTTTCAGAGCTGTGCATTTGTTTTGTGCTCCTGTCCAGTGGAGCATTCTATTCTTGGGCTAGGGCATTGATATAGTGGCCATGTTCCCATGGATGGATAGGATCTTGGACCTATCACGCCATGCTGGCACATATGCGTTGTGTACATGAGGGTACATGCGTCATGCGTGTGGGCTTAGTAAAGCTCCAACTTTGTATGGGCCCAACGATTGCCAATTTATGTATATATTTCCACCAATGGTACAAAACATGTCATTTTGATCATCCATGCGATATGGAGCCAAAATGGAAAATTGCACCCATCACTTGTACCAATTTGCTCAAAGCTGTTTAGTATTTAGTATAATTTGATGAACACAATTTAATTGTTTTCCTCTGGCGTGGGTTTTTACTCTGTTTTTGGTTTTTAGGTACGTGGTTAGGGCAAAAGCAGGCAAAAAACAATCGTCTAAAGATGCCACTGGAAAAGCTGCTAATTCTGCAGGATCTTCTCTTCGCCGGTATAATGAAATTGCTCTAAAGAAGGTATTAATCATTGGTTGATTTGTATGACACTTGCTAAATATAGTATGGCCTGACTAGATTTTGTTGGTACTCGTCTTTCCAACTTACAATCAATATTTACTTGTGGCGTTCGGAATATCATTAGTTAACTGATCTGTGTTTACTTCGGCTATTTATTTTCTGATATTACTTTGTCACTTCCTAGTTTCTGCACTTGAATTTTGTATCATGATTTTCACCTTCTGCTATTTTACTCTTAACACTGTTCAATATGGCCCACTAGATTTTCTGATAATGATGACAGATTTTCTTTTATTGCTGTAGGATGTGCAAGAATTACTCGCTACATGGAAGCCCTATTTTGATGCTTCCTTATGTGTTTTCATCTATGCTCCTTCAAATAATCGTAAACTGCTTTTTGATGGGGAAAAGCCACACTTTTTTCATCAGAATTGTGCCATACAGAATGTCCCTTTGACAGTACGCAGGCCTACATTGAAGGAAGCAAAGCGCATATATAATTATCTGACAAACATGGTCTATGAGGTTGATGAGAAGCAAGACCCAAATGTAAAAGAGGATTTGCTGTTATGCGCAAGTGATGTGGGTAAAAACAATCAAGAGTCGAGTGAAGAACAGTTGAGGGATCGGAAGAAAAGTAAGGAAACCCCTGAATCATGTTCTGATTGCCCAAGTTTTTCTGGACCGTCCATGTCTGCAGAGAGCAAAGTCATATCCACATCAGTTTCCGCAAATGAACCAACAGCTCTACATGATGCAGCAAACTCCGGCGATGCACAACGAACTTTAGAGCTTCTGGAACAGGGTTTGGATCCATGCATTAAAGATGCAAGAGGACGGACACCATATATGCTGGCAACAGAGAAGGAAGTGAGGAACACTTTCAGACGGTTCATGGCTTTGAACTTGGATAAGTGGGATTGGCATGCTGCCAATGTGCCTAGTCCTCTGACGAAGGAAATGGAGGAATCTCAAGCAGCTAAGCAAGTAAGATTAACAGCACCCATGCTTTCTATTTAAACACATGCATCAATGAGGGAACTGTGTGGCGTAGGGCACTTCATGCCATTACTGTGACACAATTGAAACTGGTATTGACACTTTGACAAGAAATTCCATGGATAAAAATCTTCTGTTCAGTAATGAGTGGATCTTTTTTTTTTCCTTAATATATTAAAAGATAAGGCCTACAGTTTTCTTTTAATACTAGAAAGGATCGTATTTGATCATCAGTTTAGGCCATAAAACATACTGTCTTGAGAATGTGTTCTCACTCTAGCTTCAACGCCAAAATTTTGCATCTTTGACAGAATGGATGGAACTTTCCTTCTAATTTCTGACGTTGCATTAGCAGCAGAACACAAGCCTGCAGTTTCTGATCTTGGAAGAGTTTTCCCTGAGTTTTTGGAAATGGCCCTCTTTTCCTTTATGGAAATGTCCCTCTTTTCCTTTGTGGAAATTTCTTCCATGGGGTGGTTGGTCCCGGGCAAATATTTGTAATCTTGCCTCGCACTGTTTTGTACTAGGCTTCTGGTTTAGGAGCTTTGTCATTTCCACGTCTGCAATCAGTGAATAGGCATAGCTGCAACTGGGAAGGTGGTTCTTCTTCAACTTGTTTGATATTTACATGTATAAAAAGGTGAAATTTTTTTGCTAATTTTCCAGCAGATCTGTATCACCGTCTTATCACATTTTAGGGTTTAATTGTTGGGAATTCTACCCAATATAGTAGCCTTTCTCATTTTCCTAATTGCTTGATTTCTTTCTGCAATAAAATCGTTACTTATTAGTTATCACAAATGAAAAGTTGGGAGGAATTATGCATGCTGTATTGATATTCTCTTCAAGTAGTCCTGAGTAAAATCAATTTTATCTGTGAGATAAAGCTATCTAGCCTTGCTTGTTCGTCCCTCTGTAGGGTGACTTTCTCATAATGATTTGTTTTGAAATGTGTCTGGAGATATCTAATTCTACCTTCTTTTTTTTGGTTTGTGTGTGCGCCCGCGCGCATGTGTGTGTAGGCGGAGAAAGATGCAAAAAAGAAAGCTAAATCAAAAGAGTTGAAGAAACTGCGCAAAGCAAAAGAAAAGGCTCAGGTGTTTTTTCTTTCCCCACTTTCAAGTATTCTTGATAATTGCTTTAAAAAGCACAATTCCTTGTCTGATGATGAAAAAAGAAGAACAGGCTTTATTTGCTTCAAAATATGAGAGGTGTGTGCTGATAAATAAAAAATAAAAAAGTAAAAGGAAAAGAGGCAGGTGATGAAGCAATAACTTTTAAAAGTTGGATTTAAATGGCACAAGACAATAAATATTGAGATTGATCTCATCTTCTTCCATTCATGGGGCTCCCAATGATTTATCTAGCGAACTATTACCACCTGTGAGCTTTTGCCATGGTTGCACGAAGCATGAAGCAAAGCCGCAACAAATTTGGGTACCGGAGTGAAGAAGTATCTGTTTCAAAGTTTTAGCAAGTGTCAACAACTAGGAAGCGGGAGTGTGGGTCTGAAGCCTGATTCAAAGTAGAAGGGTTACCTAGTTAGAAGGACTGTGCAACTAAGCTTCCTGGCCATGGCTGGGTCCAGACCTTGGTTGGAGGACGAAGATAATATCCAGTGGGCAAACATTCCATTTAAGAGCTAACCCCAAAGTGCTGGGAGAAAGGGCATGATGATATTACTACCATTATTTTGAAGTTCGTTATTCATAAAGAAGCAAGCTACTGGACTCGTTGGCAAAGAGTTTGATCTCGGATTTGCTTATGACAACTTTTGAAAGCATGATTTCTTGTCCACTGATGATGGCTGGAGTCGATGCATTGACACAAATGTCTAGCTCGAGGCACCTAGTAATGCAAAAGGAGAAATCTTCTTGCCTCCTTTTGGCTTCCAGCTGAGCAATCCATGCATTTATTATTTTTTCTGGACCCACACCTTGAAAAGATTTTCATTTGGGATTGACGTAGGTTAAATAAGAATGTTGGACTTGGACTGTGCAGGCACAGGTTGCACCATCCCAAATTTCTTCAGCAATTCCGCATGGTCAAGGGGCAAGTGCGGCTTCAGTTCTTAAAGGGCATTCCCAATCTAACAGTGTGGCAACCATGTCCAAGGAGGTTAGGCTCAATACCACATGCACGCACATGTGCACACAAACATACTAGAAAAGGCACACACACACACCCAAAAAAAAAAGTCCTGTGCTTTGATGCTGCTTAGGTTTGGTGACGTTTTGAATATCCAGACTGAATTTGAACCTCTATAATCAGGAGGCCCTGGCCGAAGAGAGAGAGAAGAGAGCAGCAGCAGCCGAGAAGAGAATGGCAGCTCTCAATGCCCTTGCGGCCGGTGCAACGACTGGCACGAGTGCCACTCCAGTTCAGAAAGGCGAAGGAAATGATGTCAAGTGTTCATGTTGCATGGCTTCCTTGGCTGGGAAGGTACCCTTCCACAGGTACAATTACAAGTACTGCAGTACCTCATGCATGCATGTCCACAGAGAGATGCTGGAGGATGGATGATATAGCTTTTCCATTATGTGATGGTGGGCCATTCTCATTGCATGTATTTAATTCCATTTATTTATATAGAGCCTTGGGATTTTATTATGGTCGCTCCTACTTGTTTTGATCGAGATTGTCAATCTCTGGACCACCACATGGATGGGTGGTGTTCCAGAAGAGGCCAAGAGAGTATGTTGGTGAATGTTGAAAGGAGAGTGACATGCATGTGGGAGTTGCCAAAATTCCACGTTCTTATCCTCTCTTTTCAAGGGGACACCTCCGCATGATGGTTTAATAGGAATTTTAGGCCACCATAGGCATCGGCAAAGGTATGGGATTCCATACATGCTCGCCCATGATTTGGTGATCCAAGCTGTTGTTGTGGTGGGCCCTACTGGGATGGGGATCGCCCTGGAGATCTCCCAGATCTGAAGATCCCGTTTTGGGGGCCCACTAAGTGGATGGTTTTAGAGAGGGAACTTCAGGAAACGTAATCTCAATGGAGCAAAGGTCAAATGTTGAATGGTTAGGATCGTAAGATGTGGGAGATTTGGGGTGCTGTATACATGGTGGGGCCCATCGTATCAACTTTGTTTCCCTTTCTGATTTGTTGATTAAGTTCGTGTGATTGCTACAATTTGTAGGTGCATGTATCAATGTCAGGATCTAAGAATGAGACGGACGTGGCTTTGCAGCACGCTAGCCAACATGGCACGCCTATGATAGATCGAGGCCATTCTTCTGGATGAGATGGATTCTCTTCCATTTCGCTGAGGTCATGTCCTAGCTGGCTGAGCAGACATCTGATGGCAGTTGGAAAATTAAAAATAGGGACGAGGATTGGCTGTGATGCTAACCATTTCCTTCAGTTGGAAGCTAGGTGGGGTCCGCCGTGATGTTTGTGAGAAATCCACTTTGCCGATCTGTTTGTCTAGCT
The DNA here is from genome assembly GCF_029962835.1 of Magnolia sinica. Classification (NCBI taxonomy): domain Eukaryota; kingdom Viridiplantae; phylum Streptophyta; class Magnoliopsida; order Magnoliales; family Magnoliaceae; genus Magnolia; species Magnolia sinica. Next base: position 15,795,249 of record NC_080590.1, on the reverse strand, counting down.
CATATTAGGACATGAGCCCAAAAATGAAGCAGATCCAAAACTCGAGTGGGCCATACGATAGGAAATAGTGGGCATTGATCATCCGGCGTTGAAACATGTGGGGCCACAGAATTTTTGGGTCGGGCTAATATTTTTGTGTTTTCAGTTCATCCCAGCGGGGATGATCTTATGAACAGTTTGGATGGCATATAAGGTGGACCTTGGAAAGGTTTTAAGGGTAGGCATTTCCCTCTCCACTTTTTCTTGTACCCTATCCCACTTAGGACCGTTTGGATACCACCAAGTAAATTACTTTTTCTACTAACTTATTTGAGATAAGTAAGTTCTGTTTATGATCAATTCATAAACAATTATAAGTAGCTTTTTATTTAAAGTTAGTTAATTACTTCAGCTTAATAAGTTGAAATGAAGGTATAAGTAGCTTATTTTAAGTAACTTACCCATCCCTCTTAGTGTTGGGTTTGCTTCATTGAGCTGGAAAAATAATGGACAGGGTGGATTTCTCACAAACGGGAGTGGATTACGTGCAAGCCTTACTGTGGGGCCCAGCTTGATGTCTGTATTTTATATCCATGCGGGCCATCCCTTTTGCCAATCATTCTAGAGGCATGAACCCAAAAATGAAGTTGATCCAATTCTCAAGTAGACTATACCCTCGAAAATAGTGGTGATCGTCCATTAATGGGTTACAGAAGTTTTAGATCAAGCTGAATATATATATTTTTTGTTTTGTTTTGTTTTGTTTTTTTTTTTTGTTTGGTCATTTAGGTTCATGTGACCTTGTCAATAGGTTGAATGGAAAATAAACATTATGGTGGGCATGGGGAAGTTTTTAATGGTAGGACGATCAATAAGCACTGTTTCCTGTAGTATAATGCACCTGAGAATTGAATCTTCGTCAATTTCGTGCTCATGCCCTAACATGATATGGGCAAAACAGAAGGACGGTGTGGATATAGAATAAATAAATTAAGGTGGTCCCTATATTAAGGTCCGCACCATCTTGGTGGAGACCAGGGACGCACCTAATCGGCTCCCCTCGCAAACATCAAGGTGAGTCCCACCAAGCTTCCGATGGCAGGAAGGGTGGGTCGCGCCTTAGAAAAATAGGCAACGGTTTAAGTTGGACAAAGAAATCTCCATCGGAGGTTAGAATTGTCCAATCATCATGACGTTTGAGGTTATGACTTATCCATCCTACTCGAATCGTCTACAGCGCCTCTTTAATGCAACGTTTAAAACACCCCAGCTTTGTGGGACCTATCATCTTGTATACGTAAATAAATTCTGTCCGTTAAGTGAGAACCGTTATTTGAACCGCACGTACAAAAGATAATCAGCCTGATAAAAAATCGGATAGGCTAGACACGAACAAAGTAAAATTGTTCAAAGAACTTCTTAACTTCATGCCTTGTGGCCCACCTATGTTTTGGATCAAACCGATTTTCGTTTCTTTATTTCATCCTGATGAGATAGATGTGCTTGATGAAAGATACACATCCTATCCTGATGAGATAATGGGTTTGATAAAAGATAATTCCTCCCACCTTCTTTTGAAGGACGAAACTGCCCAATTCCTAATTGGATCTGATTACTCTGATCCGAACAGGACCCGATATTACGTCCTGAAAACTGGTCGGGTTGTTCGGGTATCAACCGATGCCCCCGTATGGAAGAGCAACGATCTATTCTTAGTGTTTGTATGCTACCAGCAAGACCCTTTTGACACTTTGGGGGGTCCAATTTTATACTGAGAAATGCCAAATCGCACCATTTCGATAATCTTCAACCTTCTGATTTTGGTCTTTTTATTTATTTATTAATTTTCATAACCGTCCATCTTATAAGTCAGAAATTCAATGGTTAGCGCGGTCTGACTATAGTGTTTCTTTAGAATGATAAGCACTCCAAATTGAGGACCATTGAATTGATGTTTGATGTTGATGACTGTAACCTGTTTTCCTCTGCTTGATCTTGACCATCCATTTTTGCATGTTCCTCATGGGGTGTTCAAGACCATCCAAATGTATCTATTTTTGGCACTTTAGCATGCCAATTGTGATATAGAATGAGCCATTGTGATACAATGTTTCAGAGGGTAGAGGCACTTTAGTAGGGCCCATCAAATCAATGGTCTTGATCAGTAATACAGAGTCCTGCGCGTCAGCACATTGTAACGTTTGACGATGAGCAAGACGGACGGAATAGTCCACGAGACAACACCACCCGTTTTACCCTACGAGTAAAAAAACAAGTTATGTGAGGCCCATCATATTTCATACTTACCATCCACTCCATCAATCAGGTTCTATATAGAATCTAATATCTTAAAAATAAAAATCATCCGGATCTATAACTCTATTGAGCCACACATCATGGAATAACGGGGAAGGGATGCTGACCGTATGTTTGTGTGTGGGGCCAAAAGTATGTTTATCCTTCATCAAATCCATTAATCAGATTTAAAGAACTAATCTGAAGAAAATATACATAAATCGGATTGATCTAAAAATCATCCGGGTCACACCGCCTGAATTTGGGGTTTTAGGAGCAGTTTTATATTTCTCCCATTGATGTGGCCAGATAAGATTTATATCGATCCGAGATTTTTTCTAGTGAAGTTAAAATAAGTTCTTCACCTGATGAACGGACTGGATTTACTTATACAATTGGTGGGTCTCACGGAGCTAGGGTGTTATACTGGCTGCGGAAAGATGGCGTTGTAGTCGATTCCCGTACAAACAGGACACGGACTGCGTACTCGTGTGCTCGGCCAAAAAGGAATATTACTCGTGTCTGGGAGTCAATCCCAGATCCATTCAATTCGCACGTGACGTCTCTAGATTGCGCACACCTACTACATAACCAATAAGGAAATGTATGATCCTCCAGTGATGGAGATTCACACAAAACTCGAGTATTTTCAGTCTGGCCAAGTGGAGTTCATGGAACTCTTGCTTCATTGATCCTGGCCATTGATCCAATGGGCCCCACTGCGACGCACCATGCCCAAAACACCTCACTACAAAAATCCTATTCCTGGCCTGTCAAACCTTTGACTGCAACTAGATAGCTAATGACCCGACCCACATCCTTGGACAGTACGCACGGTTTTCGATTCTGACAAGTGGTGGACCCGGACTTCAAGAATCCGGACGATTGGTCTGACTGGTCCCCACGTCGCTGGATTATCTCTACAAAATCTAATCGATAAGATAATCGTGACCTTTCGATTTGCTGTCGTAAAATAGACAGTCAAGAAGGGGAATATAATAAGCGGTCCGCATTTAAAGAAGTACTCGTATTAGTGGCTGAGATCTTCCAATCTGGGATACTTTTGAAGCATGCCCCATCAGTGCCGTAACTCAAAGAACCGACAGTCTGGATTGACCAACCATGGCCCATTGTCAAGCCTCTTGGCTGTCGCATCAGATCCAACGGTCTGATAAATCACTGAAACCAGAGGTAACGGAATGCAGGCATCCTCGACCCAAAGGGAAGCGGATTAGGTGCGGCCTCGGGCTCACCCAACAAGGTTCTTCCCTGACCGTGGGGCCCACATTAATGGATTTATTGTATATATCTACGCCGTCCATCAGTTTTGGAAGATAATCTTAGGGTATTATATCATAATATAACTAGATAAAAATTCTCAAATGGACCATACCAAATTAACAGTCGTGGTTGACCATTAAAAATTTCTTGTAGGCCACACAAGTTTTGGATCGAGCCAATATTTATTTATTTCCCTTCATCCAGGTCTGTGATCAACATGTTGGATTCAAAATAAACATTACGGTGGGCACTAAAGTGGGCGTTAGGAAAGTTTTAATGGTGGCCATTCAATCACCATTGTTTCCTATGGTGTGGTCCACCTGATATATAGATCTTCTTCATTTTTTGGATTTTGTCTAAATTTATCTGAATAAACGGATTGACGTCGTCGATGTATAATTAATAGATCAAGGCCGTCAGGGCCACCTAATCCGTTTCCGACCCGAAGAGCACTTAGTGAATAATTCCTCGCTGCCTACCAATGATAACTTAGCAATGCAGTAACAGGAAAGGTCGTTTTGCCTCTGTCGCGACTGAGCATCTAGCGTGCATCGCTACTGATTGGGACCCAAATTCTGAGATGGTGCTTTGATTTAAACCGTCCATATTCTTTCTACTGATACAAATAGGTTACTATACAATAATTACCCTTCATCGATGATCCTTACCTTTGATTTTTAGATTTGAAGAAAATCCATTGAAAATTTTCTTTTCATCGTTATAAATTCATCTACAGATTGTGATGTTTAGAATCATGCGTTCAGAGTAAATATCGTATTGACAGAATATAATCTACAATGTGGACAGTTCTGATCATCAATCCACGTGGTATGTGGGGCCCATTGGCTGGCAATGCTGACTGAATCCTAATTCGCGACGGAGGAAAAACGAACCCGCGGAAACTAATGCCGACAAAGCAATATCCATGCTCTTGGCACCACCGAATCTAATCATCCACACCATCCGACGGCCAATCCCTCCTTATCATATCCCCGCATCTAAATCCAGACCGTCGAATAAGATCTACCCTAACCCGTACGCCATCCATCCATCCATCTCCCTTTTTAACAAAACAAACAAACCTTCCATCGTTCTCCTTCTCCCTCCCCTTCAGGCTTCAGATCCAAAAGCCCCGCGCCATCCACCACCGTCACGAGCGATGGTAGAAGGTCACGCGCAGACATGGACGACGCGGCGCGGCAGTAACCCTAGGCTCGAAGCGGAGCAGCTGATCGACATCCCTGCAACGCCGACGAGCGAGGTCCGCAACAACAACAGCATCAACGGCATCCTTTCCCCCAACCTCACAACGGCTGTGATCATCGCATCCTGGTATCTATCCAACATAGGCGTCCTCCTCCTCAACAAATACCTCCTCAGCATCTACGGCTATCGTTACCCCATCTTCCTCACTCTCCTCCACATGCTATCGTGCGCACTCTACAGCATCCTAGCCATCCATTGGCTGGAGCTGGTCCCTTACCAGCCCATTGTCTCCCGACGCCAGTTCTTCAAGATCGCGGCTCTCAGCGCAATCTTCTGCTTTTCGGTGGTCTGCGGGAACACCTCGTTACGGTACCTTCCAGTCTCGTTCAACCAGATGATCGGCGCCACGACGCCCTTCTTCACCGCCATCTTCGCCTTTATCATCACCTGCAAGAAGGAATCGCGCGAGGTCTACCTGACGCTGGTGCCGGTGGTGCTGGGGATCGTGCTCGCGAGCAACAGCGAGCCCCTGTTCCACCTCTTTGGATTCCTGGTCTGCGTCGGATCGACGGCCGGGCGCGCCCTGAAGTCTGTGGTGCAGGGGATCCTGCTGACGTCGGAGGGGGAGCGGCTGCATTCGATGAATCTGCTCATGTACATGGCACCGATGGCAGCGGTGATATTGCTGCCATTCTCTCTCTACGTTGAAGGGAATGTGGCATCGGTGACGGTGAGGAAAGCGAGGGAGGATTCGTTCATCTTGTTCTTGCTGGTGGGGAATGCTACGGTAGCGTATTTGGTGAATTTGACGAATTTCCTAGTGACGAAGCATACAAGCGCCCTGACGCTGCAGGTGCTTGGGAATGCCAAGGCCGCAGTTGCTGCGGTCGTGTCTGTGCTGATTTTCAGAAATCCGGTGACGGTGATGGGAATGACGGGGTTTGGGGTGACGATCATGGGCGTTGTGCTTTACAGCGAAGCGAAGAAGAGATCGCATTAGCTTTTTCCGCCATTTACAAAGGTAAGTAAAAAAAAATTAAAATCAGATAGAATCAATCTCTCTCTCCCTCTCTCAATTAGTTAATTAATTAATTTAATATTGTTCCTCTTCTTCTTTTTATTTTTTATTATTTTTTTAAATTTTATTTTGATTGAAGAGAGATGGGTAGGAATGGGGATTTTTCTTCCTTTCTTCTTGTTGCTTTTCCTCTGTTTTGAGGGGAATGGTGCTGGGGATTTCGGATAGGGTTAAAGTGCTTATTCACCACCATTTTGTGGGGAGTGATCCCCACCGTCTAGCTCGTGGGTCTCGCTTTTGTGGATGCTGCATATGATGGATGATGACACCATTTAAAAAATGGGTGAACTCAGTCCAATTAAACCATCTAAATTGTGGGGATCATAGGTTTAGTACCAAGATTAGATTGGTTGAGCAATCTAAATCTGTGATTTGTGGATATTTGTTTGTTGAATTAGGATCGTCGTCAGATTATTTTTATTTTTTCATTTTAACTGACCACTAATTGTCCACCAATCAGTATGATTTTTTGTTCTTGGTCCATCTAGATGAGCTCTTACAATTTAGACGGTTAAGATTTACTTGCATGTATGCCACACTTACAGGTCTGATTGCCTGTTTATAACCCATCTCACTATGCGAAGTTCCCAGATTTATTTATTTATTATTTTTTTCCAGTTATGATGCGGTAGAGCCGGTAGAACCGGAATATGTTAGAGCGGTTTCTACTTGGTACAGTTGTGGCGTGGCCCGTATCAATTAGGTCCATCCATCTGGTGGGCCCTACCTAGGCATCATCACTTGTATCCACATCATCACTGAAGTAGAGGCTTGACTGATTTTTTGTCGTCTACCACTGTTTTGAAGGTGACCGATCAGATGTCTAGGATCACACAACGAGAGTGCTTTTTGACCATTTGCCATCCACGGCATGGGTGACAAATAGATTGACGGTCCGAAATGATTCATCACCCTGCCGAGTTGTGATTCGGTCCTACCGCTTGCATGTGGTTGGGTCGGTGTACGGGTGTATTCATCGGTCGCGGGGGTTGTAATGACGCCCCGTTTCTAGACGGACGCGGATTGCGTCCTACTAATCCGTCCGGGCAGGGCTCTGTGGGGCCCACCGTGATGTAAGTGTTTTATCCATGCCGTTCATAGATTATCTTAGATCATTTTAAGATATCATCCTAAAAATGAATCAGGTCAACAGCTCCAGTGGACCACACCAAAGGAAGCTGCGGTGATAATGACACCTACCGTTGAAACCTTTCTAAGGGCAACCGTGATTTTTTTTTACCATCCAACCTATTCATAAGGTTACGTTGGCGTGGATGAAGTGAAAACACAAAGTGAACGTTCAATCCCCACTTTGTGGTCCACTTAAACCCTGGACCTGCCTCACTTTTTTATCATACCGTAAAATGGCCTGAGAAAAACGATGAACGGCGTGGAGAAAACACTTACATCACGGTGGACCCCACAGCCCCGTCCGGACGGATGACGCAATCTGCGTCCTTTCTAGACTTGATGGCTCTGGCAGTGCGACAGTGCATACACATGCGCTCAGGAATTGTACACGTTGCTTAGATGTACCTCACATTGAATGGTCCGAACCATGGGGCCCACTGTAGGTAGACAGCAACCCAAAACTTGTAAGGACTGAATGGTGCTGACCTTTTTCATCATTGGCCATTTGTTTGTTGAATTAGGACCGGGACTATGTTTCATTTTAGCCGTTGATCGGAGGTCAGCCACGAATTAGGCCCGTTTGGCCGTCAATTTGCTGAAACTTCCTATCATGACCCACGTTAGGGGCCTATGATTCGTAGGGTTTGATTATAGGGACATGTATGTTAGTAATAATGAGCGAATACATCCCATGATTCATGCGGTTTAATTATAAGGACATGTATGTTATTAATAATTCATGAGCACATCCTTGTGAATTATCATCCCTTGTTTGATTATTTTTAGCTAGCCGATATTTGGATACCGAGGGCAAGACTAATTTTGCGGACGCTACCCAACTCCAAGGCAATGAGTCGTTCGGCCGGCTTGACTAGGAAGGGGCCCACTTTCTTGCTTTTAACATTTTTCTAATCGGACCTTAAGATCCACCTAATCCATAAATCCAATTTACAATAAAAATGGGAGGACACAGGAGTTTAATCGTGTAGTGGCTACGCGTGCTTTGCGCATGTGATAACACGCATACCAAGGACAGATTTTGTTAGGCACATTGGATCCACCCATATTATATTATTATGTCAACATTTCTCCCCTCTAAAGCCACTCATTTCTTTTGTTCCTTTTTACCAAAATACTTTTTCTTTTTCATTTAAGAAATTTGAATTATAACCTTTTAAACCATTTTTTATTTTTTTACCTTACCACTTTCCTAAATGCTCAATTGTACCTCGCTTCGTTGTAAATAAGCATTCTCTCTTATTTAGAAGAGAGTGTCACATTCCCAGAGGAGCAACATGTAAAATAGACTAGCAGGATCTCACCGGCAGGGCGCAACAACAGCTGATGATGGTTCAACAGTCACTACTAATGGAATAATCTCGGTCCGTGAAAGGCTCAAGTTTGTAGAGCAACGTGACCCAAGGGTGAGAGTTGACAGTCTGATTAGGAAATGTATGACTTGACTTTATGGTCTGGTTCTGGATATTGAAGTGACTTGATCACAAAGAGGGGAGGTGCTAAGTAACCTCTTTGCTCACAGGTGTGAGGCCTTTACAAGATTAAATACATTGCGGTTAGAGCTCCGGGCAAAGATTCGTGATGCAAGAAAAAGGATAATGAATGTGCAGAATGGAAGTGACTATGTAAATAAATAAATATGCAAGAAAATAGGTGAGAGAAGGGGTGTGTAACCAGGAGAAGAAATACTTTGCCTTAGTGATAACTGTTTTGTTGGAGATGCCTTAATCTAAAGATTTGAGGAAAGAAGAACGCCATAATCCCTTTATGCATTGAATAGTGGATATGTCTTGTGATGCTTCTTGATCAAATACTTAATGCCTGGTTAGAACTACCACCTTGTGATGTGTTGTGCTTCACTCTCCTCGCGTTTCATGGAAATTTTTGAATCTCTTAATCTCCCATACTGTACTCTTTCTCTCTCTTGCTCTCAAGTAGGATTCTCGAGTGTTATTTCAATTAGAGTTTGAGGGAGGAAAGAAGAACAACACAATTTCCTTTAAGTGTGGGGTGATGTGATGCATCTTGATTAGAGAGTAGATGCCTAATCACTAATTATCACTTATCCATGTGCCCACTCTTCTCTCCTCCATGTCTCAAAGAAGACTTTTGAAGCTCTTAATCCCTCTCTCCCCATTCTTTGAGATGGCTAGAAGGTTAAGGACGGTGTTAGATGGTTAGGATGATGTATGGATGACTAGAAAGGGATGTGAATGGCCAGGATGTTATACAGGTAGATTAAATGCGGTGTGGATGGTTAGAAAGGGGTGTAGATGGTTAGGATGGTATACGGGGTGGATTAAATGCAGGACTGCCAATGGGTACTCGAATCCATGGATACCTACTGGATCTAGCTTGATTTTAATGGGTCCGGATCCCATTTTCTAGACTCAAGAAGAAGCAAGTTGGGTTTGAGTCGCACCTTTTAGACCCAGTTAAAAATGGATCTCACTGGGTTCAAGTCGAATCCATTTGATGGGCCTGGTTAAAGTTGGGTAGCATCGGGTCTGGTCTAGCTCTGGTAAAGTCCAATTAGTTTTAATAGTAAAAATATATATTTAATACATACGGATTATTATAGCCAAAGAAATTATGTTTTCTGTGCCATGCATGTAGGAGAGACCATTTACACACCATGCAAATTTTAAAGTGGCACATGTGTGTGCCATCTAATCCATCGATTAGGTGGGCCCAACCATGCAACTAGAAACCTAGATGCAAAGGCCTAAAGGGAACCCGATGGGTACCTGAACTCGATCGGATCAAGGTCTGGGTCTTCAAGAACTAGACTCGGACCCTAAAGGACCCGGACATGGCAAGACCTGAACTTGGTTAGTGCAGGTACGAGTACTATAGGACCTGACCTGATGGGGACATCACACGCACGCCCCCCACCCCCCCCCCCCCCCACGCACGTACGTACGAAGGAGGGCCCCACTGTCGATCTGGCTCGATGACGACGTCCAGGGATGGCCTCTTAGTTAGAAGACAGAGTTTTGATTCAAAAAGTGAGCCCGATAGTCAAGAAAAGCCCATCATAGGATCTCATAATCGTGGCCCACTAGTTGGATTGATTTCATATTTTTAGTTTTGCTTATTGTTATTATTTAGAATATCATGAACACTTTAGATTTCTTTGTTTGGTTTTTATTTTAGTTTACTTCATCGCCAAGTAATAGGTTGCGCACATGGCGTGAGTTTAGGGGTATAGGGTTTTCCCTATAAATAGGCACGCCTTGTAGTTCTTTTGATTCATTGAAGTTTAATAAAAATTCCTGCAAGTTTTTTTCTATTCTCTGAGTTTCTGAGTTGTAGAAAAATTCAAGTGGGTGCAAAGCCCTTCATTTTCGAAGGGCTAACTACCGTGGTGCGAAGCCACATCTATCCCCATCCGTCCTTACCCTCTTCCATCCATATATTTTACCTTCTTCCATCCATATTTCTCTTCTCCTACAAGCATTCCATCTGCAAATCCATCAATAGTTGCAGCCGTTTTTCTCTCTACAGCAGATTTCCAGAATCTGGCCCTATAGGAGGGCTGAAACTTCGGCAGAGTACCACGCACAAACCGTGCATCAGATCGAGCTGAAATTTGGGGGTTTTAGAGTCTATCCCTGGCCGACCAGGGCCAAGGTGGCTTTTTTTTTAAATAGTGGGTCCCACACACGTGCGGCCATGATCACACACACGTGCATCTGGGCCATTGTTGTTACCCGCGTGTGGGAACTGTTTTTTCTTCTTATTTTATCCTCTATACCAATTTTTTATAAACCCTAGCCCTAGATTGCATTATCCTTAATATATTTGTTCATTTTCTTACCCTAGGGTTTCTTGAATTGAAATTCGTGAATCCCTTGGATTAGGGACTGGTTACTACTGCGCATGTGTGGATGATTTCTATTTCCCTTTGAGCATCGTTTGGTCCACAATTTTATTGATCCAATCCTAGCCTGTGTAGGCCTGGACCCGCATTGATTCCCCTAGCTTGAATGTTTGAACTTTTGTGTGGGACGTGGAATTTTTATGTTATTGTTTCTGAATTAGTGTGTTCTAAGCCTGAAATCTTGCATATCATATTTAAATTTCATGTCCTGCATCATGACCTGAACTCGCCCCGTTGACAGCCTTATTTAAATGGCTTATGAATGGCAATGGTGTGACTAAAGGTGGCATTGTAATGGTGGCTAAGGTGGTGGTGTAGAGATGGGGGTGGTGTACAGTGGGGGCATGGAGATAGAGATGGTGTAGAGAGTGGTGGAAGTACGGAGATAAAGCCTGGTGGCAGGATAGAGGCAGAGACTAAAGGTGGCTAAGGGCTATGAGAGGGCAGGTGAAACTCATTTTGGAATGTGGGACTCTCTTTTAAATGAGAGAAGGAAGCTTATTTATAAAAATGTCAGTAATTGGGTATTTAAGAAAGTGGTGATGTGGACAATGGAAAAGAATTTATGATGTAATAATTCAAAATTTTAAATGGAAAAAAAATATATCAATAAAAGAAAAAAGAAAAAAGTTGCTTTATGGAGGAAAGATGTTGTAATGACTTGATACAGGCCATAGGTACCGAACTCCCATATGACTAATGAAATCTTTCTTCGGCAGAACGTATTGGTCACATGTGCAAGGCACGTGCGTGGCTGCAGGGATCAAGTCCCCACCTTCTCCTCTGGACTCACTGTGGATTGGACTGATGGGTTAGGTGGATCCTAAGGTTTGGTTAGGGAGAGCTGGGAGTGAGACTGTAGGTCTCATGATCAGGCCTGATTGAACAGCCTGTCGACTTCAAGTTAGGTGGGTTGTCTATGAAGTATGAGTACATTGTTATGAACCACCACACCTTACCAGAGGTATTTTTTAAGCTATTTGATACTCCTAGAGACTGTAATGATCGATATGCCTACAACCAAAAAAAAGAAATGCTCATATGATTTGTGCGAATTGCCCATTAGGGGGCACACTCATTGGATCACATGGGGGAGAATCACTTTTGAGAACAGTTGAGGAGCTGCATCCAGGTGGGAGAGTTTAATAGGGTTTCATGCAACAAAGAGCTATATGGGACCCTTCGATTTGTCTATGTGAAACCCACTCCTTTCAACAGTTGCGACAACTCATTTTAGGAAATGAGCTAAAAAATTAGGCAGATTAAAAACTAACGTGGGACGCACCACAAAAAAAGTGGGGTGGGGAAGTTGACGATTTAAAGATTTTTTTGGGGGGTTCACAAAAGTTTTAGATTAGGTGATATTTGATTCTCACTTTCACTGTGGTCTGGTTCGCCTTATGAATGGGTTGGACGGCATATAAACAGTGTGTCGGGTCCTAAGAAGGTTTCATTGGTCAGCATTCCTGTTCTCACTTTTTCTTTGATGATGTGGCTCACTTGGGTTTTGGATCTCCCTGACTTTTAGGCGAAAGCTTGAACATGACATGGAGTAGCTAAAGGACGGAGCGGATGTCACCTAGACATCACAATAGGCCCCACTGAGCTATTTTTGCTTCATGGGCTCCCTACAACGCTCTGTCCTGATGAAAACGGATGTTTTTCTCCTAAAGCAAATCATGGGACATGGCGCAACGGGCCACAATTCACCATTAAGGGATGATTTGCACAATTCACGTAGTGTTCCACTTGGGAAGTTGTAGAAGTGGCATAAATGCTACACAAATTGAACTGTTCAAATAATGGGACCTACTGTAGATTGGTTAATCCCAAAATCAGATTGATTGAATGATATCAATCTCTGATTAATAGCCATTTCTTTGTTAAATTGGGAGTCTACCATTTTTTTTTTTCAGTTTAGCTGTCTATTAGATGTCCACCACCATCATTGTTAGCACTTTGGTCGGTGCAAGTTCCATTTTATGACCCATCTAAGGTGGCCCCCATGATTTTGATGATTTGATTGGAGGAGTTACATTTGGACCCCCTTCGTAATTTTTTAATGTGCATGTGTATGAAACCATCTACACTGAAGGAGGAAGAAGAACCATCTACACCACCAGACTATCAACTTGGAGAAATGATCACCCTGGGCAGAAATGTGGATAGTCCATTCATTAGGCGGGCTACCCCATTGCAATCTGATGGTCTGACTCAATGTAAGTGTGTGGCTCACCTGATGGGTGATTATTCCATTTTTTTCATGCCAGGTGACCTTCATGGTATGGTCTGCCCATCTTACGGCCCTGGATGTTCCACTGAAGTGAGATATAAGCTGAAAATAAAACGTTGTATACTCGACATAAAAAGTTGCATGTGAACATTCTCCATCAAAATCTATCTCTTATACACATTTGGTGTATTGTTTGATGCAGTTGGAAGATTTTTTGGGGGCATTTTGGGAGATGAAAAGGGTAAGAAATCTCCTTCCTTTCAATCCATTTTATATACCCCCGTTGTTATTTTTAGATTTTGGATTTTATCATTGTTCTATGGTAACCATTTTTTCAATTGCCTAATTTAATATAAGCAATCTGCGGTAAGGAATGTATTTTTGATGTTGGAACCTTTTTGTATTCTTTCACATGACATTAATGTCACATATCAGTTTAATCTCTCTCTCTCTCTCTCTCTCTCTCTCTCTCTCTCTCTCTCTCTCGCTGAAATTTCAGTTGTGCACTTGTTCAAACCAAGGATTGGAAATTGGTTTCAGTTTACCTTATCAGTCACCACGGAAATGGGGTTGTATTGCCGCTCATATTGCCCCGTTTCAGGCTGTTTTGATCTGCGATACGCCCATATCATTAGCCACAAAAACCTGTTTGTACCAGTTGATACTTACCATCAAAGGTTAGAGGGACATTTTGATAGAATTGGGCACCCTGCATAACAATCTGGCTCCCAGGAACTTCTAAGTAGATTTTTAAAATTTGAGGTTTTTCTCGGAATGTTATTTCGAAAATCTTGCCAAAAATAAAAATTCAAAAATATTTATTATAAACTAATAAATAGTTTTTAAAATTTTAGTATATAACTAAGGAACAAATTAGTTAAAATTTTCTGTTAAAGTCATGATATTTTTGCAGTAAAATCGTGAAAATATTAAAACTTGTGGCATTCTGAAAATATTGCTGAGTTGATTTTCAGAATCTAGGCAATATTTGTGACACTGATACCATGCAGGCCTCGTTCCCACTGTTGGATGGCGCACCCACGGAGTGGCTATTCATTAGTCAGTGGACGCTGTGAACCTGCCATATACCACAGATAGTGGTCGTACCCTCCTCAAGTGAGCCATCCATGTGAGTCAAATTTGAAAGGTTGGCTGTCTTTTTCTAACTGCCCGTTTTGAAGCACTCAAAACGGTGGGACCTTTGGTTGGTAGGCGTAGTGCACTAGTGCTACAGTCAGATTGATTAGACTGTCCTGATCTCAGAGTAATGGACTGTTGTCTATTTTCCTCGTTCTTTCATTCATTCGTTTGTTCTTCTAGTCATCCCATCAGATATCAGTAACTAGAGGCTGTTATGGTTGCATCCGGTGGACTTTCTGTTATTTGATTCATCCATGATGGGCACATGACAAGTATACCATTTCTGTGATTTGTGTGTGTGGACTAACCATAATCTGCCAGAATATCCCTAATTATCTCCACAAATACATATCTATGATATGATCTGTGCGTTGATTGGCAGATGTGAATTAGCCTGGTACCGGCTCAAAAAATGAAGTCCCACCCAACTTTGGATAGGGCCATGGTCCATGGACTCCCTTTTTCTTTGAGAAAATGGAGTTAATTGGCTATGGTGCTAAGTTCATGATCAACGGCCATGTACGCTTTTGTAGACACTAGAAATACAGTCTCAAGTCCAACCGGTTGGACTACAATTTATGGTCCACCCATCAAATAACTTCCAACGTATTCATCTCCGTCTAGACATCCAACTCTTCTAGTATGTTTACCCCACTACAAGGATCGCAGTTTCCAAAAATAGTGTCTCGCTATTGATAGCCATTTCATTAAGCCACGCCATAGAAAATAGTGTCTCGCTATTGATAAATAGCAAAATACAAAATTCAGTCTACTCGGCCAGTGAATGTGGATGATTTTTTATTTTTTATACACAAGATGATCTTCATGATGCAGAAAAACCTAGAGGACTGGTTGGATGTCGATTATTTGCTGTGCGGACAGTAACTTACGATATGCAGACTTGTGGATAAAGGGTTTACGGATTCCCAGAAGGAAGCAGATGCGTTAAGTAAATCATATACATGTACAAAAATGGATAGAAATTGGGGTGTAAAAGAGCCATTCAACTTCATTATTGATCAGGCATGGGTATGGGAACATTAAGATAAGTGAGTTGACTATGTATCAGATTGATGACATTGCAAAAATGGTACGTCAAGATCATGTAGTAGTCAAAATCATTTTCTTAATTGGGAATTGAAGACTGGACAACAGAGTATCAGCCAAGATCTTGTTCTTAATTGGGACTTGAAGGGTGGACAAGTAGAGTCAAGATCATGCTCTTAACTCGGAAGTGAAGGGTGGACAACAAGTAGTAATCAAGATTATGTTTTGTTTACACCAATTTTCGGTGCCCTAACGTGAATCAATAAAAGACTACCACGTGTTGACATTACGCGGCTAGTATTGGCAGAAGTCCTACTCTCACCTGAGAGTATCTTCATTTGATTTTCCTTTAGCGTTACACATTATGTTATTAATATGAAGGTACAAACTCTTATGCCCATTGTTAGGAGAACGAATCAGCTTTGAAGTTATCTCCCATAGCCCTTTTTAAATGGGATATCTTCTTAGAGAGTTAGAGACTCTCTAACATTCGAGAAGGTTCCAAATATCTGGAAATCAAGCGATACTTAGGTGAATCTAGTTTTGGTTCAGGCCTAAGTAAAAAAAGATAGATACAACAACCAGATCAAGTCTGAGGCTACACATCAATCAGAATCAAAAAAATATGAGAGCTTAAGGACTTGATCCTGTGGCTAAGGCCCAATTAGGATCAAGAATTTGGGAGCTTATCCATGTATCCCTACTAGCACTCCAAACCATCGAAGGACAAAGACCCATGATCAAATGTAGGAGGTAGTTTGATCGGGACCATCCAACACCTCGAAGTAAAAGAGACAGAGAGACCGAAGATATGTTTACTCGCCATGATTGATTTGAGATCCGAGATTAGCTCTTGAGGCATGATCTCGAATCCATTTAGTGGGCTACGAAGATTTTCGAAACGGTATCGGCTATGAGAAGAAAATCTGAGAAGCCAACGTTTCCAAATACATCCAAAAGATTCCCATATTTAGAAAGCACGGAAAATCCAAGATTAGCAAAGAAATCCAATGAGAGTTTTTCCATCTCGATGAGCTATAAAAAGAGCAATCAGATAAGAGCTCGAGGCCTTATATTAAACACATTTATGTATTTTACATTTATCTTAACATAACCTAACCTGGTTCTAGCTTAGATTGCTATTATTTAGCAACTTCCGCTACAGTACCTTAGGAGTAGATTTAAATATCATCAACCTTATGTTATAGGATAATAATCAATTAAGTTTCGATTTAATTGACCATACTTATTTGGTCACATCCTGCTAACTACTTGTCTCTGTCGTTTGTTCCAATGAACAACTCAGGTATTTATCTTTCTCTTTCATTTATTTCATTTGGTTGATTAACATTTTGTTAATTATAAAAAGTCATACCTTTAAATATTAATAAAATTGATATTGTTTAGTCTTTTTTTATTTATTAGTACACACTTGTTTCTTTTAGAAGTATCGAGCTAAAAGTACTGATGAAAGAAAAAGTTCAAGTCTATAGGCTCATGTCTTCTAATGTCATAAGGCAAAAAAAATCTATTCAAAATGACTGACTTTTACCGTTTCATAAATCGTCTAAACACTGAGTGCAATTGGTGGTTGAGAGGATAACTGAATCCTTCCTCCAGTATCCAATCTATCCATCTCAATGCGGGAAAACACTAGCAATTTAATTAAACTTTGAGTTGAGTAAACTTTGGCACGCCTGTGCATCATAATCCAAATACAGGCCCTTGATCACACCTGGGGCCTCGTGTTTGATTGAATTGGCATCAACATGTTCTTAATTAAAAAGTGAAGGGTGGCCAATTGAATAGAAGTCAAGATCATGTTCTTAATTAGAAATTGAAGAGTCGACAACTAGTAGTCATCGAATGATTAATTTCTATTTCGTCATGTATAAACGGAATTATTTGTTTAACTATGGTTCTACCAATCCTATTATGCATTTCCTATTCATTGATTTAACCTAATCACCAGGCACAGAGCTATCTTATCATATGTGACGACATTATATGTTGATCCAAACCGTTCACCTAATGGGTCACGAGATGGACATGACACATCTGGAAATTACCAATAATCTTGAAAATGGATGGTGATCTCTGGAACCCATGTATATGTTAACTCTTCTTGGATCTTCGGTTTGTAACTTTGTATGAGTTTGGCCAATGGCTTCGTTATCCAGACCATGACCTGCTGGGTGGCACCATGGTTGGATGATACCCAAACATAAATAAATAAAAATCATTGCAAGGACAATGGAAAAAAAAACCACGAATATTTATAGGGCATGGCCCATCCATGATAGGACCTATAATACCAAGTGCAATACAACTAACCTATGATCATTCTAAGATTATACCACTTGATGGTTGACACATATAGATGTTTCAAACTTCAAACCAAGACAGTTTACAGCTTGCGATGATGAGTCTTCCTTGAAATGTTGATCCACTCTTTATGTAGTCTCCATGAGTCGTCGAAGAACACTTTCATGATTGCTTGTGATCCATTCGGAATTACGAAATTTGACAACTTTTAAGTATAAGCACTTACAATGATTCTCGTTCAACAAAAAAAACAAGGCCACAAATTGGATTGTCATTATATACGGTTCTAGGAGATTTTTGGGGATGTCCCCAGCCACATTGGTGGCCATCAGATCAACGGTCTGGATCAGTGCACAACTTGTACAAACCCACCTCTAGGAATACATATAATTCCTAAGAAAGAGAATATCATCAACTTGTACAAACCCTTGAATGCTCCTAATATATCTATTGATCAAGTGGACCACAGATGTAGACATGAAATAGACGCCTGAGAGGAACGAATCCATGTTTCTAAATTCAAGATGCATGATTGACTAGTTGAGGATGGGAACGGCATATTTGTAGGATATATAACAAATGTACATTTGAAAGCAGTTTGGGCCGGTCTGGGTTCGACTAATACGTCTTTAGCACAAACCATCCAGTAAGTTCAAACCCAAGTACGGCCACAAGCCAGGATAATGAGCCAATCTAATAGGTCTGCATTGAGCTCGTTGGGCCAGGCTGGCCACTCGGTCTGTTGTCACCCCTATCCATAAGGACAGTGCAGTTGCGAATCAGGACATCCCAACAATACGATTTGGGTTTCATTCTTCTATTCTATTAGATTTATAGACATGAAAGAAAGGGAGAAATTCAAATTTCAAGCAAGAGAGATCTAGGATAATTCCAAATCCATTATGTCTGGTCAGGCCCATTTCTTGAGTGAGGCCCAAACACGCAGGACTTAACAAGCTGAGTCTAGGTGGACTCAGCAGTAAAGTAGAAGAGAAGGTAACTAGGACCTGTCAGACCCCAGGAGACTGGGTACACTGACCTTAGAACTTTGATGGGTTATGGGTTCAACCCACCATTATGGCATCTGCAAGCCACTCTCTCAGTATTTTAATGTGAGATCTGGCTCCATCATCCGTTGGGCCATATGTGTATGTCGAATCTGGACTTTTTTTTCAAAATTTCAACCACTGTTACATGTGTTAAGATCTGTGGAGCCTTATCATCAGAAATGTACTATTCATTTAGCCAGCACTTGTACAAGCTGAGCCCTAGTGTTGAGCCTGTTGGGGTTACAAGAGCAGTGTCCTTTGCTTGGGACCTGCTTGGCCAGCTGTATTAGGTGAGATTAAGGTGGATGGAATTGTAAAAGTTACAATAAATGCATGCGTAAGGTATTGTCCTTGAATTGGATTTATCACATGTTTTCTAATAATGTGTTTGGAATGTATGCATTAAAAAATAAATCCTAAGATATACTTTCAAATTGCATTTGGATTGAACATGGATGCAACAAAAATCCATCATATGTAGGATTGGTAATCTCATCTTACACTTTCCAACACAAGGCTCATTTTTCAAAGCCTACAAAGTTAATTTTAATCCCATCTAACACTCCTTACAAACATGCTGTCCTGAATTTCAAAGTAAGATTAGTAATGCAATCTCGTTTAATACAACTTAATACCATTGTCCAAACAGGCCCTTAGGATCTAGGGCTGCAACAGCTATCTCAAAGGGCAATTTTGTAATTTGACATAAAATTTTATGTAAAGCCTAGTTCATTTGGAATAATATGCATTCTGTTGTGAGAAAGACAATCACTTTTAAGTAATATATATTATGTGATGACCTAGAAATATCATTGTATTGAAAGTTGCTTTTCTTTTACCTTTTAAGTACAGTGGATTGGTGTGATTGTGTGAATGTATTGAAAGAGAATTTATGTGGTGGTTTTGTATTTTTATTTTTCATTTTTCTTCTTTTGATTTCAATATTGGTGTGTCCTAAAAAAAAAAAAAAAATCTTTTTCTTAATTAGGTGGGTTTGTAATATAAAATAGATTACGTGTAGCCCACCCAATCACTGGGCAATCGTGATTTTCGCTTCATGGCAGGAAAATGCAAGGACCCACCAGATGAAAGGTTGTCATCTGGCGCACACACGCCGAAGTGCAGACAGCATTCCAACCCAAAATAGAACATTTGATTAAGACCGAATCGGATCTAGGGCTATCCTGTCGGGTCTTCATTATAAGTTGCGCATGGCCCCGGCCCATATATTTCCTATGCATTTAGCGGGCCTTGCCATCAACGAAATGGGCCATTTTCATATACAGGTGGAACTAACAACTTTAGAAGTGGCAAGTGGGCACATGGGATCTGTGGCTTTAAAGGCTTTTTTAGTTGGAGCTTTGCTAACACTGCATCTGTACACGTGGCCACACGCCACATATTGCAAACATCCCAGCCATCCATTAGGTGGAACCGCCGTAGATGGACTGTTTAAAAAAATCAAGCAAGTCAACTCAGCAGGTGTTGCACACAAGTACAAAAAACAATGGATGGACTACAACCTTCGACACACACGTGTTGCCCACCTGATGAGATTCGCCTGACTTTTGGATCAATGAATTATTGTAGAGAATCTATAAATTTTCTCCAAGAAAAGCTTACTTGAGTTCTCTAATACTAGTTCGGTGCCTCAGTTATTGTGCACCATGCACGTTGCAATGATCTCAACCAGCCATCCCGCGGGCCTCACCATTGGCTGGCCACTAACCCAAACTTAGCTGAATCGGAATACCCTAAGTTCCTAATTGTTGTGATTCAAGTCAGACATATGGCCATACGTGTAACCAGCTACTCAATCTTGAATAAGTGTTTGGTGTACTAAAATCGTATTTGACTCAAATTAAACTGAATGTCTTATGACCTAGGCATTGAGATAGATCATTTAAGACTTGATACGTGTAGATTGGTTAGGTGATTAAACGATTTATGAGTGAGAGGATTATTCAATTTGATTTACAAGCATCTCGCTCATTGGTTTGGACTACCTTAGTCCGAGTGTCAACGCTAAGAGCCTATTTGGCCAGCTGCATTATGTGAGATTAAGGTGAATGGAATTGTAAAAATTACAATAAATGCATGTGTAAGGTATTGTTTATCCCATGTTTTCTAATACCATGTTTGGAATGTATGCATTAAAAAATAAATCTCAAGATTTACTTTCAAATTACATTTGGATTGAACTGGCTGAAGCAAAAATTCATCATCCACGGGATTAGTAATCTCATCTCACACTTTCCAATACAAGGCTTATTTTGCAAAGCCTACGAAGTTAATTTTAATCCCATCTCATACTCCTTCCAACCATGTCACTCTAAATTTCAAAGTAGAATTAGTAATGCAATCCCATTTAGTACAACTTAATACCACTGTCCAAACAGGCCCTTACCATCAAAATAATGTACATTTTCTCATGAAATGGTAGTTGTAGCTGATTTGTAACTTTTAGCATCCACTTGTGTTTCAGTAATTAAGGTCCAAAGAGTGTGACATTTTGTCGTATGGCCCGATCACTGTTACAACGATTGAATGAACGGTTCCAATCTTGTTCAAGTACATGTGCAGCAGTGACCCGATGCCTCCTCTAACTCGAGTCTAATTACTTTTCAGTTAGTAACGATGGAGATTTGTTATATAATGCAAGACGAGTGAATCACTCATGACCCTTTAAACGCTTGCACAAGTGAAAACATCCTAGCCTTCCTTTTGCTGGGCCCCATCAAGCAGATGCCTTTTCCTACAACTCCGAAAAGGGCACAACGAGATGAATATGATGGATGGATAGACCAAGCCATGGCCACAATGCATGATAGAAATGGACAGTGGACCACCTGATGAACAGGCAGAACGTTGCATGTATGCAGGTAAGGATCTTCCTCACCCTTGGCCCGCCCATACTGGCCTAGCTTTCGACCTAGCAATGTGGCCCATGGGCTGGGCTTGGTCCTGCTAAGCATGGTCTGGTCAATTTTCAGGCTGAAATGCTTTGGAGTATTATAGGGAGTCCTATTTATAGTTATGTAACTCCAATTTTTGTTCCGAGATGAAAAAATCTGAAAACCTTCAATGCTATGAATAACTTTCGATTGAACCTTCAATGCCATCGAAACTTGTTCAGAATTGTCCAATTAATTTGGCTTGAAAAGTCATTTTCTCCCAGCCCAACCTGGCCTCACCTGACTTCTATTTCTTGTACATGTGTGGCCCACTCGATCAATGGATGGATTAGGAGTTGAGTTGAAAATAGAGATTTAATCAAATTTGGGTTGGTTTGGTGCGGCGCGAATCAAATTTTCAGGCTTGGGCTAATGCCTACTTTGATAGGTTCCTACCCGGCTTGGACCGTACGCTTGATAGTGTCAGGCCACACTGGCCCGGCTCATTACCACCCTTAGATATAGCCCACGACAGTATGAAATGAATCAATTCATCAAATTCAAAGCTTCTATCTACTACCATATAATCAATCTTTTCTGATATTTGTTGATTTTGTGCATTGATAAAATAAAATCTACACCGTAGGATGAGTACAAATTCCAGTGTGATATAAAAATTAGTGGGGTGTTTGGAGGTACCTTGAGACCATGTTACTGGCACCACCTGAAATGGAAAAGATGGATTCCACATTGATTTTGTGCTTGTTCTTGCCTCTAAAAGTCAGCCCTACCAAACTGCTATTTGATGACATCCAAACGAATTGAGAGGATGCTTGTTTTGGGCAAAATAGCATCCGAGAAAATCCAAATATGCTAGTAAATGCAGAGGTACAAAAGAATCAGCAAAGCTCAACCATCCGATTCTCTCTCATTTTTTTCTCATTTATGTGACAATATGTGGCTATCAATGTGCATTGCCATCACTTCATAGAATCGTTACAAAACACTTTTTTCCATGTTTCTTCTTTTACAGTTGGGGACAACTAAAGCTGCGTTTGGGTCACTTCATGAAATAAATAACTAAACCAGAGCATGGATTTAAGACAGGAGTGGCGAGTCGGGCCTACTCGTTTTATCACAAGTCAAGACACGATTCATCCATTCAAATCAACCTGATCATGTATATTATTGTTCGAATCTGACTGGTTAGATGTAGTTGCTTACAGAGGTATGTATACCTACAACAACAATATGTAAGAGACAATGGGTGCCGATTGCAGCCAGAAACCTTATGATGTCTAAGTCAAGGGGGCAAATTGAAAGTAGAAGCGGGACTTGAGATAGGGTTTTTTTGTTACTTACCTTCCTCCAATTATAATGAGTATACTTATAAGGTGTTTAAGCAGTTAGTGGAATCTGATGGATTCGCCGATCAATCGATCAAGTGAGCCCTAGATTATACAGATTAGTCTATGCATAATAACATGATTAATCAATTAACAAGTTCGGTCAACTGATTGAGAAAGATTGGAAAACACTTGTAAACTCTTTAGACCATTTTGAGCTTGTTGGAGTGATTAAACTCGATCGATCCATATTTAGATTGACGGCACATATAGTTTTGCGTAATTGTACAAATTGTTTCTTATTTAAAGTATTATATAAGACTAGAAAATGATTAAGAGAGTTTAGTCGTTTTAAAACAATTTCTAGAGTTTTTTGAAGAGTTTTGCACCTGGAAATGGATATATCTCTTGTAATATTATTTCACGGTGAATTTTGCTGTCGCTTTATGCTGTGATTTTTTCTTTTTTGTGAAAATTTTCCACATAAAATTCACATGTTTATCCGCATGCTTTGTTATATTTACCTTTTGTGCATTTGATTCGAATTTAGAGTTTGCCTTCACAGTGCCTCAACACATAACACATGTATGATAATTTCAAATGCATTTAGCACAAAACCTATACATGTGAAAATCTTAAATATGCATTACGACACATGGTACACATTAAATTAATGCCTGAAACATAAAAGTTGGTACGTACAGATGTACAACAACACTTGTGGTGCATCGTCTCCTATTGCATGTGTTGCATAAATATATCTCAACTAATTGTATTAATGTGAATTGTAACGGCAATAAGTAGATCCCAATCATTTTAAAGAATGAAAAAGTACTCTCTTACAACCAATAAAAAATATTAAATTGTTTTTATTATTTTTAGGTTAGACCATATAAAACAAATATTTTATATGGACAAACCAAATTAGAACTGAACATTTTTTTAATGTCCGCTTTGCATGATACATATTTGATTTTAAATGAACAGCAAGCAGTGGTTTGGTAAATGTGTTGAAGAAAGTTATACTGATCTACTTTATTCTGAGTCCGTATCATAGTTCTAACCCCATTACTTAGCCAAATACGATTGATTTCTAATAAACTAATAATAAAAGTAAAAGATTGAAGAATTTCCAACTCAAAACTTACACGGAAATAAAATCGTGTAACTTCACGAGTGTTTGGTTTGCTTCGAATCAAGAGAAGGCTAGAATTGAGTTTTCCAAATCAACGGTCGTTTCTCATTGGGAAATATCTCCACTAACTCACCTGAGGAGGGAAGCGGATTGGCTGGAGTATCACACACCACTGATGTGGCAGGTATGTTGACGTCACTTTTGTGGGGTCCCATCATGAGGTATGAGTTATTTCGAAACCGTCCGTGCACTCGGTGATTTCGTCCTAAGTCTTTAGCCGAAAAATAGAATATCCAAAAATCAAGTAAACCACACTATAAAAAGCAGTAGAGGATTAAACTCATATCATTGAAATCCTTCCGGGTCCCATAAAATTTCAGTCAATAAGATATTTGTTTTTTCTATTCATTTGGGTCTAAATGTTAAAGTGGAACCTTTGAACGTTTTAATAGTGAGAATCATTATCCCACTTCTATTTGTGATGTGGTCCACTTAAGCTTTCCATATGATTCATTTTTAGTATCATGTTCTAAAATGATCTTTCCAAATTAGTGAAAAGTGTCATTGTAATCAATATATTATTTTGGGGACATTTAACTTTGATCTCCTTTAAACCATTGGTGCAACTGGGAGCTCGATGGGACACGGATTTCTGCTAAAAAGGCTTTCCCATGAAGTTCCTACGCTGGGAGCTCATGTGGGACCCACTGCAATGTTTGTGTGAAATCCTCCCCGTCTATCTTTTTTGTGAGTTCATTTTAGGACCTAAAGTTAAAAATGAACTATATCAATGCTCAAGTGGGCCAAAAAAGTGATAATTGAATCTCCACAGTTGAAATATTCGTGGGCCAACAGAAGTTTTGAATCATGCTAATATTTATTTTTTAAGTTCATCCCAGTAGGAATGACGTTATTAACAGTATGGATGTCATGTAAACATCACTGTCGAACCCAGAGAGGTTTCAACGGTAGGAATTTACCTAACTACCTTTTCCTTGAATACAGCCCACTTAAGTCCTGCTCACTTTGTCTCTCATGCTCTAAAATGATTTTAAAAAAACGGATGAACGGAGTGGATTCTTGACAAACATCATGGTGGGCCCCACCTACGATCCCAGGCAGGAGCTTCCTGTGAAAGGCTTTCGCAAGAAATCCACGTCCGAGCTCAGGAGCCCGCATCAACTCTCATCTTAGCACGACACGTGCCCATAGGGCTGTACACAAACCGGGGTAGTTCAATTAGCTCGCTCGACTCGGCCCGAAAAAGCTTGACTCAGCTTGACCCGGAACTGAGGTCGGGTCGGGACAGGCCATTTTCTTCGGCCCGAAGCTGAGTTTGGGCCGAGTTCGGTAGGTTCAAGTTCGGTCCGACTCAGCCCGAAACAAAACTCGACATATATATATATATAT
Organism: Magnolia sinica; assembly: GCF_029962835.1. Lineage (NCBI taxonomy): Eukaryota > Viridiplantae > Streptophyta > Magnoliopsida > Magnoliales > Magnoliaceae > Magnolia > Magnolia sinica. Next base: position 15,769,799 of record NC_080590.1, on the reverse strand, counting down.
ATATATATATATTCCTAAATTCTTGCCCAATTAAACTAGTCGGGTTCAAGCTGGTTTGGCTGGTGATTGGGCCAGGCCAGGTTGAGCCCAGTTCGACTCAATTCAACCCGATGTACACCCCTATGTGCCCACACCAGCGTGTAGTACACGGAGGTGGATTGCGTCCTACCCTTGCCCGGGGAAACAGATTAGCTACTCCCCCTGACACCCACCCGCCAATAGCTAGTGGTCAGTGCTCTATGGGGCTCACCATGACGTATGTGTTTCATCCATGCCATCAATCTATTTTTATAATCACTTTACGGTATGAGACCAAAAATGAGGTATATCTCAATCTCAATTAGACCACATTACAGGAAAACAGTGTTGCATGAGCCTCGACTATTAAAAACATTTTGGGAGCCATAAAAATTTTGGATTAAGCTGATTTTTGTTTTTTCCTTCGTTTGGGCCTGTATGACCTAATCAACAGATTGGATGTCAAATAAATAGTGCAGTGGGCCTTAGGAGGATTTTAATGGTGGATATCTAATCACTATTTTTTTTCATGTGGTGTGATCCACCTAAGATTTATATACCTCTCATTTTTAGGATCAAGCCCTAAAATAATCTTTAAAAATGGATTAACTGAATGGATGAAACACATACATCATGGTGGGGCCCACAGAGCACCGACCACCAGCCACGGGGCTCGTGTCAGGGGGAGTAGCCAATCCGTTTCCCTTGCCCGGACGGGCAGGGCTCAGTGGAAACGACTGTAATGTAATTGTTTTATCCACGCCGTTCATTGTTTTTCTCAAATCTCAAAGACGAGGCAGGTTCACAGCTCTAGTTGACCACACCAAAGAGGGCAGAAGTGATAATGACACACACCGTTGAAACCTTTCAAAGGGTCACCTTGATGTTTTTGTACCATCCAACCTATTCATAAGGTCATGTAGACGTGGATGAAGTGAAAACACAAATATTAGCTTAATCCGAAACTTCTCTAGCCCCCGAGAAGTTTTTAACGGTGGACGTTCAATCCCCACTCTGCGGTCCACTTAAAGCCTTGCACCTGACGCATCCGTGGTACACAGACAATCCGCTTCTCTGACTAGCTGGAGATGAGCAATTCAAGTTCGAATTTGAGAGAAATTTGCTATTGCGCATGCGCATGGAAGACTCGCATTCACATGTACGTGCACGTGCAAAACGTGACACGTATGTGAGATCTAAGCTTTCCACCATTTAAATGATGCCAAAATGTTCAAATATTACTTAATATGAAGCCATTCTACGTCTCTGTTAGAACACATCATCTCAAAACATGTGAACGACTAAAAGAATGTTTTTGATAGTGTATCCACCTAAAAAATGATATTTTCTGTTTTTTCTTTTTTTTCTTTTTTTTTCTGGAGATCTACCCATTATTACCAACTTGGTGGAAAGCTCAGATCTCATACACGTTATCACATGAGCGCATGCGCCCGCTTGTGGATGTGCAAGGCTCGGCACTCGTGTGGTTTAAGCGGACCGCGGACCACACGTCACAAAGTGCCCCTTTCCCTGTCCTGCGCACACTCAGGTTTTGAAATGGCACTTTTCTTTAAAACCGCTCAAACTCTATCTTGAATCCGAGCCATTGAGGACACGCTGTGAAGATAGATATTTCCAGTATCATTGTCACACATCAAACATCGTTAACCAACTGCCTCCTGTACGTGGTGTGGCCCAAGAGCCTCTCACGTGGCAAATGCACCAAAATTCACACGTGCGACGATCCCCAAAACTCACACGATCTATATAATTACATGGGACGAAGAAAAGCTGTCCTTACTTAATTCCCACTGCGTTATTATATCGTTAAGACCCCCGGGCATTGCAATGATTTTTCCCTGCCCTTTATCTTAATAAATAAATAAATAAAACTCTTGTTACTCTGACAGACCGCTGGATGATATGCGGGCATATAGAAATTACCTAGAAATTGCGAATGTAGCATAAGGAAAATTAAATTAAACTGTCTAAATTATGTTTCCAGTTTAGATGTACCATAAGCCAAAATACTAAGTTGATTATCTCACCATCCGATTGGTGGACATTTATTGAACGGTTAAAGTGAAAGAGCTAATGGTCCTAATTCAACAAACAAGTGTTCAAGAATCAGATGTTATGATAGTTCAACCAGTCTAATTTTGTTCTAGTAACTGAAGGACCCTGAGATCAACAATTTAATCGGTTTAACTTTAGTTAATTTATGCCACGTATACAACTTATGAGTGCCTGAGTATCAAGCTCGTACGCTTTTTGAGTATCGTATAAATCCCAATATATGTATATGATATGAGGGGCCGTCACGGATACTATGATGGGTTCAATCAATCTCATCTTCATTTCAATTAAAGGTGTAGGTCCCTTCTTTGACCTTTTCTCTCTCTTCTACTTTTCGTATCTCTCTGTGATAACGTACAAGATACAACGGCTGTATCATAAGTTTTAATACAGCTCCTTCTTCCCCCCAGTATTTCCTGGTTTAGAACATCTTATCCGTATAAGAGCTAGAACATACCATGTTGAGCATCCTTGTATGAAAATTAGCTCGATCTATACCGATAGCAGAAAAAAATTAAAATAAATGGACAGCCAATGATATGTCTTAGAAGAAACCTTTGGTCTATCTGATGACTGAATGAGCATTATTTTTGTACCATATGATCATATTGGTTACATTTTTCAACGGATAGGATCTTCTGCGTATTTGGACTTTGCTGTAGAACGATGGTTGCATCTTTGATAACGATACACCGATTTCGTCAAATCATTTCTCTTATTTTATTAGAAAACCTTTCATACTCCTGTACAACGTATGGATGATATGGAGGCACTGTGAAATTGCATGCATACGTGGAATACAAATCGTAGTTCCAATTTCGGATTTCTAGTAAACCCAAAATAACATTATTTGAAGCTTTCTAACTGCAAGATTCTTGGATATATTATAGACGGTTGAAAATGGAAAAATTAGACGGTTTATTTTCACTGAGAAAGTGGCAATTAATCAAAGTTCAGACGGGTCTAATCAATCATATTTTTCTTGAAATTATGTATCTACGTTGACATAAAAATATCGGACGGTTTATTATGATTTGAGGTATCCAATATTACAATTTACTCGTGCCTGCGTATCATTCATTCCGTTCAGCTAGAGTATCAAACACTCCCCTTATTTTATACAGTGCAGTTTGGTGTATGGTCCGGAGCGTGTTCGTTACGGAGAATGTTCTTTGAGACACGTGGCGGCACCAGGAAAATTCTCGTCGCCTTTTTATTTACAATGTAATTTTCAGGTTGCGTTGGGACTTGAGTTTCTCTTCGTTGCCTTCTACTTTATATGAGGATATGACGCAATCATTAGAAACCAACCTTTAGGCAAATAATATAAAATTAAAATATCAGAGCTCAAGCTATGGTACGGTCGCTGGTTTTTACCCATGGATTTTATTCTTAGATTGATCTGAACCGTTCATTTCTTTAATACCACAATAAGAAAGCTAATAGTTAACGGCAATGCTTCATTGATGAGTCGAATAATTGAATAACTTATTTGAACGTGAGCCATTAAATATGCTATTCGTAAAAATATATAATATGGCCTCTGTTGCTTAGAATCCCAAAATGAACGGTTCAGATCATCATTTTAAAATGCAGTATGGGTTAAAAACCAGCCACCGTACCATGCTTTGGTGCGGAGCTGCCGTACACTAGCAAAACCCACGGCAGAAAATGAAGAAAAGATAAGCTAATTAATACCGATTACTGTTGAAGAAGAGTTAGTTTGTACTCAGTTGAGTGTGACGCTTGATGCGCATGCACTCAAGGTGATGTGCTACTTAAGACGACGGTAGATGAGACATATAATAAAACCTATCAACATCCGCTGCTACGCGCGTATACTTACGCACGTACTAACCTAACTCAGTTGTAGTACATCAAAGCCGTTCATCAGGTTGGACACAGCACATTAGCATGATTGAAGTTTGAGATAGACTTGTTTTTAAGCTTGGTCCTTCTAAACGGTGCGGGCACATTATAGACGGCTTGGATGCCCCGTAAACATGCTCTTCAGGCACGCCTGCCACGGGTAAGGTACTGCGAGAGGCGCTTTTCCACATGAGAACCGCGTAGGGACGGGACTGAAAAGGCATGATAGTGGAGAGTATGACCATTCATGCGCATGCATGTTTCAACTGTCGACGTGTCATGCATGGCTCCAATCCAAACAGTCCAAATTCTGGGACATACTGTAGAGCTTGCATGTTACGGAATCTAATTGATGGGTGGATAGTAAGTTCCTGCCCTTTTATTTTTATATTTTCGTTTTAATAACTTTTCATCGGAACCGTCTACTTGCTTGCTGCAAATAACAAGTTGATAATGATCGGCCAATGTCTTTTATACGTCCATGAGACATCTATTTTCAGTCTTACTATTTGAACAGTTTATGTTATTAGAAGTGTTCGCTTCGGATGCAGTCACTAAGTACCTGTTTACGGATGTTCATGTTCCATCAGAGTATAAATGTTTTATCCGCAAGGGTACGGACCTTTGATCTTCAAAGTGGATGCAGCTTTAATGGTTCCCCAGTTCATCCCTGACTGTGAGGCCCACCTTGATGTATTTTTCTTAGACCCACGCCGTCCATCCGTTTCTCCAGGTCATTTTTAGGGCTGAAACCAAAAATGCAGAATATATTAATCTCAGGTTGTACCATACCACAGGAAAAACTGTTGATAGACCATTAAAAGTTTTTAGAGGTCACAAAACAGTTTTAGATCAAGCTGACATTTTTGTAGTCCGTTCATCTAGGTCTCTGACCTTATCGAATGGTTGGATGGAAAATAAACATTCCGATGGCACCCAAGAAGTTTTTAACATTAGGCATTCAATCACCACTGTTTCCTGTGGTGTGGTCCACCTGAGACTTGGATCTATTGAATTTTTGGTTTCTGACACATAATAAGATGTGGAAACGGATGGATAGCGTGGATCTGAGAAAAATACATCATGGTTTCCCCCACAGCCAGGGATTCACCGACCTCCGTGGATCCGGGATCCACTGAAGCCGCGTCCCACGTAGTCGACTGGCGGTCCACATTTGATGTACGGATGACATGAAATGGACTTGAATCTGAACCGTTCATCATCCTACAATCTAATCTGTCCAGATAAGGAATGGCAGAACTCTCTTTTATCTGTGGCATACCCAAAATCTTTCTCTGTACAGAGGACGTACATATTCAACGGATCCGATCATCATCCATGCATGTCACAGCGAGTAGACAACAAGTTCACTCGGTAGCACGCGGACTACAAGACTGAGCCTACGGTGACGATGTGTGACGATGACGGCGTCAGGGATTTCAACTGGTAAGAGAGAGAAGACCAGCAAAGACTGACGGAGACGGCCATTGACGGCAGGAACCGGCGGAGAAAAGGCCGGTCGCCCCTGCATTGCCTCAGCTGTCATTCTGCATTAAAGAGTACTAAGATGGCGACACGTGTTCAACATTTATGAGTTTGTAGGTGCCTCGGCTAGCTAAAAGAAGAACATAGGGGGAGGCGAGGGACTGCGGAGCTTGAATGCACCATGTGTACGAAAACACCCCTGCTTTCCATGTTTAATGGCTAAGCACCGCGAGCAATTTGTCTACGAGGCACGCGTGTAAGAGATCACAGCCACCCATGGGGTTTTTTATTTATTGATCTACTGTCGACGTAATTATGTGGTCTGTCACCTGGGGTTAGACGCTTGTGGATGCGATTTGCGTCCTGCCCTCGCCTGGATGGAAATCGGTCCATGCAGGGGTCGTGGAGGCCACGGTGATGTATGGATTTTATCCACACCGTCCATCCATTTTTCTAGATTTTTTTATGGTAGGATTCTAAAAATGAGGAAGATCCAAGGCTAGACGCCCACCGTTGAAAACTTCCTAGGGCCCACGTTGTTGTTCATTGACCATCCAAACTGTTCATGCCTTCCTAGGTCACACTCACAGAGAGGGAAAATATAAATGTCATCTTGATCTAAAACTTCTTTGGCCCCAAGAAGTTTTCACCGTAGGCCTTCAATCCTCACTGTGTGGTCCATTTGAGCATTGGATCTGCCTCGTTTTTAGGCTCCCATCTTAAAATGATATGGAAAAATGGAGTAACGGCGTGGATAAAACCCATACATCAAGGTGGGCCCCACAGAGTACCTACCTGGACCGATTTTGTCCAGGCGGGGGCAGGACGCGGTTCGACTGTTCATTTGACGCGGATTACCGTACGGTAATCTTGGCCGTCAATCGCTGACTGTTCATATTCAACGAATTGATTTGCCCTTGGAATTTGGACCATTCAATTTTTTACTTCCAACGTCCATGGATAGCCACCGATTGGATGGTTAGGATTTCTTGATCGGTGTCATTAGTCATTACGTGGATACGGACGATTCGCAACGCTTTAATCCATCTCCATGGTACTGAAGGCGATGAGTCACCCTTCTTTTCAGAATGGCGGTGAATGATAGCCCGTCCCACCAGCCAGCTCAGCATATCTAGACATACGAAAGGCTACACGTGTGAGCCACACGCAAGAAATAAATTACATTTTGTCTTTTCATTGCCCAATTAGGATAATCATATCCGTCCAAATGGCTCAGAAATGCGAAAGCAGTAGCCTCTACCATGAGTACGAAAATTCGATTTTGTTGAAGACATGTACTAAAAAATAAGCAGATAAAATAACAAGAGAGTTACTATTGTACAAGCTTAAACTGGCTTTTTCTTCCATCCCCCCGTTGTTTCGGTCACGTGGAGCCTTCCGACTATTTATTTCAGCTTCATTTCATACAGAGGGTCGCCTGATGAGAGGCTTTGATTTCTCTCGCAAGTTTCTCATTTTCACGTGCGAGATCGGTGCCCTCCCAAATATCAGATTGTTTGAGCAATCTTATCTTTTGATTTGTGAACAGTTGTTTGTTAAAATAGGATTTGATTGTTTTCATTTTTAACCGTCCAATATATGTCCAACAATCTAATAGTAAGATATTCAAGTAAACATAGATTTTTGGTTCATTGTACATCCACACTAGGTACCGTAATTTTGACGGTTCAATTTGACTACTTTTCACTCCAGGCGTGCAATTTACAAGCAAATTTAAGTGCTTGTGTATCATCCATCACACTATCAGAGTATCAAAGTTTTTCTCAATTTGGTGATGTACAAAAGCAACAAGACTTTTAACCTTTAAGTCAACGGTTGTAATTATATTATTTTATAACTAGCATTGTAAATTTAATCATGTAAAGACATTTAACATAGGCTAAAACACATGTCTACCTAACAAAGTAATGATTAGCATAGTAATTATTAACAAGTGGTTATGCATGTGATTCAATCCAAATCATACCCTTATTGAATGATTCATGGACAAATTGAACAAGGTGGGTCACAAAACAAATTTAACAGATTTGGGTTAGAGGGACTGAATTCTCCGGGGCATGTTTGGGAAGCGAATTAAACCGTATTAGATGGAATTCTATTAGTAATCTCACTTTAGAAATACGGATGGCATATTTTGAACCCATGTGAGATGGGACCGAAATAAATTCGGCACTAAAACCAAGCAAAACCCCCCTCAATCACCTCACTTGACTTTTCACTACCAAAACCCCTATTGATAACCCACGGTTTTTATTATTAGGGGGTGTTAGGCACGTCGTATTGGGAAGATTAGGTGGGATGGGATTATCCCCTGCTACCATGGGATAAGGTTAATTCCTTGTTATGTTTGTAATATGATGGTACATCAAATGGGTATACTCATCATCATTTGAAGCTATTGAGAACAACATGTGTCATTTTCAGATTGTTCATTTGTTTTGCAACCTTTTTTTTATGGCATGGGCCTTAAAATGAGATAGATCCAAGAATTATGTGGCCCTAACTGTAGGTATATAATCCCTTTCTATGGTGGGGTCCACTTGAGCTTTATATCTACCTAACTTTTTGGCCTGTGCTCTAAAATGATCTCAAAAAATGGGTGGACAGTGTGGATGTAGCACACACATCATGGTGGGACCTACGCAACTTACTAACATTAAGTGAAATTGGCTTACTACCAATACAATTCCCTCTAATCTAATTTGAAGCTTTTCCATTCTTCCCAAACATTAAGTGGAGTTGGCACTCGACCAAATGCAATTTCATCCAACCTAATCCCATATAATACCGTGTGCCAAATGCACTTAGTGAAAATGAGAGTAGACTACGTGCTACATGTGGCCCGCTTTGGTGATTTTTTTTGTATATTCATATTTTCAATCCATTTCTCTAGCCCATTTTGGGAAGTGATAAAAAAATAAAGTAGATGCAAATCTCAAGTGAACCACACCATAGGAAACAATGGTGCCTTAGTCTCTCACCATTGAAAATTCCAAAGGGCCATCTTCAGGGTTTTTATTTTATTTTATTTTATTTTTTATTTTTTTATATGTTTATTTACCATTCAACCCATTGATAATGCCAATAAGATCTTGAAGAAGCGAAAATCACTTTATCCAAAACTTTTATAACCCACAAAACATTTTTAATGGTCATTTGTCACTGTTTCTAATAGTGTGGTCCACATGAGATGTTGATCTTCCTTAGGGCCTGTGTGGCCGGCTGGATTAGATGGGCTTAGGTGGGATGGAATTGCATCTGGTCCTGTGCCAATTCCACTCCATGTTTGGGAAGAGTGGAAAAGCTTGGAAGTAGGCTAGATGGCATCGTATTAGGGCCCGTGCTAATATCACTCAATGTTAGCAAGTTGTGTAGGTCCTACCATGATGTGTGGGCTATATCCACACCGTCCACCCATTTTTCGAGATCATTTTAGAGCATGGGCCAAAAAATCAAGTAGATCTAAAGCTCAAGTGGACCCCACCATAGAAACCAATGAGGATTGAATACTTACTATTGAAAACTTCTTTGGGGCCACGTAAGTTTTGGATCTGTCTCATTCTTAGGCCCATGCCATAAAATGAGGTTATAAAACAAATGAACGGTTTAGATATAACACATGTATGTTATTGTCAATAGTTTCAAATGATGGTGCGTATCTCCTTTTAATGTACCAACGTATTACAAACAAAAAAGGGAATTAAGCTTATCCCATGGTACCAGGGAACAGTCCCTGCCATGGGTAATAATGATATTTTTTGAATCCTATCCCACCTAATACCGGGGGATCGGTCCGGCCAAACAGGCCCTTAGGTTTGTGATAGTGTCAGTGAATGAGATTAAAAAGTAAATGGATAACTTAGATATACAAAAAATACATTAAAGTGGGCACCACATGGTTTAGGCAATATCCTCCAAGGGAGCGTCTAGTGAAGGGTATTGAATGTGATTAGGTGGGATAAAAATGCATTTGGTTTGTAATTCCATACAGTTTTTGGAGAGGATGGGATGGAACTGCATTTAGCCCATTAAAATTGCATATGGTCCCATGCAGGATTTTTATGAATTTTAAAATCCACCACACATATGGGCCCCACATTGTTTATTATTATTTTTAATCTATCCCGTCCATCCATATAAACTATTTACATGTGACATTCTGGTTATCTATGTATGTAAGTGGATGACATCAGTTGTGAATTTGGTCCCTTGATTATAATTCCATGGTCCACTAAAAATGATTTTGCTTAATCTAGTCTTCCTTGAGCAAAATTTTTATCCCAAACATGAAATTAGATGGCTACATTACTGTAGTAATTTCATACATGCAATTATTGTGCAATATCCATGTTAATCCCATCTAAAACAATTCAATACCATTCAATTCCACCGACAAGTGTTACCGGCGTAACAGCTAATCCGCTCCATGTGAAAATCGCCCTTTAGAAAAGCAGGCTGATCACCTGAATAGGTAGGCTGATCACCTGAATAGGTGGGCCGAACCGGTAGGTAGAGTCAGATATTGTGTTGCCCACTGATTCCAACGGTTTTTGGCCCACCTGACGAGTGGAACCGCCTATTTTTGTTCCAGGCGATCTTCATGGCAGGGCGAACGATACGCACGGTACTGTTATCCTCCACATGTGGCATATGAGGGAAAGAGATGGTAGGGTACCGCAAGTTATGGTACGTTGCCTCTTTATTTAAATAGATATTGGTGGTCCCAAGGTGAGAGTTGTGCATGAAAGCGCCGTTTCCTAACAGCTAACGTCGTCTTAAAGTAAAACGATTAGAGATATACATGCAGCTTTATACGACCCTGACTCCGTCCGTCTGCGGCCTTTTTTTTCATTGCTACACTACACTAGCCCTGCCTTCGCTATCTTCTCGCTTTTTTATCCCAATCCCCTCTCTACCGTTTATTGACTGCTCCGACTTCTGATCCGACACGCCTCGAATTTCCTTATCGGGCACGCCTTGTACGGCCACGCCACTGTAATAACCAGTCGCTTCGCTGTTTCCCTCTCCATTTCCAGATAAAAACCGACTGTACCGGTCACTAACGTCGTCTCACCGCCGTTAGCAACCAAGCATCCTCTATCACTCACTCTCTCTCTCTCGTAATAAAAACTCGTTTCCCCTCTTTTTTAACTGATCACGCCAAAAGTCCCCCTTCTATTCCATGTTCTGCTATTCTTCTCTCACTCTCTCCCTTCCCCACTCTCATTCATAGCCAGCAAATGTAGCTTTTCTTCCCTACGTTACAAAAAACCCCACTGATGCATTCCTCCTAGAAAGAGCTTATTTCGTTTTGGTGTCTTCTCTACTTTCTCTCTCTCCATGGAGGGATTCTTCCAGATGAAGCAGCTTTTCTTTCTTGCTTTCATGGCGTTGGTTTTGTCATTTTCTCCTTCCGTTTCTAGTCTCGCTGACGAAGGTAGCAATTTCACTATCTATTCCTATTTTTTCTGTTTACATTTTTGAGTCATCTCAAAATGCTTAGCGGCTAAAGCTTCTTTTCCTGTATTCTCTCATGCTTGTTTTTTCAAGAGCTTGCAAGGCTCGGGAAACCAAGGGCTGAGATGTTATGCATCAAATCCTTGCTATTTTTAGCAATGCCCTCAGCAAAAAACGATTTGGAGTTTCAGTCCTCTGTTTTAAGTGAAATGAGAGTTTTGTTTTGCAGGGAAAACACTCGTGTCCATCAAGGCGTCGTTTAGCAACGTTGCTAACGTGCTCCTCGACTGGAATGCTGATGGCAACGAAGATCACTGCTCCTGGCGCGGGGTTGCTTGCGACAATCTCTCCTTCGCCGTCGTCTCTCTGTAACTCACATACCTTCTGTTCTTTTTCTTCTTTCTTCTATCCGATTTCAACATCTAATTCGTTACAATCATGAATCATCTATGAAGGAATCTCTCGAATTTGAATCTCGGCGGGGAGATTTCGCCAGCCATTGGGGATTTACAGAGCTTACAGGCACTGTATGTTTTACTTTATTGCATCAGGATAAATATGCATTTGGATGAAATCATTTCAAGCTCAAATGCTTATGTTGGTTGCATTGATGTGCAGAGATTTGAAGGGGAATCAGCTGACCGGGTCAATCCCTGATGAGATCGGCAACTGCGTTTTGCTGAAATCTCTGTAATCTCTCTCATTTACTTGCATTCTGAAGTTATGGGATTGAGAATGTAATGGAGGATATAACTGAAATCTGTGTTGGTTTGTTTTCTGTAGGGATTTATCCGGTAACTTGCTATATGGAGATATTCCGTTCTCGACATCTAGGCTCAAACAGCTTGAGGAATTGTTAGTAGCATGTCTGCTTTTATTTGGTAGATTGGTCATTTTCACGAATCTTGCTTGCCCCTTTGTAAGGGATAGATTGGTCATTTATGGTGATGTTACTATGCAGGACATTGAAGAACAATCAGTTAACAGGGCCTATTCCTTCAACCCTTTCACAGATGCCAAATCTCAAAACTCTGTAAGGTTTCTGTCACTTATATTTGAGTTGCATGTTCTATTTTGTGGTTTATGCTTTCTAATATCTACTTGAAAACATTGAATTGTTTTTATTTATTTTTCCTTCTCATTTGGGCGTTCTCAGTTACACATTTGCATTGGGAGTTTGTCTGATAGAACATACCTGAACTACAATTGTTTGTTTCCAATGGTGTGGATTTGTGTGTACAAAGTGATTTTAATGGGTCGCTTGCTGTTTAAATTTTTATAGGGATCTTGCTCAGAATCAGCTCACTGGTGACATTCCAAGGCTGATTTACTGGAATGAAGTATTGCAGTATCTGTGAGTACTTCCTCCACTCTGTGTACTCCATGTAAATCAAAATTTATAACTCATTCTCAAAGTAGTTCTAGTTCATCGAGTAATTTGGTATGTTTTGGAGTCGCCCATTATTGTGACCACACCATGGGTTCTGTTATGTAATGTGATGGCCACTTTGATTCTTGTTATGTAAGATGGACATCAGATAAACAATAGTTGTTAGCCAAAATCAGGCTATTGTTTCCTCAATAACTGCTTCCATGTAATGTAATTGCATCCATTGCATACACTGGATGTTTTGTTTCTTCATCTAGTGGCATTATGTCATCCAATGTAACACTATTCCAATGAAAAACAGCTGTTATTTTGTGTGCCTGATGTTCTCTGTTTTCTCAATTTACCCATTTTTTGTTTTCACATGGCCTTTCCTGTTATGCAACTGTAACATCAGTTGCCTTTTCTGTGCTCAGAATTCCATTTTCTAAACCTTGCTATATTAATTTTTTTTCCTTGCGAAATGATGAATGATGCTGTTTTCTGTAGCGGGTTGCGGGGGAATTTGCTGACGGGAACACTGTCTCCTGATATGTGCCAATTGACTGGTCTATGGTACTTGTAAGTGGATTCTAATGGAACCTGCATCAATGGTTGTCTGGGAATTTATATTTGACATTTTGTTCATACCCTTGTTTCAACCATCTCTACTGGTGTTGTTGCAGTGATGTGAGGGGCAATAACCTCTCAGGAACCATACCGGATAACATTGGGAATTGTACGAGCTACGAAATCCTGTAAGATGGCTGGCATTCCTTTTGGCGTGGGTGTTGTTGTTCCTGTGCTTTCTTCAACTGTTTATGGTCTGTTGACTGTTATGACTTCCAGGGATATTTCTTACAATCAAATCACTGGAGAGATTCCTTACAACATTGGTTTCCTGCAAGTAGCTACATTGTATGTTTCCATCTCAAAGGCTCTGCTGTATCTCTTCTTTCATCTGCAAATAACTATTCGTTTCGTCTACTAATCAACCAACTAGAATCATTCAGCTACTGATATTTTTGAACTCTTCTAGTTAAACTGCTTGCTGTAGTATACTCAACTGAATCTCTATTGCAGCTGATAATCTGCAACGTTTTTTCTTTTATTTTTTGCATCCATTTGTCATCCATTCTTGTTGCATTTAATTAGGTTGTTTTTCTTGATAATGGTGTGCTGACCCTTGTGAAAAAACTTTCTATTATTAGGTCTCTTCAGGGAAATAGGCTTACTGGGAAGATTCCAGAAGTGATAGGACTCATGCAAGCTCTCGCTGTTTTGTAAGTTTTGTACTGTCTTCTCAAATTCTTTTCATTTTTTTTTTTCAAACTATCTTTTCTTCCTAAATAACTGCACGCATCTTTTCTTGGGCTGTGAAGAAAACATTCCAGCGGGTGTCACTTTTGTATTAGTATTAACCTTCAATGTTGGCTTTCCATTAAACTATCATCATTATCTTAAGCTTTCATGTAGCAATTTGGGTTGTGCTTTAAATGGTTGGCAGAAGCCCACACCACACGCTCTCTCATTTACCTGGCATTGGAATTGGCCATGGCAGAGGTGCTTGGGACAACTTTCACATATCATCTCTTAATTTATGCCCTTCAATGGTTGAGTTTCCCTCACTGTGGCCTCAATTATTGGTCGTGTTTATGAGTTGTGTGAGCTTATCTTTGAACCAGTGTTTCAAATAGCACCCGTAGCGTAGCGGTAGCGTAGCGGTAGCGTACGCTACGTAGCTTAGCGTGGCCGTAGCGCTACGTAGCGTCCCAAATAGCGTAAATCCCCTGTAGCGTACGCTACAAGGGTCGTAGCGTACGCTACAGCTACGTAGTGCGTAGCGTCCGTAGCGTAAGCTACAATCTATTTTTTTACTATTTTAGTTTTTTTTTTTAATTTTTTCACGTTTTCTTTGTTTCTAATGTTGAGCAATGTGACACTTGTATTGTACTTGATACTTTTAACCCATGGGATTTTTATTTCTTTTCATAATTGTGACTTGTGGTTTCAATTAGACATTATTAATTAAAGTGGTTGTTGATGTGATAATTATTTGATTTAGCTTATATATGTAGATTGGCTTTTGATAAATGATAACTAATAACTTTTTTGAACATGCTTATAATTGATAAAATGAATCATCTTTTAGGCATTTTTATATTTTTTTCCCTTTTTTTCCACTATTTATTATATTTATCCTATTTTTAAATTAAAAAATAGAAATATCGTGTAGCTTACGCTACACGCTACGTATTTACGCTACACGCTATAGAGGGCTGAGCGCTACGCATCACGCTACCGCTATTTAAAACACTGCTTTGAACTAGTGATTCCTAACCAGTCTCTTGGTCTCATTTCAAAGTTATATGTTCTATTTTCCTTATATTGCTTAATATATTGTTTATTGTGCAAGTCCTATTCATCAATAGTTCAGATTTGATAACAAGCATCACAAAAATCCATGCTTTTTGCATCTGTCCAGGGATTTGAGTGAGAATGAGTTAGTCGGGACAATTCCACCAATTCTAGGCAATCTGTCCTATACTGGCAAGCTGTGAGTTGGAGACTACCACATCTGGTGTATGATCTTAGCAATGTGTATATGCCATGATTGGTCATTGTGTTTTCTGTTTATTCTTCCCAGGTACCTACACAGTAACAAGCTCACTGGGCCAATTCCACCAGAATTGGGGAACATGTCCAAGCTAAGCTATCTGTGAGGGTTCCTTCTTTAAAATAAAATTTCCACTTTGGGGGTATTTGTGTAAAATATTTCTAATCCTTTACTTCCGCAGGCAATTGAACAACAATGAACTGGTAGGTAGCATTCCGGCTGAGCTTGGACAGCTGGAGGAGTTGTTTGAATTGTGAGTATTTATTTATTTATTTTTAAAACTGTCTCCTTTATTTCTATCATCTTATTTTAACCTTTTGTGGGCATATTTTAATTTATCATGCCAGGAATCTTGCCAACAACAACCTTGAAGGACCGATTCCTCGGAACATCAGTTCCTGCACTGCACTGAATCAATTGTGAGTCTTTTGATTTCAGATTTGTTTACAAGAAATTTTTGTTCATTTCTGATCCCATGATATCTTGTTTCAGTAATGTTCACGGCAACCGATTGAATGGTTCCATTCCATCTGAATTCCAGAAGCTGGAGAGTCTAACATATCTGTAAGTCTTAACCGGAAAATATTAGAGATGGGCCAGTCATCTGTCATCAATTGAACATATTCTAATTTACAATGATGTCTTTGTACAGAGGCTTGCAGTTAGTAAGTGCACATGTTTTCATTAGTATATTCATACTTTTACAAATCTGTATTTTCTTTGAAACTGCAGAAACTTCTCTTCAAACAATTTCAAAGGGTGGATCCCTGTTGAGTTAGGGCGCATAATCAATCTTGATACGCTGTAAGTTGCAATGCAAGCTTTCAATGGTTATGTTGTGGTCAATTATTTTATATGTAGGGTTTGTAGGGTTGATTTTGGTTAATAAAGTCCACTGCGATTTATGTTCTAAAAACCAGAGATCTTTCCAACAATGATTTTTCGGGACCTGTTCCAGCGTCTGTTGGCGATCTTGAGCACCTTCTTCAACTGTAAGTGACAAATTATTTTGTGATTTTGATATAGTGGAAAGTGTTCCTAAGGGCGTTCCATTTATAAATCTCAATTGTTCTGTTTGTGAAATAGAAACCTGAGCCGGAATCATCTCAATGGCCCTGTACCTGCAGAATTTGGGAATCTCAGAAGCGTTCAAGTCATGTTAGTTCTTTAAAATACTGCAACAATTTTTGTCCCTCCTGTCATGTCTCCAGCAGATTCTGCTACCAGACAGCTAAAACTGTTATTTTTCTCCCTTTTTTTTTTTTTTTTTTTTTTTTTAATTTCTTTCAACAGTGATATCTCATATAACCAACTTTCTGGTGCGATCCCTGAGGAATTGGGCCAGCTGCAGAATATAGATGCACTGTAAGCTCACCCATCATCCATCCACCAGTGTCTTCATTCGTTATTGTGGATGCAATGTTTTACCCTTCTTTCATTGGGAATTCTGATTCAGGATTTTGAACAACAACAATTTACATGGGGTTATACCTGCTCAGTTGACAAATTGTTTCAGCCTAGCCACTCTGTGAGTTCAAACCCATCTTCCCTCATTTTCCTACTTAAAAGATCTGTCTTAGTTACTAATGCAGTCTTTGCATGCTTATTTAAACCAGGAACCTCTCATATAACAACTTATCAGGAGATATTCCTCTCTCTAAAAACTTTTCAAGGTTTCCTGTTGAAAGGTTTGAAGATGACTTCACCTTTTACTTTCTTTTCTTCATTTGAAGATGACTTCACGTTTTATTTTCTTTTCTTCTGTGCGATTCTTGATTTTCATTCATTGTGTATGTCAGTTTCTTAGGAAATCCGCTATTATGCGGTAACTGGCTGGGATCCATCTGTGGAATGTATGCCCGTGAATCCAAAGGTGTCCTCATGAACGGTTAATTTTGTGCACGTGTCATTATGTGCTCATTTTATTTATCCTAACCTGGTCACTTGTCTTTCAGGTATAATCTCCCGAGCAGTGGTTGTCTGTATAACATTGGGCTGCATCACATTATTATCTGTGGTGATAGTGGCAATTTACAGATCGAACCAACCCAAACAGTACATCAAAGGCTCAAACAAAACAGTGCAAGGTGTGTATGCTCCTTCGGGTTTTCCTAACATTTATCATATCAATTTAATTTCTTAACATTATTTATTCCCCAGGTCCCCCAAAACTGGTTATCCTTCACATGGATATGGCAATTCACACATATGATGATATCATGAGAATTACTGAAAATTTGAGTGAGAAATACATTATTGGTTATGGTGCATCAAGCACCGTATATAAGTGCGTGTTGAAGAACTCGAAGCCTATTGCCATCAAGAGGCTCTACACTCAATATCCCCATAATCTGAAAGAGTTTGAAACTGAACTTGAAACCGTCGGCAGCATCAAGCACAGAAATCTTGTCAGCTTGCATGGCTACTCACTCTCCCCCAATGGCAATCTGCTCTTCTATGATTACATGGAAAATGGTTCCCTCTGGGATCTTCTTCATGGTTCGTTGTTTCTTCTGTGGCTTTTTTCCTATGTACTTGCCTGTTTCCTTTTCTATCCGAAATGATGCAAATGAATGCATCTTTAGCAGGCCCGTCAAAGAAGGTGATGCTTGACTGGGATACAAGGCTGAAAATAGCAGTGGGTGCTGCTCAAGGGCTAGCTTATCTACACCACGACTGTAATCCCAGGATCATCCATAGAGATGTCAAATCCTCAAACATTCTGCTGGACGAGAATTTTGAAGCTCACCTATCAGATTTTGGCATTGCCAAATGCATTTCCTCTTCTAAAACCCACGCCTCTACTTATGTGATGGGTACAATAGGATATATTGATCCTGAGTATGCTCGGACCTCTCGGCTAAATGAGAAGTCTGATGTTTACAGCTTCGGTATCGTACTTCTCGAGCTACTAACTGGAAAGAAGGCTGTCGACAATGAGTCCAATTTGCATCAGCTGGTAAATTTGCATATATTAGGTGGATGATAATCACGTGATGCATGTCTTCTTTTTTGGTCCCTCATTGGATGACATTATCTCCCTTCTGTATTTCAGATCCTTTCCAAAGCAGATGACAACACAGTCATGGATGCTGTTGACTCTGAGGTGTCCATAACGTGCACAGACCTCAACCTAGTGCGTAAGACCTTCCAGCTCGCATTACTATGCACAAAGAGGCACCCGTCTGATAGACCCAGCATGCATGAGGTCGCACGTGTGCTGGTCTCCCTGCTGCCCACACCTCACTCTAAACCATGCTTGACGCCAGCCAAAGTCATTGACTATACTCGCTACATTGTCGACAAGGAAGGGAAGCAGCATGGGCACCGGGAGAACAGTTCGTCTGATGCACAGTGGTTTGTGAGGTTTGGTGAAGTCATATCCAAAAGCACCCTTTGAACACTCCATCTTCCCAAGGAAGGAAAAGGTCTCCAAATTTTGTTATTATACAACAAAAAAGAGCACTAACATAGTTTTTGTTTGAACTCTCCTTGGATCGGGCTCCTCTTTCTGCCTGCGTTTGGGTTACAGGAAGTTGTCCCCGCGGTCTTTTGAACACTGGGTGTAGTTTGAACTACATGTCGGTGGGCCTGCACCAAGTTTTTGATTTGTTTTCATCTGCTGCATGTGAAATTTTACATACATTGCTAGATTGATGCTATAATGCTCTGATGATACCTTTCTACCACCTGTGATCTTTCAGCAATCCAAGTTTTATGTATGTGCTTGGCGTAGAAAATGGTACATTGATGGAGTTGTGCTTGCAATGTGCAGTTTGTCTTGAACCTTGCACATGCTTGTGGTGGTTTCAACAGTTTTGTTTCATTTGTTGGGATCACGTGGATTGTGACCATAGGCAACCAATGGAGGGATCTGTATTTATGTACTCATCTTGTGCTCATGTTATGCTGTATGGGTGTGATTTGATTATACAAATTGCTGGTGCTGATATGACCCAAAAGAATCAAGATTGGTATTCTGTCTACCATTTGTTTCTTCAAGTAGAGTGTGGAGCGTTGTATAACCAAAACGATCAAGTATATCTATATCTGGCAGTCTGATACAAAATCTAATATCGAAATCTGCAATCCAACAATGGCATTGGAAATCCGGCCCAATTTTGAAGGTTCTGCAAAGCCCTGTTTTGGAGATGTCTGCTCCCTTTTAAAAGGATTCTAAGACATGTAGTGATGTCTGCCCATTCACCTATAGAATGCCATGTTATGCTGTTGCTGCATTGGTCTGATTTTCGGGCCACCGGATGAGAGACCCATCTATGAGACAACAACTGCACACACGTGTGCACGCAATTGACAACAACCCACATGCATGGACAGTCTATTTTCTGGTGTTATTTTGAATGGCCTATGGTCCAATATTCATTCTGAAAGGATGATCAGGGCCATTAGTTTTGCTTAGTAAAATGTGAAACAATTAACAGTATCTTTTCAGTTGTCCAATTTCAGGCGTACATTACCGAATGGAAGTTCCTACTGCAGCCCATCATGGATGGTACTGATCATTGGATCGTCTCAACATGTAGGCCTTATTGCATGTTGAGAAAAAAGAACTCTCTGCATTTTGAATTTCCAGATCTATTCAAGTCAGGGAACTTACACGGTACTGATGCATCAGAATGTGATTATGTGCAATACCGCGGATTGTTGGTTATCTGTGATTGGTCCCATGAAATCAATGGTCTGGTTCAATGAACGGCAGACTTCACTACTATGAAATGGGTGCGTCTGGACGTTAAAGCAAGATTCACATACCCAGACCTCTGATTTTATGGGACCCACCATTACAAGATATTGCAACAATGAACACAAGATAAAACGAACATGATAATGGTAGAAAACACCAATCCAAATCCCCAACTGGGAAGCATTTGGCGTGTTTGGACGGACAATCCAATTAAACTGTGATAACTAGTTCGTTGGAAGTGGCACTGGCCATATTGCAGGTACATTCCCACCCCAAATTGCGATCGCATTACTTTCAAGTACTTTAAAATTGGCAACTCGAAAGCACTGTAAAATGCGATCCGAATATCACCTTCTGTTGGATATGAGCTGAGCAACCACTAGTGCGTCGGTCCAGCATAGTTTTCCCTATGAAAATTTAAATTTGAAACTTGAATCAAAGAGGTTTTGGATATGGAAGAGAGAAGGTACTGATGAAGAGTGGGGGACCACATATATAAAATGGCCATGAACCAAAAACTAACCAGTGATCCACAATCGATATCCACTTGAAGGCTACCCAAATGACTGGACTGTTCTTTAAACAATGGGAAACACATGATCATGCCCACTTGATTATTATCCTCTATATTGATTATGCACACGTGTCACATTGGCACCCGTGTGGGATTACTCACGAGTTTATGTGGACAACTAGCATTTACCTGTCTTACATCTCGGGCAATGGGCTCCTGTAACAAGCAGAATTCATGATTTAAAGAGTTGGAAACAAATATATGGTGAGCATGAATGCGGCGAACGCAGCCTGCTGTTAACGTGATCAAAGAATATCCTCTGGATATAATGCAGGGTGTTTTCACACTGGGTTCAAGTGCGGTGGCCTGTGTGAAGTTTTTTGACAACTCATCAAAGGTGATGTGACTCCAAAATCTGAACAGTCCTCGTGAAGCAGCACCTCATGAAGCCTCATGAACCCCGTGCTTAATTTTTACTTTGCTCCAAAAATTTTGTGGGCCATGAAAAATGAAAACAGTTTCCTCCCTTGATTTGTATTTCTCTTTGCTATGGCCTACCAGAATTTTAGATCAGAGTGAAAATTTTCCCCTAGGGGTTTCATGGGATTTCGCAGCACATGGACTGTGCGCATTAGACGCCCATGACACATGTGCAAAGGTGCGCACCTGCGTAGGTGTGCAAGTGATATGTAATCGAACCTATGCTTTCTGTGAGCCTTATAAATTTATAATAGGATGCTCCAAAAATAAAAATCTCTAAATTCAAGTGGTGGCCCACATAGTGGTTTAATCGTCTTGAATTTTCGGGGTTCAACTTTCAGAGGGCAAACCGTCTGGACATAAACACAACCTGATAGACCCTAATAGAGTAGTGGTGCAATCGCTCATGGTACGAGGACGTACTGAGAAACCGGCTTTTTTTCCTATCCTATAATATAGGCTGCCCTTTGGACGAGAATACAAATTCCAGAAGGACATTGCAAAGTTTGAATAGGTCTCCAACCATCTCTCTCTCTCCCTCATTTCTTCAGGACTCTAGAAACTCGGAAGAAGAGTTCATGTCAAGGTCTCCTACAAGAAGAAGAAGATAGGTAAGGTTTTTATCAATTTCTCTATCATATTGCCATTTAAGGGTTCTAGAGATTGTAAGCATACATTCCTCTACCATGATTTCAACACGCCTAGGGAGGGCCTAGAGATGTTGCACTCATAATCTCCCCCAATCTCAAGAAAGCTGGTGGGAATCCATAAAAATTTTCAGAACTTGATTTTTCAAAAGTCCATTTTAAAATGTGTTGTGAGATTCCCCACCACCATTGGATGGTGGGACAATTGCATGGACTGACATCTCTATTTCACACATTTAGCAACAAAGCTTTCTAATGAAATGAAAGATAGATCTAATAAAAGTACCATGAAACGTATTCTTTTCATCTCATCTCTCACTTGAAATGAAATGGATTCGCCTGCTCTTATCTGATTCAATCTGAGCCGCAGTATGCAAACCCGCTCTTATATCCAATAATATTTTATTGATTTTGTAGATATATCTTATTCAGATCATTTTAAAATCTAAGCATCGGTTCGAAACAGCGCAAATGGTATGCAAGTGGAATATATTAACTCAAGTTAAATTGCAAAAACCATTTGGGAAAAACCTAAAATTAGATTGGTTGAACAATCCTATTCAGAAATGTCCACCAATACAATATAGGTATGACAAAAGAATAGAGAAAATTTTATTAATGATACATGGGAATCGACTCTAAAGGTTGTGGCATTTGAAAAGTTACTGGTGAAAATGAAGTGAGATGCAAAAGAATCACTTATATAAGTTGGAAAAGAGTCCAAATTCAAATAGATTTATGAAAGGGTTTCCATGCACCTATCCCACTATATCATTTCTCTTTCATAAACACATGTTACCTATAACTCTTCCATGAATTAAATCATGAGAAAATTTGTAGTACTCTAGCAGGGTATGGATTGGATGATATACGGTCACTTGGAGATTTTCTGAAAATTGCATACTTGAATACAAATAATTCAAATTTATGAATTCTAGTTTTAGGTGTACGATAAACCAAAAATCAACAATTACTTGATTAGTTGACTATTGAATTAGTGAACACTTGACTATCGGATCCGTGAATGCCTTTTCGACCATTAAAATGATATACGCCCAAAGGTCCTATTTCAACAAAAGTGCGTAGTTTACGAATCAGAGGCTAGGATTGTTCAGTCGATCTGGTCTTATAATGGTGACCGAGGGATAGTGAGTTCCACAATTTAATCAGTTTAATATGAATTATTATATACAAGTATACAATTTCCAAGTTCCTAAAACATCATGTGCAGACATAGTATCAAATAACTCCCCTAAGATCATTTACCAAAACCCTTGAATCTGTCCTACACAGATGTCCTTGAAAACACTAAAAACAACAGGTTGGGCTAAGTTAGGGCTGGGGATAATGTGCTTTCAGATGCAACCCGTCTCGCCTAATTAATAGAGGGGCTCAAATTTTTCGCTCGAACCTAGTCATTGGGCTTTATATAGCTGCCCAAGCGAGACCAAAAACGAGAAGCCCGACAAGCCAGCCCAACTCATTGACAGCCATTCATGAATCCTATTAGTTGATTATTATTATTATTTTTTCCTCTTCAAATTGCTTATGAGTATCTTTGGTATAGGAAAATGAGCAAACAAGAAAATGAAAGACCTAAACAAGTACAGGAAGCAAAGGCGAAAGATGTAGTTAGAGATGGAAGAAATACAAAAAAAGGTAATCTGCCTCTCTCTCTCTCTCTCTCTCTCAAACAAAGTCATGTATTCACATGTAATGGTGGGGCTGGCTGTGAAAATGGGCGGGCCTGTAGAGCTGTAGACGGGTCGGGTCCCAGAATATTCGGGTCTGCATTGGATACGATCATGCCTGCCTAATTAACCATCTTTATCTGATCGGGTCTCACAGGCTTGGTTCAGGTCGGACCCAAGTCAGGTCGGCTGTCTAATTAGGGAATTTACATGGTTGGGACCATCTGATGAATGGATTAGATCGAATACAAATGGGCCCTTTTGACATATACATGGTGTTGGTGTGTACACAGGCTTTTATACATGCATGTCGCTTAGCAACTTTCCTTCAGTTTTACTTATAAAATTAACTTGACTGACCCCAACCCCACTAAACCCGAATGTAACCGGGTCCAAAATATTGAACCTGAAACCGACCCTAAATGGTTCTGGAAAAATCGACCCCTGTAAAAATCAGATCGGGTCCATTAGGTTCCAGAGGTCCGGGTTGATATCCAGTGGCCCGCTTCTTTGCTCGGGATGGATAGGTTTTGAATTTTTGACAAGTGTGCCCATGATTCACTAATCCAGACCGTTCATCATGAGTCCTACAGAAGAAGGAGAACGCCCGAAATTTTTTTGAAGGTCCTAGCAATCAATCTTAGTACCCTTTTTAAAATTGAACTTTAACCGTTGTTTTATTTCCCTTCAATCTAAAGGTTAAGATTGTCCTATCAAGAATTCTTTTGATGCATAGTCCATCCATAGCTGGACACAACAGACCAATGGTCTGAATTACCAAACGACTATCCCCACAAGTCAGAATCAAAGAATCGTGCACCCCATGCATCCGGTTCACGTATCGCGTAAAGCTGTAAAAGCAAAATCTCTATCTTGCACGCATGCAAGTTGGTTTTTTTTTAATTTTTTTTTTTTTAATTTTTTTTTTATTTTTATATAAAGGGTCCTTGCTCTTGCTCCAGCGGTGGACTCTTAGGAGTTTCAACGCCGGGTCAAGGGTTCGAGCACCCATAGGTGGTGAAATCCCAAATCCCACTAAGGCCTGAGTGTGTCGTGGTGTCTGTGCGTGTCATAAAAAAAAAAAAATGGTTTTTTTATAGCTTTTCTTTCTCTACGGTACACACCTCAAACTACGCCCGTGAAAATCATCCATACGCCCACTCCAATCTCCATTTCCTTGTAAGCTGTAACATCTCTCTTATAAATTAGTCTTCTCAAACCACACACTCTTCATTCACTCACGTGATAGTCCTCAACAACCCCTGATCTCTTTCAAAAGCCTGCCTCCTTACCCTCCATCAAACCACCACCACCAATCCCAGATACTCTTATCTCTCATGATTTCTCAATACACCCACTTAACCAAAGCTCATATGTATTGAATGTATGGCTATTAGAGTAATCATCCGGTGCACCTGCGTGTACATGGAATTTTTAAGTGCACCACTTTGCACTTTGTGGACACTTCTATCTGTACCATTCATCAGGTCCATCATGCCAATTCTTTGTGGGCCACCATGAAGAAACATAAATTTATCGGAGGATCTAAGCCATCGAT
The DNA here is from genome assembly GCF_029962835.1 of Magnolia sinica. Taxonomy (NCBI): domain Eukaryota; kingdom Viridiplantae; phylum Streptophyta; class Magnoliopsida; order Magnoliales; family Magnoliaceae; genus Magnolia; species Magnolia sinica. The sequence goes on along the minus strand of NC_080590.1, from coordinate 15,745,295 downwards.
CGTGTAACTAGAGCATCACTTGATTAGATTGATTCTTGATGGATATAAGCAAAGTTGGGTAGACCAAGTGGATATAGATTTATGGTTGGTTTTTCTTTGTTGATTAATGGTCCCTTGATCAGTGTATTTTTCTCATGGTGGGCCTTTAAAGTGGATTGGGCCTAATGGACGGTCCAGATCAAGATGGAACTAGAAGTTTAGCGTAGAGCTGACAGTACTGAAGCATTATTCTTCTCTATATAAACATGAAAGGTTACTTTCATAAGTTCTATGTAATTGTTTTTTCAACTTCCATCTAAAATGGCCATGAAACCAACTTCTCCAAGCTCCATACAAGGCCACTTCGTCGATGTCCATCAGATCGTCACCGACGAAGAGCGGCCCACCGCCAACGATCAGCACAAGACACCAAACCGACCCATCAGATTCAAGGAACAGAGGAGATCCAACCGTGGTTTCAGTCGGCAAGTCTCGCTGGAGACTGGATTTTCTGTGCTCAGTAGAGAATCCAAGGGTAGTAAGGATGAGAGAAGGGTTCTTGCGAGAAATGGTAAGAGTTTTGGAGGCTTTGCTACGGCTAATAGAGTTGGAGAAGGTAGGAAGGGAGATTTTAGTATGTTTAGGACGAAGTCGACTCTTCATAGGCAGAGTTCATCGTTGTTGCCTGTGAGGAAGGAGATGGAGGCAGATTCAAAGGAGGAGTCTTGCAATGGGCCAGATGAATCGGTTCATCGAACTATTCCGAATGTCGGGAGATACTTCGCCGCCTTGAGAGGAGCTGAGCTAGATCAAGTGAAGGTAATGGTGATAATCTCTTCTCTTTGTTTTCTATCATTTTACAGATGAAAATGGCTATGGTTCTTTCCTTGTCATCTATGGAATTCTGTGAGCTAAAATCATAGGCAACGCATGAATGAACAAGATCGAGACTGTTCATTGAGTGGGGACCATCATTTGAAGTCAATTGCTTAGAAAAACTTGTAGAATGGGCGATGCTGGATGTATGATTGGAGGATTTTGGCCGTTGAAAAGGGACTTTTTTTGGGTGGTTAGAGTCTGTTTCTAAGCCATTGATTGGATGGTTCGGATCATCTGATTAGTGGAATTTTTATTCAATTAATCCTCTATGGAATGGCCCACCTGATGAACGTACTGGATCTCATGCACGTGATGTATGGTTCTTGTTCAAGGACAGCTCTCTGTGCTAGTCGAGATACTGAAGACTTCCCCAAAGTCAAAGATCCTGAATTCAAGATCCTCTAATATGCCATTGGTGGATCCGTGGATCATGAGGTTTGTAAGTTGGGACCGATGAGATGTAATGATGGATCATCCATGATGACATGAAGTGGGGCCCACCAAAAAGAAACAAATCCATCTATAACATGCCTCTGGATTCTGTGGTTAGGATTTAGACCTGCTCGAGTTGGTGGGCCCATGCTTCAGTATCAAGGATCGGACCCACATCCCCAACCTAATGAGGAGAGAATTGCTATGAACTGAATTAAATCCTCCCTCTTGGGACCCCATTTCGTATCAGTGGGGCCCATGGTTTTCAGATCAGAACTGTTGATCTGATGGGACCCACGATTTTTGGGACATTCCTCATCTATAGTGGGCCCATCAGATGAATGTTTCCATACAAGGACTACAAGTGTCATTGTCGGAGATGATAATCATAATCTAATTAAAAATATAGCCGTTGTCATCCTCACCATCACCATCTTGCAGGACTCCGAAGACATTCTCCTCCCGAAAGATGAACTGTGGCCATTCCTTCTAAGATTTCCTATAGGCTGCTACGGTATCTGCCTTGGCCTAAGCAGCCAAACCATCTTATGGGGAGCGCTTGCATCTAGCCCAGCCACCCAATTCCTCCACATAACCCCACTAATCAACTTCATCCTTTGGCATCTCGCCCTCCTTGTCCTCCTCTCCGTCTCCCTTACCTACCTCTTCAAATGCACCTTCTACTTCGAAGCTGTTCGAAGGGAGTTCTACCACCCCATCCGTATCAACTTCTTCTTTGCTCCCTGGATCGTTTGCATGTTCCTCGCCATCGGTGCCCCACCCAAACTGGTGGGCCCAAAACTGCACCCAGCCGTTTGGTGTATCTTCATGGCGCCAGTTTTCTTCTTAGAGTTGAAAATCTATGGCCAATGGCTCTCGGGTGGCAAGCGGCGCCTCTCCAAGGTGGCTAACCCATCGTCACACCTGTCGGTGGTCGGGAACTTTGTGGGCGCGATCTTGGCTTGCAAGGTCGGGTGGAAGGAGGCTGCCAAGTTCTTTTGGGCTGTTGGATTGGCGCATTATGTTGTGGTGTTTGTGACACTATATCAACGGCTGCCATCGAGTGAGGCGTTGCCGAAAGAGCTGCACCCAGTGTTCTCGATGTTCATCGCGGCACCATCGTCGGCAAGCATTGCATGGGCAGCCATATATGGAGAGTTTGATGGGTTGGCAAGGACGTGTTACTTCATTGCATTGTTTCTCTACGTTTCTCTTGTGGTGCGGATCAATTTCTTCTAGGGATTCAGGTACATACATGCCCTCCCCTCTGCTATTGCATTGACTAGAAAACTTGGTAGACTGATCAACTACAACCTGGTTGTACGCTACAACCCTTTAAAAAAAAAAAATAATAATTCCTTCAGAATTTGATGCTGGTAAAAAAAAAAGGGTTGTACCGTAGTTAACCTACGGGTCCTTGTCCTCAGTGATCTGTTCTCAAACAGTGTAACACGCAGAAACAAGGCACATACATGATATTGGAACCACTCATCAGGTGATCTAAACAGTCCGATATGATCGTCAGGTGGGCCATCGCATGGACACGGCGCATGTAGGATGGGTAAATTTCTTCAAACTTAAGAGAGTGGCCCACCTGATGACAGTATCATCATGAAGTTATGCATGTTAGCGATGCCGTATCACATGATTGGTGGTTGCGATGTGCCAGTTTCCATGTTAGGCAAGTGTGCATGTGTGCAGTTGCATACAACCCTTGCAGAGGCAAATAGTCATCTACAGACGATGCAGCATGGCAATGGGCCAGGCTCAGGCCACTTGGGCAGGGCGCTGTTAGCCGTCGTCCATAGTTTTCTTGAGAGAGCACAACGATTGTTTCTAGCCCAAGCTAACTGTACCACATGGGTGCATGCCTTTGTGCAGGTTTTCAGTAGCATGGTGGTCCTACACCTTCCCAATGACGACGGCGTCATTGGCCACCATTAACTATGCTGAGCAAGTCCCCTGCTTCTTCAGCAAGGGGCTAGCTGTGACCCTCTCCCTAATGTCGTCCATGATGGTCTCCTCGCTGCTCATCTCGACTTTCCTCCATGCATTTGTGTGGCGTTCCTTGTTTCCAAACGATCTTGCCATTGCCATAACAAAGAAGAGAAACACCAGTGCCGCTGGTGGTGGGAGAACACATGCCTATGAGAAGAAGCCCTCAAAGAATGCCTTGGACATGAGACAATGGGTGAAGCAATCTCCCCTTTCCTTTGGTTCTTCCACATCCAGAAACAGCAAAACAGAAAAGAGGGAAATTGATGAAGATGACAAGGCATCACGCTCATAAATGCCCATTCAAATCAAAGAAAAGGGGGAAAAAAAGGAAAGAGAATGTTATACATAAGACCCACTTCTTTCAGTAAAGCTCGTTTGTAAGATTAGAGAAATGTACATGTTTGGAAGTGCCTTACAAAAATATTACAGAGAAGTCAGGAGAGACTGTATCATTGGTGAAATAAAATGAGAAATGTTGTGTTAGGTCATCTCAGTGCTGCTTTGGTAGGAGATGAAAACATGTATTGTATTTACTCATCATTTTCACTCTAACCCAGTCAGATGAAGTGGTGAAATTTCATTTCTAATATAAATAGGTTGGACGTTTTCCATTCAAAGTGGGAGTGTTTCAACCACAGTTTCCACATGTGGACACCACTTCCCACCTGGGTTGCTTATGACCCTACCCTTACCGGAAGTAAATCTCCCCTTTCCTTTGGCTACTGGGCCTGATTGTTAATGGATCAGGTCTCTAAAATCATCCACATAGAAAGGTGCTACAGACCCATCTTTAGACTCTTTCAGTTAAATGTGGACCTTCGATGTGCCTTGTATTGACCATCTATTCGCAGACAACAAAAGTTAAAAGGTTATGCTTCTCCTATCAAAGAGAATTGGGCATTACCCATGGGTCCCAACAGATTAATGGTCCAAAAGAAAACTGAATCATGACCCCCCAACTAGTAAGAACTGAAAGCCAGGTACTGTTTGCATATCTACAGGTCAAGGATTATCTCATTCAAAATGAAATATAGAGCATTGTGAATTATGACAATTCTCCACATCCAATGGCCATATAGAACTGTAGTAATATTTTGGGAGTGTGCGATGATGGGCCACCAGGGGGACAGCTTTGACCCATCAAGGCATGTATGGTAGGAACTATGACATGATCACCTCAGGGAGAGGAGTGGTAGTTCCATCTTTCATCCAACAGAGATTTCCCTCCTGGGCCTTGGAACTATTGTAAACAATCTTCTCTTTACATATAGCATAGATAGTATGATGTGATTTTTAGACTCCCGAGTAATTGACATAAATATAATGTGCCATACATCCAACCCAAGAACTCAATGGATCAATTTGCAAACATTTCATGCATATTCCAAAAAAAAAAAAAAAGCTTCATCGGCCAAAGTGGTAAAGAATAAAACAAGACAGCAATCACAATAACACACATGCTGGACAGGAGGAAAGGGGAAAAAACAGAAGATGAATTATGCTTTCATGTTTCTCAAAATTACAGATTTTCTGCTACATCTTCCAAGACTGCAAAAACCATCTTTCAAAGGTTTAAAGCTTTGATTCCTGTACAAGCCTGTTACATTTTTATTGTGGTGTGGTGGTTCGGTTTCAGAACGACCAATTGTACCGATGGATTCTTCTCTCCTCTCCTCTCCTCTCCTCCAAGTGCTACAACATAAAATGGTGGCTTCAAGCAGTGGCCCTACAAACTCAAGCAACAGAAGAAGCCCAACTAGTACAAATTTGTGGGAAGGCACGAGCTCAACTGATGTATGCCATCGAAAATATCATTGCACAGAGCTCTCAGTTTCACTAATAGGAAGAGTTTTGTACAGTTGGAGGCACTCCATTTCAGCAGCAAAAAACAAGCTTGAAATCTTGTAATGTACTTGAGTAAATACCAATAAAATCTCTTCATTCCTTTCAACGGATGCCCACGCTCCTGTTCACATTTGAAGTCTAATGAGTTTCCATGTCATCATTTATAACAATTAATAACAGTTTGTAGCAAACTTGTCTCTGAAATTATCACAAAGCAAGGATTTAAATGACAATGGAGCCACCAAGACTCCCAAACAAACAGCTTCATAACTATCTCATCAAGTATATACAGGGGCAAAGATAAATTTTAGCCAAAGGGCCCTAATCACTGACAACTGTTGCTATTGGAGGAGAATAAAATGGAAAACAGTTGCCATTTCACTGATAGTAAATCATTGTTAAAGGGCCTTAAGGAAACACAAAGTGACACCAACACACAAGCACTACTAGACACACCCTCGAATATGCAGGCCTGTGTGAAATGGAATTACCAAAAAAAAAAAACTGTTCACAGGTTGAAATGAATAGAAACACCATAACTAAACTGCAAAGATCCTGAGTTTAGCTCTAGGAGAAACTGAAAATCCACATATATTCCACACACAAACAAATTAGCAGTGTATGGGACTAAATTTAGAACTGGTGCAGGAACGAGAAAAAGAAAAAAGCAACAACTATTCCAACCTCAAGAAACTCTGTTTTCATCTTCGGTCTCATGTAGTTACCTGCACACGTTTGCTTGAGATCTGATTTCAGCCATTCCCCTATCGCTCCCACATTGGACCTGCTTTCCCCCAAGCCGCTGCAATGTATCCTTGCTCGTGTGGTTAATCTACAGGTTGGATTTCATGAGACTGAAAACTTACCATACAAGAATAGCATGAAATAACTAAGACAGGAATGAGGGTTGTTAAAAGAGCCAAAAGATTAAAAGAGAACATGTTCACTTGACGGCTGATGGGTATGAACACATTCGTAACATAGTTCTAGTAACATACCTTTTGTTCTTTTTGTACAGAATCAACCATATTTTCCTTCAAGCCCTTACATCAAATGATAATGCAACCACTTGTAAAAATACAGGGAAAAAAACGAAAATTGAAGCAATTGATGCACATAATGATCTAATGTACTGTTCAATTGAAGATAGTTAAAGAAGAAAGAAAACCTTAATAGGTACGGGCCGAGACATATTTGACTGAGATGCAAGCTTTTGCTTAAGTTCACATGTTAATGAGAGCTAGCATTTAAAGTCAAGACAAAAAAGAAGAAGAACAAGAAGGATAAGTCATAGGGAATTATAGTTACAGTAACGAGAAAGTTCTTCCTATCTTAAACCAAGTACTTTATTATAGCACAAAATAAAATAAAATAATAGTAATAATAATAATTTCCATACATTTGATTTACCTTCTTGAACAATTCTATTGGTGGATTCTGAAATCGCTTGTCTGTCGGGAAATTGAATTCCTGTATTTAAGCGCACAAACAGTATTGACAAGGAAATAAATACATATAGCATCTGAAGACATCTGACATAAACAAAATGAAATACCATGGGTATTGTCATTTGCCGTTTGCTAGTTCTGAAGACACCAATTTCACCTTTACTAGAAAATATCTGTAATTTTCACAATACATAAAACATTTCAAGATGTAACTATACAAGTAAAAGATCCGCAAGCAGTAAAGATAAGCATTACCTTCTTATTAAGAGGACGAGCTTTAAATTGGGGTATCTTTTCACTTTCTTCCTGCTTTCGATCATCTGTGACTTTCAATCTAAGCCAACCAATGAAAATTAGATACAGTTCGAGAGTAAGCAGCCGGTGTAATCTCAATGAGAAGTGGATGAACTCTCTCTCTCTCTCTCTCTCTCTCTCTCTCTCTCACACACACACACACACACACACACGCACAATGAATGAAGTCCCAGGCCCAGACTAAATACTATTGTCAACATATCTTACTGATGAAAACTATTCAGTCTAATAACAAACATTAGCAATATAAGATATGTAACTTTTATCAGTACCAGAATTGTCTGTTAAAAGTCATACATTTCCCAAACATGGTTCAAGTTCGGTACAATTGAAAGCCCAGGTAAAGAATAGTTGATGTCAGGTCGGCAGGCAGCCATACAACTTTTTGCCAAGAAATCACGAAAATTCTTGTTTTGAATGTGATTCGCAAAAATGATTCATAAAGCCAAGCCCAAATAGCTGGGAACAAGGCTATGAGGATGATATAGGAGGGATTGATCACCCACATTACAGGTCAATGTGTCACGTGTAGGAAATCTGGTAAGGTGGGCCCCATCAGAAGATCACATGGAGCAAAAATCATGCCAGTCTACTAATAAGCTGGAACACCTTGCAGGAAAACAATGGACGGTTTGAGTATACCACATGGCAGTCCCACTCAATATGTGCACTTGGCTCAACAGCCGTTTGCTTTTACATCAACCAAGTTCATGTGCCAATGTATACGGCGACCAAGCCGAGTAAAATGGGCCCTACCGTGAAGATCACTGTAGGACGTGGATTTTCCAGGTTCCACGTCAGTCCAGACACAACTTAGCCCCACAAACAAACAAAATACAGCAGTGTCAGCTAATAGTGTCTTCTGGGTTCCTGATATGATGTCTGGTGACAGGGGCAGTGTCCCCTGGATTCAAGCTTCATGGAATGTATGCATGCACAATGTGTTGTGATGCTTGTGTGTACAATTTTATAATGCTCGTGAAGGACATGTGGCAGGATATAACAATTGTAAGATTTCTGAAATTTGTCATATAATTGATGAACTGCCATACGATCTGGAGCAAAATGGTGTCTACAATCACCTGTTGCAAAAATGAAGCATGTGTGGTTCGACCGACATTTTAGTCAGCCAGGCCACTCTGTATGAAAACAATGGACAGAGCTTAGATCAGACCTACATGTGGTCGACTAATTAGCGCCACAACCTAATTTTTATGGAAAGTAGCTTCATGGTGTACCCACCTCATTCCATTTTTAAAAGTAAATACTAATTACTTGGAAGTAAAAGGAAAACCCAAAAATAAATAATAATGATAAAACTCAAAATCAATTATTTAAACTTTACAAATATATATATATATACATATATATATATATATATATATATATATCTATATATATATATATATATATATATATATATTGAAGACACAGGGTGTCCCTACCTCATTTTTGAAGTGAGACTAATCCCTGGGGATACACGCAATCACCCACAACCACGTGTATCGGGTAAAGCCAAGGAGGGGAATCGAACCCTCACTTATAGGGAGCAAACCTACGGGGAAGACCATTCACCCAAACCTCGTTGGGTTAATAAAAATAGAAGATATTAATAATCACACACACACACATATATAGGGAAAAGGTACTATGCGCTCGACCTCACGAGTTCGTCCCATGAGGTCGAGCTGTGTGGGCCCCACCGTGATGCGCTTCGAACATCTACCCCATCAATCAGATGCACCATTCCATCGTGGGTCTAGGTCTCAAAAATCAAGTCAATCCGTGACTTGTGTGGGCCACACCACATACAGAAGTGGGGAGGGGCCGTGCACCATTAAAACATTCATAATCATTTTTTGGGCCCACCGAGATGTGGTTTGAAAATCCAGCCTATCCATTATGTGTGTCCCACTTGGATGAGGGTTCAGACCAAGTTTCAGCAACATTCAAAACTCAGGTGGGCCCCAACAAGTGCTTTTATATGTTTTAACGGTGTCTTCACATGATTTTAGATGGTATGGCCCACCTGAATTCCGTATACGGCTGATATTTGGGATATCCCATAATTTGGAGGGGACCCATCAAATGCACGGTGTTGATGGTCAACACGCATCACGGTGGGGCCCACACAGCTCGACCTCACGGGAGCTTATCATGAGGTCGAGCGCATAGTACCTTATATATATATATATATATATATATATATATAAGAGAGTCAAGAATTTAAGCTATAATTTGTGTCCAAGAGAGCATTTTCAGAAACTAGTGTCCTTGTTACATGCATTCATGTATATCTTCTCCAAAAGTTCTGTGATTCCGCATAAGACAAGTCATACTAGTTGGATCAAACAATGATGTCAATTTTTGCATCCATGTAACATGCACCCTAATCCGTAACACCAACATAATATCATGCCATGTGGTAGTCAATGGACTCAGAAACCTCAAAATGACACCAAGATGATACAATAAAATGTAACATAGCACAGGCATTGCAACCTTATTTTCCTTGGAAAGAGCAAATTCAAAGTGGAGATGGCAGAATAGATTGGAAGTCGTAGCATTTTCTTGTGATGCTGATAAGAGGCAAAAGCCTCAAGCCATGAAAGGATGAGGGTGAAGGTGAGGGCGATTCCTCCGAGCCAGAGCCGATTCCCAATCAGGAAGCCCATCCCCGAGGGAGTTCCCGAGCATGTTTTGGATCCAGGTCGGGAAGCGATGGAGCATTCGCTCTCGGCCTATCTGAGTCAACATCATGAGGACCCAGGCTATGGGCCCTGGGTCATAGAACAGTTGAGAACCAACACAGCTCCACTCCAAAACCAGGCCATTTGAGCCTTCTACGAGGCAGAAAAATTGGCTCAGACTAAAAATGAGATTTCCGCTTCTATCAGAAGCCTCTTATCCGCAGTGGGACGGGGACCAAAGGCACTAGTCCAGACAATGAGGCTTTCCAGAATGAACAATACCCAAAAAGAAAACAACTTGGATATCTTCATGTAGTTTCAGTGAGACAGATGCATTTGAACAGAAAAGCCTGACAGAACATCTGCTCCTGGGCTGCACTTACTTTTGATGATGAGAGGAGATATTTGCATAATTTTGTAAGCTTTTGTAGTCTGGGGTACCAATTTGCCAAATGGAACTAGTCTTATGGTTTACTACAACCTGCAATGAAAACATGGCATTATTGATATGGATTGGATAGAAATAACTTACAAACATAAAAATAAAAGGAAGCGATATCTAATCTGTGGACAATGAACATAACATTGCCTATTAACTAATAAAAGAAAAGATTGTCTGATCCAATTACAAAACTGCTATGTCAAGATCAATATGGTGAGTTACTTTATCTGAATTATTGGAACATAGCAGTGGTGATGAAGCTGAAGATACATGTTGCATAGCCCTCTCAGATGTCTTTAAGCGAAATTCCTAACATGCAACCAGATCAAAAGCAGTGAATGAAATTACAAAACAAAATCATAACAAACCATGCGATCAAAAGCAATGATTGAACCTGTGAGAGGGACTCAGTTTGCAGACACAAATGTGTCATGACACAACCATGAAAAAGATATGCAAATAGAAGTAGAAAGAAACGATTGTGATTGAACTTAAAAAACAAAATCATAACAAACCATGCGATCAAAAGCAAGGATTGAACCTGTGAGAGGGACTCAGTTTCAGACGCAACTGTGTCATGACATAACCATGAAAAAGATATGCACATAGAAGAAGAAATAAAACGATTTTAACAACTTACTTGAAACTCAGGCAACCGTGGTGTGCTCTTCTGTGGCATTGGCATTGATGGAGCCTCAAGAATCTGCAGAACAAAGAAGCAAAACATCTCAGAAAAGAACCACGAAGTTGCTCATTCGAAAAACCTCGCCTTTGTAAATACTAGAGACACCAACTTTTCTGTTCAAGCGGCGTGCTTTAAATACGGGCACAGTTGAAAATGTTCGTTCCCCAACCTCCATACAGCTCTTGGCCCTGAAGTTTCAACATAAAACATGTACCAGCAGCTTATTAGAAAAAATATGCCCTCCATCTGAAAGCTTATGGAACACAGTTGCGATCGTTTTGACAAGTGTAAGTATACCTCATTCTTTGAGCCCTTCGAGCTGTTTCAAGTTCAGGTTCTCTGGGAATAGTTAGTTTTAGCCTGGACTGATCAGAATTGCCATCCTACAGAACCACCATAAACACTAAGAAAAACATCTAACAGAAAGCAATATTTTAGATACTATATCCAGTCCAACAAAGAACATTTTCAGACTGAAATAACAATGCTACAAGTGAGAGCTGGGGACAGATAAATGAAACATACATTTACAACAAATGAAAAGTGCTTTCTAATCTTAGGACCAGATGATGTTACTCCTGATAACTAAATTACCTTTTGGGGGGCCTTGTGTATCAAGCTGACTTGCTGCTTTAGATCAAGTACCTAGTTTCAAACAAATAGATATTTTTAAGGGAAGGAAATAAAAAATTACCTAATTTCAAAGAAGTAGATATTTTTAGGGGAAGGAAATAAAGATTATAGAAATCAATATGAATTAAGGATTCATAATTCAAAAGAAAATGTTAGAAAACCACGTCAAGTCCAAATACTATTTCATTAGGCAATTTTGAGAAGGTGAATGATAATTCAATATCCAGATGAAAGGTGCTTTTCATACTTCCATACAAAGGTTCATCTGGTGATAAGTTGCCTTGAAATGAAATCGCTTCCATCCGTTGAAGTAAATCATGTGATTATGTGAAGAGAATGCATTAAGAAACGAGAAAAAGTGCAGCGGCGGACAAACTTCAAACAATAACTAAAATGAAGCTCTGACACTCATGGTGTAACATAATGGTTATTATGGGATCATATCGGTTGTTATGTAACAGTAATGGTGCCAACCATTATGCATTACGAGGTGTAACAGTCCATTACCAGGCTGACACAGTTTTTCACACCCACACACACACAGAGACCGTAACGGCCGTTACAGACTGTAAACAGTAACCGTGGTAGCTATTTGACGTAGGGGAGGACGTGAGGTCGAGCACCGTCTTCCTCAAGAGGATAACTATTCTGAATCCACGGAACTTCTCTGGACTCCTCACAGAGACTTCTCGAATCCACGAGGAAAGAAAGCAGAAAATAGAAATAAATTCTAACAAATTCGAAAGTGATTAATGAATGAGTAAAAACGAGTTCACAACCCTTTAAATAGGGGTACCAAGCAATGGGAAAGAAATCAGAATCAAACTACAACTCAAACTCCTAGAATCCGCGACTTACTATAAATAGTAAACTTACTATTTATAGGCGGTCATGATGTCTACTCGTGCGCAAGGTTTTCGGCCAAAAATAGTAAGTGTCCTATTTGGCTTCACCAAACCGTTCTCCTAATTATTCTAAGCTCTTTTCATGTTGGGCGCAATTCCTAAAGCCTGACGGATGAAGAGTTATAATCAAACTAAAACTTACTATTTACAGTAAAAACGAAATTAAAATGGGGAAACAACCGTCGATCAAGGGTTTTTTCGCAATTCCGGGCTGCGCAACCCGGCATAGCTGGGTTGGTTGGCTAAAGTAGCTCGTTCTACCCCAAAATCATATATTTTACGTCAGATAACTCATTCCGGATTACGAGATACGCCCGATCTATGGTCCGATGGTCTGGATCACTTCTGTCGTCGACCGGGCCTTTTCTGATCTATCTTGGCCATGAAACTGTCCGCGACCCTCTCTACATCACTATTACAGCCATCATCTGCAAGCTACAGTAGGCTGAGTCCAGTGGAGCACTTCCATATATATAAGTAGGAGTGTCCAGTATGGATGTATGCACGTGAGTATTGGGACTTCCTCACTTCATGCGGACATTAGCAATGTCCCCAAAGCTTTTAAATGTCGTACAGAAATCAGTGGTCCAGACTTCCAAATTGTTCTGTTCCACTATCGGCAAGCCAAGTTGCAAAAATCGCACCGATCGGATGATCACAACCATCCAACCAATAGATTGAAAACAAGCAAGGCCAAGTAGAGAAAAGATCATCTAACAAAAGCCCCTAGCATGGATTGTTTGTGATTCTAAAGAAGCACTTTGGTCAGATGATGCTAACCATCTGGTCCATTGGCTTGTAAGAAAATGCACGTGGCATAACAAAATAATCAACGCTATCGTTCCGAACCAAGTTGATCTATGATTGGCCATTCCACCACATGTAAATGAAAGCTTGGGGTACACTGCTAACATCCTTGTGAACATGGGGACATTAGGTTTTCCAGAGCCATCTCATCTCTCAGTACCTTGGAAACATAAATTAAGTAAACTAGAAGCATTAATAGATGAAATCACAATCTCTAGTGCACCTTGCGCAAATGCCCGCCCTCTAGTTTTTGCCTCTTGGCAGCCTGACTTTCAATTCCTGATGTATTGTCTAAGCTTCTCTCATTTTTTAGCACCATTGGCTTTTGAAACCTAACAAATAAGGTAAGAAAGAAGTAAATGACTAGTTTCAAGATTAAAAAGAAGTGGAAGAGAGCTGAAGGGATTAATAAAAAGAAGAACTAATAGAACGAGCAGTAAGGATAGCGCAGAAAAAAGAAAAGAAAAGCATGAACCAAAGAACAATTATAATAGACCACCATATGAGTAAAGAGAAAATGTTAACAACATAGATGAATAATCGAACTGTTCGAAACAATGAGATTTCTGAATTTGCAAACATGAATCTTAAAAGAAACAAATAGCATATCATTTACAGGACTTCATATATATGGGAGAATTCACCACAACTTTTTGTCAATATAAAAAAGATGCAAGATTGCAGATAAACTATGGTAGATAATCAATTTACCACGATATCATGTCCACAATTAAAATCTCCAAACAACCTTTACACAATTTGGCACTTTCAACTTACCGTGGTGGGTTTTGCTTTGCCAACTGACTGGCAGTAGGTTTCATCAAAGTTGAGCGACTCGAGAAAGGTGGCTTGACAGACTTTGTTTTAGCTTTAGGAATATCTTCAGCCATGAGATTATAAAATGTTAGTGTTACGAAAAGAACAGAAAATATGTTTTCTCAACAATGGTAGAAAGAAAAACAAACAACATGATAAGAAAAACAAAATGTAAGGAACACATTTGAACTGATTAATAAAATTTATTCTAGAAGGACAACAGTTATCTTTCAACTAAAGGTGCGTTTGTTTTCCAATTACGAAGGTAAATGGCTGGAAATGGGTAATGATTACTTACTCTTGTACTTGTGTGGTGGCATCACCTATATTTGACTGCAATGATGAGTTGCTATCATTGTTTGTTTTACCTAGAGATCACTGTAAAAATGGTAGTTTTATAATGTAAAAATAAACTATTACAATTTCCTACTTAGACTCTAGATTTCTGAGTTGTAATTCTTATTTAAACAAACACCGTGAAATGACAATGATGGCTTAGTTACTTTGCATTACACAGGAAATTGGAAAACCAAACAAGCCCTAAAACTAATGGTAAACAGAAGTTAGCACACGCACGTTTTGGATTTTTACAGGATGAATAGAGCTTTATAGGAAAAGAAAATTCAATCTTTGTGATGAATCAAAAACCGGAAAAAAAAAGAAAAAAAAGAAAAAAAAAAAAAGGAATAGTGATCAAGTATATCAAAATTATTATCATCCAACAACATCAAAAGAAATGACATGCTAATATATATAAAGGAAAAAAAAAAAAAAGGAAACACAAAACCTTTGGTGACAGCGCCCCCTGCTTGAGAGTCAGCAACAATACTTCCAATAAAGAAATGGTCCAAAACACTTGCCATGAATGCTTGTTGTGCATATTGACCACTTTTCAGATTCAGATCCCCAACCTCTTCATGATCTAGCAACAAAACATAGAAACGTAAGGCTAGAGACAAGCCAAAACCAAATTTCGGACAACAAAGAAATGAAATCTCTTAGAAAACCATGTCTGTTTTATCATCAAAGACAGGTTTTAGCTGAAAATAAGCCCGTTATTGCAACCCAAACATTCTTTAAATATACAAATACTTGCATGGAATGCTTAAACCAATCTAGCTGGGTAACTTGTAGCTGACTATGAGACTGGATTTGTCCCTTCAAGAGCCAAGGTCTAATCAAAGTTTCTCAAGCAATTCACAATTTTTTAGATGAGCCAGAAGACTGTCGGAAAAAGTCACTTATTTTGCTGAAAAAGAATGTCACATATTAGAAGTACAAAGATTATTTGGAAGGTAATTTAGATGAACCATGAAGCAAACTAGAAAATTGAAATATTAGAAATCAAGTCCATAACTAATTACAAAAATTATTAAGTTTATCAGTGATTATTAACTAGTGATAAGAAGAGACTTGAATACTATGAAGTTAGTTATTTCTGCAACTGAAATTAGAAACCTATACACTTTAATTTTCTTCACATGCATAATAATGTTACTGACTTCATATTTTCATAAATAATGGAACTTTTCTTGGAAGCAGTTCATAAAAAACAATACTTCAAGATTGTACTGATACTGCTGATCGATAAGATTGCTAGTAGTTTTAAAAATCAAAATCTTTTGGGAGTGTTTAACAAAAAAAGTAATATTTCAAGATTGTATTGATATTTTACTGAGTAGATCAGATATGTGGAGTATTTTTTGGATGTTCAAATTGTGATTCCTCTAAACAAGCAAAAGTAGAACTAAAATTTCTCTTAGCATATAACATCAACACCCTAAAATGAATTTTTCCACATCGCATAACTGAAACTGATTATTTATTTTTATAAACACAGGAGGATCCATCTGGAATCAAAATTCCATATGTGGAGCCCCTATATACATCACGGTTTCCCTTGCGTGTGTGACTGCTGCCAGCCCTGCTTCCCTCTTAAGCAACTATCACGTCTCAAATTTATTTATTAAAAAGAAAAAGAAAAAAAAAGAAAAAGAAAAAGAGCAAATAATACATTTACTTTCCCTAATTTTCTTGTAAAGAAAGCAGAAAGCCCTCTTGTTAACACTATGATAGCAATCGTCGGCCTGGGTGGATGCTTAAAGAGCAGCTTGAAAGCATCAAGAATCATCATGGTACAATCATGTAGCACCAGGAATAGCTAACCCAGCTTTTACATTTTTCAACTCATTTAATGAAAATGTTAATTTTCAGTAAGTAGAAATAAATTGTTCTTAGAACTAGTACTGTCGGAATATGAAAGAGTATATATCCAACAGAAAAACATCCAAGTATTTCCATGGAGATTCTTTAAGGAAATTTACAATACAATCTAGGTTAGCACTCCAACCTGACCAAGTTAATCAAGGTTGAATAGTTGAGACGGGCCACACAAGCATATGTCAAAGTTCTCCAGATCAATAACCAAAAAAAAAAAAAAGGGAATAAAAGCAAATAAAAATTACGAGCAATTTTTCTATGAAAGTGTCAACATAATGACATAAAATGATTGGGCTGGAGAACATATGACGGTATCAATCACGAAAAGAAACTTGACTAAATTCAAATCTGTAAAATTGGTGTTTTGGAAGGGTCATAACACGCACATGTTTATGAAAGAAAGCATCATAGTCTACAGAAAGTTTGATATGAGTTGAAGTATTGACATGGTAATACCATTATGGCCTGAAATGACAGAAAATGGTACCTCTATAATTTTCAGCTGGTCCAGAAGAGTTGGAGCCCATGCTGACATCTGAATTGGTAATCGAATTCGTCTGTTTCACATCTTTAGGTTCTGGAAGCGTACTCGCATCTTCTACAAGGACATCTTCCCTCAAATGCAGCTTCACTATATAAGCTGAAAAGGCAGAATTGATTTATTAAAAAAAATTGAATTACTTTGTGAAAATTGAATGTACTCAGGGTAATACAAAAGCAAAAAAACAAAATCAAATTAGTAAATTACTATAATAATAGATCAACTGAACAGCATGACAAAGTCAAAGGCTTTTAGCCTTTCATAACATACAAACCCAATAACCAGTGAAAATTCCAGAGATAAAAGAATAGAAATGTTAGTCCCTTGATATACATTGATACACTATCCTCTAACAGCTCGAGCTTTTAGAGCAAGTGGTTGTTTGACATGGTATCAGAGAGGAAGGTCTTGTGTTCAAATCCCTTTTCCTTCCACCTTGCTATGAGATATAACACCTCAAACTGTGAGCTGGTCACCTTCAAAAAATAAATTGAGATGCAAGGGCAAAAACTAAACTCTCATACTAAAATCTCATTCTCCAACTCTACTAAAGAGGTGCCATGTGTAAGTGAAAGTCAAGGCCCTGTTTGGGGCTTTCTGTGAGGGCCTTTGTTTATTTTCCAATTCATGAACAAGCCCTTCAATTGGGAACAGCTTCTTGGAATATCACAAATTGGGTATCCAAAGATTGGGACCTAACCACAAAGTTAATCATTTCATTTCCTTGATTTCCAGTGAAGCTGATATTGTTGCAAATATTAAGGCAAAAGATGGTATGAAGGACCGGAGAATTGTATCAGGAGCTCTTTCCCTTTACAGTTCTCATCATCCATCAAAGGGGATCCACATTCAAACCAGCAAAGTTCACAACCACAAGATGACCAGAATTAAGGACCGGAGAATTGTATCAGGAGCTCTTTCCCTTTACAGTTCTCATCATCCATCAAAGGGGATCCACATTCAAACCAGCAAAGTTCACAACCACAAGATGACCAGAATTGTTCAGTACCAACAACTTTTGGCCAATAGCCAACCCAAAATGCAGCCCACCAGAACAAAGGGTCTTGATCACAATAAACCTCTATCGTGTGTCTGGTTGGATTAGCAGTACAAGGAGTGGAGTTTCAGGGAATTGAATAGCAGACTAGGAGTACTTCAAAAAACTCTCATGCATAGTTATTTCCATGCCCAACAAAGGTCATGACAACCCAACCCATATCACCTGACGACTCATCGGTCCCTAGATTGCACCACTTTGTGCACATTTTTCTCCGCCATCAGAATAGTGGAGCAGCAGCAGAGCTGGCAATGGGCCACACCGGGCCTGCCAAAATCGAAATCTTGATTACGCCCACCCCAAGTAGTTCAAAGATAAAAGCTGAATCAAATCCACGCCCAACTGTTGCCACCCCTAAAACATCAAGGAGGTCATCGTAGAAAACAGATTATGTCAAAAGGGCGGGCCCCACTGTACAAGGCCAATCAGAACAAACTACATTGTCAAGATTATCTCACTGTACCACTCCCCAATTCAAAATGTGATTGTTTTACATTAATCCAATCCACCAACAAAAGAGAAGGAATCCAAATTCTCAAAAAAGAAAAATAAATAAATAAAATAAATCCATCTCATCTGAAATCAAGAAAATAGCGTATTGTAGGCAAAACAAACAAGAATTCCTATCATCCGCATTCTCCAAGAAATGAATAATAATAATAAATCAGATATCGAGAAACAAAGATTAGAAACTTTCTAGGGTTTCATCTTACGTGAAGGGGGATAGCTGCCGGCGGTCTCGAACCAGAGCTCGGCTTCTCGCGCTTCGGAGAGGGATTCCCTCCGTCTGAAGTCGAAGTAACGGGAGGCGTCGAACTCGTAGTCGAGATCGATTTCAAGATACTGGAAGCATTCGTCGACGGTATCTTCCATTTTCTCGTCCATATTCTCGCAACAGAGACGATATTGTCAGAGGAAGAAACGAAGTAGAAGTGTCATGGATTTCTGGATTTTTCTTCAATCCCCTCTGCTGTAGGAAGTGCTGCTTCTACTGTTTTTATAAAGCAGTGGCGATAAATGCGGAGAGAAAGAGAGAGATTTCAACGGAGGAAATGGCGGAGTTTTCTTGAATGCGGTGCGGCGAGAAAGTATACACCGGCAGCGGAGACGCGGATTTTATACCGCCGAGGCAGCAGAAGAGTACGAAATTTGAATAGACACAAGACAGCATAAGGGAGTCGCACGCTTGGGATTGAGTATTTTCATCGCGTTGCTCGTAATAAATTTGAGTGCAACATCCGTCCATCAGGTGGGCCTCACAATCACAGTCTAGCTTGTTCAAAATTTAAAAAGTTTTTCGCCCATCACGAGGGGAAGGAGTGTACGAGAAAAATGGACGGTTTAGAAAGAAAAAGGACAATAGCAAATATTCAACTAACATGTACGGCCCATCTGATGGGAAGCGGATTGGCTAGTGTACGACACACCAGCTATACGACGAGCACTGACGCTCCTCCAGCTCCAAGTTGTACGAACGGTTCAAAGGAGATCAAAGTTACATGGACCCCACAGTGATGTATTTATTATATCTACACCGTTCATCTATTTTTAGAGATCATTTTAGAGTACTATCCAAAAAAACCATTCATATCCAAAGATCATTTGGACCATACCATAAAAACAGCAGAGATAATGATTTTCAAGGCCCTAATTTTACTAGGGCCCACCATAACGTTTATTTACCATAGAATTTGTTCATAATATTACAAAGACCTGAATAAAGAAGAAAAGCAAATTTCATATTGATCCAAAACTTTTGTGACCCCATAAAAGGTTTCAATGGTAGACGTTCAGTCTCCCACTGCATTTTGCAGTGTGGTCCACTTGATGGCTAGATTTATCTTACTTTTCGGCTCAAGCTTTTAGACAAGCTGGCCAGATGAATGAACAGTTTAGATATAACACATACCTCGTGATCGGACGCACAGAACTTGCTGACGTCAATACGACAGCTATATAGCTGATGCGAGGTACACCCGCCAATCCGGTCCCACCTTGATGAGCGTATCAGACTATTTATGGTCAACGACTTGTAACAACAAGAAGTACTTGATGAATGGCCCCGATATCACGTATGTGCTGCTGATAAAATCCACAAGCTCATGCGTGTGGGTCCTCATTCTTCAGGCGAGTGCATTTAATACTAGGGTACAATTATAGAGC
This sequence comes from Magnolia sinica, assembly GCF_029962835.1. Taxonomy (NCBI): domain Eukaryota; kingdom Viridiplantae; phylum Streptophyta; class Magnoliopsida; order Magnoliales; family Magnoliaceae; genus Magnolia; species Magnolia sinica. The sequence continues at coordinate 15,725,440 of NC_080590.1, read as the reverse complement.
TTCTGTTATGCAGCTTCCCCCGGGACATAGATCTCTTCGGCGGGCCCCAGAGAGCTTTTAACGGTGGGCGTTTCGCCACTGTTTACTGCGGTGTGGTTCATCTTAGTTTTGGATCTGCTTCGTTTTTGGCCACACGTCGTAGAATGATCTGAAAAAACAGATGGACGGCGTCGATCTAGAATATATGCATCACCGTTGCTCACAGTCGTGGATCCAGCGAATCCAGTTCCTCTGCTGGGCTTCTTACAGGATGTCAGCGCTATCCAGACCGTTCGCGCAGTGCACCCGGCATTGATCAGTCCAAGACTGAAGTAGGCCAAATAGAGTAAACCAATCTACGGTCCATGTGTAAACACGCCGTAGATGCCACACATGCCAATCTCGTGCGTTGGACATGTCACTGGTGCATAAGGGCGTGTTTGGATTCATGCATAGCACTGTGTTGCATTGTACAATTGTACGGTCACAATATGCCAGTCACTGTAGCATGGTACATATTGAAATGATGGTCAATAACTATGGTGTTTGGTTACGATTTATTAAGTCAATGTATTAGTTGCGGATAAGAGTGCCCATGTTTGGGAACAGACTCTTAGTACTGCTATCGTACATGTGTGATTATAGTGTACGTCAAATTGTTTGTTACGGTACACGGATAAATAACTACCCTTGACACTAGCCAATGGACGGTGGTGGGTTCTCTGTGGGCCCCACCATCAACTGTAGTAGTTTCTTCCATGCCGTCCATTTATCTTTATATATCATTGTACGGCAGTATACGGAAATAAAGCCATTTACCAACCCTCCGTTAGCTAGATCACATTATAGGAATCAATTTTGACTCACTATGGACCATTAATAAACACTTCCAGGGCCAAGGTGTGGATAAAGCTATTTTTTTATTTTTCCCGTCACTAGGACCGGCATGACCTAATGATCACACTCAGATATGAAATAAACAGTTCTATGGGTCTTATGAGGATTTGAACGAGGGATATCCAATCATGATTGTTTTCATATTGTCTGGACCACAGGAGATTTATATCCCTTCCAATTTTTGGCAGCAAGCTATAAGATGATCTGCAAAACATGGATGAACGGAATGGATGAAATGAATACTCTATGGATTGGCCCGCAAAGCATCGAACCCGTTAACACCAGGCCAATGACAAGGTCATCAACTCAATCCGATTTCATAGCTGCATTGAAAATGTGATAATCTGGAACCAGTAGGAACCACCATCATAGAGTACACTATAGATTCCTACGGAATGAACGATACTGTGATTGTAATTAAAATAAAATGCTGCTGACACTGTTAACTTTAATTCAGGCATTCAAAACAGATCAAACATAAGCTCTATACATATTTCAAAGTCCAAATAGAGAACACATGAAGCACGGACTATCATCTTCATGCTCCACTATTATCTTGGATCAGCTGTCATGACCTGTTGCTCCTCCCCTAAGATATATTTGCAACAATCTAAACAACTACCACATATATAAGCAATACTCCTATCACCACTTTCCATATAACAGAACCATTAGCAAACGAATTGTAGTCCTTGTTTAGGTCCGGCATTGCCGCATCCGAAACTTGCAGCCCTACAATATCTTCCTCAATTATCGCTAATTCATGATCACGTCGAGCTTCCGGCTTGAATCTCCTGGAAATTTGTTGACCACGATCATTCTGCCAATTGAACCTCAGTAATCATTACAAACTGAAATATAAATCAAAAGACAGGATTGCTGGTATGAGTTATATTAGACTTCATTGAACAACAACCTCCCAGACCGTTACTTGCCTCAGCCAGGAAACAGCCTATAACGTACTTGGAAAATTTTCCAAGCTATTCTAGCCTCATCTTATGATTTGTATGACTGGTGTCTGCATCCTAGGTATCGATCAACCTGCGCATGTGCATCCTTCCATCTGTTACACAACCCTGGAACTTTCCCACAAAGACGACATAAAACTTCTTCAGGATAGTAAAGACAAATTTGGATTTTGTATAGCTATTTAATATGGATTTTGCATAGCTATTTAAACAGGACAGTAAAGACAAATTTATTGAATGAATCACTGAATTAGTTGTTAGTTCTGTGAAGAGTAAATGGAGATCCTCCTTGACATGATTAGCTGAATAGTTTGACCTCCTCAGATTTATGAATATGAAATTTTTTGCTGTGTCAAAGATTAACACAATCACTGTTACGGATACAAGCTTCATACAAATCCACAGAAAAATATATTTATTTGAATTCATATATCAGAAAACAGAACTGGGAAGCATCACATTTCACCCTGTTCATCGCAAAACAAACTAACATATCATCACCAAATTCAGAGCACTTGCAGACCAATGAAATAACCATGATAGCCAGACTCTCCTAACAGTTGACTATTCATATACGCCAAATCAGAGGCTCTGATGTACCTGAACATATGAACCTCAAATGTAACCCCATTTTAGTCAGATAACTGAGAACACAGAATATCAAGCAGGAAATATGAAAGATGGTGTCGCCATCAGTCAGATATGTTTAAAATTCACCCATATTGCAGTCAGTTATGTACTCATTGAGTAACCAAAATTTTCACCCAAAAACCACACCAAAATATATACACCACAAAATAAAATAAAAGTTTAGTTGTTTCAGATGCCCAAGGCACTAAACCTATAACATTTTTCACTCAGGAGGATTGCGGTCGAAGAGTCTTTGCACCCACTCCTTCCTCTTTTCATGACTCATTTTGATGAAAAACCTAACATTAACTATATCTCCCTGTAACAACCGCGCTGCACGAACTTGATCCTCATAGCTGAGGCCCTCAACTTCCTCTAGTATACCCAACAACTTCTGTAGTTGGGTCATAGTTTTGCCATGTGTCATCATTATGGTAAGGGACCTAACGACCTTAGCCACTTCACTCATTTTGTCACCAATGTGCTCGCTTGGTTTACCCCTTCGGCCACGGGTCATGCCAGTTGCGATGCTTTGACTGTTTATAGACCCACGTGAGGTCTCCATAGAACCTGTGTTGACCCTTTTTGACCACTAATGTGTTCCGTCATTGGGACGAATTGCCGGACCACAATCGTCGTCACCATCTTCATCCGAAGATAGATGAATAGTATCAGTCCCATTATCATCATAATCGAGGTCAGCTCTACCGCAACGCTAGCCAGAAAGAGGATATGAGTACGCTGTGCTGGCATAAGAGCCATGAGCACAGTCATTTCCAAACATGATTTGCAAATCATTGTATCTCTCGATGTGTTGACCGCGCACTCTCTCGGCATATGGGTGAGACTGCAAGGCCACATCAGTATATCAGGACCCTATCAATATAACAACAACTGAGCACATAATGACAACTGACAAATATAGCATTAAACGGGTGATCATTGATGACTGTATTATACTTGTTACTTTATACCTCAATGTAGGCGGTTCAGACATCATCTATAGCAATCACCATTTTCTGGTCGGCATCCCAGCCAAAACCACTGGCTTCCAGCATATCCTTTACTACCCAGTAAAATCTCTTCAATATACAGAGACGGTTAGAAATATGTTTATTCTTTAACTCTACACCACATCTATTGAACATTTCAATGATGGTAGCCCTATAAGCTTCTAGTTTAAAACCCGTGTCACTTTTTCAACCCAGCGTTACTTGCTCTATTAATGCATTATCCATTAGTTCGCTCCATTGAATGCGCACTGATTTGTTACTTTGTCTACTCCTTACAGTGCGGGTATTTAGACTGATTGGGGATGGAGCTGTTTGTATCGTTGACAAGCTTCTTTTGGCCGGTGTACCGAAGATACTGCTTGGTGATACCCTTCCTGGGAGAGGATGTACATTTTGAGGGGGTGGCAGCCCGTTTCTTATCTTTCCCTATCTTGTTTGAGCTCCTTAGGAAATTCATGTTACCTATGCATGCTCATAACAGTCAATGGGTCGATAATATCATGATCCAACTAAAGTCATAAATTAAAGGTCCAGAAAACAACAGAGGGGATGAAATCAATGAGACCTGACATATAAAACATGATAAGTACTGGCATATAATGAAATCCATGTAAACTATCCAAATAAAGGTAACAAACAATCCAAACAGACTAACAATCCAAACCAGACAATATCCAAGTTTACAATATTGTTGTTACATGAACAGCACAAAACAGTCACTGAAATTACAACAAAATCAACGTCGCTATCGGGTCCGAGGAAGGCTGTCATTCCACATTTGGTTCGCAATGACATCCCTCTTTTTTGCCCATTGCTCTCTCGCGCGCTCCGTCACAATAAATCCTGCACGCTCTTCTTCTGCAGTAGTGATGTCTATAGGTGATGGTGAAATTTTCTCACCACTATCGGCAACATCCTCAACTACTTCAACAAACTCATCTTCACCACTAACACGGATAAAGTTATGCAAAACACAACACACGATAACAATTTTCACTTAGGTCTTAAATTTGAACTGTGGTTCTATACAGAGTATAGGAAATCAGCATTTTAGAAGACCAAAACACCGTTCAATTACATTTCGCAGTTGGGCATGACGATAGTTGAAGAGTTCTTTCTTATTACTAGGCCTCCTCCCTGTATGAAATTCATTCAAATGATAACGAACACCTTAATAAGGTGCCATAAATCTAGGAGTATGGGCATATCCGGCATCGACAACGTAATATTTTCCTACACAAAGCAATATGTAATTATTAAGCAACTATAAATCGCATCCTATATATCTATATTAAATTGTCAACAATCATTCTTTACCTTGAGGCATAAGAAAACAATCAGGTCGACGAGTTAAAGTATTTTGCAAGACATGAGTGTCGGAGGTAGACCCATCTCAACCCGCTAGCACATATACGAATTTCATGTCGAATGTACAGGCAGCCATTACATTTTGGGACAGGTAACCTTTTCGATTTCGAAAAGTTAAACTTGCTTCCTTGGACAAATATGTCGGTATATGGGTGCCATCGAGTGCCCCAATGTAGTCCTACAAGCCACATAGTTTTGACTTTTAGGTTGATATTCATGCAGCAACATTATCATCATTCAGTAATTGTAAAATTCGGTATTATATTACCTGAAAATATGGGCTCCATATTGGATTATCAGATATCTCTTTCGGGGTATGTAACTCAGGGAACTTGACATATTCCGAATAGAGTCCAATTACTGCATCAAGAACTCTATTAAAGTGTCGACTCACGGTTTCTCCAGAATGTGAAAACCGATTTTCAATAACACGGTTTCGCACGTTGTAGCCTACAATATGCAAGAACATGACGACTTGTTTCTCTAAACTGCATCTTCTTGTATCGGACAACAAATTTCTATCTCTTAATAAAGAACACAACTCGAAAAACTTATCACGGCCCATTCGTAGCTGTGCAAGACAGTATACGTCGCTTTTCTTTATGATTCCGTTAATAAATCTATTTCTATATATTTCACACTCTCGAGGCAATTATTTCATACAATAACGAAGATAGCATTCAGCAGATCCCATAACACTAGCAGAGGCTACAATTGCAGTTAATGCAGTTGCTATTTCAGTTTTGTTCCAATCACTATTGGAAAACCCCTCGCAGCTAGAGTCACTACTGTTAGACTCCATCGTTGAAAATGGTGTAGTCACCTGTTTCTATTTCATATTACCTTCCTTATCGAGGTGTAATAACAAGACAAAAAAGGATGGTACAGAGATATGCTACCATTCAAACATTTCCCAGTAGCACATTATTTCAAATTTGTTAAGAAATATGTATCATTCGATAATATCGAATTGAAACAATCGTTATGGGAGTAAATAACGACAAAACGGATATCACATTACAGGAACAATACAAGTAAGTTCAGCTATTTCAGATATATATAATCATTCAAGCATAGTGTAACCATTCTTACTTAAACGTAATGGAATAGATAGAGTCGATGTTACCACATACATAATCGGAGACAGTAATCGGTCAATCAACAAAAGTATTTTTAAATACCGGAAACGAAAAACAGATTAGTAGAAGATACCACATTGACCAGTTTCATGCACACCTGTTAATAGTTTTTAAGTTGAAAAGCAGAGATTACTTTGACGGTTTCGCACACCTGCGAGACTAGAATGCAGGAAAGGGCTACAATTAAACTATGTTTAATAGGAAAATGATGGTTCAGTAAGCTGGGTTGAACATGATCGTATTGTATGTGGTAGGAAGATGGGGTATTTCACTGAAAAAATAATATTACATTACAAACTTCTTAAAAATGCAGATTTCTTCTTAATAATAATACACATTTATTGCAAATTTTGCCTTCATATGTGCCAACAATGCCTTCATCATTGCCACATACGAAACATTTTTTCTTTAGAACAAGATGATCCATAATACATTTCTGTAAATTTGAGATAAGAATATTACCTCAACTGAAGTTCAACAGATGAGACTCACAAGACACCCAACAATATTTCAGAAGGAATGGGCTAATGGTGCATCACCGTTAATGAAGTTTGTCTTATATATCCATTCTCGATATGGTTCCGAGTACAGAAGCGATCGGAACTCCCAGTCCCTTTGACATGCACTAGTCATGTCATAGGTTACTGGAGGGGAATCCATTTGCTAGATTTTCTTGTAGATACGTAGTAATGAGTCAATGGCACATCAGGAGGGATAGATAATTTCAAAAGTATGGCGTGGGTTGAGGGCATCATAGTAGGGAGAGGAAATATACCATGTACTCCCCTATCAGATGTGCATGCAAGGAAAAAGTTAAAAGCAAAAATGGGTGATTCGTACAATATTTACGTGATTTCGCGGAAGAAAATGTAATTGATAAGATCCCCCCATGAACGGGAAGGAACCTGTCTTCCCCAAAGAGGCAAAGGCAGTGTTTGATTCAAACCCATCCTGAGAAACCTACGATGCACTATACCTGAACGCAGTAGGAACCTGAGCTTACGACGCTGCTGTAAAACCGACTGGATGTGGAATGACGGAAGTGTCAATGGCAAGTCGTCGATGCTACTATGCATAGATGACTCGATGACCATGACATGCAGAGAACATGCACTACCACAACCCCTTCCAATCTCTGATCTTTAGGTATCCACGCAAACTTCTCAAGCACGGACCGTGAGGATGGAGAGGCAGGGTGATGGAGAGATCACCTGAGAATGATGGTCCGCAGGAATAACAAAGTAGAAATTTCTTTTTTTTCCTTTGAAATGGCGGTGCGGTGCAATGACTCCGTTGCTCTTACCGACACACTGTACACTGATAGCAGTAACACGTGGAAGCGATTTTCTGGTTCGGCTAGTACTCGGGTCGGTCGTGTATGCCCCCTTTTTCATTCAAAATCAAACACCTGAAACGTACTATTTACGCCACTTTACATTACACTACCATATGGATCCGAAATCCAAACATGCCCTAAGGTGGCTCCCACCAAGGATGTAAGAATTCGGGACGGTCCGTCCTGGCAAATGTTTATAAACCATCCATTCTTTTTTCGTAGGGGCGGCCCACCGGGCGGGTCGGCAAATGAGACTGGTAAAGGTTTTCAACCCGCTTAATACATGCGGCAGGTTGACTTCTCGATCACGACTTTCTATCTAGTGGGTCCTAAAACGGATTGAAAGTAAATAAAGTTGAGTGATCCAAGACATCCAATCAGTGGCCTTTAAATCAATGGACGAGAAAAAAAAAACTAATGGTTAACATTACGCACGTGCTAAAAAGTGATTAGAAGGGAAAGGCTTGTATTGTGGGGGTAATAGGATTGCATGCAGAGTAACTGGTATGCAATAGTTGTTAAAGTATTTAGTTTAAGTTGTTATTGTTTTGTATTCCCTATTGATAAGGGACGTTCTTTGTGTTGAACTATTCTTTAGCAGTTGACCACGTTTATAGGATTGTTAGACGTGGGTTGTTTTGTCTGTTTTGATTTATCTTTGTAAGGCTATTTATAAGCCAGTAAGTTATGTTCAATGGATAAGAGCATTTTCCCATTCCTTGCTTTTCTATATCCAGATTTCGTAACATTTGGTATCAGAGCTACATCACTTGGCCTAACCAAAACTTGAGAAGCAGCAGACTTCTAAGCGTATAGCAGTAAGGATGGCAGCTGAAAGTAATTTTGTCCAACCAGCAATTCCAAAGCTTGATGGACACTATGATCATTGGTGTATGCTCATGGAGAATTTTTTGCGTTCAAAGGAATATTGGAGCTTGATAGAACAAGGGATACCTACAGCAGAAGCAGGGGCAGAACTCATGGAAGGACAAAAGAAGGCGATTGAAGATGCCAAACTGAAGGACTTGAAGGCTAAGAATTATCTCTTTCAGGCCATTGATCGAACAGTTCTGCAGACCATTCTAAACACGGATACAGCAAAGAGTATTTGAGACTCTTTGAAGCAGAAGTACCAGGGAATGGCACGGGTGCAGCGTGCACAACGACAAGCTCTTCGAAAAGAATTTGAGGTGCTCCACATGAAGGTAGGGGAATCTGTGAATGAGTACTTTGCTCGAACCCTCACTATAGCTAACAAGATGAGGGTTCATGGTGAGAAAATGGAGGATGTTGTGGTTATTGAGAAGATTCTGAGATCTATGACTTCTAAATTTGACTATGTTGTGTGCTCTATTGAGGAGTCCAATGATCTAGACACCTTATCAATTGATATGCTGCAAAGCAGTCTTTTGGTGCATGAACAACGCATGAATGGCCATCTTGCGGATGAACAAGCATTGAAGGTTACATATGAAGATCAATGGAGAGGAAGAGGACGAGGTCGTGGTGGATTCCAAGGACGAGGAAGAGGTAGAGGTAGACAAAGCTTCGACAAGTCTACCATTGAGTGCTACAATTGCCATATGCTTGGACATTTTCAATATGAATGTCCAAACAGGGAGACAGAGGCAAAGGCACATTATGCAGAAGCTAGTGGAGAAATGTTGTTAATGGCATATGAGGATGTCAAGGAAGCTAGTAAAGAGGAGTTATAGTTTCTCGACTCAGGTTGCAGCAATCATATGTATGGAAAGAAGGAGCTTTTCTCTAGGCTCGATGAGAGTTTCAGCATCTCTGTAAAGTTGGGAGACAATTCAAGCATGGCTGTGATAGGAAAAGGAAATATACGAATGCTTGTAAATGGAATTGTGCAGGTCATCACTAAGGTATTTTATGTCCCTGGTTTGAAGAATAATTTGCTAAGTGTGGGGCAGCTACAAGAGAAAGGGCTTGCAATTCTCATACAACATGGGAAATGTAAGATTTATCATCCAGAGAGAGGATTAATCATGGTGACTGCAATGTCCTTAAATAGAATGTTTCTCTTGCCTGCTCAAAAACTGCTAAAGGAAGAAATCTGTTTTTCTTCTCTTACCGAGGATCAGACTCGGCTCTGGCACTTTAGATATGGACATTTAACCTTCAATGGGTTAAACACTCTTCAGCAGAAAAGAATGGTGAATGGACTGCCACGATTTCAAGCCCCTTCAAAGGTGTGTGAAGACTGCTTGGTAGGAAAACAACGCAGAGATCCATTTCCAAAGGAGAGCACATGGAGGGCTTCTCAGATTCTCCAACTGGTGCATGTCGACATCTGTGGACCGATCAACCCCACTTCAAATAGCAAGAAACGGTATCTGATTACTTTCATCGATGATTTTAGCCGCAAGACTTGGGTTTATTTCTTAGTAGAGAAGTCAGAAGCTTTCATCACTTTCAAGAACTATAAGAGTCTTGTTGAGAAAGAAACTGGTTCATGTATAAGATGCCTTCACACTGATCGTGGAGGAGAATTCACATCACATGAGTTCACAGATTTTTGTAAGGAAAATGGCATACATAGACAACTGACATCTGCATATACTCCACAACAGAATGGTATTGCAGAGAGAAAGAACCAGACTATTATGAATATGGTGCGAAGCATGCTTTCAGGAAGAAAAATGCCAAAAACTTTCTGGCCTGAAGCAGTCAATTGGACTGTCTATGTTCTGAATAGAAGTCCAACTCTGGCAGTAAAGGATATGACTCCGGAAGAAGCTTGGAGTGGATCTAAACCATCAGTTGATCACTTCAGGGTGTTTGGCTGCATATCACATGTTCATATTCCTGATAGTAAGAGGACTAAGCTTGATGACAAGAGTGTGAGATGTGTTATACTCGGAGTTAGTGAGGAGTCAAAGGCATATAGATTGTATGATCCAGTTTCTTAGAAGATAATAGTCAGCAAAGATGTGAAATTTGAAGAAGACAATAGCTAGGATTGGAACATAAGTCATGACGAAGCCATTATAGCTGATCTAGACTGGGGAGAAAGTGACAAAGAAGCAGTTTCAGTCGATACCGATAGCGGAAACAGAGAGAACATCGGAGCTGATGATAGCAGAAACGGAGGGTTCATCGGAGCTGATCACCATGACAATACAATAGAAGGAAATGATTTAGATGAGTTCAATGAAAAAAATCCACCAAATCCTAATGAAGGAAGAATCAGAAGGCCACCAGCTTGGATGAGAGATTACGAAAGTGGAGAAGATCTATCTGAGGAAGAAGACACTGCACACCAAGCTTTGTTTGCAGGTGGTGATCCAGTCGCATTTGGCGATGCTGTGAAAAGTATGAAATGGAGGAAAGCAATGGATGCAGAGATAGCAGCCATAGAGAGGAATGATACATGGGAGTTGACAGATTTACCTGCTGAAGCAAAGAAGGTTGGGGTAAAATGGGTTTACAAGACAAAGCTCAATGAGAATGGAGAAGTTGATAAGTACAAGGCCCGGTTGGTAGCAAAGGGTTATACTCAAGAACATGGGGTGGATTATACTGAGGTTTTTGCGCCTGTAGCTCGGTTAGATACAATTCGAGTGATGATTTCTCTTGTAGCTCTAAAGGAGTGGACAATCTACCAGTTAGATGTAAAGTCAGCTTTTTTACATGGTGAACTAAGTGAAGAAGTTTTTGTCGAACAACCTCCTGGCTATGAACAGAAGGGCAGTGAGCAAAAGGTGTACAGACTGAAAAAGGCTTTATATGGACTTAAACAAGCTCCAAGAGCTTGGTATAGTCGTATAGAGTCCTATTTTGTAAAGGAAGGATTTGAGAAATGCCATTATGAACATAGTCTGTTCATCAAGATTGGAAAAGCAGGTACAATTTTGATTGTATGTCTCTATGTGGATGATCTTATATTTACTGGGAATGATGAAATTATGTTTGCTGAGTTTAAGAAATCCATGATGCTTGCGTTTGATATGACTGATCTTGGCAAAATGAGATACTTTCTTGGCATTGAGGTGATACAAAGATCAGATGGCATTTTTATTAGTCAGAGGAAATACACACAGGAGGTGTTGGAAAGGTTCAACATGGACAAGTGCAATCCAGTTCACAACCCAATGGTTCCTGGAAGTAAGCTTACAAAAACTGGAGATGGAGTGAGGATTGACAGTACTTTCTATAAGCAGATTGTGGGGAGCCTTATGTCTTTGACTGTCACTCGTCCAGATGTTTTGTTTGTGGTGAGTCTTATAAGCAGATTTATGGACTGTCCTACTGAATTTCATTTGCAAGCAGCAAAGAGGATACTAAGGTACTTGAAAGGTACCATTGATTTTGGCATATTTTACAAGAAGGGAGGAAGTGAGGAACTAATTGCCTACACAGATAGTGATTATGCTGGGGATTTAGATGACAGGAAAAGCACCTCAGGTTATGTGTTTATGTTGAGCTCAACAGCAATGTCTTGGTCCTCAAAGAAACAACCTGTAGTCTCTTTGTCCACTACCGAGGCTGAGTTTATTGCTGCAACTTCATGTGCTTGTCAAGCAATCTGGTTAAGAAGGATTTTGAAAAGTCTCAAGCATGTTCAGCATGATTCCACAATAGTCTATTGTGATAACAGTTCAGCAATCAAGCTCTCTAAGAATCTAGTGATGCATGGTCGGTGCAAACACATTGATGTTCGCTTTCATTTCCTTCGTGAGCTCACAAAAGATGGAATTGTAGAGATGGTTCATTGTCCTACCCAGGAGCAAGTTGCTGATATAATGACTAAACCTTTGAAGCTTGATGCCTTCCTGAAGATGCGGGATTTGTTGGGTGTTTGTTTGGATCCTAGAGTAAATTGATAGCTAAAGCTTTCAGTTTAAGGGAGGATGTTAAAGTATTTAGTTTAAGTTGTTATTGTTTTGTATTCCCTATTGATAAGGGACGTTCTTTGTGTTGAACTATTCTTTAGCAGTTGAGCTATTTTAGCAGTTGACCACGTTTATAGGATTGTTAGACGTGGTTTGTTTTGTCTGTTTTGATTTATCTTTGTAAGGCTATTTATAAGCCAGTAAGTTATGTTCAATGGATAAAAGCATTTTCCCATTCCTTGCTTTTCTATATCCAGATTTCGTAACAATAGTAAACCCTGTGGTGCCCACCGTGGATACACGTGTCTTATTCACACGTATCAAAAACTCAAGTGGACCACACCCTAAGAAGCAGTAGGGATAATGATGTGGACCGTTATAACATTCCTAGGGCCTACAGTGATGTTTATTTGTACTCCAATCACATGGATACAGATAGACGAAAACATAAATTTCATCTTGATTCAGAACTTATATATTTCATCTTAGTCAAAACTTATTAGTCCCAATAAAATTTTAATGGTAGCGTTCAATTCACACTTTTCTTTATATATATACAGTACTGTCCACTTAAACTAGAATAATTTAGTAAAAGGAATGGACGGCGTAGGTAACACACGTGCATTGCCATGAGTCTTACGGTTTACTCGTCCGTTTCAATCCGGTGATTATTAATTTCAAAATTGGTCATACGTGACCTGGTACACTAGGTGGAGCGTACTGATTGACATATCATCCAACGTCACATGATTTGTTCAACGGTAATGATTATTATAATACGTGTCCATTTGACTTGGGAATACATCGGGTACCTGCCTATTCAAAGTCACTGTTAATTAACAGTTCCTGCGCCGACCAAAATAAGTACAAACAATCGATCGCTTACGGCGGGATTCATGAAGCCACCACAAGCACGTGTAAAGTAGCGTATTAAAAAACTCGAAAACTCGAAATGGTGGTGAGTCTAGCGAGTCAACTCGTGAGTCATTAACTTGCTACCCGCCCACTCTCGTCTCACTTTTCTCTCGGAACTCGCGAGTCATTTTGCGGCCCTCCTCTCTCTTCCTCTTAACCTCAATGACGTCACCATTGTGCAGATGAGCATAGGTACACTGCCTCATTGAGTTTTGGATCTATAGATACCAGGATAGGATAGGAGCTAAAAAATGAGATAGATGGGCCTTACCAAAACAAGCATGTTGAAACCTTGGTGGGCCATATATATATATATAATTTTTTTTTACACATGCACACACACCACACACACTTACGCTAGTGAAATTTCACCACCTATGGATACTCGAACCCTTGACCGGGTATTGAAACTCCTGAGAGTCTACTACCCGAGCAAGAGTAAGGATCCATTCTCATTGTTACCTACTTGAGTTTTGGATCTGCTTCATTTTTTAGCCCATCTTATTCTAAACTTGAGAATAGAGATTAGATTTCTCATGAGCATCATGATGGCCCACATTAGGACATGAGTACAAACAAGAGGTGGATTCAAATCTCAAGGAGGACACAAGACAAGAAACAGCAGGATGGAAATATCCACCATTGAAACCTTGTTGGCCAACTGGGATGCTTATATGCCATCCAAACCCTTAATAAGTTTATTCCCACTGGGAGGAAATGAAAACACAAATACTAGCCTGATTGAAAACTATCATAGCCTTGCTAGGGTTTCATTAATGGGGAGCTTTCAATTCTCATTTCTTTCTCTAGCACACCATACTTGAGTTGTGGATCTACCTAACATGCCACAACATGAGCTAGTGAAACTAATGGATGGAGTGGATGTCATATATAGACATCATGTTAAGCTCCATATAGCTTCTGCCACAAACACTTCATGTAAAGCAAGGAGCACCAGCAAATTACATCCATGGCACCCACAAATGCAATTCTCATCCATGAATAAATAGAGAGAGTGCGCTTGTGCGTGCATGTGCACTTCTATACGCCAGGAGAGCAAATGAAAGCCATCAATGAATAGATTGAAATCTAATTTAGTGAAGAATTATGGATATCTATAGAATATGAGAAGACATTTTAAATGAAATCAGTGTTAGTTTGGAAACTAAAAAACATATCTATTGTCTAATTTACTATTTAGATTTCATCTAATATATATATATTTCTTTAGAAAGTTTGTCTTCTCAATTTCTTAATGTGAGTTGCCCGCCTCTATATATATATATATATATATTCTCAAAAAAATTTGTCTTCTCAATTCCTTAATGTGAGTTGCCCGCCTCTCTCTCTCTCTCTCTCTCTCTCTCTCTCTCTCTATATATATATATATATTCTCAAGAAAAATTGTCTTCTCAATTCCTTAATGTAAGTTGCCGGCCTCCAATTCTCCTCCTCCCCTCATGTGACCCGTGCCTTGCTATGAGGCTTAGCCTGATCATTTTGTAACATCTATTACATTTGTTCATATTAAGATATCAGCATGAAAAGGAGGTAAATCAAGGACTCGTGGGCCATAAAACTTGAAAGAATAATCTGAGCTAACACTGTTTAATTCTCTTTATGTGTATATGTGTGTTTAAGTGTAGCACACAACTGCATGTAGCCCACACTTTTCCTTTGGTCACTTTTTTTTTTTTCCTATGACTTGCTCTCATGCCTCCTTACATGTTGCAGTACAATATGTCGGAGCTTTGGTGAATATGGGTCATCTTCTAGTGATCCAAACCATTCATGTAATGCATTTCACTCTTTGTGGTGGAAAGCTAGTAAATAAAAGCTCTCAATTTAATTGTTTCAACCCCATGATGATTTAGCTATTTTTCTCTGAACAATCACTATAAAGTTGGTATAATCAAATGATTAAAATATTTCATCCTAAAGTTTTTCATGCACCTCCATTCAAGGGAATCCTTGTCAAGTAAACAATTTGAGTCATTAAAAAAAACATATCTCATTGCAAGAAATCCATTCAAGTAAACCTATTATTTCTTTATTGGAATTGTTTCGTCTGATCTCTCTCCTGGGCATGCATGTACACATCTTATGACTCTAGCTGTCTACAACACTTGTTTTACATATCACACCCAAGCTTTGTAGGTAATTTCACCATATTATCTGCAAAATCCACTCCGTACATTAGGTGATAACCATTATTTTGACCGCACGTAAAGAAGATAAGCCCAGTAAAAATAAATAAAAAATCATATGGTCTATAATATACTAATGGGAACAATATAAAATTTCTCCCACAACCAATAATTTCACACGTTCTAGCACACA
Organism: Magnolia sinica; assembly: GCF_029962835.1. Taxonomy (NCBI): domain Eukaryota; kingdom Viridiplantae; phylum Streptophyta; class Magnoliopsida; order Magnoliales; family Magnoliaceae; genus Magnolia; species Magnolia sinica. Next base: position 15,709,999 of record NC_080590.1, on the reverse strand, counting down.
CCTAAGTTTTGTATCAAGCTGATTGTTGTATCTTCTCTTCATCCTAGCAATCCGCACTTGATTTATGGGTTTAATAAAAGATGCACACGAACCTATGATCGGCATCCCATCTCTATTATTCCGTGAGGTGTAGCCCCCATGAGTTGTGGATCTAGATGATTTTGGTCTTTGTGCCTGTCACCGAGTGTAGAACCTGATAGACGGAGTGGATTGCACACATACAACATGGTGGACCCCACCGACTTAAAACGTGATTGGCAGAGGATTCTAGTCCGTTTGTTATAATCATAAAACTAGATAAAACCCATCCATTTATTCATATTTATTATTTTGGTGGGCCCACTTGGTTGAAAATAGCTAGATTTTTTGCCTATGCCCACGTCCTTGTCTTGTCTGGTTTTAAAGAAGTATAGATATCTACTCTCTCAACTTGCTAAGAGCACGGGAAAAAGAAAGTCTGCCACTGCTTGCTAAAGAGTGGAAATAAAGAGGGTCTCCTCGTTTCTTTCTGTCGATGTCAGATTCCAGACTCTGTATAATGTGGGTCCCATGAAGGACCTCTCTTTATGGCTTAGATCATAAACAGAGCCAGATAGCTCAGTCCCCATATGCCACTTGCTCGGCTGCGATTTCAGAAGCCCGTAATATTCATGGACACGGGTTTGGCTGGTGAACCAAACACCAGCTGATGTCAAAGCTCTGTGTGCTCCACCATGATGTGTGCGCTTTATCCATGCTGTCCATCCATTTTGCCAGCTCATTTCAGGGCATTAACAAAAAGTGAGTAGATCCAAAGCTTAAGTGGACCACACCATCGGAAATAATGGAGAGAATGATGTCTACCATTGAAAGCTTCCTAGGTAGGGCCTACAGTAATGTTTATTTGTAATCCAGCCGGTTCATGAAGGTACACAGACCTCCATTAAGGGAAAACACAAATATCAGCTTGATCCGAAGCTTTTGTTACTGCTAACAAGTTTTCATTGATAAGTTTTCAATCCTCGCTGTTTCAAGCCCTGTGGTTCATTTGAGTTTTGGATCTGTGTTATTTTTGGGCCCATGCTATAAAATGAGTTTCAAAAATAGATAGACGGCATGGATAGAACACATACATGGTGGGTCCCACAAAGCCTTGACGTCAGCCAGCATGCTGGTACTGGGTCACCAGCCAAACCTTTTCCCTTCTCTATACTCATGACTTGGGGCCATTTTGGATGCGGGGATTGAAAGGGAGTAGGTTGTAATGGGGAACGGATTGGCTACTCCACCAGCCAATGGCTGATGGTCGGTGCTATGTGGGCCCCACCATGATGTATATGTTTCATCCATGTCATCCATCTGTTTTTACAGATCATTTTACAGAACGAATCCAAAAATGAGAAATATCCAAATCTCAAGTGGACCACATTACAGGAAACAGTGTTGAACGAGGGTCGACCATTAAAAACATTTTGGAGGCCATAAAAGTTTTGGATCAAGCTGATATTTGTTTTTTCTCTTCATCTGGGCCTGTATGACCTAATCAACAGATTGGATGTCAAATAAACAGTATAGTGTGCCTTAGGAGGATTTTAATGGTTGATATCCAATCACTATTGTTTTCATGTGGTGTGGTCCACCTGAGATTTATATCCCTCTCATTTTTGGAATCAAGCAATAAAATGACCTGTAAAAATGAATGAACGGAATGGATGAAATACATACATCATGGTGGGGCCCACAAAGCACCGACCACCAGCCACGGAGCTGGTGTCAGGGAGAGTAGTCAATCCGTTTCCGTTGTAATGGGGTGGATTGCACAGAAACCGATATTCTTAAATGCAAGTCAGTAGATTGTCTCCAATCCTACTATATTGGATGATCCAGCGTTCAATGGATGGGTCTGTTTGGCCGGCAGAGCGGATCCAGCGTCTACTGAGCTTATTCTCTTGTAGTCGAAGCTCGATCAGCATCGTACGATGCTTGATAGAGAAAGATGAAAGAGGAGAGAAGGAAACTGCTTGGAGAGAGATGGGTGTTGTGAGAAATGCTGTTGAAGAAGGAGAAGGAGAAGGAGGTGAAAGAGGGAAGAAGATGGAGTGGGAGCAGCAGCAAAATCCGGTTTGCAGATGTAAGAAGAGAATAGATTCTCGAAGTTTCCACTTTCCGCTTCGTTGCTTACTTTTTCCATTCTTCTTCTTCCGTTTTTCATTTTGAGAATGCTTCTAATTCCTCTATGTTATTGGATTGCGATTTTCTTTTAGAAATAATATTTTGTGACCCCAGATTTTGAAAGATCCATCCCTTTTTTTTACTTTTTTTTTTTCCTTTTTTCTTTCATTGAAGGTGGAAATGCTGCGGAGGAAGACGAAAGGACTGTCGAAAGGGATGTTGGAGAGGATGGAGGAGTACGGTTCTTCAATGCTCTCGAGTAGCAGTTCGGCCGCTAGCTTTGCTTCCACTCCCTCTGAATCCAGTAGTAAATCCTCTGGACTGTCATTCGCCTGATCTCCTCGCCCTACCAAACACGTCGTCACCCGTACACCCTTGGATTAGACGAGCTGATCCCATATACTACGACCTACTTCCTTTCAATGTCCCTGTCCAAATGGGCCCTTATATTCATGTTACGTGGCTTCTGTAGTGTACTCTTTCTGATGTATTTATCTTATATTAGAGGAGCCTAAAAATAAAACAGATCCAAATTTCAAGTAGAATATACCACATGAAACAATGGCCATTGACCATTAAAAACTTTTATGAGCCACCAAAGTTTCGGATCAAGTTGATATTTGTGTGGTTCTCTCATCTAGGTCTCTCTACCCTTTCAACATATTAGATGGCAAATAATTATTTGATGGCCCTGAGAAGTTTTTAATGGTAATTATTCCATTACCACTGTTTCGAGTGACATGGTCCACCTAAGATTTGTATCCACCGCATGTACAAGACACATGTGGACCACACAATGGGGATTAAAATATTACTGTTGAAAACTTCTTAGGGGCCACAAAAGTTTTGGTTTGAATTGATATTTGTGTTTTCCCTTCTTCTAAGTTTAAGTAACTTTAAGAATAGGTTGGATTTTAAAGGTGAGCATCATCACCACCATTGCTTCCTGTGGCGCGGTCTGCTTGAGGCTTGGATTTTCCTAATTTTTTGTCACATTCAATATAATGTCAGGGAGAAGTAGATGGATGTTGTGGATAAAACTCATACATCACGGTGGCCACTCAAAGCTCCCACCCGTTCATAGCGAGTTTGGGCGGGGTAGGACCTAAGACGATCGAAAACTTCGACAGCACCCAAGAAGGTTTTAATGGTCAGCATTTAATCCTCACTTTGTGGTCCATCAACCCTTGGTTTTGCCTCATTTTCTATATCATGCCATAAAATGATACGAGAAAAGGGATGAACGGCATGGATAAAACTCTTACATCACAGTGGGCCCCATACAAGGCGGGGGTAGGGCTTCCGTTCCATGGTTAGGGATAGTTTAAAACCGGTCCCAGCCTAAAACTGTTCCTAAACCAAAGATTAGGCCGTTCCTAATCAGCAATTTTGATGTAGTGTACCGTAAAATGAGCTGGAGAAACAAATTAACAGCGTGGATAAAAGACAAATACATCACGGTGGGCCCCATAGTCACGGATCCACTGAAGCACTTTATGAATTTTCAAAGTTGTGGGCCACACATCGAAACCCGTAAGCCTTGTTGGACGGTCCTAAGTTCTTAGCTGCTCACTCGTTAATAAATATATGTTTGTAAATTTGGAGCATTGATTATTTCTCACTTTAGGCTGTCAATTAGATGTCCGCATCTCGTCGAGTTAGGGCATCATTTTATATTAGTTCATGATTTAGGCCATGTACATCCAAACAAACGGTCATACCATGCCTTACAGCTGTGTGTGGCCACCACATCTAACCCATCCATTAGATGTGCACCACCCACCATAGACAGGTGCGGTTTGGGTGAATCTCCATGTCCACCAAGGTTGGTGGATCCCTGTGGGCCCACTTTGATATATGTGCCTTAAATCCTTTGACAGCTCATTTTAGGCCATGATACAAAAAATGAAGCAGTTCCAAATCTTACATGTAACATCTCATAAGAAACAATTGTGATGGAATCCTTATCATTAAAAACTTCATGGGGCCACAAAAATGTTTATTCGCCATCTAACCCATTAATAAGGTTACAAAGGCTTGTACGAAGAGAAGATACAAATATCAGCTTAATCTTAAACTTTTGCAACACATGACTAGTTTTTAATAGTTGATTTCAACCGTTTACTATTGTATAGTCCACCTAAGATTTGGAGTTGCTTCATTTTTGGAAGCATGCCAAAATGAGTTTTCAAAACTGATGGACGTGGTCGATAGAAGGCACGTACATCACAGTGGGACCCACGGTTAGGGATGCCACCCACCTTCGTGGATCTGAGGATCCGCCAAAGCCGCGCCCACCATAGCCACTTCCAAATGGAGTGTGGGTCCACCATACTATGTACATTCTTGCCAGTATCTTGGCTCAATTTTCATGGAGATTTTAAAATGTAACATTTTTCTTACAATATTATTAAGAAAATCTTGTTGAAAATAAAATATTTAAAAATATCTATTACAAATTACTGAATAATTTAAGATTTTGAAATATGTGAGTATAAATTTCAGACAAAATTTCCATTGAAATTTTGATTACTTTGCAATAAAGATCATGAATAGTTAAAAAAAATCAAGATTCTAAGGGCTCATTTGTATACCACAAAATAGCTTATTTGAAATAAGTAATTTTGATTAATGTTCAATTATATGTGACTTTTTTTAAAAAAAAACTTTAAGTTAATTACTTAAGTTTAATAACTAGAAATCAAGATAAGCTAACTTATATTGAGTAATTTATAAGCCAAACACCTCACAGTAATAAATTCTAATCAATTTCTGCCCATATATCTTGGTAGTTACTGGGTAAAAAATTAGTGGGTGTTGTACTAACAGTATGGGACCCAACTACATGTATTTTTTGTACATCCACTCTACTAATATGTTTTTCCATCTCATTTTAAGTTGCTACCTCCAACCTTAAGAAGATCCATATCTCAGGTAGACCACACTACTAAAAAAACCACACCATTAAAACTAGTGATGAATGACCATTAAAAACATTTTATTGGCCGATCCAGCTGATCTTTGTATTTTCCCTTCGTCCAGGTCTTGACATTATCAACAAGTCAATGGAAAATAAACATTACAAAAACCGTAGCATTTCGGAATTTTTAATAGTGAGGCACTCAAACACCAAAGTTTCCTGTGGTGTGGTCCACCTAAGATTTAGATTTGTTTGATCTTGGGACCCCATCCAAAAATAGGCGGAGGTGGTAGGTATTTGTGAGGCTCACCATGATGTAAATGTTTTATCCACACCGTTCATCATTTTCCTCGGATCATTTTAAGATATTGTACAAACAATGAGGAAGGTCCAAGGCTTAATTGAACGTCCACCATTAACAACTTCTTAGGAGTTGGAGAAGTTTCGGATCAAGCTGATATTTGTCTTTTCACTTCATCCATGTCTGCATGATCTTTTGAATAGGTTGGATGATAAAAGAATATCACGGTGGCCCTTAGAAAGGTTTCAACCGTGGGTGTCATTATCACTGCAGTTTCCTTTAGTGTGGTCCACTGGAGTTGTGGATCTACCTCATTTTTAAGATCAAATGTTAAAATGATCCGAGAAAAGTGATGAACGGCGTGGATAAAATATTTACATCATAGTGGCCCCCACATAGCCCTGCCCCGACGGATTAAGTCTGGGCGGGGGTAGTACGCAATCCGCGTCTCAAATAGGAGATGAATGGACGCGGATTGCAGGAAGTTCTGCGCTGAAAACTTAGGTGGGGTCCACCGTGATGTTTTTCATGAATCCACTCCGTCCATCAATTTTTTTAGTTTATTTCAGCAGATTATATCAAAATAGAGAAGGATCCAAGACTTAAGTAGGCTGTGCTAAAGGAAAAGGTGGTTAGGAAAATTCCTACCATTGAAACCTACCTGGGTTCTAAAATGATGCTTACATGCAATGTATACCGTTAATAACGTCATTCCTACTAGGATGAACTGAAAACACAAATATTACCATGATTCAAAACTTCTGTGGACTCACAAATATTTCAACTGTAGACGTTCAATTACCACGTTTTTGGTCTACTTGAGTATTTGATATGGCTCATTTTTTGGCCTCATATTCTAAAAGTAACTCACAAAACGGATGGATGCGGAGGATTTCTCACAAACATGACAGTGGTCCCACCTTGGTTCCCAGCGCAGCAACTTCCTGCGAAAGGCTATTGCAGGTAATCCGCGTCCCCCGGGTAAGCCGTAATCCGCTCCAAGTTTCAAAATCTCAACCTATAAATAGCCGACAACTAAAGAATATAATTAATTAAGATAAGGCTAAATAATAATAATTATGAAAGATATTTTTAGTGGGTGGGCCATCAATGGCCTTGGCTGTCCGATTCAGTTATCATCATGAAACAAATGATATCAGGCGTAGGTTAGCTTAAGTACCCATGCATATACAATTCTCCAACCGGAAAGCAAGATCCAATCAAGCAATAAAAATAAAAATATAGGCAGGTCGACTCATCAGGTGGGCCATACGAACAGAAAGCCACGACAAATTTCGTTTGTGTTCCTGGTTCCCATGTTGGATGGCACACGTGTCAGAGAACCAGTCCTTTTGTTAGACTGTATTTTGACCACACGAGCCACACATGGAGTTGAATTTGGATAGTCTGTTTTTAGTTGCCCATTTTTCTCATTCAAGATTCACCTGCCTAATTAATGGATGGTTTAGAAATTATTGACGCGATTTAAAAACTTGTAATTTTTGGAACAAAGTGTGCCGTTGGATATTAATTCCTTGCCTTTTATGGACAACATGAGTATTAAGTGATCCTGAAAACAGAGTATTTTTTGGAATATATTCTCCCTCTTGTATTTAATTTAAGTTAATAAATTTACAGTTGGCGTGCTCTATCTTTTTGTTGAAAACACACAAAAAGAAGTTTGACCTGCTAATCAACGGACCAAAAAAGGTAAAGGCATCTGCAAAGTATGTCCAACCTAGTCAGTGACGTGGATCTCTTACACACGTGCCATCAGATGGTCCAGATCAGGCACTACATGGAATGATCGTGCGGCTCGCATCCACAGCATGCGCCCACACACGTGTACTGTATTGGCATGCATGCTGCTTGTAGGCAGACAGACAGGTAGGACGAGCATGCGTGTGGGCTTCGCTAGCCTCGATAACGTGCTCACCTAGGTCGAGGAGTATGCCCCTCTGTAAGCCCACAAATAGATTTCAGGGTCGAAGGGCTGTTTATTTCTCACCGGAAGTTTCAAAAGGACGGCGATTATGATATATTCAAAACTACGAACGGCGGATATCGATCCTATTTCCAGGCATACGATTTTAGGCGCCCGCCGGGTTTGGAGCCATCCCAGATTCCCAGATATGTCTCAGTGGCTCTTAGTCAGACCGAAAAGATTTACAACGCTTGTTTTCAGGGAGCGGCGTAAAACACCCATGCTCTATGAGGCCTACCATGTTATGCATGTGAAATCCAATCCGTCCATCGGGTGAGAACCCTCGTGATCACCGTAGATGAATAAAAATCAGATCGACAGAAGACAGATATGGGCTACAGAAATAGGAATAATTTAAGTTCATGAGTATACTTTTTGTATATTACCTTCATCCTTGTGAGGCACACCCGATGAACGGGTTTGATTAAAGATAAACACCATGGTGGTCCCACACACAAACCTATAGCTGGTGTCCCATTCCTATTCTTTCCTGTGGTAATGGACCATTTGATTTGTCCATCCAGCTGATTTTTGAGTCCATGGCCATCAGCCAGATTTACCACATGTTTGGATGGAGTGGATGTCACAAAGACAACATGAGGGGCCCACAAAACTTGAGTTTTTGGCGCTTCATGAAACCAGTGGTGGATTATTATGGTCCCTCCAGTCTGGGACTTGGCTCGATGTTCTATGCCCACTGTATTGTAGGCGAGCCTTGTGCCTTGTGCAGCATGGCAATGGAAACTAGCATTGAGGAGCCATTGTTACTCTGGCAGTAGTGTGTGATGGATGATACACAGGAGCCTAGGAATTACTCATAAATCCGTGCCATGTAAGTAAGGCAATCTAAACGGGCCAAATTATAGCCCACTGCTTAAATGTATAGTGATGAAAAGTATATCTATTTGATAATTTGACTATCTAATGAGTGGCCATTTGTTAGACGGTTAAGGACAAGAAATATCAAAAGGTTTTATTTTAATGAAAAAGAGTTCAAAGCATAAGTATTGTTGGACTGATCTTGTTTGGGACTTTCGGCATCCTGCCCGGTAACAGAATAGGTGATCGGGCCTAATCAAAAGGATTTTTCAGCTTGATCCATAACTTTTATGGCCCCAAAAAGGTTTTTAATGGACGACGCGCATTCAACATTGTTTCTTGTAATATGGTCCACTTGAGATTGGGATATACTTCATTTTTAGTCTCATACCATAAAATGATTTGAAAAAATAAATGAACGGCATGGATCAAACACATAAATTATGGTGTGAATCAAACACATAAATCATAGTGGGGCGTAAAGAAGTTTCATATGTTAAAAGTTGATTTTATTACACAAACAATTTAAAGAGAAAATAATTTCTGTAGTAACTTAAAAAAGAGTAATATTAGAAGAATTTATACATATATATAAACGTTATGTAGCGCATTTCACATTCACCATTAAGCCATACTCCTATTGTAGAAAGAATTCGATTAAAGATCACTTAGGTGCTTTACAATTTCAGCATTAACAAACAACCTTTGATATGGAGCATTTTCCCAATACCGCATTAAGTACAGAGTTAACAAATAGGCCCTAAGTCAATATAAGTTTATCTAAAATCACCTCTAATTCAATCAAAACTGGCCCAAAACCTAATTTAAGCCATCCAAAATAAATCAAAATTAGACATTTAATGGCAACAAAAATCTAAAATTTGTTTTGAAAAAATTAACAACTTTTTAGTGAAAATCTAATTTCCGCCGCCAACATTTCTCCTGAACACTACTTTCTCAGGTGTTAGCAACGGATCAAGGTTAGAAACGAAAAATAGATCTTCGCTTACAACACTTGGATATCAGATTTTTCACTCCACACCCTTATCATATCAAATTTCCATTTTTCATTCTCTTATCATCCACTTGCTCATTGAACACCATTTCATAACCTTTTTATTTTAAAAAAAATTATCAAAAAAATTATTTTTTTTTCACTTTCATTTTTAAATATTCAAAGGACGTGAAAAGACATTTTAAAATAAATTAGAAAAATTTTGGAAATAGAGAAATGTTACCTCCGTCTAACAGATGCACAAAAAAATTGCACAACCCCATCTACAATCTTTGAAATTGATTTAGATGAATCTTAAGCATGATTATATATTGATTTTATTTTTAATCAGCTAATTGGTGGAATGGACAACCAAATAAGAACAATCAATGGACTAAATTCAGTGAATTACTGCTAATTAGTCAGACATTAGGCATGTTAAATCAATCCATATTTTAAAAAAGAATATCAGGTGAGTCTCACAACTTAGATAGTTGGTTAAACTAATACATGCCAGGTGTACAATTTCAAGGCATCAAATACATCAATCATAATCCTATGCTTAGGGGTGTACATGAACTGAGCCAGCTCGGTTAACTCGCTCGACTCAACTCGAAAAAGCTCGATTCGACTTGGTTTGAAGTTGAGTTCAAGCCAAGTTGAGCTGATTTTTTGAGCTCTAAAATGAGTTTGAGCTGGCCCCAGCTCGACTCGACTCGGATCGAATCCAGCTCGAATCGAACTCGGATCAAACCAGTTCGGTGACTCGGTTACTTTGCTATTGATGTTGCTCACCAAGTGTTTGATGAAATGACTCAACGAGGTGTGACCGGTGGCAAGGAAGGTATGTACATGAAACAAATACCTTATTTTTTACTTCGTTTTTATGTTGCTTAGAAGATATTTGATAAAATATCTATAAAACCATTGCTTCTGTTTTACAAATAGTGAGATTTTGAATGTACAGTTTGAGCGTTCGTGGAAATGCTGCATTGGCGAACTCAGCTCAATTTTGGCTCGAACTTGGCTTGAACTGGCCTTGGCTGCTGACTGACTTGAACCAAGCCTAGCTGGCCAGTCAGGCTCGAGGACCGAGCCGAGCTGAGTTTGAGCTGAGGTCAGCTAGTAGCCTAGCCGAGTCAAGCTGAGCAGCTGGACTCAATGTACACCCTTACCTATGCTATACACAATGAAATAACTTCAATTTCTTAGGCCCTCTCAATGTATTTCCTTCACCCTGTGCGTTGTAGCTGCGCGGTGGCTATAAAGGGCGGTAAGTTACTTCACCTCCAACCCACTTCAAGTATCCTTTTTCACTGTAATATTTGTTATTTTAAAGGTTGAAAGTGAAAATAAAATATTCTTAAGTAATAAAAAAACAGTTGGTAACATATGGCATAAAAATTCTTAGAAGGATTTCAATGGTGGACATTGTCATCCCCACTGTTTCCTATGGTGTGGTTCATTTGAGCTTTTTAAATGCTTCGATTTCAGTCTCATGACGTAAAATAATCTGATAAAATAAATGGATGGCGTGGATAAGATACATACATCACCGTGAGCCCCACAGAGAGCTACTCAGTATGCAATCAGCATATGGGCGGCACCTAATGGGCTCCCGTCATAAACAGGCCCAGTATGAGAAAATTATCATTGTAGACCCTACATTTTATCCAGCGTCTTTTATGAAGAATTCAAAACTTATCTTCCCAACTTAGACCTTTCACGTACGGACAGAGCATTTGAGGGAAGATAAGTTTTGAATCCTTCATAAAGACGCTGGAAAAAAGGTAACGTATACAGAGGTAATTTTCTCGCCGAGCCCGGGTATCAAATAAAAATAACTGGGCGCGGCTTCGGTGGATATCCGGATTCACAGTCGGTAGATCCCTGACTGTAGGGACTACCGCAGTGTATGTTACTTAAATCCATGCCGTTCATACGTTTTTCAAGCTCATGTTAGGTATTATCCCAAAAATGAAACGCATATAAATATCAAGTGAACCACACCACAGTAGACAATGGTGATTGACCATTAAAACTTTTTGGGCCACAAAAGTTTTGGCTCAAGCTGATTTTTTGTGGTCCCTTCATCTAGGTCTCTGTAATCTCAACAGGTTGGATGGGTCCTTATCAGTGGCAGATTCATAAGAGTTTCAACACTAGGTCATGGATTACCCATGTGAAATTTCACCGTAGTGAGAGTGTGTGGGCGTGTGTGGGGTGTGTATAAGGAAAAGGTTGGAAGGAAAATAAACATTTCAGTGACACTTGGGAAGTTTTTAACGGTGAGTATTTAATCAACACTATTTCCTATGATGTTATCCACCTAACATTTAAATATTCTTCATTTCTTGTATAATGTCCTAAAATTAGCTTTCAAAATGGATGGACAGTGTGGATGTAATGATGATAAATCAAGGTGGGCCCCACAGTCAGGGATTCATTGAACTTAGAGGATCCGGTATCCACCGAAGCCACGCCCCGAATAACTCTCACCAACCAACAAACGAAATCTGAATAAAGAACGGCGCAAAATTCGAACAGAACTCTTCTCTCTCTCAACTCCAAGGCGCCTTCTCGAAGCTTTTACCCTACTCTCACTCCTCAATCTGAAAAAGAGAAGAAAAGAAAAGAAAGAAAAGAAACGGACTCGAAAGATAAAGAGATGAGAGAGAGAGAGAGAGAGAGAAGATGGGCGTTATTCTCTAGAAAAACGCCACCTGTAAATGACCCGCGACCGATTCCGACTCGGTGACTCGGACGCGACGACGTCGATTCCAGAAACTCGGAAAGCAGCAGAACCGACGCTGCCATGAGACTCATCGTACCGTTACAAGGACTAGCCCAAGGGCGGCGCGGACTCGTCCTCGGCTCAGTAATCCCATGCGCCCTTTTCTACTTCTTTCAGCTCTACCTCAAGAGAAACCGCTCTCCTCCTCCACCTCCTCCTCCTCCCTCCTCGGACCCCCTTCCAGAACTTTCTAGAATCTCCCGACCCCATCTCTCGCCACGTGGAGTCGCCCAGGCCTCCGTCTCGTCTTGCGCCTCTTCCGTCACCAGTTCCAGCGATTCGCCTTACTATATCGGGCTCGAGAAGGTTGCCGCCAATCCTTATGATGCTTTGGGGAATCCGAACGGCGTAATTCAGCTCGGATTGGCTGAAAACAAGGTGGAATCATTTCATTTCATTTCATTTATTTTAATTCAGAGAATTAAGCGTTTGGGTTTTCTTTGGAGCAGTTGTCGTTGGATCTCGTTCGTGGTTGGATCGCGTCTCATCTGAAGGATTTGAGTATTAGTGGGACCGCCGCTTATCGGCCGTTTGACGAATTGAAGAAGCTGAAGACGGTAAGCAGAGCTATCTCTGTTCTTGTTGTTCAGTTGAATTCTTGCTGTATTTCTGAACTTCTTCATCTTAATAAGATTTCTTTTTCTCCCGTTTCGGGTGTGATTGGTTGCACCAAACTAGACTGATTAATCATGAAATATCATGAAATTCAGTGCAACCAAACATGTTGGGAACATGCATCTCAGTAAGGAGACACCAAGTAATATTTAGCAATTGTTGATTTTTTCCTCTCGGCTACCCCATTATGCTGAGGAGTGGAACCGCAGGTAGTGTTTGACTCAATGCCATGTTGGCGAAGATAGGTAAGAAAATCAGTATAGAGATATTCTCCGCCATTGTCACAGGGGAGCATCTTGACGGTGGCGCTAAATTGATTTATCAACCGAACATGGAAAGACTTAGAATTTTCAAAAACTTCGTTTTTATTTTTGAGGAGAGAGATCCATGTCATTTTGGTGGTGGCATCCATAAAAGAGAGAAAATAACAAAACCTCATGGAATAGGTAACAGGAGAGGGTCCCCACACATCGGATTGAATGAAAGAAAATATAGGAACAAATTCTTTATTTACAACCAAAGGAAAAGAAACCCGTCTTTGTTTTGACAAGGCACAGGTACTACATTGAAATTTCTTAATGTTATGTTGAGAACATAAAGAGGGAAATAAAATGCGTAAAACCGAAAAAGAAGGATAACCATAACGACAATGCCATCGATAAATATCCTCATGATTGATAGAAATGAGATCAACAGTAGCATTGGGTTGAACACCCCCATCAAACCGGTAAAGGCCAACACTTTCACGTCCACCACCAATCATCATCCGTGTTCTAAGATCCTGAAGCATACAATGAGAAGGAAGAAATATGGCAGCACAGTTAAGTCGTTTAGTAAGGGTGCCCACAGAAAGTAAACTAGAAGCAAGACCTGGGACAAGAAGGGTCTTGTCAAGAGTCTTAGTAGAAGTTAGAGGAACGGTACCTGACCCAGTTATAGGGGTAAGGTTCCCGCTTGCTAACTTAACAGAACTTAAAGTAGAACTGGGAGTCAATGGTCCCCGTGTCAATGACCCTAGGGCTGGGAAGAGGTAGTAATGGTGGATGTACCTTGCACAACAGAACTGAAAGTAGATGAAGATTTTGAAACAAATAGACCAACCTTCTGAGCGACAAGACTGTCATATTCTTCTTGAGAAATTTGGACCATAGTAGGAGAGGAATTAGATCGAGCCTCCTCAGATTCAGTAGCAGAAAAATATGCACCACGACCACTAGACAAGTGACCTCGTCCATGAGAAAAACCTCCACGCATTGGAGGTTTGCCATGAAGGATCCAACAGGTATCAACCATGTGATTGGTGTGTTTGCAATGAGTGCAAAAAAGAGAATTGCGACCACGACCTCGGACTCCAGAACCACATCCCCGATTAGCAGAAGTATGAACATCAACCTGTAAGGCAGATTGAGTGATCGAGACAAATGGAGTCATAACCTGCTTCCTATTCTCTTCTCTGGCAAGAATAGCATATGCTTGATTCAATGTTATGGACTCAACATTATGGATAATTTGTTGCCTGAGTGTGTCATATTCATCATTCAGACTGCCTAAAAACTTGAAGATCCGCCATCGCTCCTGCCGTTTCTTGATAAGAACCACATCGCGAGTACAATAAGTATCCTCCTCGTCATGGTAGGCGTGTTCCTCCCATAAACTGCGGCGTTTGGCATAATTCTCTGTGAGGCTCTTGTTATTCTGTTGCAGAGATGCAATCTCCTTTTCCAACCGAAAGGTGCGGGCCATGTTGTGTGCATCGCTATAGAGGTCGCGGACAATGTCCCAAATTTCTTTTGCTGTCTTTAAGAAGAGAAGGCCACTCCAGACATTTTCGTCTATGGAGTTTCGTAGCCATAACATGACAATCATGTCATCTGATTCCTACTCCACATGTTTCAAGTCTCCATTATCAGGACGAGGAAGGGTTCCAGTGATGTGGCCGAGTTTACGTTTGCCGCCAATAAAGATACAGACAGCCTGTTGCCATGGTAGAAAGTTGGAATCAATGAGAGGAGATGATGTGATCTTCAAACTTGGATTCTCAGAGTGTCTGAGATCAACATCAAGAGGAGACGAAGTAGAATCATCGGAGTCCTTCGATGGAGCCATGCAGAGAAAAAAAAAGGGCAAACGGTTTAAGGAGAGGAAGTAAAAAAATAAAAATAAAAATTGAGTACTTTTTTTTTTTTTGTTCAAGGACCCACCATGCTGGCCATATAAGGTACGGCCAGCCAAACTATAAAAAGCACAAAACAAAGTGGGGGGGTTGTTGTGCGCACGAGAGGCAAGGGCAGCGGGGAAGAGAGGTGGTGGCGGGGTGGCTGTGGTGGTGATGATAGGTTGAGAGATTAGGGTTTAAGGAGGGAGGGATCGAAATTTCTTTAATACCATGTTGATAGTTCAAAAGAGGAGAGAAAAGAGAGAGATGAGTAATGCCTTCAATCTCTATATTATTATACTAAAATTATAACAAGCAAAAAGACAATACATTCCTTGTCCAAAAAGGAAATAAACTAAGAAAATAAACTCTAATAAATGAGAGATAAGGACAAGCTACGTCCCCGACGGATGATGCGTCTCAACTTGATGTAAAAAAATGCATTTTTACATGGTGATATTCATGAGGAAGTCTATATGAGCCTGCCACCCGGTTTTTGCCAAAAGGGAGAGGGAAAAAAAGTGTGCCGCCTTCGCAAGTCTATATATGGCCTCCAGCAGTCGCCGCGTGCATGGTTTGACAAATTTACTCATGCAATGCGGGATGCCTTTTTCCACCAGTGCAGCTCAGATTATTCTGTCTTCTGGAAATGCTCGGTAAATGGGATTATAATTGTTTCTGTTTATGTCGATGATATTATCGTTATGGGTGATGATTCTCTTGCAATCTCTTACATAAAATCCCACCTTTCTCGCATTTTTTAGGTCAGAGACTTGGGCTCTTTACGTTATTTCTTGGGCATTGAGATAGCTCGTTCTTGGCATGGAATCTCCTTATGTTAGCGTAAATATGCACGGGACTTACTCACTGAGACTGGTATGATTGGTTGTAAGCCACTTGACACTCCTCTTGAGGTCAACCATCAGCACACCTCATTGGATGGTGAGGCCTTCTCTGATCCTGGACTTTATCAACGCCTCATTGGGAGGCTTATTTACCTCACTATTACTAGGTATGATATTTCTCATGCTGTGAGTGTCCTCAGTCGGTTCATGCATTCGCCTCGAGTTACCCATATGGATGCTGTATACTGTGTGCTTCGTTATATCAAAGGCTCTCCTGGCAAGGGTTTCCTTTATTCTAAGTTCAGGCCCCTGAATATTTCCGCATTCTCTAATGCTGATTGGGCCGGTTCCAAAGATGACCGGAAATCTACAACTAACTATTGTTCTTTCGTTGGCGGTAATTTGGTGACTTGGAAGAGCAAAAAGCAAACGGTCGTGGCACGCTCCAGTGCCGAAGCCGAGTACAGAGCTATGACACAGACCACCTGTGAATTTCTTTGGTTGAAGAAATTCTTGACTGAGATTGGTTTCTCTCTTTCTACACCAATGTAGATGATATGTGATAACCAGGATGTTATTCATATCTCGAGTAATCCTATATTCCATGAGCGCACAAAGCATATCGAAGTCAATTGCCACTTTATTTGGGAAAAAATTAAGGCTCAGGAGATTGTTATTCCACATGTTCGCATAGCGGACTAACTTGCCGATGTGTTTACCAAAGCTTTACCAAGAGATCAACATATGACTATTTCTTTCAAGCTTGGCCTATCCGACATTTTTGGGCCAAGCTTGAGGGGGAGTGTTGAAGGAGAAGCGATCAAAGGATCGCAATGGACGCATCATCCATCGGAGACATAGCTCGTCCTTATCTCTCCTTTATTAGAGTTTCTTTTCTTAGTTTATTTCCTTTTTGGACAAGGGTTGTATTGTCTTTTTGCTTGTTATAATTTTAGTATAATTAATATATAGATTGAGAGCATTACTCATCTCTCTCTTTTCTCTCCTGATTCGAACTATCAACAAAACGCACCCTTTGATGCATGTATGTATTTCATGATTATGAGTTGGGATTAGATTATTTGCGAGTTTAGATTAAAATTGACAAGTCGATGCGCATTTGTTCAAAAGCTTGTAGATTAATGTTGGGTTTGGATGTACATCTTTGTTTGTAAAGATGAGATAACAAAGGTAACAATGTTTTCTGGTCTTCATAATCAGGAGCTAGGCCCTCAATGTGCAGTTAGCATTCAGTTGGGTCCAACATTAAAGTAATGCAATTGCAATTTGGAGCCCATGCCTTCCATGTTTATAAGATTTTTTATTTTTATTTTTTGCTTTTCCAAATTGATATTAATTTCCAATTATTATATATACAAGGAGAAACTCTCGAGTCCAGCCAATCGGACCATAGTTTACAGTCGACCAAGTAGTTTACTTTCAACCTGTTAAGTGCTTGTGACATCCAATTATCCTAATAGGTTGGCCTCAAGACGAGGATCACCTAGTGCAAAAATCAGCCCTATTGAATCATCAAGTGAGTCACACTATAGAAAACAGTGAATAGCCATTGATAAATAGAAAAATACAAGCGTGGTCCACTTGATCGGTGGATGGGGGACTGAATTTTTGCATGAAGTATTCCTCATGGTGGGGCCAATCTATTGAACAGCTTGGATGTCTCATGTACTTAGCAAGTTAGAAGTTATCTGCTCGGTGGACTGTAACCTGTGGTCCAACCGGTTGGACTTGAGAGACCTTCTCTATTACAAGATTATGAATTGGGATTGTATTGTTTGCTAGTTAAGATTAAAACTGACAAGTTGGATGTGGTTCTAGTTTTGGCATCTTTTAGATTTAAGGTTGCATTTGGATGCACAAATGGATTGAGTTGCAGTTTGTTTAATTAAAGAAGAGATGATGTAACAATATTTTCTGCTCTTCACAATGAGGAAGTAGACCTCAAGGTGCAGTTATGTTCAGTTCGGCTCGGCATGAAAGTAATGTAATTGCAATTTAGAGCCCAAACCCTCAATATGAATGCTAAATAATTGTAATTTGGCTATTCCATATTTATTAGACCTGTAATCACACTTCAACCTGACGGTGCATCCAAACACGCCCTTGCGATGTAAGAAGCATCGCAAACAATATTGACTATCTAATTGTGTTTCGAATGTGAAGGCTGTCGCTGGATTCATGACTGAAGTTATGCGAACCCCAGTTGCATTTAACCCGTCGCAGATAGTATTAACAGCTGGTGCAACCCCTGCAATCGAGATACTCAGCTTCTGCCTAGCAGATCCTGGAAATGCAGTTCTTGTTCCCTCGCCATATTACCCAGGGTGAATTCTATTTTCTTCATTGAAGAAAGACAAACACGCCCGATTTATTCACTTACACCCATCTTCCATTTTGGGAATTGAAATGGCGCACTTTTGTACTACTTCAATTCCCAAAATGGAAAATGGGAAGGGTATGTTTGGTTGCACCAAATATCATGAAGTTTCATGATATTTTGCACCAAGTTAGACGGATTAATCTTGAGATATCACAATATTTGGTGCAACCAAATGCATCCAAAACAACACAATCAGGATGGTTGTAGCTAGTGACTCGAGAAATTCTCTATTCACAACATACTCTTCTCATACTGAAGGGGGTTCATTTTACAGTTTCGACAGGGATATAAAATGGCGAACCGGAGTAGAGCTAGTACCTGTTCCATGTCGTAGCACTGACAATTTCAATCTAAGCATCGATGCTCTTGACAGAGCTTACAAACAAACGAAGAAACGGGGGTTAGAAGTCCGTGCTGTTCTTATTTCAAACCCTTCCAACCCTGTCGGAAACCTTCTAGGTCGGAAGAGACTGAACAGACTTCTGGATTTCACCAGAGAGAGGAACATTCATCTGATTTCAGATGAAATATTTGCAGGGTCAACCCATTGCGACGTTAAGTTTGTGAGCATGGCCGAGATTGTCAATTCAGAAGATGTCGCCATAAACAGGGTTCATATAATATATGGGCTTTCGAAAGATCTGTCTCTGCCAGGCTTTAGAGTGGGAGTCATTTATTCTCACGATAAAAATGTGCTGGCTGCTGCGGCAGGGTTGGCGAGGTTCTCTTCCATTTCAGCTCCTACACAACATTTGCTGATCTCAATGCTTTCAGATACACGATTCCTAAAGGATTTTATTCGGATAACTAGAGAGAGGCTGCAGAGTATGTATGCCACATTTGTGGATGGTTTGGAAAAGTTAGGAATCATGTGCATGAAGAGTAGTGGAGGTTTTTACTGTTGGGCAGACATGAGCGAGCTAATCTGCCCTTATAGTGAGAAAGGGGAGCTTGAACTGTGGAAAAAACTGCTGAATGAAGCTAAGATCAATGTAACTCCTGGGTCATCGTGCCACTGCATTGAACCCGGATGGTTTCGTTGTTGTTTTACTACATTGGCCGAAACCGATATCCCAGTGGTCTTGGATCGGATCCAGAAAGTTGCTGAAAGCTGTAAACGTTGATGTTGAATGCAACGGGTATGATCCATTCTACAAGCCTACAACCTTGGATATGGATACTTTGGTAATGGACTTCTATAGACGTATGTGCAATATGGCCCGTAAAGGAAAGGGAGTATGGTCGTCTATTGATGCTGGGAATTCAAGTTGTCTCCCTAATCTAATTACAGGGAAGGTGGCCAATTTTACAAAATTCAACAAATTCATTAGTTAAACAAACTACTTGGAGATTTCATTGCTTGGAAGTTCTGTACATTCATTCCTTGATTCTGAAGAAACCTGAAGATGAGATGATCATGGAGCCATGGTAGAACTGATTTCTTGACTCTTTGGACTGGTGTTGGATAGTTCTCTGCTACTGTTGTTTCTGCCTCTTCCTTCGCTGCTGCCCTATGCAATCCACCACTTGTGCAATCCAGAGGCAGCCTTGTTGGCGCTGGTGCCGAAGATGCAGCAGGCAAATGCCCTTGTCCTCATGAATTCCTGCCACTGTCGCAGATATATGGTAAGAAATTACTCTCTCAATTTTTTTCCCCGCAAAATAACAGAAATTTCATTGTTCATGTAATGGACGTGTTGCCTGCAACGCCAGCATAGAAATAGAAATGTTCATTCTTTCCCTTACAGCTATCAGAAAGTGTTCCAGACAGCTCTGGGTGCTTTAGATTTCTGAGACTAACAAAATGAAATTACAATCCGAGAAATGCAGTTTCTACCGATGAGCGTGGGATTTTTAATCCTATACTCTCCGCGCATGTGGCACGTGTGTGAAATCTGGACTATTCATCAAGTAGGCCCCTCCATTTTTGCGCCTGGGCATGAAAATCAGGCCAGCTGTGGTTGTCGGGTGGGCAATATATGTACAAGACAAATGGATGGTTTAAAAGGATCGGACCAACGGTCCACATTTGACTTACATTTGTGGACCACCTGATAACTGGGCCTTCTCTACCACATACTAATAATATACTAAACTATGCCAACTTCAATAATTATAAGAAAGAAAACGGTTCCCTATCCTCGTTCTGGAAAAAGAGAATTACAATCATCAGCGGAATCAATCTTCTACCAACATATGGTAGTTTTACCATAGAACAGAGGTTTTCAGGTTGAGAATTTACCATTGAGGGATGTCGCCTCCTGATGTTAACGGCCTTCTTCTTTGCACAACTTATTCTACGACTCATCTGAATCAATTCTCCAAGAGTGCGCGTTTTCCTCTCCACTACGCTGTAATTGCCACAGTGAATGTTATCTTTCACTGATAATTCTGGCAAAGCAACAGCGGCATCCTTCTCATGGCGGGAAACCTTGTTGAGGAAACCCAAATCAGGAGGAAACAATGGGAAAAGGAACTCCAGAACAGAAGCCCCTGCACTGTTATATTCTGATGAATTACTGGCCACATTTGAAGCTGAAAAGGCCCAGTTTCCATGTTGGTCATGGTCTCCCTCTGCCAAACTTTGTCTAGAACTGAAACTTCCGTGTGCAGAAGATATATGCACTGGGACAGCACTAGAAATAATTGTTGTTGTCATGAGACGATTTGCAAGAAGCGCAGGAGCAGAGCTAGGATTGCTTCCTTTAAAAGTGAAAGTTTCAAGGTCCAGTTCTAACAGGCCATCATCGTCGTCTTCATCTTCATCTTCATCGTCTTCATCATCACCATCAGCACCACCATTGCTATCCTCATCACTGGATAAGAAAGGGTTACTTCTCTTTTGAGACATGGCGCCCACTTTACCATGAGTTGGAGGAGGAAAAAAGACCGGCCCGGGTGTAGGAGGGGGCAGAAGAGGCGAATCTAGTTGTGTTTGTGGGTACTGAAGCAGCGGCTTTCCGGGTTTTTCTTCCCATTTGAAGGGAACTGACACAAAGAGCTTTGCTGGAGATGGTATGAAGTTTGCTGGAGTGGTCTCGGATTTCCATTCTTTCTTGGGAGTCCCGGGCTTTTCTTCCCAAAGAAAAGGAACCGAACCCTGTTGCCGGTGACCCGAGAACTCATTTTCCTTCACCATTCTTAAACAGAAATGATTTTAAACCCACATGCATTCAGTCATCACATTACGCGTTTATATATACACGTTTAGGAATCAGATGTGGGTTGGATATTCTACAACTAATCCATATGCGTTTTTTGTTTCAAGTGCACAGTTGGAGTTGGAGAGAAGTAAGCTCACCTGCTTCCCTTGTATTTGTTTATTTAAATACAAGCTTATTTCAATGTTTGGTAAGAGTCATTTTGGCAGAGTAATTTTGAACTATCTTATTTTAATGCTGACTATCATGCCATGAATTCAAGCATTCTGTTGTAACAAAATCCCAATTTCAAATAGCACGACCCAAAGGAGAAAGAGATGATATTTAAAAGTGCTATGACCATTAGAAAGGTGGCTCACACCATGTCACACATAAGGTTCTGGCTGTTGTTTAGGTGGGCACCAGCACAAACATTCCCTGGTCAATAGATCAGGTGGGTATTTACGTATGGGAAAAGGGCACGCAGCGTGTGGCCAACCTGACGAGTGGATCAGCCCGCTTCTTTGGCAACAATACGCTCTTTGTGGCTCCATCCTGATGAATGGCCCAGATCTCCAACTCATGCACTACCTTCAGATTCCTTTATTTGTGTTCCATGGGTTGGTTACCGTAGCTGCACCAATCCTATCAACTGATTTACTTGTTGAAGAACGCCACTAATCGTTGAAATTTAGACAAACGTTTGGAAATATGGTTAATCATGTTTTAGCGTGAGCGTGCATTCAGAAAGTGTATATTTATTTATAAGATGGAAGGTGGATTTCTGCAACAGGCAGCCAATGCGTTCCCAACAAACCGGCGCAAAATCATTTTTCAGTAGCTGGTTATTGTTTTTCCTTTTTTTCTTCTGTGAAATCAATTCCTCCCCACAGCTATCTGTAGCCACCCAAACGCAGCCCTATTACCGTTCTTTCAGAAGTTGGCTCACCCCCTTTGAAAGGTGTCGAAAGAAATGTATTTAAATGTGGAGTTTCACTGACCTCCGATAAGCCCATGATTCTAAAAAGTTGAATCTGATTTCTGTTCCGGAGTTGCCCATGGTCGATACGTGTGATTGTACAGTCAGATGATCGGAACATCTACTTATTGGACCTGGTGTGCCACAAACCATGTCTGATTATCAGTATTTTAGTAACGTGCCATTTCCACCATGTGGCCCATGATTTAGAGTGCCTGTATTAGCATACAATATTCTGTGGATGTCACCTGTTGCCCTCTGTCGATACGACATTTAGATGACTTGGACATCCACCACCAAGTGTGCTCTATTGCTGATGGCTCAAATATCACACCACACATGTCCTCCAACAATCAGGATTTCATGTCCTCCAACAATCAGGATTTCAATGTTACGCTCCATCCAAAAATGGGGCCCTCAATATTTTTATTTTTGTTACCATTAAAAGGAAAAGAGGGCCAGCATTTTGGATGGTCTAGATCATACTTTTAAAACTCGTGGCTTGACTCAAAAACTTTACAGTCACTCACTCTCTAAGAAGCCCAGTCATGGGTTGACTCGGTCCTGACCTGTCGCCTCATCGAGTCTGGTCGCTTTTGATCACATACAAGCAAGCTTTTGAATATAGGAATCGGGTAATGACTGAGCCAAAAAATGATAATGATACAAGCATAACAGTTTGTACAGGCCTTTTATTTTGGGGCCCAAAAAATCTTGAAAAAATATTTGGAAAATAAAGAAATGTAAAACACTAGAATCTATCATTTTATAGTTTTCACACCTAGTCAATGGTGTGTTTGACCATTCTTTGACAAGAATGTTATCTATCGGCTTAACCAGCTGAAAGTCCACCAAATATGCCCTAAACGAATAGAAATGAAGCATGATTTGGTAAATTAAGGCCCGGTCAAGGGTTCCAGTATCCATAGGTGGTGAAATTCCACTCTGGCGTGAGTGTGTGGGGGTGTGTGTGTGTAGAAAATAAAAATAAAAAATTTAAGGCCCAATTACATTGAAATTAAACAGAAAGGTGAAAAACAGAAACAAAAAATGGTGACGGGTAACCCCTTTTTTATTTTTCTCAAAATGGCATGTTCTTTCGATTTGTTGAATACCACCTAAATCTTCTGCTTAATCTCAAAATAGACCTGGCTCTAGTCTAAAATGAGTTTTTAAGCTGAAAGAAAGGAAAGGGTATGGGGAGGGAGGAGGGAGTCTGAAATGACTTTTAAGCTTTCTCATCGGCTGAAATGAAGAAACAAGTGGAAAAAACAAAGTCTAAAATGACATTTTAAGCTTCCTCACTAGCTGAAATGAAGAAACAAGTGAAAAAAGAGAGTCTAAAATGACTTTTAAAGCTTCCTCGGCAGCTGAAATGAAGGGAAAAAAAAGGAGAGAATGAGTGAGTAACAAATTTCAAAATGGGGCCTGTATGGCCGTGTTGCCATGTATTGGAGACTTTTTTTTTCCAATAACTGACCAGTTCACCCTCATATCTCGCAATGGGGCTAACCTATATAGTTACAATACGGCCATATCACAGCCAACATTTCAAACCATGCATACAGGTCGAAATAAAAACTTCATTTCACATACCATTGCTGCAATTTTTTCATCTGTAGACTGCAATTCATCAAAACAAAGAGGTGCACAAAGTGTGAAAATAAACAAAAAAACAGCCAGAACCCCAACGTCTGCTATAGCACAATGAAGCCTGGGTCCTCAAAAAATGCATGAAATCATAACCTGATACTTAGATACATCAAACTACAAAAGAAAAAGAAAAAAAAAATAGAAAGAAGAAACGAAAAGAAAAAAGGTCTTAAATCTTCGTCAACAGGGACAACTGAATCCTACAAGGACATGGTAACCTTCCAACCACTGAAGAATAGGACGCTCATAATCCTAAAAGAGTGTTTTACTCATTGAGGGAGGGAGGGAGCGCATGTTGCACCATTCAATCCTTAATGGTGACCAAGACCTCTAGTTGCTATTTCACGTGTTTTGAATCGGACTTCAAATATGCAAGGCGGTAATTTTGAGGTTAGTTCACCGTTATCAATTGAATGGGTTTATACACTGGTCTACTTTATCAACTTTTAAGCTCTCACAACTCATTTCAACTGATGATCCAAATGCAACCTAAAGAAAGAAACCAAAACATGGATGTGAGACAAGCATTTCTTGGTAGTGAGTCGGGGCCACCGCCTCTCCGATAAGTATAACGAAGGAGATCTGATCACACGCCAAACCTCAGTAGAGCGTGTATATCAAATATTCTATTACCGAAGTTTCACTTGGTCTAGATCTTTTAATGAGTTGAATGAACAGCTACCAAAACAAAAATCCCAGAATCTAATTTGAAAAACACTTAAAAAAAAAAAAAAAAAAAAAAAACAACATGAAAGCCATCATACCTTTAGATGCAAACGAACCAAGAAAGACAAGATACAAGTTTTATCAGCCAACCAATGCAGAAGGTGGTGATCAATCCACCACTTTTGAAATCAGCCATTCAATAACAGGACATGAAAATGAGTAGCGCACCAGCAAGTTAGCCTACATAACATAAAAGACTAAAACCAGATTGCCGTTGCCATTCAGACCACATGGCATCTTAGTACAAAATTATGAGAGATGGTGACACATTCTTGTTGACAGCTTGTTTGGGGAAACTCTCACCAATCTCAAAATCAAAAGAAGAATGTTGGCGCCATTTGTCAAGAAACAGAAAAGGGGATGTTGCTCACCTATTCCAGGTATAAAAACTGGAAAATTTTGCAAACATGGGCTCTTCGTCTTCCTTAAGCAAAATGCTCATTTAGATTTCTTCTGTTCTTGAGAGACCCTTGACCCCATAATCTTACAAACTGGCTCCTCTGCTGGCCGAAGAAGTTTAAGTGCTGGATGAACCTGCAAGTCTCCCATTGTCAACTTCTGGCCCACGTCCAACTCACTTAAATCCACATCGATGTATGGTGGAACAATGTCGGCAGGACAAAGATATTTCACAGTCCTTTTTATGGTATTGAAATAAGCCCCTAATTAAGAACAAAGAGTCAGGAACAATGTATTTATATCAAAGATGATACTGCACAGGAAAAATAACAACAGGAAGAAATCGAAGTAAGGAATGCTCCTGGTATACAAACAAAGCACAGGGCATTCAGCCAATAGAAATTTCAGCATAGAACCATATGTAAATACCCATTTCCAGATCTTGGCAGTCTTAAAACTTATAAACAGAATAGCTACTTTTTCTCAAAAACTTGAATAGTGTTTTCCCACTATCACGAACTTGGTAAAAGAAACAAAGAAAATTCATCAGAAAATTCATGTGTTACATACCTTTTCTTAATCCAGGGCATGCATCTTCTCCTCTGAACATGAGAGGAACATCCACCTTCAGTAAAGCATGTGAAGGGGCTCTCATGAATGTAACATTAAGCACTGCATCTGTGCCTGAGTGCAGATGTAACTAGCAATTTCTAGCAAGATGTCAGTCAGAGGATGAACAGAAATGACAAAATATTGAATGCATAATTCTTTTTAACCTCCAAATGTATAAAATAGTAACTGGAATCTAGCAAATTTTCAGGACCTATGCTCATAAAGTTCATAGTCAAATAAGATTACTCAGTTGTGGGCAACTGGCCACAGACTAACTTGGGATTTGCGATCCCAGGTAAGAACAGTTCAGGATGATGGGATTCTTTTCTATCAGATAGGAAGAGCTGTTGCACAAAATGTACTTTCCTAATGTAGGGGCTTTTTCTTCCAATTTGCAAGAATCATTTTTTTTTTTTTTTGACTTGACTAGTTTCCCTAGAATTCACTGAGCTTAACGAACTAACCTCTTATTGATGTATTGTTTCATTGAGATCCAAATCATGATGTATTTTTCTTTTTCCTGAATGGCCTCTTTAATTCTTTTAGGTTTTTGCTCTACTTCAGGTAAATATCTGCCCGAATTCTATTTGCACATATAGGAAAAATAATCTCACTACCACTTCTTTTTGCTAAGATTTCTTCCTCTCTTTTTTTTCAATTCGTTTCAGTCACATATCTAGGACCCTTGACACAAATGGATGCATCGCAAGTTCCATGCAAATAAATTCTCGATACACAAGAAACAATGTGTATTCAAATCATAGGAGCTAGTAATCAATGATATGCTCATATTGGCGACGTTATTGTTGCTGTAATCAAAGAAGCAATGCCCAATATGCCTCTCAAAAAATCAAGTGATCAAAGCTGTAATTGTACATTCATGTAAAGAACGCAGACAGGCAAAGAAAATGGGGTCACTGACTTTTTATCTGCCTGGATGATTCGAGCATTGACTCGCAGATATTTTATTCTATTGGCTGATTTAACCATTGACTCATAATAGACAATTTGATAAAGTAATCAAGTTTGGGAACGAAGGGAACCAAATAAGAAAATGACTATTTCTGGACACGCTTGCAAACAACCAATCTGGAAAAAACTCCAAAAATAAATAAACAATATCCAAATAAGTGCTGGGAAATTCCACTTCTCAAGAAAGAAAGGACGAAAGAAAACAAAATCTGAGTTAATAATTCAAAGCTCATCCACTATCCATCCCAATCTATAGGACCTAAACACCAATCATTTCGAAGTATGGCTCTTGACGAGTGCAATCAAGGGTAGACTACTGAAAGCCCGATTGGCAAATTCTCATTTTAGCATTCAATTGATGATAAGATATGCGAGCTGCTTCCACCCCGTAGTTAATGGAATCAGTTTATGGAAACATGAAGACCGTTGATTCTTTTCTGCCACTAATTTGCTTAGTGTAGACAAGAAAGAAATTAAAATTTTAGCTAGCTCAGTGACAAACTATTGAAACAAAACTTCATCATCTTTGCTCCTTTTGAAGCTAAACATCTTAAATCTTATTGCAACAAAGTTTCAGCAAATTTATTGGAACTAGGAAGATATAAAATATTGACCCATAATATATATATTTTTTTTCACACTCACACACACTCAAACCCACACACACCACAATGGGTACTCAAACCCATGACCTCTGTGTTGAAACTCTTGTGATTCTACCACTGAGCCATGAGTAGGGACCCAATATTAACTCATAATTCATTTGCAATGCAGGCATGGATCTTGTGCAAGTGGAATGAACAGGCAATTCTTGAAAGTCAATGCAGGAGAGCACCTAAGAAGTGATTGTACAAAGTAACACTGAAGAATTTGTCTTTCACATTTATATTTATTAAAATGATAAATTACTTGGTTAGCAATTGCGTCTATAGAATCTTTGGCTATTCATCAGTAGAAACCATGACTGACATAAAATTTATTCGAGTTCATGGTCTTGATGGAATCATGGTAGGTTAGCTGGAGGCAAGAGGAAGAGGAAGCTCAAAAGCAGGAGCAGATTCCAGTGCAGGAGCACCACCACAGCATGGAATGAAGAATCCAACAACAAAGATTTCAAATTGAATGGATATAATATATGTAGGTGTATCCTTCGGCGTGTTAAGGCAAGAGCCTTAAGGTTAATCTTGTCAAAAACATGTTAGTGGGCATTAAGACTGGTAATGGCTAGAATAAGCTTTTAGCATCGATATTGGAGTGCAAATCAGACTTCCAACTGGAGCCAACACTCATTCGCTTTCCATTTGATATCTGGTTATCGAAGAAAAAGGACTAGAATAGCAAAAGAAAAACAATCTTTCATTGGAGGCCATAGCATTAACATCATCATCTCAACCTTATCCCAATTAATTGGGGTCAGCTACATGATCCTATTCTGCCATTCCACCCTATCACGGGTCATAACTTCAATTAGACCATTGGTTATCAAGCATTTCTTATTACCTCCCATGTCTTTTTAGGGTTTCCCCTTGCCCTTTTAGGGCCTTCAACTTGCACCAACTCACTCCTAACTGGCACAGTTCTTGGTCTCCGTTGCACATGACCAAACCATCTAAATCTACTTTCCCTCATCTTAGTATCCACTGGTGCCACTCCTAAGCTCCCTTGAGTGCATCCATTTCTAAGTCTATCCTTCCTCGTCTTGCCATTCATCCATCTCAACATCCTCACTTCAGCTACACATCTTACAAACATGGTGTTCCTTAACGACGCAGCATTTTGTCCCATAAAACATGGCTGGTCTTATACCTATCTATACGGTTTTTCCTTTAGTTTGAGGCCATATCACTCTTATAAAATCATCATTAGCAAATCTCCCAGTCTATGGCTCATCCATTTTCAAGTTCACGGGAGTGGTTGCAAATAGGATGGAAAATTCACAGGGATTTCATTTGGGAGGATAGAGGTGCTTATTGCTGCCATTTGATGACATCACCAGCGGTTCAATTCAAAAGGCTATGAGTGACAGTGGCTTAGGCATAGGCAATATGAAGGAAATAAATTCATTTGGGCCCTTCAAGCTAAATAGTGGTGACAGTATGGAAGTGAGACTAAGGCGCTTTAGGGGAACGCCATTAGGCACAAATACAAGATAATCTTAAAGTTATCCAAAGAACATATAATGTAGGTGAACCATCTCAAGTCACAAAAACAGGTAGGAACAACCATTACTCTTTCATGATTTTCTTATTTCTTGTATAATTTTATGAAATAGTGTATAAAATGCATGATTATCAATACACGCAAACGTGAAACTAATGACAAAGAAGTCAATCTCTTTATTGAACATAAGAACAACTACAAAAAATAAACGGGTAGAAAATAAAAATAGAATGGAGAGGAAAAAAATTCTTATGAACCTTTTACTTCCTTCTGATAAGTATCTGTTATGTAGAAAGGTTTTTAAAAAATAAATACACAAAGGGATATGTCCGAACATGCCCCAGTAACTTGGGGCAGGAATGTGTCTTCTGTGCCTAAACTTATATTTCATACATTTCAAATATGAAGAAAATATTCTGCCAAAGGCAGAAGGGGGTGGGGGGACTTTTTCATTTGGGACTGTCCATCAAATTGCCCTCACTGTGGATAGAAATTGGTTTAAATCACATGTGGATAGCATGATCCTAGCCAACAGATCAGTGACCTTCAAAGTGATGGTAGAAAAAAATTAGTTAACAGTCCAAATTCACAGCTGGAAATTGAAAGAAGGGATGGAAAGGATTGTCTAATAGGAATGCTTTTTGAAAAATAATCAACGAAGATAGCGTCCAACAGATGGATAGCCTCGATTGATACATCACCGTGGTTCTTCCAGTTCCACCAGATCACCATAGGCACCCGGGTCAGTCCAAAACAAAGGAACTCCACAGAGATATTCAACCAAATTTCATTTCTAGTACTTCATATTTTCCTAATTTCAAAACGAATTAGTCATCTGAAATCAAAGAAAACGAGAAATGGAAAAAAACTTGGAAAATCAAGCATGTTGAATTACTGGGAATTGGGAATACCTTTCGGGGCAAGACCCGGACCTTCTCGATGAGCTCGTCGGAGTCGAAATCAGACCGCACCTCGAGATCGAAAAGCCTGGAGAGGAAGAAGGAGTAGCCGAGATGGTTGACGAGCTTACGGATCTGATTCGTCTTAACAGAAATAAGGCGCTTGTTACCTCCCTCCTCTCCTTTCTCCTGCTCAAATACAATGCTCGGCACGCGCCCTGCTTTCCTCTCCTTGTTCCTTATGCGCTTACTAGAATCCACTCGAGGGATCGCGAGGATCGTCTCGGCGTATTTCGGGTCGGGTTTGGGAAATCCTTCAAGGTAAGAGAAGGTGAGCTCGGGCGGCTGATGAAAGACCTCTGCTACTGCTGCTGCTGCTTGGGAGAACGATCGGAGACCGATGTATTTGGTGATTAGAGGGCGATGGATCCACATCGATCTGCTATGAAGGTGTTCGACGAAATGCGCGTCGGAGATGATCGCAGAGGGGTTTTGGGTTTATAGCATCCGCCACCGCCGTTGAGCTTCTGTGGGTTTGAGAAGGATTTAGTAGTAAACAAGGAATTTGATGCTCTGACGTATGATGATAGTTCATACACATGCACTCAGATATTCTGGACGTTATGTTTACTTAACTTAAATCAAACCTTAAAAATCATGGGACCCAGTTCAGATGGGTCATAAACCAAAATTTATTACTAGCGACTAACCTAAATAGCCGATTGATGGACATCTATTGGACGGTTAAATTTATTATTATTCAAGATGGGGCAAAATCTTCATGATTCAAAGGTCAGGATCGTGCAGTCAATTCAATTTCTTGGTTACGATCTATCTACAGTGGGTTCCATGATTTGAACGGTTAAATTGAGTTATAGTTATGCATGTGGACAATTTCTGAGAGAATGTGAATGGACCAGTAGACTGCGGGGTAACAAGTAACTCCTCTTATTTTCTTTCTTACTCTGCTCTATGGTTTTTACTCATGCACATGGATATTGTACATGTTGGATTATGCATATTAAATCAAAACCGCAAAATAGTGGGGCCCACTTTAGGTGGGGAGTATGTGTTCAAATTCAGATTGATCAGACGCTCAAATAGTGGGACCCAAGAGTAGCCCCAGGGATCCTACAAGAATGTGGGTATGCATGGGATCCTCAAATTCTCTTAGTGTGGGCCATGGTTCAGCTATCCAGGCCATTGGTCTGATAGGTCCATCTATTGATGGACCATCCCCAGGTCTCCACCTTTAAATTCGGCGGCATCCAAATGCACGGTTATGCGAAGAAATTCAGCCACACTCAAGTTTCAGCTGAAACCATGGATCCAATGGGTTCCACTGCAGATGTACCATTCATTCCATGCCCTATAATGCACCCAATGAGATAATTTACTCCACTGTGGACATTTGCTTTGGGCGTGCGTGATGAATGGCCTGGGTCTCATACACGTGTGCCACTTTGTCATGTGTGTGGGAAAGCATCCGGGAGAGTCCATCCGCGTGGAAGAATTCCATCAGATCCCTTCGTGAGCTCCTGAAGGTTCTCTACCCCTCCATCTTGTGTGTGGGTCTGCTTACCCAACCAGGCTAAATGGATAGCAGGTTCGGATTCGGGCTAAAAAATGTAACCCATTTTGTGTCATTCTTGGGTCAATCCAGCCCACCTGTATAGGTTATCAGTGGTCTGGCCAAATGCTGCAGCCCAACATACTTAAGCAAGCTAATTTAGCTGACCTGTGGGGGAGCTGAACTGGCACTCGGGTCTTTGAGGGGCCATTTGCATACCACCAAATAAGTTACTTTTTCTACTTACAGCAGTAGATAAGTGACTTATTTCAAATAAGTTTCGTTTATGATTAGTTGTAACTTTTTTACTTAAAAGTATTTAATCACTTCAGTTAAGTTTTTAAAGCTTTTTTTAACTTTTCATAAGTTACTGAAGATGGGCGTAGGGAGAGACGAAAGAGTGGGGAAGCTTGTGTGGAAAGCAAATATTCTCTCTTTTAACTATTGATGCGGACCAATGAGAAAGCGTCACACACACATTGGATGAAGGACCTACAGTGAAAAGTAAAGATTCCCCTTTATGAAATGATGATATTACCCTCTTCACGGACGGACTCATGTCTCATTCATGCACATGACGCTTTTTCATCCGATCACCTTGGATCCTATATGTATAGGGTGGCAATGGGACAATTAACTTGCTCAAAGCTAGATCCAACTTTGAGCAGGCTTGGTCTTGTTTGACCAGTTGCATGCAAAGCCGTAAAATTTCAGGTCATGCTTGAGCTCAAGTCATTGTTGCCTAGCCAGACTCAACCTGACCTAATATATATATGTGTGTGTGCGTGTGAGTGTGAGTGTGTGTGTGTGTGGGGGGAAGATATATTCATTTGCAAAGCTCTGTGGCCCCACAATCAGATGCAGCATTCCATAGTGGGCCTACTATATATATATATATATATATATATATATATATATCCTACAAATATGCTATTATAATCCTTTTCTAATCCTTAGGCAACTCCATCAATCTTGAATGTGGACTGTTGGTTTCATTCCTTTGAAGTGCTTATTTACGTTTTTTATTCATGCATGGCCCACTTCATAAACGCATGTAGCAGCAAAGCACGCCTACTATATATATATATATATATATATATATATATATATATATATATATATATATATCCTACAAATATGCTATTATAATCCTTTTCTAATCCTTAGGCAACTCCATCAATCTTGAATGTGGACTGTTGGTTTCATTCCTTTGAAGTGCTTATTTACGTTTTTTATTCATGCATGGCCCACTTCATAAACAGATAGATAAGGAAAATTCAAGGGGAAGTAGTTATTTTATAAACTTTCAGTTGGATCAGGTCAGGCCTGACCCAACCAATGTTTTGAGTCGGGCTTGGCCTACTATGCTAGGCCCATGCTTGGTTCGGGCTAAGCTTGGGCCTTGGCTCTTAAGTGACAGGTTGGGTTAGCCTGGCACGACCCAACCTAGCCCATTGCCTCCCCTACTCAATGGCAATTCGCATCAAATGGATATGATGGACACTACATGCTTTTGGGTGGGGCGTACCTTTTGCACCATATTACCTTTTTAAATCATGGGTTGTGCCGAGTTCGTAGCCTCTGCTTACCGTAAACAGGAATTTTCTGTTTATTGCTGTGTGATTGGGTGACATCATCACAGACTGCATTTAATTCAGCAGTGCTAATAACATCAGTGATGATGTTCACAATGCACAAAAACAAGAAGTCTCTGTTTGCGGTAAGCAGAGCATCCAAGTTCAGTTGTGGCACATTAGGAAGGATCTGTTGAGCCTAATCCATTACAATTTAAATGGGTCGGCTTGTGTTGTGCTTTCACTTTTAATAAATTTAAAATGAATTGGGTCAGGCCGAGCCATGGGGCAATGGTCCCAGGTTTGGTTGGGGCCGAATTCTGAGCCCGTTTAATAAACAGGTCGGGCTTGGGCTGACCTCAACCCGAACTAACCCATTGCCATCCTAACACTGCTGAGAAGGTGGCATCTCTAGTGCACTTGTTAGCCCACAAGATCGATGGTACGGAATGTTGTTGATGTCTTAAATCTGTCAGTAACACTCGATGCCATTGAGCAAGATGTTGATGCCATCGAGAGATGCTTGATCCCATTAGAAAAATCCATAAAATCCATGTCGGTTCTTGGATCATTTTAGGTGTTGCTACCCGATGACATCGAAGGAGTTCAATGCCATCGATGGATCCTCGATTGGATGTTGATGTCATTGAAAGTCCCATCGAGCACGTGCAAAATTGTGTAAGTGTAGGATTTGTTACCTATTCCGGTTGTAATGGTATATATATCGGGTGTAATCGGAATTTGGGAGAGAGAGAGAGAGAGAGGTGTATTAGGGCTTTCTAATTTGTTCCTAAGGGTTCAAGGGCATAGACAGGGCTTGTGAAGTAGATTCAAGGTTTGTTCGAATTGGTAAGACCCTATCTCTTGTAATTTCTGCTTTCACAGTGCATTACTCAATGCTTTGTGCTGTGGTTTTTTACTACAAGGGTTTTTCCACGTAAAATTCGGATTGTTCTTATTTGGAATAGGTTGTGCGATAGTGTGTACTTGATTCATCTCTGTGTGCTTCCATGGTTCCCCAACACGGAACGCCGCACAAAAGGACCCCATCGTTGGCCAACTTTGTTAGGACATGTTCCTCGATGCTAAGTTTGTTATAGCCCCCGTAGTTAAAGAACCTAACTGGGTGCATTCCATCAGCCGTGGAGCTTTTGGGTGTTGGTTGGGTTCCTAGTAATTTGTACTAAAGCCAACACAGCCTTCTGTCTCAAGGTGGAAAGGACTATTGGGACGAGAGATATGAGGGTTTTTAGAGAACATCAAATGCGGAACAGTATGTTGGGTTTTAATCAGCCTTTTAGAGCTTTTGGCACATCCATAAGGTTCCCAAAGACGGACACAAATAACAAATAACGGGCCACCTAAAGTTCTAAAAACTACAGGGCCCAACGGTACCATCAACAGAGAATCCCATGAGATCAACGGTAGGTAGGTAAATAACCCTGAGCAAAGGGCCCCATAAAATCTACAATAAGTAACTCGAAACAAAGGACCCATCTAAAGTTCTCAACATAAACTTGGGAGCCAAGGACTAATCTCAATACTCCATGTTTGGGAAGATATATTCATTTGCAAAGCATTCATAAGTTTCCAAAACACTCCCTTAGGGCCTGTTTGGATGCCTGTAAGTTGGGTAAGTGGGAAGTGACTTACAGGGAAGTCACTTACAGGTGGTGTTTGGGGGAGAAAATTCACCTGTAAGTAACTTACAGCCTGTAAGTCACTTACAGGCAAATCTACCAAAAAACTGCAGGGCGATGGGGGTGAGAAGTCACTTCCCTGTAAGCCACTTACAGGCTCAACGGTCGGATTTTTAAAAAGAGGGGAAGATGGAGAAACGCACTCTCCCTCTCTGCAATCTCTCGCCCTCCGTCTCTGCAATCTCTCTCCGTCTGCAACGACCGCCCTCCGTCTCTGCAATCTCTCTCTGTCTGCAACGTCCACCCTCCCTCTCTGCAATCTCTCTCTGTCTGCAACGACCGCCCTCCCTCTGGGAGCGGATTGGATACT
The DNA here is from genome assembly GCF_029962835.1 of Magnolia sinica. NCBI lineage: Eukaryota > Viridiplantae > Streptophyta > Magnoliopsida > Magnoliales > Magnoliaceae > Magnolia > Magnolia sinica. Next base: position 15,675,326 of record NC_080590.1, on the reverse strand, counting down.
GAACGCTTCAGTAGCCAAAACGCTACTGAAGTGATGTGGCAAAACGCCATTGGTTAGATAACAACGGCGTGTTCCCTTGGTATAAATGCTACTCCGTTAGATCAGTTAACGGATCTTTCTCCCTTGACGCCGTGCACTACTCGGTCATGAAATCGGATTCTTATGCTGAGAAAATTCAGTTGGGCCACTATGTGATTTATCCACACCTTCCATCTGTTTTTCCATCTAATTTTAGGCGTTAAGCCCAAAATTGAAGCTGGTAAAAATCTCAAGTGAACCATACTACAGGAAACAGTGAAAATAATGATTTCCACCGTTGAAACCTTTTCAGGCTTACAGTAATGTTTATTTTTCATCCAAACTATTCAAATGATCAAAAAACATGGATGAAGGTAAAAAAACAAATATAATCTTGATCCAAAACTTCTATGGCCCCAAGAATTTTTCAACGGTATAAATTCAACTCACACTGTTTCCTTTGGTGTGGCCGATTTTAGCCTTTCATATGCTTAGGTTTTGAGCTAAGGTTATAAAATTATCTTATAAAATAGATAGACAGACAGGATAAAATATATAAATCACGGTGGATTCCACAGAGTTTACTTACACAATCCGCTTCCCTTGGCCACGTACCGTTAAATTCCGCATGCATTTTTTCAGTACGCCGATTCCTTCCTGCGCTAGGAACCCAGGCCCACTGTGATGTTTGTGAGAAATCCTTCCCTTCCATCCCTTTTTTAAGTTCATTTCTGGACATGATGCCAAAAATGAACTGTTTCCAAAGCTCAAGTGCGCCCTACTAAAGACAAATGTGATTAGGGAAATTCCTACTGTTAAAACCTATTTAGGTTCTACGGTAATGTTTACAAGCCATCCATACCATTAATAACTTCATTCTGGAAAATGAACTGAAATAAAAAGTATTAGCATGACTCAAAACTTCTGTGGCCCATGAATATTTCTCCTGTGGATGTTTAATTACCACGTTTTTGGCCCACTTGAGCTCTAGAAACAGTTCATTTTTGGCTTCAAGTCTGAATTGGACTCAAAAAGCAGATGGACGGGTAAGATTTCTCACAAACAATGAGCTCCACCTGGTTCACACCACAAGAACTTCCTGTAATGTCTTTTGGCAAAAAATCCACGTCCGGATCTTTCTTAAGATAAACAATTACTTGTACGTGACCGAGTGCGTCCACGGCCTAAACGGAAAAATCCGCTAACGGATCTTCGTTGGAAGAGTATTTACTGAAAGGAAACAGTAGCTTGGCATCCACTAGTGGCGTTTTGCCACATCACTTCAGTAGCGTTTTGGCTACTGAAGCGTTCAGTATCCAATCCGCTCCCCCTCCCTCTCTACTCCTCCCCAAAACGGTAGGGTTTGATCGCAATGTTTCCTTTTCTGCTTTGAAAACGGGAGTAGATTAGGTGGTACTCGTACGCATGCTCACCTTGCACGTGCGCACGTGCGTTCCTTTCCACACGTGTCATGGGACTCTAATCCGAACAGTTCATGTGATGAAACATCCCAGTAAACCCCAGGGACTAACTTTTACCCTGGTCTAAAACTCTGGTGGGCCATAGAAGAGTAATATGAAAATCAAGGTAGGAAACTGTTTTCTTTTTCCATGGCCTACGAAAGTTCTGGATTAATGTAAAAGTTGAACCTCATGGGTTTCATGGGATGCTTCGTTACGTGGACCATTCAGATTTTGGACTAACATCACGTATTATGAGTTCTCAAAAAGTTCTCACAAGAACCCCCGTGCGGCTGAGCATTTTGATGGCAGGGATTGCGTACTGAGTAAACTTGTGGGATCCACCCCGTCCATCCATCTTAACAGTAAACTCCGTGGATGCTTTGAAGTAAGACAAGTCCAGTCGCATAGCCCAGCCCAACGTTTTACCTACCTTTTTTCATTGGACAGAAAAAAAATAATAATAATAAATAAATCTTAAGTACTAAAGTAGAACTTTATTCATTAGGACGAACCTAGAAAGATAAAAATACCCCTACTTTTTTTTCAACTGCTTCTAGCTGCTTACCCTAACAAGCAAGGATATTTTTGTCAAAAAACCAACATTCGCATCCTAAAATTCATCTTTGGTGAGATAAGTTTTCGGCCGGCGAAAAAAAAAAGGGCATTGTACGAACTCATCTACAATGCTAATTTTTTCTATATACAATGGTACACTGCACACTCATTAGATGGCTGGTTTGTTTGATGGAGGTTACCTTTATTCATGATCCATTCACAGTGCACCAGAGATATGATCTGGATCACTAAAAGGTGGGTGCACCTGCATCATATGCTACTTACATACTGTGTTGCTACTGTCGTTTGAGAACAAACTGCCAATTTACCTTAAAAAATTCATGTGTTTTTTTCAAGTAAAAACGACTACAGAACGAGTGTATACTCATTTTAGGATGATCCAAATCTCATGTGAACCCCACCACAGAAACAGTTGTAACTAGTTTAATGAACCCATGGGCTGTTAATAGTGTGGTCCACCTAAGATGGATTCTTTTTATACATTTATTTATTAATGTATTAAGGTGGGCCGCATATGGATTCTTTTTATGCATTTATTTATTAATATATTAAGGTGGGCTGCACGGATCTTATCCTAAAATGCTCCCTTGGATTCTTTTAATGCATTTATTTTTTAATTTTTATTTAATTATTTTCATGCATTTGGATTCTAAAAATTGGTCACCAATGATAATTCCGATTTTGTTATATATGGACCATTTATGCTTAATGGTATGTATTTCATCCACTTTTATGACCCACTTGATAATTAGTTTGGCCCGAGAATTAG